>NC_084462.1:115640678-116840678 GCF_027409185.1 Cynocephalus volans | reverse complement strand
ATTTCAAAGGTCTATGTTCATCCCTCTGCTCTTAGCATTTATAATGACCTTCAAAACTTAGAGCAGCTTCCTCTTCACATTTTGTCAAAGGTGCAAATAATTCATTTCAGAGTTTATCAGCTAATTAGAAGAGTTGGTTTGTGTAGGCTGGAAATTTCTTATCCCAGTTTCTTAATTTAATGAACTTGAAACAAAATAAGCATAATAACTATTTCCCTACCAAAAAGAAAGCATAGGAAAAAATAAATCTATCAAAGTAATCAGAAAGAACTTTTCTTACAAACATGTATTTCTTCTAGATTAAAGAAAATATGAGTTTTCAAAAAGAGATTACAAATCAGTTTATATAGTACCATCCTGTTTCTGTTCAAAAAAATACACAGACACAAACAAATCAAACACAGGAACATATGGAAAGGATAATATATCATGGCTAAGTGGAATTTATCCTGGGAATGCAAGGCTGGTTTAAAACTGGAAAATCAATGTAACTTACCATATCAACAGACTAATGAAGAAAAAGCATGTGATCATCTCAATATTCATATAAAAGCATTTGAAAAAATTCTACATCCATTCACAATACTCTCAACAAACTAGAAAATAAAGGGAAATTTCTTGACCTAATAAAAGACATCTACAAAAAACCAACAGCTAACATTGTATTGAGTAGTGAAAGAATGAATGCTTTCTCCCTAAGAAAAGAAACAAGGCAAGGATGTCTTCTCTCACCACTCCTATTTATTCTATCATGCTGAAGGTTCTAGCTAATACAATAAGGTAAGAAAAAGAAATAAATGCATATGGATTGGAAATAAGAAATAAAATTTTCTCTATTTGAAAATAAACAAACACATCTAAAGATGCTCAACAACATTAGTTATCAGGGAAATGCAAATTAAAACTACCATGATATACAACTACATACTACTAGAGTGGCTTTAAAAAAACACTAATCACGGGCTGGCCCCGTGGCGCACTCGGGAGAGTGCAGCGCTTGGGAGCACAGCGGCGCTCCCGCCGTGGATTCGGATCCTATATAGGAAAGCCCAGTGCGGGTAAAACTACTCCAAGGGTTGCGATCCCCTTACAGGTCACAAAAAAAAAAAAAAAAAAAAACACTAATCATACCTAGTGCTGCTCAGGGTGTGGAATAACTGGAACATTATACTTGCTGGTGGGAATATAAAATGGTACAGCCACTCCAGAAAACAGGTTGACATCTTCTTATAAAGTTTAAACATGTACTTAATATATGATCCAGCAATCCCTTTCCTAGGTATTTACTCAAGAGAAATGAAACATTATGTCCATACGAAAACTTTGATTATTGTAATGGCTTTATTCATAATTGCTAAAAACTGGAGATAACTCAAATGTCCTTCAGTTGGTGAATGGAAATAAACTATGTACTACAGTACATCTGTATAATAAAATATCACTCAGCAATAAAAAGAAATGAACTACTCATATATGCAACAACATGCATGAATCTTGAATGCCTAATGCTAAATGAAAGAAGCCAGACTTAAAAGGTGATATCCTACTTGATTCCACTTATATGACATCCCAGAAAAAGCAAAACTATGGGAACAGAAGATAGATCAGTGGTCACCAGGGGCTGGGCCTAGGAATCAGAGGAGGAGTTGACTTTAAAAGCAGAAAAAGGAATCTTTTGAGGGTGGTAGAACTGTTCTATATCTTGATTGTGCTTGTGGTTACATGACAGAGTGTGTATGTGTGTGTGTGTGTTTCAAAACTCATAGAATGGCACCCCAAAAGTATGAATTTAACTGAAGGTAAACATGGTCAACTTAAAATGTGAATTAGCACACACAGACACAAACATAAAAACCTGGAAGGATATATAACAAAATACAGATGGTGATTATCTCTTAGATATGGTATAATGGATGGTTTTAATTTTCCTTGTCCTTTTCTGAAATTTCTAAACAATCACCAATCAATATGTATTACCTTTGTTTCTAGGGGAAAAACAAAGTCACATTCCTTTCATCTGTTGAATGTGAGCTTCCAGACCTTAGCAAGACCTCAACTGCCTCTTGGAGGCCTCCTTGATTCCAGCCTCCCTCAGCTTCTTCCCTTTTGTTCTTTTTCCTTTGTAACAGTTTCAACATGTCAATCCTCAGTTCAGGAAGCTGTACTGGTTACATAATGTCTACTCCAGCAAGTCCTAATTTCTTTGCTGCTTTTTGAGTCTATTTCTGACATAATAACAAGACTAGGTAAAGATTTATTGAGCCCTTATTATGTGCCAGGCACTGCTAGGTGTTCTACATGCAATATCTTATGTAATCCTAGCACAGCAACCTTGAATCATGCACTTTTTCTGTTCTCAATTTATAGATGACCATGCTCACAAACTAATAGAGACAGAAGTGGGATAATTCCAGAGTCTAAATTCTCAACCTCTGTAATAGGTGGTTAAGGCACATGGCATCAGGAGGAAAGCTGCCTGGGTTCCAAAGCTCAGCTCACTAAACTGTAATTGTGTGACTTTAGGGAAATTACTTAACTTCTCTGTTTCCTGATAATAAAATAAGGATAACAGTAGTTACTAATTCTTCAATTGGTTGTGAGGATTAAATTATATTATACATGTGAAGCACCAAGTATATCGTAATAAATGTTGTCCCCCTCACCCCCACCCCCACGTCCAGTCTTCTTTTCTCTTCAGCTCTGGCAGGGACCTTCAGCTCCCATTTAGGTGATTGCCTAACTGTTTAGTAACAGCACCAGGCTCTTGTTGCCTCCGGGTCATTGGTTTATTATATCCTCAGTCCAGAACATCCTCCCTGTCTTACCCTAACCTACAATGCTCGGCTCAAGTTCCCCTCCATCCAAAACAACATTGCTTTATATACCTCCTTGTCACTAATATTTACAGACAAACAATTTTGTCATTTATTAAAATGGTCATCCAGTAAGGTAGTCTGTAGCCTCATGTGGTTATTTAAACTTGAATTGATTAAAATGAAATAAAATTTAAAATTTAGTTTTTCAGTTACGCGAGCCACATTTCAAGTGCTCATGTGACTGGTGTCAACTGTATTGGATAGCATCAATACAGAGCATTTCCTTCACTGTAGAAAGTTCTATTGAAGAGTGCTAGTCTAAAATGTAAACCCTTGGAGGGCAAGGATGACAGCTAAGGTTCTGGAAATGCAGCAAGTGCATAATACAGTGATTACACAGGAGGAACTCAGTGTAGTACTTGTGTTTGTTTTCCTGATTCACCACAGGGATTCATATTGGATGGAGATCCTAATGTTGGCACGATCATTTGACCTAGGCTAAAAAATAATGATTGGTTAAATTGCTCACACAATTTAAATTTTAGTTTTAAAGACCAAATTTCCAAAAAAGCCAAGCCCATCTTTCCCTTTTCAAGGAAAGGAAATACTTATTCTGCCAATGACCCCTTCAGTTGGGAGCTCATGTCCTCTAGACACACGCAATTTATTTATTTATTTATTTTGTCTTTTTCGTGACTGGTACTCACCCAGTGAGTGCACCAGCCATTCCTATACAGGATCCGGACCGTGGTGGGAGCGTCGCTGCACTCCCAGCGCCGCACTCTCCCGAGTGCGCCACAGGCTTGGCCCAGACACATGCAATTTATACGGAATCTTAGATGTGATTTCCATTTGCTTGGCAAATACCGCCCTGATAAATTGCAACATTTCTTTTCTTTTTTTTTTTTTTTGTCGTTTTTTCGTGACCAGCACTCAGCCAGTGAGTGCACCGGTCATTCCTATATAGGATCCGAACCCGCGGCGGGAGGGTCGCCGCGCTCCCAGCACAGCACTCTACCGAGTGCGCCATGGGCTCGGCCCGCAACATTTCAATAAAAGTAAAATGCATGTATTCACCTTACTTAAAAGGTGAAGAATTAAGGTCAATTGATTTATCCAAGGTCACATTTCAGTGCTACTATCCTGTTTTATCGGACACCTGAACCCCTTATCTTATTCTCTCTTCACTGAATCCCAGAGTTCTAAATCATTCCTATACTCTCAAGGCATTTTATGCTCACTAATGATGCCACTTATTCTGAGTGCCCACAATTTGTAAGCTCTCTCTCTGCAAAAGCAGCAAAAGCTGAGGCCAATACAACATCACCCCCGCACCCTCTTCCCTCATGTAAACATCTTGGCTCTGTCCCAGCTGAGTCACTGCCACAGAGTAAAGGACTCACAAAAAAACCAGACCAAGCTAAAACCATTCCACTAAAGCTGCTGCAGATAAGTAGGTCATTAAGAAATAAAACATAAAATTAGCAAAACAGCATTTTTTTCCTCACCATATGGTAGGAGATTTTTTCCAAATGATAACAAAAAAATCCATAGATCAGACAGGATAGCAAATTGAGAAAGTGGCTTCAGGGATGCGTTGATTGAAATATTCAAGCAAGACGAATTGCTTTTTGATAATTAGATTTGAGAAATTTTTTTTTTTTTGTCTTCTGTGATTCCATTGTTTTGTGTATTGCAAAAAGACTTAAAATTCCAAGGATATAAATGTCTTCATTTAAGCGTTTCATCTTTTTGTGCTTATATCCAAGACACAATGAGAACTTTTATAAAATTTCTCTTAGGCTTATTTGCCAGATACTTTCAATATTAAAATGATTCAGATTTTCAACCAAACTATAATTAAAGTTTGAAGAAGAAAGTTATTCCAGGATACCTCATCAGCATTCAAAAAGAATAAAAGGGGGATAGATTTGAGTTTCAACAAATGAAATTAGCAAAATAAACCTGATTTTATATTTTAGATATTCCCTGATAGCTCCTAGAATCATAGCATAAATAATGGCGCCAATTATTAAAACTGAGAAATTTAACAAGGCACAAGATCAAAGTGCATGTACATGGGGTTAACCTCACATTCATTAAGTCACAATTATTTTAAAAAAGTGCTTTCAGCTGGGCTTGCACTTTGAATTTGAGAGGATTTCTTAGCTGACAGCAAATTTACATCCTTTCCTTGTCGCAACAAATTTGCTTGACTTTTGGTCTTTATGCTGACATTTTGATAAACTAATATTCCAGTTCCATCGAGAAATAGTATGATGATAATCTATGGAAAACACTCGCAAGTTAAAAAAAAAAAAAAAAAAGCAGAGATAGCCAGATAACATAGAACCCTCCAGCATCAGAAAAAATAATCAACAGTACCAACAAAAACTTACTGGCAGCCTCTTTGCTTTTGTCCCTATTGAAATCCACTCCTCCCCGTCCCCCATCCCCTGGGAAGCACGCTGAATCTTTTCATTAAAGAGATTAGGATGGGGAGGGAGGGAGAAATAGATTCAGAGGGACATAGAGTATGATGAAGAGATACAGAGAGAAGAGACACAGGGACAACAGAGGGAAAGAGGCAGAGGAAGCCCCTGACAGATGGCATGGAGAGAGAGGTAGAGAGAGAAACAAAAACCTCTGAGAGCTAGCTGGTGTTAGGTTAGGAGTTGAGTACAATAATCTATTGGAAAGTCCAAGCAAAAGTGAAACAAAGGTGGATGGACTCAGCTGAAATTGACTTGCTCAGTGGTCCAGCTACATTATCCCTGACCTTTCCACCACATTGTGTCCTCAGTTCACATTTAGAGGCTCTCTTCTGGGCATCATCCAGCCACGGAGTTTTCACTCAAGCTGTTCCAGTCAGGTCAGTCTCTGGAGAGTGAAGAATACTAATTTATAACGTCCAAGGTATTTGGATCAGAAGTTATTTTTCATTTGAAACTCAACTGTCTGAGCTACTCGTCCCCTGATACCATTATGCAGAACAGCTGCCCAGGTTGCTCTCACGTCCTGGCATTTCATTAATTACTACAAGAGATGATCACCTCTGACACTTGCATTAATCAAAGCATCCTCTTCACCAGTGAAGCAGGAGGTAGAGATGTTGTAGGATTGACTGATTCTAGGGATTGACAATATGAAGCAAGAGTCTGTGTGATTTGTTCTACATCTGGTGACACTGGCCTATCTGTTACGCACACCAGAATATATTGAGTATTCTAGAGAACTTCACTGTGAAATGCAGGCCAGGAACACTGACTGTGCCAGTAGTTCTCAAACTTTAGCACACATCATAATCACCTGGGCTGGAGAGCTCATTAGAACACACATTGCTGGGCATCTACCACAAAGTTTCTTACCCAGTAAGAACCCACTTTGATGACCACTGATCTAAGCAGTCCCAGTTGATTTAACAGGGGAAGGCTATGGGGAAAACTGATAGGTTCATACAAGCAAAGAGGGAGAAAGATGCCTCCTCCAGACCAGTGCTTTTTAAATATGAATGTGCCTATGAGTGCAGATTCTGATTGACAGGTATGGGGTGTATCCTGACAGTTTCCTTTGCAACGGACTCTCACGTGATGTTGATGTTGATGCTGCTGATCCAGGAACCACTGTGAGTTTAACGGCTCTATGAGGGCAGTGTTTCTCAAAGTGTATGCTGAGGACCATTTATGTTAAAATCAAAGGGTTGTTTGGAGAGTGAGGGTGATTGTTATTGGTGCAGATTCCTAGGTCCACCCCTGAATATATTATATCAGATACTCTAGAGGTGGGTCCCAGGACCTGCATGTCATACAAGAGTTTCTGAGATTCCTACACAGATCAAGAACAATGGACTGGGGGCCATGAGTATCAACAGCTGGGTATTCAGCAATCAGTATTTACAGGTACAAATCACTTGGGCCCCTGGTTATTTTCTCTCTCACCATTCTACTGCCTGTCTTTTGTTGGCTGTTGATGACATCATCAGAAAACATAAAGAGGATCCTAAAAGAAGGGGTGACACTTCTAATAATCTAATTTGCTCTGAATTAGCAAAAACTTGTAGGGGAAAAAAATGAAAACTATAGGCTATATTTTTTTAAAATTTCCCGTAAATTTAAATTATCCTGTCTTACCTGTCCTCTGTTACACTAGTCAACCACAAATTGTTGTTTAGACTTCTTTTGTTAGTAGTTAGTGAAAAATGTTTTTGTAATGATTACTTAATATGTTGCTAAACCCAGAAGACAGAAAATGTCTGCCAGCAAATGCCATATTGAAGTTTCCTAAATACTACAGAAAATAGAAATTATTTACAGTTAGCATTCAACATTGGCAAACAAGTTGTGCTATTAAAGATGTATTTGCATATGTTATATTAAGAGGAATGCAAATGTATGTGCAAAACTGGGCATGATTAATCATTCTACCAATGATGAATACCCCATTTCCCAGTCTTGCTGTCCAATCCCCACTTTCTTTTGAGCATAGACATGTATGTATCTAACTTCCTGGGATCCCAGCATTATATGCAATACCCTGCCCTCCACCCCAGCACATGCACCTTTACCTGTATTTAAAGGACTGAACCATTAGAAAATGATTCCATGTTCTCATTCAAAGACTGAGAAAATGAATTTTGAATGGCAATAAATATGAAAAATTGTTTCTAGGACTTGTTCTTATTGTAAGGATTATCTAAGGAGCTTTCCAGAAGTTCATATTCCTCAACCACTACCTGAATCTGGATTCAGATTCAGTGGATCTGGGATGTGCCAGGAAATTTACAACTTTCTAAAACACCTCAGGTGATTCAGATGATCAGCCAGGTTTGGGCACTACTGGTATACATAAAAGAGTATTGGACAGAATCAGGGAACTTCAATAATATCGTAGTTATTATTTTTGTCATTAATAATATTTTTTAATATAGAGTTCTTCCTATGTGTGAGACATTATACTAAGCACTTTACATATGTTATCACTGAATTACCAAAATAACCATCCATCTTATGAATGAGGAAAGTGCCTAAAGCCAAAGTGATAGTAAGTGGCCAAGCAGGAATTCGGTTTTATCACTGAGAAGTATGTGAGTCATTTAAGTAGTTAGGTGAGTCATTTAAATCCACTAAGTTTTCTCATTTGGAGACAAGGGGCATTGGACTAGACACTAGATAACATCTAAGTTTTCTTCAAGTTCTAATGTTTACTTGTGGAATTGAATTGGACTAGAAGACATGGTTTTGGCCTTCCGGAGCTCAAGATGCATTTTTAGACTTCCTCGCCCTCCTTCCCATTTTAGTTTTAAAGCACCACTTCACCTATGGCTCCTCATTTTTTTTTTTTTTTTTTTTTTTTTTTTTTTTGTCTTTTTCGTGACCGGCACTCAGCCAGTGAGTGCACCGGCCAGTCCTATATAGGATCCGAACCCGCGGCGGGAGCGTCACCGCGCTCCCAGCGCCGCACTCTCCCGAGTGCGCCACTGGCTCGGCCCAAGGCTCCTAATTTTTCACAGAGCAAAAACTCCTTTAAGATCAGCCCTAATCCCTCTCTCGAGCTTCCTCTCCCAGCACCTCAGGGCAGACCGCATGCTCCCACCCCACTGGACAGCAGGCGTACTGATCACCGTGCCCTTGCTCATGGTGCTCCCTCGTCTCAAGGTTCTGCCCCTCTTGGTTGCCTGGTGGAATAACTCTGCTCACCCTTTAGAGCCAACACACATATCAACTCCTTTGTGAAGACTTTCCTCTTTTCCTTGTCAGAATTAATTTGTTCTTTGAAGAACTTATTTTGTCTTGTGTTATAGATAGAGTGAATTTAAGTCCTAGTTCTCTGGCAACCTCAGTTTCAAACATTCCATCAGCTCAGCCACGTAAGCATGCCAGTACTTGGCAGTCTTGATCTAGACAACATGGCAACTGTAGTTATGGCACATATCCCCATGAGGGTTGAGATTTATTTTCATTTCAGTTAGATTCTAGAGGGAAGAGTCCTCTATCTCTATCTTCCTGCCTTATCTGTTTGACTTTCTTCCACCCATATCCATTCATCCATTCAACCACCCATTTATTTATTTGCATATATGTCAAGTTATATGTCCCAAACTTAAGTTGCCTATACTTGGCACATAATAGACTCTCGATTTTTTGTTGAATTGATATTAACTGCTTTTATATGAATCTCTGCTTACATAAATCTTTTTCAATCAGCTTCTTTTCCACCACTGCCCCTGCCACTTTGGATAAAAACTGTTTCTTTTGAAGAAATAAGTAACAAAGTGGCAAAGGAATAATAGCTATAGAAAATGAATGAAAGCTAAGTAAGTCATTGTGCAGTATATGCACGTATTATAACAACACACTGTACCCCACAAATACGAACAAGTAAATGTTAAAAAAAAAAGTTAAAAAAAAATGAATGAAAGGACAAAAATGTTAAATTTAATTAGTGCAGGATAAAGTCACAATGCAAAGACAAAGCTGACATTGTGCTTTGGGTAAAAGGCAATATGGCCATGCTCTTCTACTAGACTTGTGCCAGTGTTGCTTTCATACCATGCCTGGAAAAGAAGTCAGATGGCAAGTAACCGATGTGATCTGTAAGACTAAGTAAAGGTAAGCAAGGGACCACCAACAGGTGCTCAGGGCCAGAGTCATCCAACCCATGATACCATAGGGTGGCGGCAACAGGGGGGAAAAATATGGGAGGCTTCTAAAAGGAGTTTCTGTGCACTTGGACATGAAGAGACAACATGCATAAAAGGAAATTTCTACTCCATTCTGAATCTCCTTTCGTAAGTCTTCGTAGCTTGGCAACATGTAGCAGCTTTTGCTGACTTCCTAAAGTCTTCTTAAGGATCTCTTCTCTGGGCTCCCAGACCTCACCCATTAACTACCACACTGTGGTTTCCTGTGATTTTATCCATTACTCACGCTAAACTGAAAGCTCTATGAGGACAAGGTATAATTTACTTTGCTGTTCCAAAGGCCTACCAGAGACATGGCAAGTATTCAATATATGTTAGATGAATTAATGTAAGGGAAAAATTAGCCATCTTTACCTATCACAGATAGTTCTTTTTAATAACCAAAGAGGGAAGTGTACTGTTTGTATAATCCTGATGAAAAAGTAGTCTGTCTCAGACTACTAGAACTAGGGCTTTAACTCTGCGGAGGTCTAAGCTTACAAGGTAGAAAGGATCAAAACATAGGAGGCCTGGTTGTACTAAATTTCCTCTAAAGCAGAGAACACCGGACCTTTACTATCCAAGTTACTGCTAGAAAGCAGCTCTAAGTCTGAGTTTATTCTTGTAGGATAGGCAAATATTTCGTTTGCAAGGGTTCGTCCCCTTCTTTCTGACTTTGCATGACTACCCAAAGAATTCTTGCAGAGGAAGCAAATGGACTTCTCCTAGTTCCAGATGAGAATTACAGCTCTGACATTTACTTCCTCTTAACCAGGGCCTGGCAACCCTGGATCAACAATTTCAAAGACCAAATGAGATAGCATTTGCTTTATAAGGTGTTTTTCTGCCTTTACATCCTGCCATTTTCTTTTTGCAGTCATCTGCAATTATTTCTCCATTATGCCCTATTTAGAAAAGGGGATGCATTTCTGTTGATCATCTACTTGAATATTATATAATTACTCTGTGTTTGATGAACGCTAAGTTATTTAAGAATGGTTGGGTACAGATTACCATATCTTCTCATAGGAAGTCAGGGAACTAGTTTTTGAGACTTGGGTTAGTGGCAAGTCATAAAAATGTTGGGGCTTTCAACATTCTCCCAGCAAAGACTTCAACACATTCTAAAGCACCTTTACTGTGTCTTAATAAGAAATCAATTCAGAAATCAATCAGATTCCTGCCTCAGCCCTATTAAATAAGATGATATATTAAAAAACACATGGTTATGGTGAATGGTCAATACATTAATTCTCTTGCTCCTTTCCCTAATGCATTCCTAAAGAATGTGACCCAGCTGAATGTCAGTCGGTGGAAGTGGAAGGAAAACTAAGGATATGTGTTTGTGCATTTGTGCATACTTACGTGTGTGATGTTTCCATCTTCTGTGGGGATTTTACATAAACTATAACTCTCCCACGTCCCTTTTGGTGGGAAGGCTTAATGCCAGACTAGATCTAGACTGAGTTTTAAGAGGAGTCTTTCAATAGTAAAAAATAAAGCATTTAGGAAAGCATTATCTGCATACAAATAGTTTATACCTTCAAAGGATATCGTGTTCTTTCTAACATTCAACAATCCTGACCATTTCACTAGGCCATACACAGAAAGTATAATCCTCCTTTTCCACTCTATTATTCTGATAGTGATATCACAGACCAAAGGATCATCGAATTTGGGCCCTGGATTTTTGATTTTCTTTAAAGGAATACATCAAAATAAAGTACATGCTTTTTAAATCAGTTTATCACTGACAAGTCACTCCTCAGATTATTAAAATTGCCAGAACTTCCTCAAACATCATTTACTTTTTATAGAAAAAATTTTCATTATTATGGTGAGAAGAGAATAATGATGTAAGTCTATTCAGAATTGTTGAGAGGCATAATTTACAAGACATTATGCAGTCTTTGCAATACCGTCACCTCTCAATCACTCAAGTTCCGATTTCTCCTCTATGTGTATGAGTGAAATCTTTTGCTGCTGCTTGTCTCATTAGAGCCAGAAGGTCCTCACACTATCTGGTGCATTGCTTGTCAAACTGGTATTTTGCAGAGCACTAACCTTCAGGATGTTGGAAGAGACAATAGAGCAGAGTGATTGAGACCATATAGGTTATGGGCATGAGCTTTACATGCATCAGTGATAAGGTATATAATGGATGCAGGATACAGATTAATCCAATTCTGTGTACGTGACCTCAAAAACATTTTTTAAGCAGACTTTAACATAGATATAGTCCTAGTTCTGGCATTTCCACCTCTCTGATTTTATAAGTTACCCTCTCTATACTCAGTCTCATTATTTATAAAATGGGCATAATCAAAACAGTCCCTGTCTCACTAGTTGTGGTAAGAATAAGATGAGACAATGCATGCCAATTTTTTTGTGCATGTATTTGTTTACTTGTTTATTGTCTCTCTTCCCTCTACCTTACCCCAAGGTAAAAATCAAGAATTTTGTCTTTTTCACTAATGTATCTCCAGTGCCAAGAACAATGTGGTGCACACAGCAGAGCTCAACAAATATTTTTAAAATAAATGAATGAAGAAAGAATACATGAGAAGTTTTTAGCATGATGCCTCACAAATAGTAAGTGCTCAATAAATATTAGCATAAAAACAATTTAGTTCTGTGAGATATTTCTCAAATAATGGGTCATATGCAGAATATATTATAAAGACTCTGAGACAACCTCCATGGAAGAAATTTGTATAACTTTTCTCTAGTTTCATTTACCAATCTTATTTGGCCACAAAACCTTTTCTTACTAGCTATACCTGTTAACTAATATTCTGCAACATTTGTGTACCATTAAACACACTTTGGGAGATAATGAATTAGTCCAATATCCCTATTTCAGAAACTGAGGCCCAGATATTAAATGGTTTGCCTAAGTCAAGTAGTCAGCAGCAGCAATTCCAGAACTAGAGGCAAATGTCCCACCCACCAGGCCTGCATCTTTCCCCCATGCCAGATGAGAAGTGGTGTGTGGGCAGTGACCCTGTACTTTGGCATTAGAAGGTATTGTATTTAAATCCCACCTGCATTTTCTGTCCTTGAAGTCTGTATCAGACGCTAATAGTGCCCCACTTCATATCTTCTCCTTCCTTAATGGGGCCTCTTTGACACTTGAGCATGGTCTACCTACTGGAACCCACCCTCATGAATGTGCAACCTACAAGGGTCTTAACACCCCACAGGGCAGCCCACAGCCAATAGGTAGATTTTTTCCCCTTCTACCCTCAGGCTGATAACTCTGGGGTGCATTCTATCTGTCTCCTTCGAGGGTCCCAGTGGGATCAATTCCAGTTGCAAACATCAGTGACGTAGTGTAGGGAAAGTGAAGGAAAATGGTCAGGGCACTTCAGATGTTCAGAATCTTGCTGAGCATTTGATGTAAATATGCATGTGTGCCCAAGTGTTCGTTGGTTATTATTGTCTAATGTAATTGCACATGTGCACCCAGGTGTCCTGGGTTATCAACTTAAGTATAAAGGACAAGTGACTCTAATCTACAGGGCCCCCCCCTCTAGCCCCCAGGTGGGTCACAGGGAAGCCGTTACTGTTGCTGCAAGCTGTTGCTGCCAGGGCACCTGAGATGCCGTGAGAGGCCACCACCGCTGCTGCTTCTGCTGCTGCTACTGCGGAGGACTGAGCTCGTGTTGTCTCCCAATGGCTCCCGGGATCTTTCCCAATTACCTAGCATGGACCTGTGTGTGAGAGGTCTGGTGACCCAGCCTGGCATGTGAGGGGTCTGGTGACCCAGTCTGTACAATGGGTTTGAAAAGTCTGTGAGCCCCAGCCCAGACAATACAAATGGAAACTTAGTATAACTAAAATAATGAAATGTTTTGGCTTTAGTTGTGAAATGCCTAGCCATACAATTAGCGTAGCTATGGCTCTAACCTGACAACTGACATAGTCATGTAGCCCTACACGTGGTCCACAACTGGGCAGCAGCGTAAGAAAACTCTCCAAGTCTTTGTTTTCTAGTCACGCTGATTTTTCCCAGGTGCATTACTCTTTTGCTTACTACTGAAAACAGCTGTGTCATCCCTTGTGAGCCCATTAAACAGGTGCTGTGTTTCACACCAACGGTGGCTGTGATTCAGCAGGCAGAGGTGCAAAATAGGAAATAGCATCTAAATATAAGTTGGGCTACAGTGGAGTCCTCTAACAGAGGAGAGGTGCTACTAGGCTCAGAGCTCCGCTGTTTTTTCCCTCCTGAGTTCTCAAGGATCTGGGGAAGGCATGAGAACAATGTGTTTACAAACATACGCTGTGTTTATGACACCTTCTGGTTTTTCTGTTATGCTGAATAAAAAGAGGGAGCTACTCTTGGTGTGGGAAAACAGTGCAATCTGAGATAGTTCCCACAATCTTTTAGCAACTCATTACGTAACCAGGGGTTCGAGCTTTAAGCCTGATGTTCTCCTATCGGTCCCCAAGGCAAGAAAGGGAGGCAGTAGAGCTGCATTAGTTACACTGTGGAAACAAATAGACCCCCTGTTGGGAAAACATAGGAAAATGGTCAGGGCCCCTCAGATGGTCAGAATCTTGCCGAGCATTTGATGTAAATATGCACATGCACCCCGGTGTTCCTTGGTTATTGTCTAATGTAATTGCACATGTGCACCCAGGTGTCCTGGGTTATGGAATTGAGTATAAAGGACGAGTGGCTCTGATCCACAGGGCCCACCACCACTGGGATGCCCCCCGGTGGGGGGGCCATGGGGAGGCTGCAACTGCTGCTGGAGGCTGTTGCTGCCAGGGCCCCCGGGACCCTTCGTGAGGCCACTGCCACTGCTAGCCCTGTAAGTTGCTGCTGCCGTTGCTGAGGACTAAGCTCGTGTCACTGCTGATGGCTCCTAGTATCTTTCCCCAATTACCTAGCATAGACCTGTGTGTGAGGGGTCTGGTGACCCAGTCTATATAATGGGTTTGAAGGTCTGAGCCCCAGCCCTGACAATACAAATAGAAACTTAGTATAACTAAAATAATGAAACATTTTGGCTTTAGTTATGATTTGCCTTACTCGACAACTGGCATAGTCGTGTAGCTTTACACCCCCAAATCTCAGTTTATTGCTTGCTCATGTAATAATATAATACAAGTGCTCCTGCTCAGCAGTTTTCTTCCATGTTATGACCCAGGGACATGGGCTTTGCCACACCATAGTTCTGTCATTCCCTGGAGCCTTGTGGCCATCAGCATTCAGCTGGCAAGAGAGGAGAATATGCAGAAAGCACTCTCGGCCCACAGGTGATACTCAAAACAAAAGCTCAGATCCCACTGGCAAAAACCAGTCCCGTGACTCCACCTGGAAGCAAGGAGGGTTGGGAAATGTAGTGACCAGCTAGGCAGTGACTTCCTAACAACCATGTTCTGTGGAAGGTGGAACATAAATTGAGAGGAGCAGCTAGCCATCTCTGCCACAAAGGTACAATTGTCAAGAATGCCAGTCCTAGAGCCCAATAGACCTGGATTCAGACCCCAGTTTGCCACTCACTAGCCATGCAAACTTGGGCATGTTATTTCACCTCTCTGAGTCACTTTCCTCATGTGTAAAATGAAAGAATCTGACCCATAGGGCTGTCGTGGGGTTTAAACAAGATCATCTACATACAACTCGTCATAGTGCCTGGCACATAATGAGCACTTAGCAAATGGTGGCTGGGCTTGTTATTAACTATGAAGCAATGTCACCATCTCACTCAGTGAGATGTGTTAGTTTCTTTCAGTTTTCAAGAAATAGTAGACAAATTATCTCAGTTAATTTGAATTTATTTTTTTAGAGATACAAGGAAATAAGAAAGAGCAAGAAAAAAACCTGAGCAGCCACACAGCCAGCACCTTGGCACTAGAACATGAGCCAGTCCACCCAGGATATATCATACAAACATGGTGACCTGGTATAAAAAAAATGCTTCACACCTTGTTCAGAAAGGAAGAGTGGTTGGAGCCAGCACTTAGAATATAAGGAATAGAGCAGATCATTAAAAATGTCACTGGTGAAAATCTTCAAGTGTGTTATCTGCCTTCAATCTGCTATGGATTCACTTGGTTTTGGTTTCCTAAATCTTCTTATGAATGAATGCTTAAAAGTGAGGTATGAAAGTCGCTGTCTCTTAACCGGGATCCCTGGCTAAATTCTGTCTGCATCTACCCATCCTCTAGATTGCCATCAGAGTTCTTATCCCCATATAAATCTGATTATTTTACTTTCTTGCTTAAAAATCTAAATTGGTTCCTTCTTCCTATAAGATAAAGCTCCAACTTCTTAGCCTGCTGCCCTGACATCTTCTACCCTCCTCTCCACCACCCTGACACCGGTTTCCCATCGCACTGGATTTTCTCCATTCTTTTTCACACATTTGGGCCACTCATATGCTATACTCTGGTTGGAATGACATTCCCTACCCCATCACCACCTGGTAAATGCCAATTTACCCTTCAAGCCCCAACTCAATTGATATATTCTCTCAGAAGCTTTCCCTGGATCTGCCAATCTCTGCCTCCCCTACCACCACTCCCCTATGCCTGGGTGAAATCACCTGTCCCTTTACCAGATTCCCATAGCTCGTAAACATACCTCCTTGGTGGTGTTTATTATTTTACATCCTGGTTATCCAACAGTCAGCCTCCCAGGCAAAGCTGTGAGCCGTAAAGGCAGAGAATGTGTCTTATTTATTTTTTACATTCCCACGGCCCAAGAGAGCATCTGTCTCATTTAGCACCCAATACCTATATGTTCAATTTTATTGGAATTCAAAACCCTGACACCACAGTAGAATGTGAAGCCTGGAAACAAAATCCACTTTTTCTCCTGTGTGTGTTTTCTATGCAAGATTTTTACCTCTGAAGGGTCATTTTATGGTGGACCACAGTTAATCTATTCCATAGAGTATGAAAGAGAAACAGGTCTGCACTTTCTCTATAAAGTAACATGGTGAAAGTTTCGATTCTTACTTAAGGGCTAAGAAAAGCGTATGATTTGTTAATTAGCCATGTTCTCAAATGTCTTCTCTTACACTTTTTCTCTTAATATAAGTGTCATAATCTGGAAACAACATTGCCAAGGCATGTTAACAGGAGATATGGGCTGGAATGATTGAGGCCATGTTTCTCCACATACAGAAACAGATCCTCTTTGGGCTTTTAAAAATTAATCCCTTATTACAAGACCTCCTTCCTCCAGAGAGACACTCCCACTTTCGGCTCTTTCAGAAAAAGAGTGGGTGGGAACCAGGGATGCTAAATGCCTTGCATTGCATAGGACAGTCATGCAAACTGAATGTTGTCCCACCCAATGCCAATAGCCCACCAGTTGAGAACCACTGAGTTAAGGGACATGCTGACTCTTTTATTTTTTTTTTTTTTTGGTTCAGATAAGAGCAAAACATAGGAATCCAAAAGGAAGCTCCTGCCTCAGTTCAAAAACCTTTGATTCAAAGAAATTCACACTTTTTTCTCCTATGTGCAAAATATGAGTTTATATCAAATTCCCTGGAAACAGGAGACTCTTAAAAGAATCAACAAGAGAAGACATTTCTCATGCTGTCTTACTAGTGAATATAAGACAGCATAGCAGATTAAAATGTTCCTTCCTTTGAAATGCATTTAATTTAATAAAATATCAAATTAAAGGTAGGGCAGTCTCATCCCTATTACAAAATAACCTGCAGAGTGAAAACTGAGACATGCACAATTTCATTAACCTTCCATTCATAAAGCATAATGTAGGGAGAATGCCATTTTAACATCCAATGGAACACGGCTATTTCCATGCCTTGAGAGAGTTTCATATATTAGCATTGTCAGTTGTGGATACAGGAAACGATGTGGAGAGAAAGCAATCTCAGTCACACAAAGCATTTATCCTTTTAGTAGTCCACCTTTTGATGAAGATATTTTCCTTTTCATATAGTATTTTATCTGCTTTATTAAAATATTCTTAGCAGCATATGGAAAAGCATGTCAGTTTGTGACTTAGTGATATTTTTTAATTTGGGGATTTTGTTAAATCCTGACTCAAGGTGTGTAGAATCATAGAGCTTTAGAACTTCAGAACTTGAAGGGCCCTATAGATAACAGGCTTCAGAGATCAGGAATCCAGTTCCCTATTTTGTAGATGAGAAAACTGAGGCTCAGGGAGATTAGGGACAGTGCAAGTGACAGCTCTCCAGAGCCAGGGAGAGAAAAGAGAGCTGGATAAGTTTGCTTTGGGAGCTCTCGGTGTCTTCTAGTGACAGACTGTCTTTGGTGTAACTTTATTTATTCTCTGAATAGATAATGCCAATTCAACACCCTGCTCATTTTATAACATTCTTTAGCTGTTAGTTCTAATACAAATGAGCTCCCAACCAAAACCAAAAGCAAAATTGGGGCAAAAACAGCTAACCACGCAATTTATAAAACTGAAAAATATAACCACCTAATATTTGGAAAAACATGTCATATTTCATTAAGGTATTGCATTGCATTCAAAGACAATCATTGCAGAAGGATGTAGCATCATTTACTTTGGCTCTAATGCGCTGGAACAAGCCAAGCACATCCTTTGGAGCTCACCTCTTCCTCCCTCTCCCCACACGTCACTTGCAAATGAATTGTACACCTAACATTTGCTTTGTGCAAGTGAATTTTAAACCCAGGAAACAACACAGTATATTTTAGTACATTATAGCAATAGGCTTCAAGTTTAATGAGCTTTAGATCTAATGTACCAATCTGGAAGTCTCATCAACCTTATAAAAATGAGATTCTACCCAAGTTCATAAGCAAGTACAGTAACACTCGGAATGTAACCATGTCTTGTATCCGAGAGGCCTTTTTCTGGTGTATGTAAAGCAAAAGGCCAGTGTAATTCTCCTCCTTCCTTCCCAGGGTTCTATTCTATGACACTGACACTGGAACAAAATGTCCCCATTTGACAGGTATTGTAGCATTTAGATAATTAGCCTAAGATACAGCTGGTTTGTCCTCTTGATGCTTTCTTCAAGGCAAACAGTATCTGAAAACAAACAGTACCTGCTTGTTTTAAAGTCATTCAACAAGCAGGAAGAACCACACTTGTTGCATCTGATTTCCTCTCCATTAAATCAGGATGAATAATTTAATAACAACTATTTATGCACAGATACTCCAGTGGTTGGAAGTATCCCTCCTGTGAGGTTGCGGGCATTTTCACTATTTCTGGCTGGTTTTCAGCAGAAGCTTGGCCTTTCCCTCTATGGCAATAAACCAGATAGCCCAGTGACCTCAGCTTTCACCTATGCCCTAAGTGCACCAAGACCTTTCTCCCATAACAAAGGCTATTGTTTCTTTTGCAACTGTGGTAGACACTGTTGGTTGGCTATTCAACTGACTTTCACAGCCCCTATCTTCCCTAACATTGAAAGAGGCAGTCACTTGTGTTCTTAGCCTCCCTTGTAGCCAATGCAGTCATGTGACCCATGTCTAAACAATGAAGCATAAGGTAAAGTCTGCTGAGGGGCTTTGGGAAACTGCTCCTTCCCTAATTGAAAGGTGATTTGGAGCTGTAAGGGCTCTGGAGCCCAAGTGCTGAGTTTAAGTTCCAGCTCTACTACTTCTAGTCTATGTGATGCTGAGAAAGTTAATTACACTCCTTGGACTCTGGTTTTCCTTATCTGCTGTAAAATCAAATGAATTAATACATACAAGGTGCTTAGGATAGTATCTGATATACAGTAAATGCTTTAAAAGTGCTAGTTACTATTATAATTAATAAAAGAAGATGTGATGACCCTTCCTGCTTTCTGCCTTTGGAAATGGCTCTGTGAGGTCAGAATGCCTGGAGTTATGGCAACTATTTTGTGACGATGAGGAGAAGGTCAAGAGAACTGCAGACTCTGACTCAGTGTCTTTGCATTGTGGAGATGCTGGCCCAATTCTGGGATGGCCTAGCTTAAGATTTTCTTAAGTACACAACAGATATTCGTATAGTAGATTTTCTGTTACTAGCTGCTGACAATCCCACCTAGTATTGTCATTATTAAACCAGGGTTTAGGCCCTGTCGTCTCAGCCTCCAGCTGCTCTGTTGGTTTTGCTCACCATGAACTGCTTCCTCCTCTGGTAGAGATGAGGAGCTCTCTCCTCACAGTCTGAGACTGGTTTTCTTTAATCTGCTCTGGGAGCTCTCTCAAATAGACTGTGGGCCTGATAAAAGCCTCATGAGTGGGAATCAGAGTTTAATGGGGGAGGAAGTGTTATTAACCCTGATTCTACTTCAACTGAGCAGGATCTAGCTGCCCCCCCCAAAAAAAAAAAAAAGCAGGCCGTCCTGGCTCCTGTAGGGCTGGTTGCAGGGTGCAAACATCTTAATGGGCAGCAGGGTCCCAATCTGGCAACCCAGAGGCCATCTCTGAGGTAGCTATAGGGGTCTCTTCAATCTCCAGGTACCATAGGCACAAAGACCACTGTGTGTGGGTGTGGAGGGGGGAGTTGAGTGGCACCCAAAGATCACATGAGCTTCTTTGCCAAGATCACTGCAAGGCTGTCCCACCTCCGTTCCCCCAGTGCACTTATGTTGCTTCCGGCAATTTGCTTTTCACGCTTCTTTGTTTCCCGATCACTCCTGGGCAGACTATTCTGAGAAATGTTGAAGACAATGATCTTGTAGAAAGACAAGAAAGAAAGAATTACAAAAGTAGAAGCTCTGGGACTCACTCTTCTCTAGACAATTGGCTTCTTGCTGGGTGTCTTACATTGCTGTTTCTATATCCAACTTTGATGATATACCCCTTAGGATTTCTTTCAGCCTGTGCTTCACTGAAACCACTGCAGAATGACAGCAAAAACGAGGATAATGAAAAGACTTACCTGGGTTCTGGAATTAAATCCAGCTCAGGTCAGAAATGAGCAGTGAGACCCAGTGTTGTCACCTGTCATCAGACCTTATTATTTAATATTATTTAATATTTGATATTATTTAATATTATTTTCAATATTTCCAGTGCACTTGTAGATGATTTTTCTATGCTATAAAATTCAGAATGAGAAGGAAGTTTCTCTAGGGAAATTTAGAAAAAAGAAAGGCACATTCATCCATTACCTGAATCTGTTTTCATTTTTGAAACATGTTGGTATATTTGTTACTTAGCTAAACACCCACAAGGTGTCACATATAAGGATCAACACGTTGCCCTGGGCTACATTCTCAGAAGAGACTGGACCCTTCTAAAAGTCAACATAAATGATTTAGATCATTAGGGTGTTGGTTAACGAATTGCTTCACACCCTATGTCCTGCTAACTCCCCGGATGTGCTTCCTTGAGGAAACAGTTTGACTCAGTGTACATAACAGATACAGTATACGGCCATGCACATCGTTATGAGATGACTCAGGGTTGGACAGAGACCTGGGTTGTAGAACTGCCAGAAACAGAGCAATAGAAGCCCCATCATGGCTTTTCCAGCCCACAGTGTCAGACTTGCCTAAGCCCCCTCTGTCCAGCTAAACAAGCCATTTTCCCCCAGTGCTTCCTGAGTCCTTAATCCTTTTACTGAGAAGCCAGAAAAAAGAGGTCAGTGCAAACGGGTGTTGAAAAGAAAAATCCCCGGGTCTCTTTTAACCAAGAAAAGCAGAGCATTTCTGAATTCTGGCTCTGACACAGAAAAGCCCTGTCTCTAAGTCCCTGCTCATGATGATTGCCTGGGGACTTGCTGGGAAAGTATTCTGCTGATATTAACTGCCATGACCACGTATCCCTGGAGAAACACTTTAAAGTACCCAGAGCTGATTTTTCTGAAGCAAGTAGGCCAAGCAGTCAACTATATACTAAGTTTAAATAAGAGAATATATGTATAGTTTTAAGATCCATAAAGCCTTGTTTATGGATCTTAAACAAGATCCATACTGTGTGCCTCATACTGTGCTAAGCCGCCTAGCACTGAATGTAGAAGATTCACAAGATAGGCTTCCTGTCTTCCAAGAACTTAGACTCCAGGAGGGAGACAGGATCATTCTACACAAAATAATTAAACCATTAAGTGCTGGACTGTGTAGGTAGAGCTGTGCTAGGTGGGTGTGAGATAGCACTGGGGCTGAAGTTGTCAAGTGACACTTGCTACAGCCACGATCCCAGTCTGGGAGATCACCAATTAGAAACAATTGATATGGGGCAACTTGTTTTATCCACAAAGGGTATCTGTGTGGGTCAGGAATGTAATCAGACAACTTGTGCTGGTCTGACTCAAACTTTGTACTTAGTTCAAGCTATGATTTATAGCTTCAAACACTTTTACCTACAAACACAAAGATACTGCAAAATGATCTGAATATTTAAAATAAACAGTTGAGAGCTGGTTTTAGTATAGCATGTGGCTACATAGGAACTAAAATGTTTGATGCCTCTTTCTCAGTTATGAAGACAAGTCAGGACATTAGTTTCCAGGAAACAAACATTCATAACTTTGGTCACCTCCTTACTGGAGAAACAATAGAAAGAGGGACTGAATTCATTCCACCCATGTATTTTATCTTGTCTTGATTCCTAAAGCAATGAATGAGTTTTCAAGCAGCAGTTGCGAATTCTTCTTTGCTCTGTCCTGACATGCTACTTAAGAGGAAAATCAAGTCAGGGAAGTATTTAGAGGGATGAGTGCTGATGCCTGCAATTTGCTTTGAAATAGATCAAGAAAAGATGGATTATTGGGTAAAGGATGGATAGATATGTAGATATAAGACAAGTATAGCAAAATATTAAGGAAAAAAATCTAGGTGATAGGTATATAAGGCTGTTCATGTGAAATTATTTTAACTTTCAACTTTACTATAAAAAATTTTATAATAATATGATGGGATAAAACCAACTCAGGGACTTCTTTGTCTTGCCCTTTCTCCTAATAGTTAAAGATCATTATCTGAAAAGACACAGAAATAAAATAGCTTGGACTAAGTCCTAGTTATAAATGAAAAGTAATAATTGTGTATGTGATTTCTTTTTGAGAAACCCTCATATCTACATGGTCTTTTGACTTAATTTTATAAAAAAAACCTCAGGATTCTTGGAGAGCTACAGAATTAAACTCCATTAGTCATTAATACTCAACTGCAAATCAATTTAAGTGACCACTTCCAAATAATATGTAGCTAAAAGGGTTGGAATAAAGGAGAGGGAAAAGAATATAAGCACTGAACATCCTAGGGGAGGAGTGGGAGATGCTGAAAAGACTATCAGTGGAGTCATAAAGATCAACTTCAACTTCTCCACAAGGTCATCTTGAGCCAACCCAAATCCTGATTAGTGCTCGCTGTTCTTGAATTCTATAAAAAGAATTTCCAGTGGAGGTGAACTGTGGCAATTTAAAAAGTCTTTTGAATTGCTCTTCTATAGCTCTTTGCTACTTGATACTAGGGACTAAAGCCCGAGTTTTGTCCCCATAGAGGACATTTGGTACTATTGGCTGTTCTTCTATGATAGGTTTAAACTTTGACTTACTTTCCCTCTACGGAGGGGAATAGTTTCATTATTGTACACTTCTCTATTTTTCTCTCTTCAGAGACATCCTTTTCTTAGCCAGTTTCTTCCAAAAGCAGAGCCTGGGGCAAGGGCTTATCAGCCATTATTTTATTAGAGAGTGCACACTAAGGACCAGGAGGGAAGGACAAAGGACATGAGATAGGAAAGGAGATAAAACCAACACAAGGAAGTGTATTGAGCTGGCCACCACTAAACATAACTGATTGTTTGATATCACAGGACCATTTTGCATGGAGTCATGTAAACAATGTCTCAGGAATTTCCCTCTAGGGGAAAAAGGGAAAGAATTTATCTCCTGCTCCCATATCTTACTAGTCAAAGGTTCACTCCACAGGGTTCATTCTTCTCCAGGTGGTACATGTGTAAGGATTGCTGTGAACGTCTGTGTCTTGATATCAAACAGAGACACCCAGAGTAACAGGTGAGAGGTGCCCAGGATGGGCACGAGTGCTGTCTGGCTGTGCCTCTGGGAAGCTGCTTGCTGCAGTGACAGGGAACAAGAGAGTGAACTGAGAGATCTAAGGGGTGAACAAGAGTGGTCTAGTATCATCCACCCCTCGTACCACACAGCCCATGTGAGCCCTCCATTATCTGGCTCACTTGGAACACTCTGGAGCCTCTATCTTTCTGAGAACAATATGCCCTCATTTTTTTCCCTGAAGGGAGAGGTATGAGTCTAATCGTTTACAGAGTCTCCCTCAAGGTGGTGACAGCTGAATTTCCAGAAAGATCCAAGGCAAGAGATTAGTGAAATAAAATGCAGTCCCACAGTTGTAGCTAGTCCCAAGGCCTTAATTGACAATTACTAACCCCTTCTTCCTCCTCCCATTTTAGATTTCTATCTCCCTTCGCCACTAATCTGCACTGCCTGCCTAGCAATATGATTATGACCTATATCACCAAGGGGCCTGAGATCTGTATTGCCTTGCCCTTGGTCTTTGATTGCGGCAATTACCCATTTTCTATGGATGCACCAAAACACATCCTCATGAATCCTGTAGATTTCAGATATACTCTTCCCTGCTCATACTGTGCAGAGCAATCACAGCTCCTCGTGCTATTCAGTACAGTAACTCTTTCTTTGCTTGCTGACCCACCAGCATGAGGAGTCCAAAGTAACCCAGTGGCAGATAAAGTTTCAAGTTCAGTGGAAAACTTTCTGATCTCTGGGAACCAAGGCCTCTAAACCTAGAAAATTCTACGTTCGTAAGGATGGAAAACACAAATTCCATAAGAAGCTCATTGGGAGTGACAATGAGTGAGGCCATGCCTATTTCCCAGACCCATGTACAAGTATTCTAACTAATCAGGACATGAAAGCATATATTGGCTGGTAGTTCAACACATATATTTCATGCCCAAAGGAGAGTGCTACAACTTTACAGGATATTTTCCTTTAACTGGTGTCTTAGCTGAGCGTCTAATAGTACACTCCACCATTTTATTAGACTGGCTGTCTCTGGAAGATGAGGTCCATGGTAGATCAGTAGTTATGTGCCTATTGTCACACCTCTTTTGCTGTTGCTATAAACCAGGTCTCCTGGTCTTAGGTAATGTTGTGAGGGCTACCACTACAACATACTAGGCATTGTGAAAAGCCTTGGATGGTTATGCTAGGGGAGGCACTATAGAAAGGGAAACAAACAACCCATATGCAGAGTAGGTACCAATTCCAGTAAAGAGGAATTGCTGCCCCATTAGAGTAGAAGGGGTCTGACATCATTACCCTGCCATGAAGGGGCTGGCTGGTCTCACTGAAGAATGGTGTCATATCAAGGAATCAATATCAGTCTCTGCTTATGGCAGTGACAGCAGGTGGAGCAGCCATAGTAAGAAGGAGCCCCTACTTTTGGGCATAGGCTCCAGCCTTGCTACCATGGTCACTCTGCTTATGGGATCACTGCATAGACACTGGGGTAGCTGAGGAGAGACACTGGCTTATACCCACAGGACAAGTTGTCTGTGCCCCTTGTTGTTGAAATCCTTCTCTATGTTGGATACTCTTTGGAAATCATTAATATGAGACACAAGATCTGTACAGTTTGTGTCCAGTCCCATAGGTCAAGTGACATGTCTCTTCTCCACACCTTCTTGCTCCATCTGGTGGGACTATACTCCAAGAAACTAGATAAATTGGATCCCAAGGACTGTATGTTGTGTTGGGGTTGGGGGAAAAGAGGGAAAAATTTCTCCACTGGCTCTTGTTTCCCAGTGGTCAAAGGTTTATCCCACGAGACTGTTAACTCTCCTGTATTTCTAGTTTGTTGCTAATGCATGGGCACTAGTGGAGTTCTATGCCTTTGTGTGAACAGTGAAGCCCCAGGAAGAAGGTGAAGGGTTTACAGTGGAATTATGAGGCTAGACACTGACAGACTGCACCCATGTGAAGTCCATGGGAGCTCATGCAGAGCTGGTCACTGCTGCTGCTGATCACTGTATTCTTGGAGGTCCCAAGGGGTGTCTTTAAATTGTTCAAGACTCCTTCTGGGCCTGTGCTCACTGTGACAATGCCTCTGTGTGCTTCCTGTTTCCAACACTGCCAGCCTCTACCCCTCCAGGTTGATCCCCTGCTACTGCCAATGCTTGCTCTAGAGGCAGAGCCTTGCCAAGTGCCTCGGCCACTTAGCAAACTGCTATGAAGGAAACAGAGTTCTCCCTTCTGTTATGCTCTTTTGGGTGAGAGGCCTGGTCCTGCAGTGGAGTTGTGTGGGTGCCACAATGTTGCAGAGTTTGGTGACACTGCTTTTCCAGTTTTATTTATTTTTCTCTCTAGGGCTAGCATGCAACACCAAGATAATTGGGCTGGGGTGAGTTCAAACAGCGGCCTCTGTGATGAACCCAGGGCCATTACTCCTTTTGATCCTTAAGTCCTATTGCTAAGCCTAGCTTGCTGTGCCAGAATTTTTCTTCCCCTAAGGATAAATTTTCTCCCAGGGACTGCAAAGCTCTTGCAGTTTAGTATTTGATACATCTTTCTCTCTCAAATCTATTTTCTCTGGTTTGCTAGAGGACTCAGAACAAATTCTTTGTCCAGGAGGTTCTGGAGTACTCTTGTAAACCAGGGCTGCTGCAAGCTGGGGGCACTAGTGCCTTAGTTCCTCTCACCAATCATTTCTAACACTCAGCTCTGGCCCAATCCTTAGGGCTCCCTAATCCTTAGGAAAGGAGAACAGTGAAAACATCTCTGAAACGCACACGTGCGCACACACACACACATGCACACTATCAGGTTAGTGACTTTAAGGTTTAAGTTGGAAGGCATTGTTTAAAAATCCCCTGCTAAATGTTTGCCAAGCTTGGACCTGCACAGCATCCTTTCTCATTGTGCCCACTATCACAATCGCTTCCTCACTGGCTTTTGGTCCCCTCAGGTTAAAACATTTGGGATTTTGCAATGCACAGAGACAGGAGGACTGATAATATCCTCAGAGAAGGAGAGAAATGTTTACAGGAAAATGTGCAGTGAACATCCTCCATGCCCAGGCTCCGGTCATCACCCACTGTCACCACTGCTCAGGAGATGGAACCCAGTGGATGGTCCCACACAAAGTTATCATGGACCACAGTCCCTGTCTTTACAGACTTTGGGTGGGAACTTCCCTTTGCATTTCCATTGTCCCCTGGACAGAGGAAATTGAATTTCATGCCAGCCATGATTCAGTTTAGTCAACACAAACCTGGCTGACACGGTATTGAAGAAAGCATTTTATACGATGCTGCAGGTTGTCACAGCCTGGACTAGCTGCCTTCAGCTGAAATACTCAGGTAAATGTTCACTTCAAAATGTATGGGCAGGTCAGATATTGGCACAGATTCCAAGATGCTGCTGATGTTGTTTTATTGGGCTGTCATTTTGTGGTGATTTCTTAAGTGCAGTGGTCTTGTTGCCATCTTCCTTTGGACAGCACTGGGTACACAGTTGGTACTAAACATGCTTTTTAAATAACTGGATGAAAGAATTAATTGTAAAAATCATTACTCAAATTAGATGCCATAACTGGGGAACTGTCCATTTTTTTTTTTTAGATGGTAGAGCAATTTTTATTGCAGGAAACTTTTTTGAGAGAGAATTGATATATAACCCATTGAAATATTTGTCTAAACATTGATACCATGGACTAACATAGGGTCACGATTCCAATGTGCAAAAATAGCAAAAGAGTATAGCTATGTCTTATTTTATATTTCATTTGTACATACTTTTATGCTTTAATAAGTTAGAATATTAGAGCTGGAGGAGATCTACTAGATACAAAAACTGAGGTCCAAAGAAATGTAGTGACTTGCCCAAGGTCACACATTAGTTAGTAGAAGATCCTGGACTAGAGCCCAGCTGTCCAAACACCCATTAGGCACTTTCCCCTCTATTGTTTGCTCAGTAATAAGGCTTTCTCCTCAGCTGTCTTTCAGCTACCATGTCACGTCTGCCCCTTTAATTTTGAAGTCCACTGTGTCAGGGGCAAGCCAGTCTCACTCCTTGAGAAAGGCTGCTGAAAGCAATATTTATAGCACAGATTTTGGTCATTCTCTGGCTTAATGATATCTCTGATGAGTTGGTGGAAACAATGCTGTCTGAAATATTTCCAAGTCAGCAGCCACCTCTTCATTTCATGGCTATGCTAATTTTAAAAGGGGCGATATTATCGTGGAAACAATTTGGTTAGAAAGGCTGTGAGTCTCTCTTCTCTTCTTCTTACCCTCTTTGCTCTCTCGTACTCTCTCTCTCTCTCTCTCAACACACACACACACACACACACACACGCACGCACACACACACACGCACGCGCGCACACACACACACACACACACACACACACACACACACACACACACACACACACTGATTTTTTTTTCCTGAATCCCAAGGGCTGAAAAGGAGCCTGAGGAGTTATCCAGTTTGTTACTGTAGACGTGACCACAGATTTGTACATCTCAGATGCAAGCAAATATGAGTGTGACTGTTTTTACAGAGGAATCCTCCCTCAGAAGCATTGTTCAGTTTCTAATAACTCTCGCTGGGAGTGAATCCCACACGAGTACACACCACACACAGGCACAGTGTGGGCAGCCAAGGGAACCCCCACTGTGCCTGAAGGCCCACTAAAGGCAGTGCAGATAAAGAGGAGTCAAAAGTTTACCCACAGCTACGTTATCTACTCACAATTATGCTGGGCTCTTTCTTTGTCAGGGAACTTTTCCTGGGAGACACTCCCCTCTGGATTCATCACACCATATTCTATCAAGAAATCTTTCCCATCCTAATCCCTCATAGTAAAGTCCATTCCTGTCACTTCTCACTGACGACTGCAAAGATGTAGAAGAGTAGGTGACTATCCCTGTGTCACTGTGTCACTGTCTGCATCACTGTTGACCCTTAGCTTTCTCCAGGGTATTCATCATCCCAAGGGAGGCACATCTAATCTTTTACTACAATCTAGCAGCTACTGCTATGAAATCCATTGAATAGACTTTATTGAGAGCATCCTATGTGCTGAGCTCTTAGCAGGGGAAGATAAATAATATGAACCCTGCACTTGAGAAACATGATCAAGCAGGAAAGATATTATCAATGATGACAGTGATAATGATTAGTATATGCTAGGCACTTTACAAACTCATTTAACCCTCACATCAGCCCTATTAATATTATCATCCATGAGGAAGCTGAGGCTGAGAGAGATTAAACGACTTGCCCAAGTTCACACAGTGACAGAACCATACCACATTTCTCCAAAGACCATGGTGTCAACCACTGTGAAAAACAGACAATTTCACTAGAAGGTGGCAAGAAGTGTAAAGGAGCATGTACAAGATAACCTCGGGAGCAAAGACGTCATCTAACCTAATTTGAGCAGTTAGGGCTTCCTATAGGAGATGTTCTCCGAGCAGCCTCAGACCCAAAGCTAGTCCAGGGACACGGTCACTAATGCAGTCACAAAGGTTGGTCACCACCTCCACCTGCATGGAGGCCTGTGGAGTCTTCACCCATATTTCCCTCCTCCACATCTTGGCTGGACATGACCTACCCACGTTGCTGCTGGTCCTGGTACCGGACTCGGACTCAGAGGGAGCTTACCCGTCTTACTCTTCTGCACCTCCCAACCCTCAGCTCGGGTTGCCAATCCCTGCTCCGTCTGGAGCAAGTGAGAACTGGTTGCTCTGATTGCTGCCTGCCTTTCACCATGAAGTGAACTCGGGTGGCTGCAGAGGAGAATCGATGCATTGAATCTGGATGTGCCCGGGATGGAGTGACTCCATTACAAACTCATTGTGTCATATTTGAACAGTATAAGGATTCTTTCCTTCTCTCAGAGAGCCCACAGCTGCAATATTTCTGCGCTGCTTTGCAGACTTTTATCACAGTTTTAATGAAGTGAAGTTGGTTTGAAGTAAAATCTGTCAGTTCTCATGAAAAGAATTAAATTTTGGTCTTGCACTGTGCATTCAGCTCTAAAATGGTTCTCAGGGCTCATTATTCAGAAAACAGTCATTTATTTTCATCCCCAAATATTAATTGTGCTGCTGTGTTTTCACCTGATGGGACAACGAGCTCATTATCAAGAACGGTCTGCCCATAGGAAATGGCTGATTACAATTATCTAGAAACTGGTTGCTCAGAAAGAATTTTCAGACACTGCAATGCTGAAGGGGCCCTTGGCTGGAAAAAGGAAACTAATTACCACACACAATCCTAGTGACATTGCAAGGCAAAACAGTGTGACCATTAGGATGTTTGCAACATTTGTAAAATGTCCCTGGCTGCACTATTTTTGTAGCAATAATCACTGATTATGAACATAGGGCCGCGGAATAAAACACCATCTTTTAGTCCATCCCCTAATCTTCAATCAAGCCTATATGTCAGATGGGCAAGACTCTCTCTCTCTCTCTCTCAGATTATAGATTATCAATAGTTCTAATCTCAGGGGCCTGGCACATAAGTATCTGCTCAATAAATATTTGTTGAATGAATAAACAAAGTTGAACGCTTGTTTCCTGGCCCTCCCAGAAGTGATTTTCAGCCAGACATTCTGTTTTAGATTCCAAAAAGCAATTTAATTTTTCCAACCATGGCTCTTGAAGGTGCAGAGAGCATGGCTTAGAAGGGAAAAAGCATGGCTTAGAAGGGGAAAGACAGAAAGAGAGGAAGAATACAAGAGAGAGGGGAAGGAAGAAAGAGAGAAAGAGAAAAAGAAAGAAAGGAAAGGAAAAGAAAGAAAATGGAAGAAAGGAAGGAAAAGGAGCTGTCAGGAGCAGATGAGGGACAGAGGAAAGGAAGGTGGGTGTAGAGAAGCAGAAGGGACAGAGGAGAACACAGAAGGGAAGAAGGGTCGTGGGTTAGCCAGGCCGGAGGGGAGAGGAGGGTGACTTGAGAGCGCAGGGATCTAGTAAAGGGGTTAATGGCCTAATAGCAACTTTAAATAGCTCTGGGTTAATCGAAAACAAGTGATATGACCAGGTAGTGTCAGTAAGTGGGAAGCAGAAATAGCCCCTTGGGAAGAAGCTGTGTCTCTGGTGGTTTATCAGACTAAATAAAAAGGTTAAAAAAAGAAAGAAAGAAAGAAAAAACCTTCAGCTTACAAAATCTATAGTCTTTCTAGAACTGTCAGTGAGCTCACCTTCACAGTGATGAGAAAGGCTGTAGTGTCCAAAAGGGACTTTTCTATGGAGAGGCCCTAAAACAATTGCCTCGCCCACAGGTCAGAGTGCTGTCTGTGGGAAATCATGTCTGCTGATGCCAGAAAGCAGACTTAATTGATTCAGACTCTTTCTAGACTCTTTCCTTGTGCAAAATTTGGCTGGCATCATTGCTTTCTATGCTGGGCAAAGCCAAGATTATGGTTTTGTCTGTTCTGCTCAGCAACTTAAAATGCTCATGATCAGTAAGTTCTTTGTCATGTCTAACCTAAATCTCTCTTGCTTTAATACAAGTTGCTTTTTTCCCTCTCTTTCCAGAATCAGCAGAGGAGATTAATTAGTGCCTATCTTCCATACAGTACATTCCTTCATACTCTTTACTCTTAGGTCATCCATCAGCTATCTCCCCCCAAAGAAGGCTTTGAAAAATGACTAAATAGATAATGAGACCTATTCCTGCTACCTTTTCCTAACACATCCTAGTATACAACATCATGGGCCTGCCATGGGGAGTCACAATAAAAAATTTCAGATTCGGAATTAACTGCACGTTTCTCTAGCACTGAGCATAGACTGTCATAATCTATGACACTAACTACATAATCTTCTGCACATTTTTATAAGACTTATATGAGCAGGAATTATCACCTTTACATGAGGGAAGAGAATAGAATGTGTCTTTCCCCAGCAGGTTATCAGCACAGGCAGGAAAAACCCCCAGTGTCTGGACTTGAACTTTCTTGCCCTACATATAGCCCAAAATACCTTAAGAAGGAAGAATTCACTTTCAAAATAAGCATGTCTTCAATTTAAATGTCCAGAAAAATCTCAAGGAAAATTTGAGAGGCACAGCCATGAAGGGGAGCTTGTTCATGGTCTCTTGGCCAGTCTAATGCTTCCCTAGACCTCCTGATTCATCTTTTCACCACGCCAGGCTTCTCACCTTGAGATTCTCTTTCTCCAGAAAAGAGCCTTGCAGGAAATACTCTGGCCATTGAATTGGTTCATAATGACAACTTTCTCAAAATTTTCCATTAGGCATCAGCTGCTCCTTAAGTTAAACTGAAGAGAAAGGTCATCGTCTTTCTTGATGCTTAAACTAGAGCATGACTCAGAAGAGCAAACAGGGAAGAGATGGCGGTAATCCCCACATTAGTTTTTAATGCCCCACGTGGTACTGCAGGCCCCACACAACAAGATTCGGGACTAAAGTAAGTCTCTCTTTCCTTATGTAACTGCTTACCTTTGCACAGACTCTCTAATCTCCTAGGACAGGCAGGTGCCAACAGAAAAGGGTCTTCATTCCTTTTCCCTCACACTAGAAAGAAACCTGCCAGGCAAGACTGGCTTCCTCTGGGTCAGGGAAGTGGATGACCAGCCCCATCTCAGAACAGTAAGTGTGGAGCTGAGAGTGTGGCAGCGTGGGCAGACCTTCTCCTAGGCAGAGAAAAACCCTCTCCCCAAAGAACACTCCCTCCCAGGCCCAATAGCATCTGTGAAATTCCATCATTAGAGATTCCTTGCCTTCCATCTCCTGGGAGAGGACAACGAAGCACACAGTGAATGATTAACAAGCCAGTGGGGATTCCCTCATCAGATCACTCCCTCTGGAAGGGCGGCTGGAGGCGGCAGGGAGTGGGGAAAAGAAGGCAGGAGGGTGGGTGGGCAGACTCTTCCCTGAGCAATGTGGCCCAAGCCCTATCTAAGAGGACACAGACTGGAGCTATGGAGGGAGTGGAAGCAGGCATCCCAGTCTCTCCCCTGGGTCCAGCCAGTCCGTGGTTTTTAGGACTCCTTGACTAGTTTCTCCTCACTGGCCTGTTGGGCTGGTCCACCATTCTCATGCACAGTCAGAGCAGTGCTGCTCTCAGAACAGACCCTTCACCATCTTGATCTGCAGTCCTAGGTTTTCAGTCTGGGATTTTCCTGGGTATAATGTCAAGTGAGGTCAATAGAATCCCAGCTTTGGTACCTTGGTGCTGTGGATTGATTGAACTATGTCCCCCAAAATTCATATATTAGAAGTTTAAATCCCTACTGTAGCTGTTCAGGATGGGAAATCCTATTATAGTAATTGAAAGGTAGGACCTTGAAGAGGTGATTAGATTCTAGGACCATGCTGTAGTGAATAGATTAATAATGGTGGTCAGGGGTGTGGTTCTGAGGGCTTTACATGAAGAACACATAAGAGGTTACTCTCTCTGCTCTGCCATTTTCTGCCATGTGAGATCCATGCATGGCTGTAAAGCTACCAGCAAAGAAGGCTGTCCATAGTGTTCCCTGGGCTTTGGACTTCCCAGCCTCTGAAACTGTAAGCAATAAATTTCATTTTCTTATAAATTACCCAGTTCTGAGTATTTTGTTGTAAGCAACAGAAATGGACTAATACAGAAAATTGGTACCGGAGAAGTAGACTGTTGCTTATAACATATACTTGAAAATTTGGAAGTGGCTTTGGAACTGGGTGCTGAGGAGAGGCTGGAAGAATTTGGAGGAACAGGCTAGAAAAGCCTAGATGCCAGTGGGAATTTAGGAAACAAGAAAAACAAGGAAAGTTTGGGATGCTTTAGAGACTGGTTAGATGGTGGTGACCAGAATGCTTATAGAAATATGGACTGTAAAGACCATTCTAAGGCAGTCACAGATGTAAATGAGAAGGGACTTATTGGAAACTGGGGCAAAGATCACCCTTGCTATGAACTGGTGAGGAACTTGGCTCCATTCTATTCATGCCCCAAAGTTTTATGGAATGTGGAACTTAAAGGTGCCAACCCAGGGTATTTGTTGGAAGAAATTTCTAAGCAGCAAAACATTCAGGAAGCCACATGGCTACTTGCAACAGCCTACACTGAATTATGGCAGAAAAGCCATGACATAAAGCCAGAATGTATAATTAAAAGGGAAGCAGAGTATAAAGATTTGGAAAATTTGCAGTCTGGCCCTGTGGTAGAGAAGCAGAGAGCATTTTCGGGGGAAAATGCAATAGTGCTAAGAAGATTAGTACAAGAGAAAGGGATCATTGAGGAAAGGGGGGAAAGATCCCGAAGGCATTGCAGAAGCCACTGGGGCCAACTCTCCCATTACAGGCCCAGGGGCCTAGAAAGACAAAATGAATGGTCTTGGGGAACAGGGCCACGGTGCCCTTCACAGGCTCACTGCCCAGGACCACCTCAGGATGCTGCTCCTGACACCAGCACCCCAGATGCTTTGGCTGCTCCAGCCATGGTTAAATTGGCCCCAGGTGTGGCTGGACCCGCAGCTTGGTGGCATCCACATGGTGTTAAGTGTTCCCTGGACTTTGAACTTCCCAGCCTCTGAAACCGTAGCCATAAATTTCATTTTCTTATAAATTACCCAGCTCCAGGTATTTTGTTATAAGCAACGGAAATGGACTAATACCCTTGGCAATCCTCTGACAGTAAAGGCTTGGTTTAAAAAAAAGCAAAAAGGGAAAAAAAGGGAAGTTGATACCTGCCTAGCTACCTTTTGGGTTAGCAGAAACTATTTTCCAAGTGAAGTGTTAGGAGTGCCCTGCCCACTCTGTCCTGAACAGGCTGCATGGTCTGGGAGCTTCGTTTGTGAATTCCTGATAATACATTGTCCCATTGGCAATTTCCAAAACACAGGTTGTAAACTCTCTCTTTTTGGTTTTAAGACCGGAATTTCAGAAGTGGTTTTAAGTTTGATTGGCAAGTTCTCATTTTCCATTGATTTTGCAAGCCAGCCACCCCTGACAGCATTTCCATTTGCTCACCCCTTCTTGCTGGTAAGCATGCCAAACTGAGGTGATCCCACCTGAACCATGACATCTCCTGCTTCATTTAGAAGAGAAAGTCTTCTAGCACTTAGCCTGTAGGCAAACTTCTGGGCTCAGGAATAGCCATTTTTTCTCAGCTTTGGCAGATACTGTTATTTCCTCTCGAGCGGGACATCCCCCACCTGAAAATGTATCTTCAACCTCATGGAGGAATGCCTCCCAGATTTTCCTGGGTCGTTCCAGTGACAGTTCCAACTAGAGAGAAGAGTAATGGAATGAGAAACACATTAATAATTCTTTTCTTCTGCAACCGAGTTTTTCAAGGAATTGGCCGACTGTTCTTCCAGCCGTGGTATGTCCCAGACAGTCACAGTCACATTCTTCTTCTGGCACAAGCTCTCACCATCTTCACTGCCATGGGAAACTGGGGAATTATCTGGGCCATTTGGGCAAAATCTCACTCGCGTCTGAATCATCTAGGTTAGTCCAGGAACAGGCTAGAATTTTACCTGGATGTTGTCTCTACGTTCTGTTTTACTTTGAAAACATGACTTTTTAGATAGAGCATGTCTCAGAAGCTTCTCTCCTATGGATTACTTGACTCAAAGTGGTCATATTATGAAGTTGAGAAGGGATTCGATTTTTGGTTCTTTTACTTTACTTGCTTCTCAGTTTCTAGCCTTAGGAAAGATGGGAGTTACTCATCTTCTTAATGCCCATTATTTCTATTCCAGAATGAAAAAGGCAGAAGTTGATGACCAAATGCTTTTGATCATCTCTCTCAGAACATTCCTTATAATTCTATCCAGGGAGGACAGAGGCTGTGTTTATTCTGCCTGTGAAAGACCGAGACAAGTGTGTTTCAATAATGCATAGCTTTTCAGTCTATTAAGAAGGTGGCTCTGTGGTTGTTTATCATACCTAAATGACTCAGAATCAGCAGGAACTGACATTCAAATGACACCAACATGCAGGTACAGGACGGAAAGAAGGAGCAGTGGCGGTGGCAGCAAAAAATGACTCATTAAACAATCGCACCCATCCCAGCATATACAAGGCCTGTTCCTGTTGGCATCGCTGCTCATTGCCATCATGCTCTATTTCTCAAACCAGAACACACACTGTCCTCCTTGGGAATATGCAGCCATGTGTCAGATACTGGTAGCCAAGGGAAAAACAAGTCCATTTCCCTGATTATGAATTTTTCCCCAAAGATTTGGGGGTTGGGGCATATAAAGCAACTTAATTAGTGATTTATTCATTTACTTATTTATTTTTAAATTAATATATGTATATATTTTTACATTTTATGAAGTTGTTGCAGAGCACTTGGGAGGGAGGGGGAGAGGAGAAAGAGGAAGGAAATGAGATGGAAGCAGGAGGAAGGAGGATGGGTGGGATTGAGGCCTGTGGCACCTCCCTCATTCCCACAGCGGAGACTGGGGGGCTTCCAGTGGTGTCTTGGACATTGCCCAGCTGGGTGCAGATGTCAGGGGGATGTGGCAAAAGCCCTTGCCCCCCACCCCACCACCCCAGTTCAGGAACCGGGGCTCTTCTTGCTGGGGCTAGGTGGTTGTCACTGGGCTGGATGTATGTGTCGGGGGGGGCCCAAAGCCCTCGTCCCCCACCCTCAGGACTCGTCGCGAATGTCGCATGACATGGCTGAGGCCGCTGGCCCTCCCCCTTTTCTTAGTAGCCCAGGGGACTTCCAGTCCTTCTAGGTGTTACGGGTGTTCTTTGGTGAAACGAGACCTTTACTAGTTAATATTAAACTTTGTCTCTGGTTGTGGGTACCTTGTTTCTTCTTTCAGTTCTCTGTTGGATTATGTGCTGTTCCCACCACTTAAACTCTGTGCTGGAACTAATTTTTTGTCCTTTGCTTACTTCTAAAATGGGGGAACTTCCCGTGGGGACGAGTACTTGACCTGTGTGGTTGAGCTAAATTGCTGCTTTGCAGCTGATTCCCTGGGGAAGGCTTTTCGTGCAGCTCAGGTTCTAATGGTTGACTTTATAGGTACTTCTGGGTCTAGTGAGAGCTGGTGCATCTGAGTTGTGTAGAAACTCCAGTCTGGGCCTGAGTCTTTTCATCAAACTGTACCCCATGCAATTCTATATTCCTGACCAGTCTCCTCTGAGTGGTCCTATGCTGATTGAGGAGCAGATGAGCTGTCCTTGCTGTGTCCCAGTGTTTCCCCGGTGGGCCCATCTCCCCCACCACTCATGCTCCAAACACTTCCCATGGGACAGGCTGTGCTCTGGTCTGTTGTGATGACTCACTGGCCTCTGAGTGTCTCCTTTTTTCAGTTGCTGTGGCTCCTTGCTCCTATGTGGGTTCACGGGAACCCTATAGTGGTCTTTCTGACCTGGGGGCCACCAAGGCCCCCTGTCACCTCCAAGCAACTTCATCTAAAGAGCATAGCTATGGCTTCTGCCAGCTCCTGCTCCGTGCGCGCAACAGCTCCAGCCTTGAAGCAGCCGCAGCTCAAAACAGTTGCAGCAGTTCTTATCGTGGCTTCTCCCACCTTCATGCACTCCGTAGGTCTCTCTTCCTCTTCCCCTGAGCTCCAGTGGCCCCAGCTTGGCTGTTGTTGCTTTTTCATAGTTGTAAATTGGTTGATTTGTGGGAGAGAGTGACGCTGGGGACCGTCTATTCCGCCATCTTGACTGGAAGTTCCTCTAATTGGTGATTTAGATAATTTTATATTAAAAAACAATGTATTACAGAGTAGAGTATATTTTTAGCGCAAATGGAGAGAGTGCAGCCAAATTTTCCAGCTGAAGTGTGTATTCTGCTATTACCTGCCACATCAGTGTGCTGAGGCTCTTCAGCAGCTGGGCTTCTGTGGACAGGCCTGACCCGTGCATGTGGCTCTGTGGGCTGGTTGCATAAACCATTCCACTTCTCCTGCTCTAAATAAATCCCCACTGTCTGCCCAATGCTTTTGCTTCTCATCTGACAGTATTTATGAGACCATTAGTAGACAACAAGAATCTGCTCTCTCCACATCTGCATACTAGACAAGTCCTGCATTATTTAGCTGTGAGGACTGATAAGAAGCAGCACAATCTGCCCATTGACTGCTGGCCTTCTTTTCCAGTCCCAAGTACCCGAGTCTCCTGGCTTAGACTCTTATTTTGCATGTTTCTAACTGTCCCCAGTGGAATGCTTTTCATTTGCACCTGCATGGCACTTGTAAGAGAAGAGAAAAGGCTTCCTTTGAGCTAATTCAAACTCGTGGCCCTCACACTTGTTCTACTCTCGTGTGTATTGGGGATCTCTAATTTAAGGCCTAAACATGTTTAAAGAATGCTGTTTTCACGCCTCCACAATGCACTGTTTATTTTGACCCATACTCCCGGGAACATGGTGGGTACGTCCCTCGCACTGTTTTTTTTTCAAAGAAGGAGGCTAGGCAGTGGTGACAGAGCTTTTTCTCTTCTTCTTTCTCAAAGACGGCTCTGTGGTCAGCTATGCCTGTGTTCAGGCCCTCAGGGAGAGTTTATAATAACCTCCTCTGGACTTAGTATCTTAAATATCTCTTCTGGTCTGGTTCTCCCTTTGTTGGTTTTAGAGTGTAGGAACTTACGTGGGACATGAATAGCCCACTGCCATATTCTCATGAGGGCTTAGCATAATTGAAGATTAGGAGGATGACAGAATATCGGATGTCATGATGAATTAGGAAGTTCAGGTGCCAATTTATAATGTAGTGTGGTTTTAAAAGAATTATTGTGATAACTGTTGCTACTAGAATTCCTTTGATGAAGAGAATTAACTGCAAAGTTCCATGAGGGTAGGGACTGTACCTCCAACTCTTTGAATACCCAATGCCTAGCTCAGCGCTGGGCACATAGTAGGTACTCAATAAATACCTGTTGTGGGGAGAAGAATGCATAAAAAACATATCGATGGGCCATTTTGATAGACCAAATACAGCATCTGGAAGGACAAGGCAGAACAAAGGAAAAGCTGAACAGTTATGGATAAGAAAATGGAAGAAACTGGCACAAGAGAAGAGAAAGGGAAGAGCGAGACTGAACAATATTTCAGGAGGCAGGAACAGAGACATTTAAGCTCAGGGGTGTATTAAACTCAATTTTAAGTTATTTATGTTTCAGGGGCATAAAATTGCTCCATCTCCCCATATTTATATAAAGTCTGCTATGCATACAAAGGTCTCAAGTGAGGACTTTTCGCTGCTTTACTTCCTTAGTGGCGAGCAGTGAAAGGTGCCAAGTTTCATGTGTGGGAAAGTACCACATAAGCAAGGACTGCACACTTGGATGGTTAGATGATCCATAAACCGTTCTGCTTGAAGCAGGAACCAAGAGCCAGAGGTGCCACGTCCTCCTTCCCCCTTTACCCCAATTCCAGGAGAGTCCAGTTAGCGTGGACTGCACCTGCACGTGAGGGTAGGTTTCACTGGATCTCCACTGGCGTCTAACCAGGGTGAGAAATGACCTACTTCACTGGTGTCTGATATTGCTCAAGACTTGTTTTTTCTTTCAGTCCTTCCCATTATCCTCCTCTCCCACTCTTTATAATGTCTTGAATAATTTTCACTAACATGAAAAATGAGAGAAAGATTCTGAGAAGGGAAAAGCAACAAAATGAGAAATATGTTGAATTATTCCCATAATTTCTCAGAGGCATTTAGGCCAGGGATTGTCACCTATGAAATCTATTATTGCCCTCTGTAAGACCCAGTTTAGTATAGGTAGGATGGCTTTTGAAAAATACTTGTTATCTTGAATCCAAAGTAATAATTAACTTGTGTCAGTAAATATTATAGGAAATCATGATTGTATTAGTCCATCTCTGTTGCTTATAGCATAAATTCCTGAAACTAGGTAATTTGTAAGAAAATAAAATTTATTGCTTACACTTTCAGAGGCTGGGAAGTCCAAAGGCCAGGGAATACATCTGGTGAGGGTATTTTAGGTGGTGGCTTTACAGCAACACAGGGATCTCACATGGCAGAAAATGGCAGAGCAGAGAGAGAGGGACTCTCTCTCTAAAGAGACGCTTTAGACCTGGCTGGAGCAGCCGAAGCAACTGGAGTGCTGTTTTGGGGAACAGCATCCTGAGGTGCCCCTGGGCAGCAAGCCCATAGAGGGTGCCTCGGGCCTGTTCCCCAAGACCATTCTGTCTCTCTAGGCCTCTGGGCCTGTAATGGAAGGTTTGGCCCCAGAGGTTTCTTCAATGCCTTCAGGGCCTATTTCCCCTTCTCTCGATGATCCTTTTCTTTTGTACTAATCTTCTTAGCACCATTGCATTTTTTCCCTGAAAACACTCTCTGCTTCTTTACCACAGAGCCAAACTGCAAATTTTCCAAATCTTTACACTCTGCTTCTTTTTTAGTTATACATTCTTTTTCTGCCATAACTCAGTGTAGGGTGTTGCAAGTAGCCATGTGGCTTCCTGAATATTTTGCTGCTTAGAAATTTCTTCCAACAAATACTCTGAGTCAGCACATTTAAGTTCCACGTTTCATAAAACTTTGGGGCATGAATAGAATGGAGCCAAGTTCCTCACCAGTTCAAAGCAAGGGTGATCTTTGCCCCAGTTTCCAATAAGTCCCTTCTCATTTACATCTGTGACTGCCTTAGAATGGTCTTTACAGTCCATATTTCTTTAAGCATTCTGGTCACCACCATCTAACCAGTCTCTAAAACATCCCAAACTTTCCGTGTTTTTCTTGTCTTCTAAATTCCCACCGGCATCTAGGTTTTTCTAGCCTGTTCCTCCAAATTCTTCTAGCCTCTCCTCAACACCCAGTCCCAAAGCTGCTTCCACATTTTCAAGTATATGTTACAAAGCAAGACCCCACTCTGGGGACCATTTTTCTATATTAGTCCATTTCTGTTGCTTATAACAAAATACTCAGAACTGGGTGATTAATAAGAAAATAAAATTTATTGCTTACATAGTCTGGGAAGTCCAAAGTCCAGGAAACACATCTGGTGAGGGTCTTTTTGGTGGTGGCTTTACAGCAATGCGGGGGTCTCACATGGCAGAAAATGGCAGACCAGAGAGAGAGAGAGACTCTTGTGTGCTCTTCTTTTAACGCCCTCAGAACCACCCCACCGACCACCATTATTAATCCATTCACTACTGCATGGGCCAACAATCTAATCACCTCTTCAATGCCCCATAATAGGACTTCCCAACCTCTTAACACTGTCACAGTGAGGACCAAGCCTCCAACTTTCAGAGGGACACAATTCAATACGTAAAAATGATAAAAATCTAAAATTTTAAAATGAGTTTTGTTGAAGAACAAAATTTTTTAGGTCACTGAGGAAATGTACTTTTCCCATCTCCAACCATCCCACCCACCATGAAGAATTACTGCAATTAAAACAATAACTCTCTCTCCACCACTACATGGTAATAGGTGTGCTTTATCATATCTCTTTATTTAAACTTTAAAAAATGAATTTGATTAAATTTGAACTTGAGGAAACTTGAGTACCAAGAGACAGTTCAAGGTCAATGTTCTTTGAAATTATTTCAGGCTTTTCTCCAAGTTCACCAGAGATTTTTTTCCTAAAACAGTATTCTGGGAAATAAACAGGGAGAGTAGACCTTTGGCATTTGAGGATTTAACTCTGGCATATTTACAACATACAATATCTGCTACTTGTGAGCAACCCTAATGTTGTATGATATAGAGCAATTTGTCACCTTGAACCTCATCCTAGCATGGCTTTTGCTCTTCTCTATTGCTCTGGTACTAGATAACTTTCCAGAAGTGATAAAATGTCTATGAAAAATGACCAATGAATTTATTAAAAATTGAAAAGGTGGTTAATTCATGATGTGAAGGTAGAAAAGCAGACTTCTGTTGGAAATGTGATTCTAGAAAACTCTGGATTCCCCCAATAAGGAGAAGCAACCTTTACAAATATTAAGAAGTTGTCTGTTAGTGCTGAGTGAAAGAGACTAAGATTCCGGAAGAATAATTTACACTACCAGTTCTTAGCTCACACTTTCACACAGAGGCATAGTATAGTAGAAGTGAAATTAAACTCAGATTCTATTTCCCAATCATCCGCTAGCCAGCTGTGTAAATTTGGAATAGTTACTTCACCTCTGTGGTCACTATCATTGTCATCACTATCAACATGGACAGAATTTATTGAGCCCTTACTATGAGTTAGGCACTGTAATGAGTTAGGCACATTTAACACTTGCAACAGCCTAATGCAGAAGGTACTATTATTATCTAAAGAAGTAATACTGGATAACAACGGCTAACATTTATTGAATGCTTATCATGGGGGTATTACGCCAAGTGCTTTACATGCATCATTTCATATAATCCTTACAATAATGAGCTGGGTACTATTAAACTTCTGTTTAACAGATTTAGAGAGGTTCATTAGTTTGTCCAAGGTGACAGCTAGTAAGAAGTGAAGGAGGATTTTGAATTAAAAATTCTCTGATTCTGGAGCTGAAGATTTTAACCTCTAGTCTCTACTGGTATAAAAATAAATTAATCAGACTGAAAAAAATAGACATTTGTGTACAGATGTCGAGTTCTTTATATTTACATAAGCACCAAGTGAAGTGTTGGCACTTCACTGTCATTTAGTCATTACGTCATATAGATGTTATTTCCCATCAGCCAGGCCAGCCCTTTGAGCCATTTCCTCCATAATAATTTTCATGGAGCCAAACTCACCTCATGTGGCCTCCTATCTGTGAACAACAGCAAACACTGAGAGGACAACTGGCTGAGGTTCAGGTGGTGGAAATACTGACAATGAAGCCAGTTGCATCTCTGCTTGACTTCAGGTGGTCCATAAGAGATTGAACCTGTGCTCTGGTTGAATTAGTATCGTACTTTATCCAAAGACACCAATTGCCCACATCAAATCAAAGCGTCATCTTGAGCAATTTCATTTTTTTACCCTGGCAAACATACGGCAACAATCTGTGTTTCTAACAATTGAGCAAACTTTCTTGGCTTACAAGAACAAAGGAATAGAAAATGGAAATTCACCAGGATGAGTAGAAGGCAGATTTCTCATGTAGATTCTCCAAACCCTATACACACACAGACACATGCACACACACACAAATACACACCTGTGTGCACATACACACACACAAACACACATAGTCATTGGTGGCTACCAATGGCAGAACAGCAGAGACAACAGTGACCAGTGATTTGTCTATCACGAAAGCATAGTGGGAGATTTGGTAATACTTCACTTTCATGCATTTTTTTGAAGGGATCACAGGTCAACATTTAGACTTCTCATAGAAGGCACAGAAACAAATACAGTCTGTTAGACTGATTGTAAATCTGAGGAGCAGTTCTATCCAAATTATAGTTATTAATGTTATTTCTGTCTCTGGGAAAATGATAAATTGCATTCAAGTCCATTACTTAGCAGAGTTATTATGAATTTAGGAACTTAATTTGAGGACAGTGTTGATTTTCTTTGGAAGAGAAAAGACAGAGTCATCCTTTAGCTGAAGCATGGCTATTTTGGGTTCCAGTCAGACATCATCTTGTGCGAGACTGGCCAAGTGTCACTCTTTTCCTCCATGGCTGGTGCAGATGAAAAGAGAAGGCATATGCAGGGCATTTGTTCTCAGCTTCATAATGATACTCTTCCTTTATCTGTCATTCACTAAAAATAACATTGGAATGAAGGAATTGGGTCACCTTGTGACATTTTTGGTGGTAGCAGAACATGAGGGGGAAAAGCCTTGATGTTTCCATGCAGAATCGCCCAAGTTCAATGTGTTGGGTTTGTACTGGGCGTTTCCAAAGAGGCTATGGAAATTCTTCATTAGGATCTCTTCAAAGCACAGGAGAGAGGGCTGCTTTTCTGGGGCAACTTTTTGGTACTCCCTCATAGGGGCAGGGGCTGAAGTAGATATAGAAAACTTTAAAGTCTCATTTCAATCCTGCAATTCTGTATCTTTTTCCATGCAATATACTGGCCCCAGGAAGTAAGTGAATCACTCAGTTGCTTTATCTCTCCTAATGTACTTGTTTCATTTTCTCAATACAGAAAGCTGCAGATTATTTTAGTGTCAGATGGCTGGAGTGAAATTTGGAGCCTCTGAAGACAAAGACACTTGTATCCTCATTCCTGATTCCAGGGCCTTTCAGGACACCTGGCACATAGTAGGGCTCAACAGAGATTGTCGAGTGAATGATGATCATCTGAAACCTCCTACAGCCTGTCTGAGGCACCTTCCATTGCTCTCAGCCCAGCCTTGCAGGTCCCCTGGCTGATCCTCGGACACACGAAGCACGTGCCGCCCTTCGCATTCACTGTGCTTTGGGCCTGGAATGTCTCCCCCGCGTATTCGTGGAATTGGCTCCTCCACCTCCCAAGGTCTCAGCTAAAATGTCGCCCATGTGAGAACTTCTCTCATTTTCTCCACCCGCACTATCCTCATTCCCCAATTCTTCCATTGTACTTACCAGCATTCAATATAGTACATATTCACCTGATTGTTTAGCATTGTTATCCCCCCACTGGAATGTGAGCTCCATAGGAGTAGAGACTTTGTCTTGTTCGTTGCCTGGTCCCTGGAGCTTAGGAACAAATATTGATTGAATGAATGAGCAGACTGAATGCCTGGTTTAATCACGGCTCCTCCGGTTGATAGGAATACTCACTCCAGCAAGCTCAAGTCAAGGAGATTCAACTCAGTGGAAGGAGCCTTACAGAAGTCCAAGATAGGAATGTTGGTAGGTCCCTTGGCAGGGCCTGGGTCCTGGAGGCAAGAAGTGGAGGGAACCACCAGGACTTCAATGGCAGGGCAGGGAAGATGTGACTTCAGGGCTCCATCATCACCACCCTCCACGTCTTCTCCCCTCGATTCCTTGTTTCCTCCTAACTTCGGCTTCTACCATGCCATGGCACTGCTTCCACCCCAAGTTCACTGCTTCACCGCTCCATCAGCTGTCAGTCTCAGTTTACCACCAGAGAATCCAGCAGTCTCAGGTCATCTTCACAAGCCTGGCCAGCAGTTCCTCGGTCTCTAGCTTCTCGACTGATGAGCCAGTGTCCTCCCCAGGCCACTCGCCTACGACGTGGAGCAGGCACCATGTGGTCTGCTCCCCACTCAGTGGAAGTCACTCAGGGGCAACTTCTAGGAGGATCCGCCTTCTTCAAAAGGTTGTTCTTTTATCTCCTACATACTCCTTTAAATCAGAAGGAGTTCATTGTACCTTTCTTATTTGATGGATGTTTTTAATCAATTAGTTTTACCTAAAAATGCCTTAAAAATTTCGATATGTGTTAAACACTCACAGTCAAAATAGAGCCAAAAACTCACATGAGCAGTCTTTTTGTCTTGGACGTCATGGGCAGATTCTAGAAGGAATCTGACAAGTATAGCTCATGTGGCAGTTCCTGCACCAGTCCTGGGCAGAAAAACTCTCACAGGCACAAGTGACCAGAAATGCTATATCTAGGGGGCATGCTTGTCTAACCAGTTAGGAAGACTGTCTGCATTTTGGAGAGGAAATATATCGAGACAGCTACATTGAAAGCAAAGAGACTGGCAGGAGACTATTTTGTTCAGCTCTGATGTGGAAGCTAAGTCTCTTGGAAGGTGTGTGATAAATCCCTTACATTCGTCTTCTTTAAATCTTGTCTCAAGTCTAGGATTTGTTCTCCTTTCTGGTCTCAAGACTGTCCAGTCGAAGACCCTGAGCTAACATGCTGAAGGCCAGCGTGACCCCTGAGGATGTTCCTGGGAGGCTGCTGCCCGCAGCATTCTACAGAAAACAAGGAGTGACAGGGAAGTGACCCTCAGCAAAGCCCACAGGAGCACTCACCAGACCCGGGCCAGGTGCTCCTGCTCTGGATCTCTCAGCAAAGGATAGCCCCGGTAGCCCTCAGCTTCCTCATCTCTAAATCTCAGAGTTATAAGGAACCAAATCTAATTGACACACTGTGTGCAGAAAATTCCTAGGTTGTAAGCTTAGAGCAGAGTTTGACAACTATGGTCCCCAGGCCAAATTCCACTGGCTGCCTGTTTTTTAATGATCCATGATCTAAGAATGGTGTTTCCACTTTTAAATGGTTGATTAAAATCAAAAGAAGAATAATATTTCATGACATGAAAATTATGTAAAATTCAAATTACCTAAATAAAGCTTTATTGGAACACAGCCATGTTTACATGCTGTCTGGGTCAGCTTTAGCCTTACAATAACAGAGTAGTTGTGACAGAGACTACGTGGTCCATAGAACCAAAACATTTATTTTCTGAACCTTAACAGAAAAAGGTTACCAAGTCCTGTTTCAGAGCACAGAGGCTGGGTCAGATGCACTTGGGTTCAATCACAGCTCGCCCCCTACCAGCTATGTGACCTTGGAAAGCTATTTAACCTTTACAAGCCTCAGTTTCCTCATCTGTAAAATGGAGATAAAAACAGTCTTGATCTCAAAGGGTGCTGGGAGGAATTGAATGAGAAGATCATGAGGCACGAAGCAGAGACCCCACACGCTGAATAAACCAAAGCTTGATTCCAACTCTCATCCTCAGCATCCAGCTCAGCACAGAACTGGCACAGAACTGGTATGATGGATATATATTTGTGGGATAAATGAATGAATTGTAAAGTGCGAGGTTAATATGATTTTGATGTATCACCCTGTCTGGGGCTGTGTAGTCAGCAAGAGAAATGGGAAGGACAAGCCAGAGATCCAGGATGGGTCAGGACCAAGCAGAGCCAGGTCAGCCATGGAGCTGTTGCTGTTCCAACCACTGCTGCCCCTGCTCCACAGGGACAACTGAGGCACAGTGGTGGCTGCCACTGGACACTGACATTTTTTTCTTCTGCTTGGGCTGATCACAGTACTTCCTTCTGGAACTTAAGGTCATTCACTCACCATCAGGAAATCTTTTGGGCTTTACCTTTATAATATATCCAGAACCCTCCCTTGCTCTCTCCCTTCCCTCTGTCATTTCTACTACCTTGTCATCTCTCACCATGATTGTTGTTGTTTTTGTTTTTGTTTGTTTGTTTTCACCTTGATTATTGCAACAGCCTCCTGACTGATCTCTCTGCTTCCACCTTCATCCTATAGTCTATTCTTAGGACAGCAGCTAGTGTGATCCTTTGAAAAGATCAGATCATATCAGTCCTCTGCTCAGACTATCCAGTGGCTGCCCATCTCATGGAGAGTAAAAGCCAAAGTCCTTTCCACCGCCTGCAACTCTCTACTTGCTCTGTCCCGCCCCATCACTCTGACCACCTCTCCTATTGCTCTATCCCTTGCTCACTCTGCTGCAGCTATAGGGCCTCTTTGCTGACCTCAAATGCACTACAGGCTCTTGTATCAGGACCTTTGCCCAGTCTGTCATTCCATCTGGATGCTTTTCCTCCAGATATCCCCGTGGCCAGCTACCTCACTTCCTTCAACTCTTCCCTCAAATTTCACTTCTCAGTGAGATCTGTCTTGGCCACCCTAGTTACCTCACACTCTTAAAATCAGAACTGCACTCTTCCAACACTCTGATTCCCCTCACCTGTCATTTACTTATTTATTCTGTCTATTTTTATTGTTTGTTTCCCTAGAATATAAGCTCCATGAGGGCAGGAATTTTTGTGCTTTTTTGTTCAGTGATGTATTCCACGCATCTAGAACAGTGCATGGAAGGTACTCAGTAAAATCTGTTGATTGAATCAGTCAATTTTATGATCCAATAGTCTTTCCCCCAGTCCCAAAATTTGCCTCTCATTGAATCTTCCAGGGATCTGACGACCTTCCTGAAGGCTCTTTGTCAATGTCTTAGATTCTATAAAGGCAACTGTGGGGGAAGCTGACCTCTCCCCAGGGAAATCTGGGAAAGCCCAAACTGCACCCCAACTTCAGCTGGGACAGGAATGGCCACAGTTCCTGCTCACTGAGGGTGGATAATCCAGCACTAGACTGTTCAAACCCTTTCACTTACTGTGTGAGTCTTTCACTTTGCACCAGCACTATTGACAAGATCTGCATAACTTAGCAAAGGAGTGGGGAAAACATAAACCTCAATAGCACTGATTTTCCATCTTGCATAAAAGATCTGGCAGGAAAAAGATTTTGTAATAGTGACAAGAACGGAGGGTCTGTACATTGTGTTATCACAATTGCCTCAGATAATGGTGAGGTTGTATCATCTTCAACACTAGGGAGGACCAAAGGGACACATGAAGAGGCTACAATCTCCTCAGTGCTGTACCCTGCCAAGCACACCGCAGGCATATCACGGGTGTCAATCCCAAGGAGTCTGTCACTCTCTCACATTCACTCACAGACACCCAGTTCCCAGTTGTCACACAGTAAGGAATCCTGTCAATGTTAACAGGAAATGTCCCCAAGGAGCTATCCCTTTGGCCTATGCTCCCTGAGAGACAACTGTGGTCAGAATCATCATAAAGTATAAGAACATATGAATCATAAATAATAATGAATAACCAATTATAAATTATGCAAGGCTTATTTTACTGAGATGAGATTTACACCTAAAGACATGGGCAGTGAAGTCTCCCTTTACCCTTCTAAGGCCTCAGAACACTTAGCAATGACAAGGAAAAAAATGGCCTGCAGAATTTATGGAGGAAAGTCCTTGACCAGACACAGTCCAGGGCTTTTCTGGTGCTTCTCTCCAGAGAAGGCAGAGCAGGCTCCCTAGGTAATGCACAAACTCTTCTTCTCCACGAGTGTTCCTTTACTTCTCAAGTTGGCATCTAAAGGAAAGAGGTGTGGGTAGGAAAATTCTCATGAGAGAACACAGTATAAACTATATTTCTGGCTCCTCTTTAGAACCTGCAGATTTGAAGTAAAGCTTCAATTCTTTTCATGAATATAGAACTATTTACTGATGTAGAGAAGGCATCTATAATTCTTTTCCAAATATCAATTTTGTGAGTGTGCTTTTTTTAAAAAAAGAAGCAAAGCTCTCGCTCCTCCCTGCTCCTGCCCAGTCGTAAGGAGTGACAAAAGTGAAATCTTAATGCTTTACAATGACCCCATGGGCATGCGTCCCTCACCCTGGGCCAGTGAGTCTATTTGCAAAGCTGATTGAAGATGGAAAGAGAAATGGAGTGAACAAGCTGTACCCGTCTGCCCTGATGAATATTTTCTAAGTAAAGCTTGACCAACCTCAAAATTCCTCACAAATTCAAGAGGAAAAGACATTGGGCTTCTAAATGGCCTGGATCAGGTTTCCATAGTAGCTTGGTTAGACAACAGACCTTTTCCCAAGAGTTATGCAGATCTTGTCAATAATGCTAGTGCAAAAACAAGAAAGCCAACAATGGGGTCTTGTTCATTTTAAGCTGAGTCATGAAAATTGTGCAGCAAAACTATCCATGGAGAAAGACCTGATTGGTAAAACAACAGCTACTAAACTTGGAAGGAATTTTCGAAAGGAAATGTTACTCTCTGAATTCTGAAAGGCATTCAAAGCAATGAGAGATTTAAAAAAATAATTTGACATTGTACTTCTCAACCTCAAAAAACATTTTAAAAACTAACTCATTATCATAATTTATAGCAGGAACTTGTCTCTTAAGTCTCAATGGACAGTCTGTCTGACATCATGGTCCCATTTGTATGATTCATTTTTTAAAAGGCAATCTTGCCAGACCATTAAAAAGTAAAACAATTAATTACTTTTATGATAGTTGGTTGCCTTCTGGCCCCTAGTTTTTCTCTTCGTAGGGAACATTATCACTCATACAATCTTGCCTGATATTTCTGCCAACACATGTCAGAATGCTCTCTGCACATAAACACAGACCATCTAAACCCTGCAAAATGAATTCCTTACTTAATTGGGCATTGCACATTTAACACTGTTCCTGTCTGGTGTTGCTTACACTCTGCCTTCTACTCCAGGATCCCTGCACAGCAAAGCAATTGTTCAAACTGACCTGCACTACTATTACACCAAATGTCACCATTTAACCCCTCAAATAGGAAAGTATTAGTTAAGGACAGAGCTGTTTTCACTGGTGCTCTCTCAGATGCAGCAATGAGAAGGCTGTGATGATACAGAGTAAAGGATCACAAAATCATTCCTTCTGAGACTCTTCTTAGCTCCATCTACCTCCAAGGGAAAGTCAGATGCCATCGAAGTGAGAGAGGCTGGCTTTCATTTCTCCACCTCTCCTTCTTTACGATTCCAGAAAAATGGGAAGCCATTCTCTCTTTAGATTTCCTATTGCTTACCGTAATTATTATGGCAGTAATTGCTGGTAGATTTGCAATCTCTGATGTTTTACCACAACGAAGAAATTAAATCCTCTTATGAACATGACTTCATTAGTTCCTATAATGATACTCTGAGATGAAGCAAGAACCAAGGCTTTCAATATTCACTCTCTTTATAGATGGGGAAAGTGAGGCAAGGTGCTGGGAGGCCACAAAAGAATCAGCTAAACTGGAATTAACACGCAGTGTTCTGATTCTCATTTAGTGCCTGCTTCTCTAAATGATCCTACATCTTAGAGGCACACAACAAACATAGGGGGATCAGCCAGGATGAAATGAAAATAAAAATAATTCCACGGAGTTTTAATAGCATTTCTGAAACTTTTGACTGTAGCTATTTGCCTGAAGTATAACATATAAAGCTAAGAGAGTAAAGCACAGCAGATTGAAACCTTGTGATCTCTCGAAGAACTAAATGGTTCACCCTTTTACATAGGAAGCAAATGGAGGAGAAACCATCAATGCTGATGGAAACATAGTGCCAAGTTTGAGCTAGTGGTTTATTTTTCAAGACTGTACTGCATGGCCGGCAAAGGGCGTTTCTGAGGCGTTTGAAGGCCTCCCACACACTACTCCATTCAAACGGTTTTTCCTTTGACAGGAACCTTAGGTTTCATCCCCTCCGCGAAGCCGCCTTTGTCTGTTACAGCCTGTAGTAATTTCCATCTTGGCTGAACTCCTACAGCGCTAAATCATCGCTCTAGTTTGAGTGCATTTCACTATAAGGGGGTTGGGGGGCAACAACCACTAAAACTATCTCAAGTGAAAAGGGAGTTGTTGGAAGGATACAGTAGACTCTCATAGGAATTAAATATTCTTAGCTAGAAATTTGTCAGGTAGGATTCTATATCTTTCCCTCTGCCTGTGGAATAGCTCTATCTGTCTCTGTGCATCTACTGTAATCTCTCTGCACACTGTATGGTTCTTGCTCCTTTGAGGCCACAACCTGGCCATGACTTTGGCTTGTCCTACTCCACTGCCATCTCCACATGATCTTACTGGCCAATCATCTGCTACCATGTGACTGCAATCTCTGAGCCTTGTGATTCAAGATTTTAGAGGGAAATCTCACTGGCTAAGCCATCTCTGTGGAGTAGGTGTCCAAGCCTGGCCCAGCTCCTGTGACTGCAGCATGGGGGAGGAATCATGTGTGATGCAGGGGAGCCCCTCCAGCTAGGAGGGAAAGTTAAGCCGATCTTGTCTCACATATTTGTTCCAACCAGTCTTAGCATATCGTTGTACTCTGCCTTGCCTTCATATTTAATGTGTCGTATGTGTGATCTGTCTTTCCTGGTACAGAAAAAGCTTCTTGACATTAAGGCTGTGCCTTATTTTCTTTATGCCTCTTTCAAGGCTTTGTACATGGGTTATGAAGAATATTTGTTGAACTGATTTTATTCTTCTTTGACATACACCAATTGCAAAACGTAGACACTTCTTAGCTATTTGATGAGTGAGCTAATGGTGTTATATTTTCAATTACAATATTTTTTAAACTTTTAATAAAAAAAACACAATCATATCTTTTTTAAAAAAAGTTTGGTCTTCTCATTGGCAAGCATCACATACAAGCATTTATTCTTTACTATACTTCAAAATGGTTTTAAGATGATGTGTTCAGAGACTTCAGCTTCCCATTGTGACAGCATAACTGATACCTGACTCATTGAAATAAACTATAACAATGGATAAAATATGAGAGGCAACTGTTTTCAGGAAAAGAACAACGGCAGCATAGGACTATAATTCTTGAAGGGAAGCATGAGTTGAGTCCCACAATTGCCCCAGCTTTCTGCCTGGGTCACATTCCTGCCATGACACAGGGAGATGAAGCCAAAGCAGAGTGAACAGATGAGGCAGAGATGACAGTTCCAGGCTCTAAGGCAGCTGGAATTTGTGATGTCAGGTGCTAGAGAAGCATCTGTGTGGAGGGAGAGTCCCAAAAGTCTGAGTGAGGGGTCACAGTGGGTCCTCGGCCAGGGCTGAGCTGTGCTGTGCAGGGTGTCTCCAGGAGGCCTCGCAGACACTGACTGCTGCAGGGCTGTGAGGTGAATGGTAACCCAGAGGTTGTGTGGCTCTGGGAGACATGGAGTTCTGGTCTAGAATTCAGTTAACACCCCGAAAAAACTGTGCCTTAGGAATAAGTTCCCTACTTTATCAGCACCGCACTCTACCGAGGGAGCCACGGGCCAGCCTAAGTTCCCTACTTTAGATATTAGAACCCTAGGAGTAAGGATCACATCATAGAGTAATGGCATACCTAGGACAAACTTCTTTAGAACCCAAATAGGGCTGCCCCAACAAAAAGAGCCTGACAGAACCAGTGATTTCACTGCCCACAACAAAACTCAACACTCAACATGTAATCGAGAGTTCCTATAAGGTATCATCCATACTGTCCAGGCTACAATAAAATTTTACTAGACATGCAAAGAAACAGAAAATTGTGACACAAACTAAAGAAAGAAAGAAAGAAACAGAACCCAACACGATCCAGATGTTGGAATTATTAGACAAGGACTTTAAAGCCACTACTACAAATATGTTCAAGGACTTAAAGTAAAAGATGGTCAAAATGAGTGCACAGATATGAAATCTCAGCAGAGAAATGAAAAATATAGAAAAGAACTAAATGGAAATTCTGAAACTGAAAGTACAATATATAAAAAAATTTTTTTACAGGATGGATTTAGCAGCAGATTAGAGAATTCATATTAAATGATAGGTTACAGATTTTGGATATGTTGTCCCCCCAAAGCTCATGTTGAAATCTGATCACCAAGGTGGCAGTATTGGGAACTATTTAGGTAATGGGGGGGCAGGTCTCTCATGAATAGATTAACGCCTTCTGTGGGGGGCAGGGGGTTGAATTGAGTGAGTTCTTGCTCTATTAGTTCCATGAGAGCTGGTTGTTTAAAGAACCCTGGAACCTCCTGTCTCTCTCTCTCTCTCTCTCTCTCTCTCTTTCACTCTCATCTCTCTCTCTCTTTCTTTCTTGCTTCCTCTCACCATGTAATCTTGCACCTACTGGCTGCCTGCCATTTTCTACCATGAGCAAAAGCAGCCTGAGGCCCATGCCAGATGCAGCTGTCCCAGAATCGTAAGCCACCTGTTCTTTATAAAGTACCCAGTTTCAGATATTCTATTATAAGCAACAGAAGCATACTAATACAACAGTTAAACTTGAAGAAAGATAAATAGAAATCATCCAATCTGAAGAAAAGAGGTAGAAATGAATAAACAAACCTCAGTGATCTATGGGACAAGCACATGGTCTAATATATGAGGGTACTTCAAAAAGTTCACAGAAAGATTTGTATTACCTTTTAATTCTATTTTTCCATGGACTTTTTGAAGTACCCTCATACATTAATTGGAGTTCCACAGGGAATAAAGAGAAAGAATACAGCAGAAAAAAAAAATTTAAGAAATGACAGCTAAAATTTTCCTAAATCTGGTGAAAAGTACCAAACCACAGATCCAAAAAAAAAAAAAAAAAAAAAAAAAACCTCAGTAAACTCCAAGCAGGATGAATACAAAGAGAACTACATCCAGAAACATCACAGTCAAACTAAAAACCAAAGATAAGAATATAATATTAAAAGCAGACAAGAAAAAAAGATACATCACTGTTATCTACTGAATGTTTTTGTCCCCCTGAAACTCGTATGTTGAAATTTAATCCCTAATGTGATAGTACTTTGAGGTGGGGCCTTTGAGAGGTAATTAGGTTGTAAGGGTGGAACCCTGATGAATGGGTTAGCACTCTTAAGAAGAAGCCAGAGAGCTAACTTGCTCTCTTTGCACCATGTGAGGATACAATGAGAAGTTAGCTCCTGAACCAGCAGGTGGGCCCCCACCAGATACCAGATCTGCCAGAGCCTTGATCTTGGACTTCCCAACGTCTAGAACTGTGTCTGTTGTTTAGCCACCCAGTCTATGGAAATTTGTTACAGCAAACTGACTAAGACAATTACGTACAGGGGGAAAATTATACATATGATTGCTAACTTCTCATCAGAAATATTAGAGGTCAGTAGACAATGGAATCTTTAAAGTACTAGAGAAAAGAAACACTATCAACTCAGAATTCTATATCAAGCAAAAATATCCATCATAAATAAGAGTGAAATAAATTTCAAAAATTAAAATTAAAAGAATTGGACAATAGCAGATTTTTCACTAACAAAAAAGGCTAAAGAAAGGTTTTAGGCTAAAGAGAAATGACACTAGATGGAAATTTAAATCTGTAGAAAGGAATGAAGAGCACTGGTAATTAAAAATATGTGGGTAAATAAAATATGTCATCTTTTAACTTCTGCCCTTAATTTCTTTGAAAGACCACAGACTGTTTAAAGCAAAAATTATATAATTTTATCAGAGGATTTATATTATAGGTAGATACAAAATATATATGGCAAGAATAGCACAAAGGATAGGAAGATGGAAGATGTAATTTTACTGTGGTAATAATTCTCACATTTTACGTGAAGTGGTACAGTATTACTCCAAAGAAACTGTGGTACATTAAGGATTCATACTGTAACTCCTAGAGTAAACACTAAACCAAACATAAACAGAACACACACACACACACACACACACACACAGCTATAGCTAAAAAGTCAATAGAAGCAATAAAATGAAATACTAAAAAGTATTTCATTAACTTAAAAGAAATCAAGAAAGGGGAAACAGAGGAACAAAAACCATATGCAGCCAGTACAAAAAAATAATGAGATGGTAGACTTAAAACCAATAATTATGTAACATGTAAATGGACTAAATATTCCAATTAGAGGGAGATGTTAAACACTGAAACTGAACTACATACTGTATATAATAGACCCACTTGAAATGTAAAGACAGAGATAGACTGAAAGTGGAAGGATGGAGAAAGATATACAATGTAAACAGTAAGCGTAAGAAAACCATTGTGGTTCATTAATATCAGATAAGGTAAGGAGATAAAAAAGGACATTTCATAATGAGAAAAGTATCATTTCCATCAGGGAGACATTAAAATTCTAAATGTGTACTTACCTAATTACAGAGCTTCAAAAATACATGGAAGAAACAATTGGCAGAACTAAAGGGAGAAACAATCATAGTTTGAGATTTTAACATCCTTCTGTCAGTAGTTAATAGAACAACTAGAAATCAGGATGGATAAGGAAAATTCGACCAAAATTATAAACTAACTTGATCCAATTGCCATTGAGAAAACAGTACACACAACTAAAAATATATGTGCTCTGAGGAGCACATGGAATGCTCACTAAGAAAGACCATTTCACGGGCCATAAAATCACTCTCAATAAACTCAAAAGAATGAAATCTTACAGAGCATGTTCTGGAACTCAATGCAATTAACTTAGAAACTTATTTTTAAAATGTTATCTGGAAAGTGCCCAAATATTTTAAAATGAAGCAACACACTTTTAAATAACCCATAGGTCAAAGGAGAAGTCACAAACAAAATTAGGAAATATTTCAAACTGAATAACCTAGCGTGATTGATCTAGAAAAAGGAGAGAAAATACAAATAACTCACATTAAGAATAAAAGAGAGGATGGTTCCATAGATCCTACAGACATTAGTAGATAATAAGGCAGTATTATGAAATTTTCATGCTAATAAATTTGGCAATTTAGAAGTACCAGAAAAATTCCTTGAAAAACTCAAATTGGAAAAAAAAGAAAATATGACTAGCTCCTTGTATACTAAAGAAATTGAATTTGTAGTTAAAAACTTTCCCTCAAAGGAAATCTCAGGCACAGGTTTTTAAAATGAATTCTCTTAAACATTTAAGGAAGAAATACTACCATCATCAAGAACTTTAAAGATGCAGGGGTGGAGAATCCCAACACATCCCTCTCGACTTGCCTATTATTTGGCCTGTGCAGAAATCAGATGATCTTGGAGAATGACACTTGATTGTTGTAAACTGAACCAGATGGTGACTCCAATTGCAGCAGCTGTTCCAGATGTAGTTTTATTGTTTGAGCAAATCAACAAATCTGCTGGTACCTGGTACGCAGCTATTGAGCTGGAAAATGCCTTTTTCTCCATCCCTGTCAAGAAGGACCACCAGCAGCAGCATGCTGTCAGCTGGCTAGGCCAGTAATACACCTTCACATCTGCCTTGGGGGCATATCCATTTTCCAGCCCTATTCATAATTTAGTCCATAGGTAACTTGATCCCCTTTCCCTTCCAGAAGATGTTACACTGGTCTATTACATGATGACATGATGCTGATTGGACCTGGTAAGCAACAAGTAGCAACAACTCTAGACTTATTGGTGAGACATGTGTGTGTCAGGTGGGAAATAAATGTGACAAAATTTCCTTCTACCTCCATGAAATTTCTAAGGGTCCAGTAGAGTGGGGTATGTTGAGACATCCCTTCTAAGGTGAAGGATAAGTTGTTGCATCTGGCCCCTCCTACAACCACAGCGGAGGTGTAACACCTAGTAGGCCTCTTTGGATTGTGCAGGCAACATATTCTTCATTTCAGTGTGCTACTTGGGCCCATTTACCAACTGACTTGAAAAGCTGCTAATTTTGAGTGAGGCCAGAATGAGAGAAAGTTCTGTAATAAGTTCAGGCTGCTGTGCAAGCTTCTCTGCCACTTAGGTCGCATGACCCAGCAGATCCAGTGGTGCTTGAAGGGTCAATAGCTGATAGAGATGTTGTCTGGAGCCTTTGACAGGCTCCATAGGTGAATCACAACAAAGACCTTTAGGATTTGGAGCAAAGCCTTGCCATCCTCTGTGGATAACTATTCTCTCTTGGAGAAACAGCTTTTGGCCTTCTACTGGGCCTTAGTAGAGACTGAATGCTTAGCCATGGGCCACCAACTTACTATGCAACCTGAGCTTCCCATCCTGAACTGGGTGTTGTCTGACCGACCAAGCAATAAAATTGGGTGTTCTCAGCAGCACTTCATCATCAAATGGAAGTGGTATATACAAGATTGGGCTTAAGTATGTTCTGAAGGCATAAGAAGTTACCTGAAGAGGTGGCCCAAGTGCCTGTGGCCCTGACACCTGCTACACTACCTTCTCTTTCCCATCACACACCTCTGACCTCATGAGGAGTTCCCTACAATAAGTTAGCTGAGAAAGAGAAAACTCAGGATTGCAGTTTACAGAGTGTTCTGCATGATATGCAGGCAACGCCTGAGAGTGCAGAAATGCAGCACTATAGCACCTCTCTAGGACATCCCTGAAGAACAGTAGTGAAGGCTAATCCTCCCAGTGGGCAGAGCTTTAAGCAGTTCACCTGGTTGTTCATTTTGCTGGAAAGGAGAAATGGTCAGAAGTATAAGTTTATATTTACTCATGGGCTATGGCCAATGGTTTGGCTGAATGGGCAGGAATTTGGAAGTAACATGAATGGCAAATTGGTGACAAGGAAGTCTGGGGAAGAGGTATGTGGATAGTCTTCTCTGAATGGGCAAAGAAAATGAAAATATTTGTGTCCCATGTGAATGCTCACCAAAAAGTGACCTTAGCAGAGAAGGATTTAATAATCCAGTGGATAGGATGACTCTTCCTGTGGATGCAAATCAGTCTCTTTTCCCAGCATAGCCCTAAGGGATCATGAACAAGGTGGCCATGGTGGCAGGGAAGGAATTACACATGGGATCAGCAACATGGATTTCTACTCACCAAGGCCTACCTGGTACAGTTACTGCTGAGTACCCAATCTGCCAACAGCAGAAACTAACACTGAGTCCTTGATATGGCACCATTTCCTAGGGTCAACAGCCAGCTACTTGGTGGCAAGTTGATTACGCTGGACCACTTCCACCATGGAAGGAGCAGTGCTTTGTTCTAAATGCAATAAATACTTACTGCAATAAATACTTACTCTAGATATGGATTTGCTTTCCTTGTGCACAATGCCTAAACTACCATCTGTGGGCTTACAGAGTGCCTTATCCACCATCATGGTATTCCACACAGCATGGCTTTTGATCAAGGAATTCACTTCACAGCAACTGAAGTGTGGCAATGGGCTCATGTTCATGGAATTCACTGGTCTTACTATGTTCCCAATCATCCTGAAGCAGCTGGCTGGATAGAATGGTGGAACAACCTTTTGAAAACTCAGTCATACTTCAAGCTAGGTGGCAATACTTTGCAGGACTGTGGCAATGTCCTCCAGGAAGCTGTATATGTTTTCAATCAGCATGTGATATATAGTGCCTCTTCTCCCACAGTCAGGATTCGTGGGTCCAGAAATCAAGAGGTGGAAATAAGAGTAGCACCACTCACTATTACCTCTAGGGATCCACTAGCAAAACTTTGTTCCCATCCTTATGATCTTTCTTATGTTCTGCTGGTCTAGAAATTGTGATTTCAAAAGTAAGAATGCTTCTAACAGGAGACACAACAATGATTCCATTGAACTGGAAGTTAATGACTTCCATTTGGCCATTTTGGGCTCCTCATGCCTCTGAGTCAACAGGCAAAGAAGAGAATTACTGTACTGGCTGGAGTTACTGGTCCTGATAGTGAAGGAGAAATTGGACTGGTACTACATAATGGAGGTAAGAAAGAGTATGTCTGGAACACAGGATATCCCTTAGGGTATCTCTTAGTACTACTGCTATAGACCAAATATTTGTGTCCCCCTAAAATTTATATGATGGTATAAAGCCCTAATCCCCAATGAAATGATATTTAGAGGTGGGGCCTTTACGGGGTAATTTGGTCATGAGGGGTGGAGCCCTCATGAATGGGATTAGCACCCTTAAAGGAAGAAACATGAGCGAGATGGTCTCTCCACCATGTGAAGATATAGCAAGAAGCTGTCTGTCTGCAAATGAGGAAGAGGACCTTCAACAGGAACCAAATTAGCCAGCACCTTGATCTTGGACTTCCTAGCCTCCAGAACCGTGAGAAATAAATTTCTGTTGTTTAAGCAACCCAGTTTATGGTAGTTTGTTTTAGCAGCCTTAGCTAAGACAGCTACCATTCCCTGAGATTGAAGTCAGTGGAAAAGTACAAGACAATTTAAGCAAGACTGCTAATGACTCAGCCCCTTCAAGAATGAAAGTTTGGGTCACCTCACCAGGCAAAGATCGCAACCAGCTGAGATGCATGCTGCAGGCAAAGGAAATATGGAAATGGTAGTGGAAGAAGGTAATTAGAAATACCAGCTATGACTATGTGACAAGTTATAGAAATAAGGACTATAATTGTCATGAGTCCTTACTACACACCTAGACTATATAATATAGCCTACGGCTTCAACCACCATCATATATGTGGTCCATCATTGACTGAAACATTGTTATGAAACACATGACTGTAATTTGATATATATATCAAATATTTTTATTTCCTTCTCTCTCTTATCCTCACATCACCTAACATAAGATGTATTAACTTTGCAGCTAACTTCATATCACAGTGTTTAAGTTATAGGATACCAAGAAGAAGAGTGAACATCACCCAAGATCTTTGCATCCTAAAGTCTGTGAGTTTTTGGTTATACACAGGATAGTTGTATCATGTTAGACAAAAGTATGGCTTTGTTATTGTCTTTATTTGGAGATAAGAATGGTTTAAGGAGAAGTGTATGGGTGCCAAGTTGATGAGGAGTAGACTGTGATGATCAGTTCTATGTGTGAACTCTACTAGGCAATGGTCTCCAGTTATTCAATCAAACACTAATCTAGGGGTTCCTCTGAAGATATCTTGTAGATGTGAGTACCATCTACAATCAGATGACTTTAAGTAATTACGAATTATCCTCAATAATCTGGGTGGGCCTGACCCAATCAGTGGAAAGGCCTTAAGAGCCAAACTTAGGTTTCTCTGAGGAAGAAAAAATCCTGCCTGTAGACTGAAGCTGCAGCTTCTACCTGGGAGTTTCCAGCCTGCCCTTCCTGATGGCCTGCACTACAGATTTTGGATGAACTAGCCAGACCCCACAGTTGTATAAGTCAATTTCTTGCAATCTATGTATCAATCTACACGCACGCACACACACACACACACACACACACACACACACACACATTTGTGTACATATATATATATGTCCTATGGTTCTTTTTCTGGTGGAACTATGACCGATACACCCCCAACTCCTTTTATGAGATCAGAAAATCCTGGAACCAATACTTGACAAAAACACATAGGAGAAGGAAATTACAGATCAACATCCCTCATGAATATAAATACAAAAATTAATTTAAAAGGGTTAGAAAACCAAAGGTAGCAATATAAAGGGTAATACATCATGGCCAAGTGAAATTTATTCCAGAATGAAAGTTGGTGCAATATTTGAAAATCATTCACTAAAATTCATCACTTTAACAGAACAAAAGAGAAAAGCCACATCTTCATCACCTCAATGGAACAGCAAAAGCATTTGACAAATTCCACATCTATATGTGGTAAAAATTCCCAATAAATGAAAACTGGAAGGGAACTTTCCTGAGTGTGATAAAGGGCATTTATAAAAACCTAGAGCAAACATCATACTGGGTAGTGAAATATTGGCTGCTTTTCCCTCTCAGGATGGGAACAAGGCAAGGATGTTTGCCCTTACCATTTCTAGTCGTCATTAAACATAGAGGTTGTAACCAGTGCAAGAAAGCAAGAAAAAAGGTAAACAGCATAAAGATCTGAAAGAAAAAGTAAAACTCTTTATTTACATATGGCATGATTGCTTATGTTGAAGCATGAGCCTACCATTTACTAGCTTTGGGGTCTTGGGCTAATTATTTAGTATAGCAAGGCTTATTATCCTCAACTGTAAAATGCTGATATCAAGTTATGAGCATGGGATGAAATAATACACGTAATGTGCTTAGCATTGTGTCAGGCTCATGAAATGTTAGTGTTGATAGTGAAGATGGTGGTGGTGGTGACTTAGACAGTCGAGGACTTTATCCAGAGTTTTAACCTCTCTATGCTTCCATTTTCTCATCTGTTAAACAGTGACAAGAATATTGCTTACTTCAGAGGGTTTTACGCAAATGTATATAATGTGCTTAGAACATTGCCTGACATAAGTGTCATAAGTGTTAGCTACTTTTATTATTACCTAATTATATGTTGCATACTTAGGATAATCTCATATTTTCAATCGTCCTCTGAGAAGCCACCCTAATAGAAAGGACTTGGAGGTCAGCCTTCACCGTGAGAAATATAGTGGAACTTCTCTGGAACACTAAAGTAATTTGTAGCCAAAGAAATCCAGTCAGAGTCAATAAGCATTTATGGGAAATAGAGTCACAGAATGGGTCAATAATTTGCCCAAAGTCTCACTGCTAGCAAAATCTTTTCAGGGCCTCCAAGTCCAAGCATTTCCACTGCTTCTTAGTCATGTACAACACAAATAGCTCCCAACTAACCTCCCCAGATTGTGTTTATTCTTTGTGTATAGATAAAATTAGTTAGTCATGAGCATTTATTCTGAATGTCCAAATTAACACTACAAGTGTGTGTCAAATGAATCCAAACTGTTGCTGGGGGCGGGGAAAGAGGGAGGGAGAAGGTTTCTCTCCATTATAAGTGATTTAGATCAACACCAGCGTTTCTGCCCCAGTTTTCGAGATTCCATGCTATGAGAAAGAGAAATCAGAGTCTAGTAAATGGAGTCTCACCAAATGCCATGCCCAGATCCTGCCAGGAAAAAAAAAAAGAAAAAACAGCTAAAAATGTAACCTGTATTGGAGCTCTCACAAAGTCAGCCTTCATTACTTACTGCTACATGTTGGTCTAGAAGAAATATTTCATTAACTACACTCTTGCTGTAGATTTTATCTAGTTACCATAGAAACTTTGGAGGAAAAGCTTGTTTTTAACCCTTGGACTAGGTTTGCCACCCAGTTTTATAGCTGTATTTAAAGAGCCCCCTTGTTATTTTAAACTCTTCCCCTTCTGCTGGCAGTTTTCTCCCTGTCAGACAGCTGGACTGAACCTGCTCACGACCTTCAAACCACCACTTATTGTGGTTTTCAAGGCACAGTTCCTGAGTGGATGGCTACAGAAAACAGCACTTTTCTGTGTTTATCTGTAAGAGAGGCTCTGGTTGCAACATAATTTTTTTTAAGCTGAAGTTTCACTTCATCAGAAATAAAAATGAACTGTCTTATTTCTATTGCCTCTGCCAAGCAAGCTTCCCCACCCAGCCCAAGTCTTTATAGAAGGCATCCCGAGCCCCCACCCAACATCCCAGACTTCCAAATTGGAAGTATCTAGTTTCTAGATGCACTGGTCCTTCTGTCCTCCTCTCCTTCCAGCCCCCTCCTCATTGCTCCTGGGGTTTCTAAACACACCACTAGGGCTGTGCTTGCCTGTAAAGCTTCCCTTTCCCTGGAGGACATACACGTGTATTTAAGAGCAGTTTACAGCCAGTTAGCCCCTAGGATGTGGACTGCTGCCTGTCTCCCCACCGGGTGACATCTTTCCAACACTGTCCCTTTGTTCTCCTGCCTGGGGACTCATGTGGCGCATATGGAAATTTGCATCTGGTTGCAATTGATTTTGTTCTGCAGGAGAGAGTTGGGTGTTGGACAACTGAGTTGTATTCAGTGGGGTCAGGCAGGGCCTAGCCTTGCTCTGGATTGGAGGGAAGAAGGTTCAGGACCAGATGTTGGACATTTGCAAAAGCTAGAAAATATAAGCTGTGGAGGGTAGGAGGATTGCTTCCCAGCTCTTTTAATTTTGGTCATAGGTGGAGGTGTGGTTGGGTACCGTGGCTGAGAACAATTTCACATAAATAACCTGCTGTCCCTGCAAAAGCAGACCAAGTCTCCTAGAGAGGAAGTGGAAGTAGGGCCTCATTGTGTTCAGGTCACCACTGTCATTCCAGTGGGCTTAACCCCTCAAGGTGAGGATAAAATTAGGTCTGATGGCTTACCAAGGAGCTTGAAATTGCCAGGCAATCCCACCTCACAGAAGTGCTACCCACTTGGGAGGATGTCTTGTTTTCGAGCTCTCACTATCCAATCTCTGCATTATGGAGCTCCAGAGAAAAGCCTGTATGACTCCCACAAGCACGGGGGAAGAAAGAGGTACAGTGCGGTCTGTTCTGTTCCTGTGATTCCTAACGACCGAGATAAGCCAGCTCATCAGCCAAACACTCCCTGGAGATGAAAGGGCTTCAGAGTTGTCAAGACAGGCAGTGTCTCCCCACTAGGAAGTTCAAAGGTGACCACTGTGGCAGGTGGGTGTCTACACCTGGCTGTGGGCTGATAAAATTCCAGGTTAACCCTAGATGTGGGCAAGGAGGAGTTTCAGTGCCTCTCCGGGTTACTCAGAGCCGTAAACTCCTTGTTTGGCTCATCTCTGAATGCCGCTCATGCCTCAGACAAAGCCTGGTGCCTAGTAGATGCCGGACGAGCACTTGTTAAATGTGAAATCGGCTTTTCTTTTTTTTGCTGTAGGTCAGAGATTTCTTTTTTTTAATAACAGCTTTATTGAAAAATACCCCATATAACATAAAATTCACCCTTCCAAAATGTATAATTCCGTGGTTTTTAGTATAATCAGAGCTGTACGATCATCACCACTATCTAATTTTAGAACATTTTCATCACTCCCCCCCCCAAAACCCTCTGTAGCCATTAGTTGTCACTTCCCATTCTCTCCTCCCCCTAGCCCCTGGCAACCACTAATCTACTTTCTGTCTCTGACCATAGATTTCTGAGCACTGCATTCAACAGTTTTATGAATTTCTGTATAAGCACACAAAGCGAAATTTCCACCAGGGTCATGCTCTTCAGAAAGCATTTCTTGTGTTTTCCTGGTTCTAGCTAATCCAGTCTCATCCTTTCTATCCCTTAACAGAACAGATGGCTTAAGCCTTCTCCAGGCCAAGGCTGTGTCTCTGTATTGCCAAACATGCTGATGAGCACTGAAATTCAGCCCAGAATCACAATGAAAGCAAATGTGAAATACCTGGACACCGCCAAAGTCATCCAGGCACTTCTCTATGCTCTAGCACCATTTAGCAACTACATGGGTAACCCAGTCTGGTGCAGTGACTCTTAGCAGAAGTGAAATTTGGGTATGCCAGGTCAGTAACGGGAGGTCAGCCTTGGTCTGAGAGGGCAGCACTGAGGGCAGGCAGCAGTGTTAGCAGTGGAATTCACATGAGGAAGTGCCAGGTGCTGTTTTAGAACGAAGCCCCAAATCTGAAGCCCAGGGGGTTGAGACTGCCCTGGAAGTAGGGGGCATAGCCTGAAGGCCTGACGCCCAGGGCAGAGGTCGTTTAGGAGCCAGGGTGGTGGCTGAGTACTGAACATGGGAATCTGTGGAGGCTGAACAGGGTGGGCAGGGTGGTTCTGAGAACTATTGCCAAATAGCTTGTTGCTACATCAGTCAGATTTATTGGCCCAGTTCAGCAGCTGTTTTTGTTTGAGAGCATTTTAAAGGCACTATGGGATCTTTGACACTAGGAACTAAGAATCATTTGATAGATAACAACCTGGAGGAGAAAGTTCTTCCTTCAACAGCTAAGCCTCTTTAGCAAATGAAAGTTGGTGAGAAAACTCCATTCTCAAGAACATCATGGAAGCTTCTTTTAGAAGAAGTGGTGAGGCTTCGTGTTATGTCTACAGTTGATTGTTAAAATGTGGCTTTTCTTGCAAGAAAAGCCGGGCTAGAATGTGATCTTCTTGCAAGGGGAATCCATGTCGTTTTCATGTTTGTACCCCCAGGGTCTAGAAGTCTCCAGCAAACATAACTCAATAAAGACTTATTGAGTGAATAAATTTCTAGTACCTGTTTTCAAGATTTTCCATGGAACTCAGTGGTAAGAAGAGTACCCCTCCTCCCCAAATCACTGTACTGAGGACGGCAATTATGATGAAATGCAAATGTGTACTTTTAAATATGCAACTCTTATCAGGGGAAAAATGGTACTGCACAGCCAAGGGGAAAACGTGTGAGCTGAATAAAGATTTTTAAAAACACAAAACACGTGATATAAGATCAGGGACACAGGCTTTTAATGCTGGTGCAGAGATAGCAGACACCAGGCCTGCACTCCGGCCTCTTCCTCCCGCGCCCTCGGAGGACACTGCTTGTCATGTCTGGGCTACTCTTCCTCCCGAGCCGAGGCTTGACATCAGAGTCCTTGTTAACACGGTATTTCATGTGGTTGTTACTGGGTAGTTGGTGTTGATACACATAATGTAATCCATTAGCCTTTTCTGAGCTGAAGTGAGGAAAGACAGGGTGTAAAAAAGTGTGAGGTCATCTAAGGAAGGAGAGAAGGAGACCTGGGCGGGGCCCACCAGACCAGCTGAGATCCGCAGGCCGGCTCAAGCCTTCCACCCAGGTTGCTGGGCGCAGGCGGAGCAGTTTCAGCCTCACTCGAGGAGTAGCCGTGGGGCTGGATCTGAGCACCAGCCAGGAAAAGGGATCCAAGGAGCTAAGACAGCTGGAGCCTAGAAGTCAAGTGATCAGACAAAGCCAGATACCCCAAATCCTGAGTCTGGAGGAGCAGCCAGTTTACTGGGGGAGGAGTGAGACAGCATTAATTCATCACTAGGCTCGGTGAATAACTCGGTGTCTGCCCAGGAGACATGCCTCAGCTATAAGTTGCCTGTACCACAACATCCCCTGCCCATGCGTAAAATACTGGTGTTACACAATTTGGTGGTGCAATCTGCATCTGCCCCTGTGTTGGGGGTGGCAAGAGGGCAAGGAAGGAAGGACTTATTTCCATAGTGAAGGTTCCTCTCCAAGTTCCAGGGAAGCTGGTTTAGAGGAGGACATCTCTCTTCTCCTGTCTTCCCAGGAGGGGACGCAGAAAGTTACCTCAAGTATAAACTTTGGTTTGGAGGTAGCTTTTGCGTGAACCTGAAATGCTTTCACCTACCTTCATAGTGTAGCTTGGTAGGACATGGGATTTCAGATCCCCTTTCTAGGTGGAGGGATTGAAAGCCAGACAAGCCACGTGACAAGTTCCCTGACACACAGTGACACAGCCGGGATCAGCCTGCTGCAGGCTCTTCTTGCTCTCGACTGCTTTCCCACTGAACAGTGCTGCCTTGTCTAGGCTGACGGTGGAAAGGCTGCTGAATCCTCCGATTCACCACAATCACAATAGCCCTGAAGAGAAGTGGGGAGGAACTGCTAGGTGCCTAATTTGAGTTTTCTATGGCATTTTACCTCTGAGAAGCTAGACACATTTTCTTGCCCTACATTGAAGGGACTCAATAAATAAAAAATTTTTGATGTTGATATGCATGTTCTAATATGCATGTTTGACCACGTATCAGAAGAGTCTATGTATGGTTGCCCTGCCCTTTCTCAGAGGCAGTGTGGCACAGCAGAAAAAGGTCTGGGTTTGAAGTCAGGAAGACCTCAGTTCCAGCTTCAGCACTTACCAGCTGTGCAGCCTTAGGTAGTGACTCGCACTCTCTGAGCAAACGTAAATTGGGGATACAACCACTTATTTCTTCAGGGATGTCCTGGGGATTAAGCGGTGTATGTAAATAGCTTAACACATAAAACATAATCAGTGATGCAAAATGCATCCATCCTGGATGGAGATGAGGCTTTGTTCTTATAAAGTAGCCAACACAGAAGTTAGTGGAAGAGACAGTTCTGGACTCCTAGGTTTCCAGATGTCCAGGCCAAAGCCCTTCCTTTCCTCTTCTCAATCTTTCTGCTGTCTCACAGGCCTGCAGGCTCGGGCTGGGAGTAGGGGCTGGAGGAAGCTCTCGGCACCAGATGGGCCTCCAACTCCCAAGGCCCTACCTAACTCCTAAGTAGAGGCAGGCAGCTGTGCCCTGCCCTCAGGGTTGCTTTGGGTTCACTTCAAATGAAGCACAATTTGGAGAGAATTATAATCATTTTGTTGGGAGGTGATGACAGCATGAAAGTCTGAGGGGGCAGTCGGAATGAGGAGATTCTAGCAGGGAGCCATACCACTGTAGTGACCCCATCACTGGGGAATGCACCAAAAGAGCATCTCAGCGAGTTGCTCAATGACTCCCCTTCCAGGCTCAGAAAGCACCAGCATATCTCAGAGTCCCTTCCTGCCCTCCTCCCCTTCCTCATGAGCTCTAGGCATTCCTCTCCACTGGGCTCAGCCTCCGGCAACTTCCTCAGCCAAGCTCCAGGCGTGCCAGGAGGTCAGGTCCAAAATACAACTGCGACAGCAACAGCAAAGGCTGAACAAACAGCCCCAAGATGCCAGTGAAAAGCTGAAGCAGAGGAGCAGGCAGGCCAGCCGGGAATGACACCAGAATGATAAATCACAGCAACGAGGCCCCACATTCCCCGGAGCAGGAGCTTGGCTGGGAGTGGTGGTGCGTGGCAGGCAGCTACCCTCCCGGGCACATTCTCGAAAAGTGTTGCCTTTTCTTTTCAAGTAATACATTCACATGAAGATTGTTAAGACAGCGATGAAAAGCCATTGGAAGGAAGTGTGAGAGCACGTGAGGCCTTAGAGAAGGTAGTCAAAGGCCAGCACATTTTTGAAAAAATAATTCTTCCTCAGCAAGCCCTGGTACAGTCCTGCCCTGCTGCTAAGCATCTGGACCTCAGCTAAGCCTCTAGCGCAGCCTGGGTGCTTTGTCCTGGAGGGACTCAAAGCTCTGTGAGGCAGCCAGAGGACATCTACCTTCAAACCACCTGCCTGGAACACGGTGGAAGAGAAGGTTATTCCACCCATGCTGGAGAAGGAAGGTGTGCCTGGGGAGTGAGCACAAAGCCCCGTGGGGAGGAAGGGTGGCGTGCCACTTACACAAGGGGAGTCACGACAGCGTAAGGACCTCCAGCACCATCTCCTTCCTCCTCTCCAACCATCCTGGTCCCTGGCCACTGGTTCAGGGTGCAGCCACTGGTGGATTCAGGGGAATCAAGCCTCTCTGGCCTTTAAAGAGCATCAGGTGTCAGCTGAGGCCAGCCTGCCACTTATTCCTTCAAAACATTTTCCTGGTTTACCTTTTCTTCTCTGCATTCACTCATCACCCAGCCCAGGTTGTGACATCTTTCTTGGATAATGACAATGGCTATTATGTGGCATTGTCAGCACAGCTATCTCCCTTTCCAGTCTTCCCTACCATGGCCATAAGACTTCTTCTTAAACTGCTTTTTTTTTTTTGTCATGAAATGCCCTCATTCAAAGTTTTGCATCTGTGTCCTGTTATGCTGTGTCTGAGCTCTTCCAAATCCTCCATAATCTAGCCCCAGCTTCTACAGCTCATGGAGAATCTGGACTTTCCATTGCAGCTAAGCCAGTCTCCTCCTGGTTCCTGCTCATGCCAGGCTCGTCCCCACCTCCATTTCTTGTTCCTCCCTCCTGCAGTGCCCTCTTCACCCTCTCTGCTTAGCCAGAGTCTACCCCTCCTTCAAGACCAGCTGCAGCCTCACTCACCCCTTGAAGCCTTACCTGACTTCTTTGACCTCCATGATCTCTTGCTCCGAATTTCAGCTGAAGTCGGCAGTTCAATGTGGCTCTTGATAAGTTTTTGATTGTCTCATCTGTCTAGCTAGAATGCAAGTGATTTGAAAGCAGGGCCGACCCTTGTGTGTCTCAATGGCCTCCACAGAACCAGGACAGAGCACAGTGTTCACACGAGGGTCAAAATTCATACTTGTCGGTTCTACAAAGAACAGGTAACCTTGAATTATAGGGAGCTCATTCATTCAAACCAAAAAATGCCTATTGAGTACCTTCTGTGTGCCATGATCTGTGTTGGAGATCAAAATGTGAAAATGACAGGCATGGTCTTTGACCTCAGGGAGCTTACAGATTAGTGGGAGAGGTAGGCAGTTAAATAAGCAGTTACAGCACGGATCAGCATGAGGATACTGTGATGGGGGCAGATACCTAATGAGGGCACCCGGCCTAGGCTTGGAAGACCATGGAAGGCCTCCTACAGTTGATGTTTCTTAAAATAAGACCTTGAGTTAGCTGGTTAGGGGTGTAGGGAGAATGAGAAAAGAGTACCTTAAAAGAACTGAAAGATTTAGTGTGGCTTGATCATTTGATAGAAATGTCACCTTGGTTTTTCTCTATATACTTAAAGGACCTTTATGCCATAGTTATCAAATGATAATGCAATTATCTGTCTATATCTATCAGTCTATCAATGTATCCATCCATTTATCTATGCGTTCTCCATCTTGTCCCAAAAGGAATACAAGCTGACATAAAGATGTCTATTGCTTCCCTAGAAGTCAGTAGAGAAAACAAGTCCAATGGAACGATAAGGACAGGAGCACACGGAGACAGAGTGAGTTGAGTCAGCCGAGCACATGCCACGAAGTCCTGTGCACTCGCCAGACACGGGCTGGGTAAGAACATGAGCACGCGTTTTTTGCACGATCTCTGCAGGTTTTCATTCCTAGCCGCCTGAGATGTTTGGGATAAAGTTGCTTACGGATGGAGGGTGGGGGGACGGGGGAAGAGAGAGAAGTGGATTGGACCCTCACTCATGGAAAACTCCCGCCCATTGGTTCCACATGCTGTATTGCTATTCATAGCATTTCTTTTTCAACCGGAACGTGGGAATAATTTGACTGCCAAGCTCTTATGGGTACAATGAAGAGGTTGCCTTCATACAAATCTGTATTCCCTTTCTATTGCTGTGAGCCAGAGGGCTAAGGTCCGTCCCAGCTGGTTTTTCACACGTGCAGATTAGCAGGGCAGTTTGTTCCTCGAATAGAAAAAAAGGCAAGATTTATACCTCACCCGTTTCTCAGAACATGGAGTCACAGCCTGTATGTACGGGTGTTTTATTACACTGCTTCTGGATTATTTAATATTGTTTTATTAAATTTTAAAGAACACAAGTGGCTTTACAAATAAAACATGAAATGCCAAAGTGCAAAAACGGATAGTTAAATTCAACTAATATTTTCAAGATTCTGAAGGAACTGATGTCTGTGTGCTCACACAGGAGAACAGAAAGTATTTTGTGAGTGCAGATCCTTCTGGTCACATTGAGACCTGTGCATACAGAGGCATGGTGCTGCCTAGCAAACTCTACCCCCATTTGTCAGAGCACCACAACCTTCCATTCCCGTGCACAGTGAGTGGCTGGACTCCAGCGTCTCATGCTGCGTATTCAGGGCACAGACATCAAACTCCTCTTTGTTTTCCATGGGGATGGCAGAAGGCTGTGAAACACACTCAAGGCCCCACAACTCTATTGACTGGCTTGGAAACAGGAAGGCCCTGGCTGCGATATTCATCCACACTAAATGACCGGCATTATCCGGATCCCTGCAACATGAGTTAATTGTGCTTGCCGGGCTTTGACGCTGAGAACACTGGAGAAAGGCTGAGCGTAATTAGGAGCTGGCCTCATGAAAAGGGCTTCGCTCACACCACATGCCCGGTTTTTGTCCTCCAAGGAGGGCGCCAATCTGAGAAAGGGTAAGCCTCCAGGGAGATACACGTATCAAGAATTTTAAGGATGTGTGGCTATCTTGTTACAGTGACTCTGGGGTGGGAAGGAGATTCCTGGTCAGAATTTGGGCCATGACACTTACCACCGATAGAGCCTAAAAGAACCCTGCTGTCGACAGTTGTGCACAGTGAACTGCAGGCTTCTATACTGGAGGACTGAGATGTGTTTTTCTAATAAATTCTTCCAAGTCCAATATGAATTGTTTTGGGGTTCTTAAATAACTCAATGACTTAAGATTTCATTTTAAACCACGGTCTGCACAGGAAACAAGGTTGACATTATTAGGATTTTTGAACTTAAGATGTGCCTTATCCAGGTTGGTTTCAAATCCTGAGGTGGCATTCACAGAAACACTTTTTATAAATGTTAAATAACTCACATCATTCTTTAGAAAAAGCAGAGTCAGTCTTCGCAATGGATTGGAAATGCCTTGAAATGAGGAGAGTATGGAGGTTTTCAGCTCTTCAGACATAAATACTTGTAAAAATCCCTCTGAATGGAGGGCCTCCCACCCATATCTCCAGCTTTCATTTGCTGGACCGCAGTTTCCCTCCATTTTTGGACCCTTTAGCTTGTCATTTTTTGAATAGCCAAGTAAATTCCCTTTTATAAGGATCCCAATAATCTGAACGAGCTAAGAAGCTTTTGTTCTCCTTCCTTCAGTCCAAGAGTTGTGGTTTCTAAGCTGAATCCATTACCCACCTCAGCGGCTCAGTTCTGCCCAGTTCGGCGTCGAATTGTGTGCTTGGGGCTCTGAGCAGGCGTGGCTATGCCGAGACCAGCTGCTGTGACTTAACCATGAGCAAAGCAGGACCTCAGCATTTGAAGGGAGCCTGACGTCTGGTCCATCTGGGTCAATGTTCTTCTCTGACAGAAACCTTGTCTCTCTTTGAAGTTCTCATTGCCTGATAAGGGAGCCTATGCAACAGTGGGACATCAGTCATTGCCAGAAAAGTCTTCCAGCCCTCACCCCAGCGGTTCTTCTGTCATCCGATATTCCTTACATACCCCTGATCAGCCCTCTCCATGATGATTATAGCTCGTTGTTTATACATCTTTTTTCTCTGCTGAACTCTTGGTGGCAGGAGCCTTGTGTTCCTCATCTTTGTATCTCCATTGTCCCTGACAAGAGCTGAAAAGAAATGGGCAATTCCAACTTTCCACTTCAGCACTCATTCATCTCACTCCGTCAGTCAACCAAACCAATCTACTTAACTACTTCGTAATTCAATCTGCATCTCTCCAACTTGTCTGAAAAGAATCATGAAAGATTCTGTCGAATAGCCTTATAAAACCCAAATGTATTCCCTTGATATCTGGGTTTAACATTTCAATAAAAATTGGAAATGAACTTAATTTGTGATGATTTCTTTTCACTGAATCCATTTTAGAACCTAGTAATCATGTCTCCCCTGTTTACATTTTAACAAACTGATAACCCATTCTAGAAATTTGCTGGTGGTTAATGCAAAGATTCCCGAGCCTGTTGTTTCCAGAATCTACCTCAGAAACTTCGGGTAACAATTGTCCCCTCTGATCTGTAGATATTCATTCCTTGGTAACTTGTTCAAAGATTGTTAAAAGTGGTTCCTCAATCATATGTTTGATCTTAGAGACTCCAGTGTGTTTCAAATGGCTAACTGCTCTCAATATCTTTGTCCCCATTTGGGGCTTTGCCCCACCTCTTTAGGGTGTGTCCCCACTGATGAAGGGAAACAAAAATCAATTCATTCCTGCTCATTGGGACAGTGTAACTCTGGGATGTGGTGTGTGGTGACAGCTGCTGGAGCATTCCTGCTAGGTATTGGCAGAGGTAGATTTACCATGAAGATAATGAAGCTTAATCTTCAGATTCCTTTACTAATTTCATATTCTTTTTCTTAAAATTGGTCTGCCAAACTGTATAATCTGGATATGCCCGTGTCTTGTGTAAGCTCACATATCATGTCTTTACTAAAAGTGTTCTTCTGAGCATCGCAATAACCAACCTATCAAAGCAAGAAACAAAACATGAGGGTGTTTTATGGGCTAACAAGGAGGCGTGAAATAGCCAGTGCAGATACCAACATTTCAGCAAGACTTTAGGAAATTCACTTAACCTCACTGTTCTTTCATTTTCTTATCCACAACATGTGGATACTAATCCTTATTTTAGTTTTAGTTGACATTCAATTTGATAAATAAAAATTACAGGGCCGAACCCGTGGCTCACTCAGGAGAGTGCAGCGCTGGGAGCGCCTAGGCCGCAGGTTCGGATCCTGTATAGGGATGGCCGGTGAGCTCACTGGCTGAGTGTGGTGCGGACGACACCAAACCAAGGGTTCCCATCCCCTTACCGGTCACACACACACACACACACACACACACACACACACACAAAAAAAATACAACAATTTGATAAGTAAAAATAAATATTTATTTACATCATATCATGTGTCCTTTAATGACAAGGATACATCCTGAGAAATGCAGCATTAGGCAATTTCATTGTTGTGTTAACGTCATAAAGACATGATTACTACACATTTTACCTACACAAACCTACATGTATGGCCTTCTACACCCCTAGGCTGTATGGTTTATAGCCCATTGCTCCAACCACTTTCGTATCTGTGGTCCATCATTGCCCATAATGTCACCATGTGGCGCATAATTCCGTGTGTGTGTGTGTGTGTGTGTTTGTGTATGTGGTGTGATTAACCTGGCAGAATAAGCATTTACTCTATGAAGGAATTCAGTTAACGAGTGCAGAATAAAGAATAGAATAAGATTTGCAGTCAGGAGAACCAATTTCTGAACAGCAGCCAGGAAGCAGCAGAAGGTTGAGCACATCCCTTAATCCCTGTGAGTCTTAGTTTCCTCGCCTGGAAAATAGAAATGACAACACTTCCTCACAAAGATGTTGTGAAAATTGGGATCTTATATGCTAAAATGTTTCATAAATTTTGGAAGTGATTTATAGATGTATGGTGTTATTATCACCCTTGAATCATTTAAAGTCTGATTGATTTACAGAAATTCAACTTACACAATATTTTCTAAAGCACAGACTGAATATATTATTGGCAGTCACACAAGGCATAAGTTAAAAACTTAGTGAATGACAATGCAAATTTTAAATGCTATACAGATAAATATCAATTTAAAAAATCAATAAATATCCAACCTCAAAAGCAAACCTCTCCAATCCAGACCACACGTTTTCCATTCTGCACAGTAGAAACACTAGCGACGCTGGTAGTTATATCCAGAGTCCAGGATCATTAGATTTGTTATCCAACTTTGTCATAAGATGAACATTCCTTCAGTCCTTTCTTTAATGTACCTCAAAGTCTGGGATATTATTTTGGTACCTCCCCCCAGCCTAGGAAAACATCCCTCTAGATTTCTGAAGTGCACACACCTGAGGTTCTGTCTCCTTTTGTTTGCCCCATAACATCACTAGCTTCCGACCTGAGGATGTCCTTCCATTCAGAAAAACAACCTTGGAAAATAGCCGCAGGTTGCCCTCCAGCTGCTTAAGCTCCTTCATGGCAGAAGAAATCTTGCACCTGTTTTCTTTCAGAGGTTGCCAGAAGAGCTGAGAAAGCTTCAAACCTCTTAGAGATTCCCAAGCACCTAGCTTGCAGGATTAATCTGTTGAGCTGGAAAGCTATTAGGCTTGATTTTTCTTAGCTCAGTTTAACAACAATTTAAACATCGATTCCTCTCCTTACAATCTGTTGTTCTTCAAGGAAGGCCTCGTTTCACAAAGTCCCATGCGTAGTGCAGCTTCTAGGCTCAATAGAGACAACTGCATTCATTATCACCAGCCATGACTTTCAACTCAGAGAGGAATCCTGTTTCGGTTCATTATCTCTCGAGTTCCAGCTTCATCAGTCTCCATTAGGAAGTACCTGCCTTTCTGCCAAGAGGCACTGCAGGTGAGTGGCCCAGTTCCCTGGCACTAGAGCTGGCTGCCAGCAGCCTCCTCCTGGCCGAGCACTTCCCCCTCCACAACCCTGCCTTCTGTAGGCCAGAATCCACCTTCCTCTTCAGGGAGAACACGTCTTCTCTTCCAAAATCACCTCTGACACGCAGAGTCTGGACAGCAGGCTCTTTCTGGACCTCCCATTCCCTTTCATTCACACCCACGATTTTTCATTCCTGCCCTTGAGAGTTAGTTAGCTCACCAAGTCTCTTCTCACCTCAGATTAAACCCTGGTCCCCAGAATGATCCAGAATGGGCATTCAACTCACCTCTCTATCTCTCCCCTACTATTCAACCCATGGCTTTGAAAAGAAGAAAAAAGAAGGAAATAAAGAAATCAAGGCCAATTGTGGACAGAAGAGGGAAGAGTGAGGAAGACGAAGAAAACGAAAGCTGTGGGGTGAGAGTCGTAGGCCTCAGGGGCGGTGGGGGGCATTGGGCACAGAACCAGGAAACCTTCCTGGGAGAGCAGAGGCTGCAGGCATGGGCCTGAGACATGTTTTTAGTTGGCTTGAAAAATGAGTCTGGTCAATCGTTAATTTCATTTAAAAGTCCAGAAGGTGGAACTAAAACATGTTTATGTCTGTGGCTTGGTGGGGTTTTTTCTACCTTCATGCTTGTCATTTCTTTCCCTTCTCTTGAGTTTGCTAAAACGAATTAAAAAACAGACCCAGAATTAAAACACATTAAAGGTTTGCCAGGAGAAATAGGGCTCAGGCATGAGTAGCAGAAAGCCATGTTTGCTTTGTAGATTCTCCGCTCTAAAGATCTAAAGCCTCCCTCAGCCCCACACAGTGGAAACTTTATGCCACCCTTGCAGGATGGAGCAGGCCCCTTTCTCTCCATACACCAGCTCCAGCTGTGCCTTCGTTCCCAACAGCCAGCACCTGCTCTCCTGCTAAAGGACCACCCTCAGGCCCGCACACAGAGCTCAAGTGGTTGTGAACTTGTACCCTGGGGTGGAAAAAAAGGGTAGCCCTTGACAACCAAAGACTGTTGGCTGCAGGAATGTAAACTGCTCCGGCTCCTTGTCCACCCACTTCTCAATGAGGACGACTCTGAGGCGTGACCTCCTCTGTCTCCAAGAGTGCTTCTGTGGGACTTTGCTTGATAGCTCCGCACACTTCCCTTCCTGATCTCACTCCCCCACTAATTTTCCCAGGAAATGCTTCCTAATAAATCACTTTCACATGATTCCTTATCTCAGAGGCAGCACCTGGAGAACCCAGGCTAAGACATCCTAGAATGGAGCTAAGAAGCTGTAGGAAGCGGGGAGAGAGAGAAAATCTCCAAAAGTGGCAGAGCAGGAAACGTAGGAGGGAGGAGAGAAGGGCCTGACGTATGGACTGAAAGGAGACTCTATGGGGAAAGTAAAGAAACATTTCGTACCGTTCTTCCAGATCCCCTGTGTCTTATAAGAAGGCATGTACGTGTGCGCATGCACTCACACGTGGGTGTACGTTTCCTCCTCTCTCTTTCTGGTAAAAGACTGCACTGCCTGCCTATAGATATTACAGGCCTAACTAAAGGGCTATGTCTTATTTTATCCTAAAATGCATTTTGTTTATACTTTCCTAATGTTGGTAAGAATAAAATAGCTTTGACAAGTAACAAATGAAAACACAACTTATTTCTTTCTTTCTTTTTTTTTTTTTTTGTCTTTTTCGTGACCTCAGCCAGTGAGTGCACCAGCCAGTCCTATGCAGGATCCGAACCCGCGGTGGGAGCCTTGCTGCGCTCCCAGTGCCGCACTCTCCCGAGTGTGCCACGGGCTTGGCCCTGAAAGCACAATTTAAAGAAATGGTATTATATGAGCCTCTAACAAAGTAACTCTAGGATATAAGACCGGAAGAGGGAGCGGGAAGGGAGAGGCACCTCCTCTCTGGGTTCACAATTTGTCCTCCTGCCCCTGAGCTGTGAGGACCAGCCCCAGCTCTGCGGGGGGCTTGGGGGTGCCAGTGGTTTCTAGTTACTAATGCCTTTCCCCCGTACAACAACCCTTCAAGTCGATATTATTACTATCTTCATTTCACAGATGAGGAAATTGAGGCTCAGAAAGAGAACAAAAATCTCCTTTTTCTACTTCACAGTTGTTGTCAGGATAAATAAAGCATGTGAAAACATTTGACAATTCTAATGCACCACACATGGTGTCCAGTATTTCATTAGTATTGTAATTATTATTGGCTACGTTAACAGCTGCTATCAGGGCCATAGACCTATCCTTGGTATAAATGATCCTTCCTCGGAAGTCTTACAAAACAGAAAGGCTATTTCTTTTTTTTTTTTTTTTTTTGTGACCGGCCGCACCAAGCACACCGGCCATCCCTATATAGGATCCGAACCCGCGGCGGGAGCGCTGCAGCGCTCCCAGCGCCGCACTCTCCCAAGTGCGCCACAGGGTCGGCCCCAGAAAGGCTATTTCTGGCCAAGGGTACGGTGGAACATGTTTACCTAAGGAATGTGTTTACCTGGAGTTTATAAGGTCCTTTCTATTCATAGTGGGAGCTTGAATTTGAAATTAACGTCTCTCTCTACTCTAGTATTTCATTGTGTCTGGAGGGCTGGTGGCTCCTGAGGAGGCCCAGGAGAGGAACTAGAGATACTATGTTGGCCCTGCCCTTAGCCTCTGTTGTGGGTTGAAGTGTGTCTTCCCCCCAAAATGTTACAGTCCTAACCCCCATACCTATTTGGAAATAGGGTCTTTGCAGATGATCGAGTTAAGATGAGGTCGTTAGTGTGGGCCCTAATACAATATGGCTGGTATCCTTATAAAAGGAAAATTAAGACACAGAAGCAGACATGTACAGAAGACAGACAATGTGAAGACACAAGGAAAACTCCATCTTTAAGTCAAGGAACACCTGAGGCTACCAGAAGCTAGGAGACTGGTATGGAACAAGTTCTCCCTCACAGCCCGCAGAAGAAAACAATGCTGCTGACATCTTGATTTTGGACTTCTAGCCTGCAGCACCGAGATAATAAATTCTCCTGTTCAAGCCACCCCATGTGTGGTACTTTGCTAAGGTGGCACTAGTAAACTAATACAAGCTCCCACTGATAAGCTTTCCCCCCTTATCCACTGATAAGGCAGGAGACCCGTGTAACTTCCCCCCATGCTATGGGGGAGGGCAGTGGGAAAGTGCTCCGAGCCAAGGACAACCAATCCACAGGTTTGCCAGGACCCAGGACGAGTGCAGCCTGGCTCAGAGAGACGACTCGGGACCATCACATTCTCTCAGACACAGGAAGTCGTAGTGGGTGTGGGTGCTAGTTGGAAGTCCACGAAGACCCTGGCATGTGGCTGCCGTGTCAGGTTGTGTACAAGATGAGTAAGCAGAGAAAGCTGGAAAAGAAAAAGCAAGGATGGGGGGAGGCAGAGGTGCAGAGAGACTGAGAGAGAGAGAGAGACAAAGCATTGGCTGAGCCCTAGAGTTGTCTTGTTTCTGCCTTTCCTGAAGCCAGATTTCTCTGGGTTCCCACACATGCAAATCCTTTAATAAATTCCCCCTTCTTTCCTCTGGTATTGACTGTTTTTTGTTTTTGTTTTTGTTTTGTACCTAAAGTGGCCTGATCGTGACAGGCCAAAAGGAAAGTGAAGAACGACGCCTCGTAAAGCAGCGACTTAGACATTTTACTTGGTTCAGCTTCCCAAGCTGACTTGTCTTAATCTGAGAAATAGTGAAGTCGGTGAGTTAAAAAATCTTTAAAATTACTTTATTTAAAAGCCCTAAGATATTAGACACAAGGTAGAATTATTCTGGAATCCTGTGAAAAAGTGTAACCCCAAATGAGGGAGAAAGGTGGGGACAGGGGGAGTGAATGAGTGCAATGGTGGGGCTGATGCCTGGAAGGGTTACAGGGGCCCGTCCTGAAGGGCCTCGTGCATCCTCCTAAACAGTTTGCCCTTTTTCCAGAGAAGAAGAATGACCCAAACTGATACGCCTTTTAGAAAGATGTCAGCAGGGTGTGGAATGGATTAGAGGGGAGCAAGACTAGAGGTAGGGAGAAGGCTATATAGCAGGAATCCAGCCATGAGACGACAGTGGCCTTAGATGAAGACAGGACCCTGGAGGAGAAAAGAAGGGATCAAGTGAAGAGCCATCAAGGTGGTAACCCTCAGGGAGCTTGGGGAATGCCGAGCCATGGGGAGGGAGGCATGAAGGAGGACATACTCTATGAGGTGACTGGCAGGCAGAAGCAAGCCCCCGGGGCCAAGGACCAAGACAGCAGCATTCCTCACCCTTATCACTCCAGAACCAGTTCCCCACATTTAAGACCCAGGTGTGGCCCCGTCCCTAGGGTCTGATAGCATACGCCATTGCCCCCAGTAGCAGAAATGCTTCTTTTCAAGCTGCTGCCTGCTGGAGCCTGGCACTAGAGCTCTGTGTTTACACATTCGGGAGAACTGAATCTCACATAATCATGTATGTGACAAAGACCTCAGCTATATGCAACATTATTGAAGACAAATGAATCAGTTCAGTGCTGCAGCTTGCACAGCAGCTCCCAGGGCCCTGCCTTGCATGCAGGAGGCTGCATTGTGGGGGGAGCTCATTTCTGGCTGCAGCCTTTGCCTTGGCTGATGGACACATATGAAAAGCCTTCCACATGGGGGGCGCCTCGGCCACTCCCTGGACAGCCCCAGCTAGGGGACAGGCAGTCACAGGGGACTTGGAAGGAATTTTAAGAAGATTCTAAGAGCATGTTTACTAATTCTTACGTGTTATCTTAGGGGAGATATGCAAGCAGAGATTAGTTGAAAATAGTGGTCTGTTCATGTTAAATAAACAAGCCCCCTGCATCGTGGTTGCTGATTGGGAAAATAGTATTCAATTTTAATTCCAGCCAGTGAGTAGCCATGCCCCCAAAGGCATGTTACTGAGTGCCATGAATCAGTCCTGCATCCAGGAAGGGGTTCGGCTCTTGGCTGAGTCCCTTTCTCCCCTTTAAGGCCATTTACATCGTTCTTCCTAGCCATTTCTCTTTGGCCAACTTAGAGGCTTTTACTCCAACTTCTCCTGAGGGGATCAGGGCCAATAAAAGAAAGGAAGGAGTTTCTAAATCGCAGGCATGGGAAGGGCTGGTACAGGGGCTCTGCCCAGGCCCTGGATGGCAGGATGGATGGCCAGCAGGCCCGACCCTGACAGACTATGTTTTGTTTAGAACCTGCTCAGACAACCTCTGGGGGGAAAAGACAGCAGTCCCATGTGCTTTTGGTAAGACAACATAAAAAACTGCCCCATTATCAGGCAGATCTGCTGGTTGTGAAAGCATTCTGACCTGGCAGCAGGAAGAATCCGTGCTGTTTTGGTGTCTGCTCCATGTACTTCAAGAGGCTGTGGGAGAGACAACCTCTCTCTCCTAAAGGATGTCTCTGACAGGACATTCAAAAGAATGCTTCTTATCAGAGTCTAAACGAAACATTCTCAGAAATTTCCCGACACAAATTAAACAAGCCAAGTTTATTAGGTCAATATGAAGGGGTTTGAAACTAATTAGTGTAGAGATCAGATCAGCCAATGACAGTGAGACAACAGAATGAAAACTTGGCAAGTCAGTAAAAGGCCTGAGTTCAGACAGTAAAATAGCAGTAGGTCTCATCCCCTGTGGAAGAAATTCCAATTGCCCAGTAAAAGAAAGTTGGGTGACAAATCCATTGTCACCAGCAGTCTTCTTCAGGGAATCTCCTCTTAATAACACTCAGATTGATTTTCCATTCCTGAAAGGAAGAGAAGGCAGTAGAAGTGATCAAAAAACATAAATATCTTTTAATTAAGCCAGGCAGGCTGCTGGAAAGAATGCACGTATACGGAGAAATAAAATAACGCACTTGGACAAACAAGTTTCCAGCATCAACAGAGTGACTGATTCAATAACATTGGGATGAAAACAGTGGGGCACATCTTCCTGTACCACTTCTTATGCCAGACACACCCTCTCAGTGGGGACAGGGGGAATATCACGCGTAGCCCTGGGGATCCTCTCTCAGGAGCTCTGCTCATCTCTATAGATGGTTAAATTAGGAAAAAGGGAAGGGCTGGCCGGTTAGCTTGGTTGGTTACAGCACAGCATTGTAACACCAAGGTCAAGGGTTCCGATCCCTATACTGGCCAGCTGCCAAAAAAAAGAGAGGAGTGACTATGGAAACTTCTCAGACTCTGACCTCGAATGCAGAGACATGAGGTAACTAAGCCCTGCAGACCTGATCGTGCCCACTCAACCCTTCGTGCTCTTCAGGGCACCGATGGTGAAGAACGCAGAAGAGATTCTCAGATGCTCAGGACAGATTCCAGGGGTCCGGGAGGGGCAGAAGGCTGCTGAGAGAAGGCGGGACCTCTGTGCACCAGCCCTTCTTTAGAGGCAGATGGCCCCAGTACTTGGTATTTGTGGGACTGTGCTGTTCACACATGGCCATCAAAATGTGGCTGGTCCAAACTGAGAGGTGCCATAAGTGTAATACATACACGATTCTAAAGACTTAGCATGAAAGAATGTAAAATATCTAATAATTGTTTATGTTGATGATATGTTAAAATGATAAGATTTTGGATAATTAATTCAATGCATATTCAAATTAATCTCACCTGTTTTTTTAATGTGACTAGAAAATATAAAATTACACAGGTGGTTCACATTTGTGACTTGTATTTTATTCTTATTGGACAGAGCTGATCTGTACCCCCAGACTCTCTGTTTTAGACCCATGCCTTACCCCACTAACCAGGGTACACTGCCTGGACTCAGCTCTATTCCAGCTTGGGTTTTGTGCACAGTGGCAGCTATTGTGACCAATACTCTGTAACTGCTGTAACTTAAGAGTGTCTCTGCCTCTGAAGACAACTTCAGAATCTGAGATTAAGAAGCAGTTATATCTTCATGCATTCACTCACATTTCCCTCCCCAGCCCATGTCCCTAGCTTGCTTTCTTTTAGGACAGCGTTCTCAAAATATGGTCCCCAGAACAGCAGCATCACATCACCTGGGAACCCGGTAGAAATGCAGATTATTGGCTACCATCCAGAAACTCTGAATGAGAAACCGTGGGACTGAGGCCCAGTGATCTATGTTTTAAAAAGCCCCACCCCCCACATTATTGTGATGAACTTAGTGTTTCAGGACTACTCTCTTAGGGCACTGTTTCTGAAACTTTGCTGCATATTAAAATCACCTGGGGAGCTTTTAAAAATCCCATTGCCCAGGCCACACCCCATCTCAAGTAAATGAGAATCTCTGGGGGTAGAACCAGGCATCAGTTTTTTTGAAAAATCCCTAGATTCCAGTACGCAGCCACAGTTGAGCCACATGGTATAAGGGTAAAGAACTCAAGAATATCAGGCTGCCATTTCCCCCAGCGCTGGACAGCCTGTAGCTCTGGGCCAGGTGGAGAGAAGCCTCCCTGGGGGGAGGAGAAATCAGTGCCCACAATGCAGAGAGAAAGGGGCCGGGCTGTGCATGCCTAAGCCTAGAAAGCCTCTTTCATTTATAGGCCAGGCGCTGTGATGACACAAGGAGTTGCACCGTAGATCTTCTGAAGTTGAGATGATAGTGTGGAAAGGGAACAGCTTCTTCCCACAGTCCACCAAGAGTGAAGAGGCCACCAGGGCCGCTCCGAGGTCAAGGTGAGCCTGGGACACTTCCATTCTCTGAGGCTCCAGGTATATTATAACGAAGAAATGTCCAAACAGGATTTCAAAAATTGTGATATAATTAGAAGCTTATATAAATTAAGCCTTTTAACATGTAAAATTTTAAAAACACACACAAGGCAATGTAATCGTCCTATTCACAAGCTAATAGGAAGATTCATTTTTAAAATCCGTGGGTTATGGTACTGAAGTCAGGCTTAAGTTTAAAGCTAATGATCATTTCTTTCTTTCAGTCCTATTAGAACATCTTCGGAGATACACTTTTAAAAATCCAAATTTGAATCCTTTTGTGAGTGTGAGATCCCTGGATAAAAGGCCCTCCTTTTCCGTGCTCCTGGAACAGATCCAAGAGGACCCCTGGAAGGAGCTCCTGAGCGCAGTCCCAGAGCAGCTGTGCACCGTCAAGCTGTGGGGAAGACCAGCATCTGGGTGCCCTGCAGCAGCCTGCCCGGGTGGGTCCCAGGCACATGGGAGGGAAGTCAGAGCACTGCGGGAGTCTGCAAGCGGTGCCAGCCTCCCGCCACACGCAAGCAGTGCCTGTGTCTGCTGCTCACCACCCTCCTGGCCTCTGGTGCCCTCTGTCCTCAGGCATACTTGGCTGCTGGCACCAAGAAGTGAAGCAATGACAGTGATAAGATACCCTCCTTTCACCTTATTAAACTAATTCTTTTAGTTTGATACGTAGGTGTTGGGGAAGGGTAAGGAATTGAGGAGATGTTTTCCTCATGCAGCACCTGCAGTATTATAGGTTTATAAAAGCACAAAATCTTCTGCTCCAGAGGCCAGACTGGGTTCAGGGCTCAGGATGCCATGTGATGTGCTTTAAGAAGAAGAGAACATAATCCCAGACTGAGCAACAATAATTGCCTGAGCAGCAGATGCGTGAAAGCAGCAGCACATGCTTTTCCTCCAGGAGGTGGACTCAGAGACATGCAGACTAAAGGGACCACCAGCTGCAAGCCTCAAAGGTCTCTCAGGAGGCCCACGGCAAGGTCCGTGGTGTCCAAGCTGTGCAGGCAGCCTGGGCACCATAGGCCAAAGGGGTGGGGTGGGGAGTGGGGCAGGGAGGAAACAGCAGCCCTCTTCTCACTAGCCTGGAATCAGTGGCTACCCACAGCCTATTTCCTGGAGATACAACCCTAAGCTTCACACTGTCCTCTCCTGGAGGAGCAAGGCTTCCAGGCAATAAGGACCACACCCAGGCAGAAGTGGGTGAGGCTGGGGTTCAAAGTCCAGAGCCAGCCCTTACATCTCAGAGGCAGAAGGATCATCCATCATAAACCCACAGGGTCCTCGGCCAGGTCAGGGTCTGATTCCTGTCTCATAGGTCTCATTGCCTTGCCTCTGGGTCAGTAGCTGCCTGAGTTCCTTCATCCTGTAGAAAATAGGGGGAGGAGGGAGAGAAGTATAGGGGAAGGAGGGAAGGAGGGACAGAATGAGCACATGGACTGCCGGGCCCAGCCCCATGGCACCAGCGTGGTAAACACTTGGAGGGAGGCCAGCCGTCTGGCGCCTCGAGTCTTCCACCTCTCCCCAGCCAACATTCAGACCTGTATATTCTGGGCTCTTTCTGCCCCATTTCACCCAGGCTTTAAATTACCCAGACCTTGGTTTGGGTTATTCTGTCCAAAACTTTCCTCTGAAATCTAGATTGCAATGCAAGGTATACATTCTTGGAATCAGATTTCTGAGGACTAAATGCCAAACGGCGTGGACTTAGCAGTCTGGCTGCATTCCATTTCAGTCAGCCCACCGATGAATACACAAGGTGCTCATCCCTTCAGCAGTGTGCAGAGACAGCAACAGTCCAGATAAGTTAGAGACCCAGCGGGAGCCAGCTAGTCATGGTAATTTAGGGAAAATAAGGAACACATAGAGGGTTTGTGGGATCAATCCTGAGGTTGCCAAATTGCTTCTTCATTGGCTGTGCAACTACTGGTTCCAAAGTTCTCCCCTTGATTCTATAAAATGGAAGACCATTTAGGAAAGACAACCTAAGCCAAATCCCAGTCTTGGAACAAGCCTGTAATAATAATAGCACCGGTAATAATAACGATACTTAACAATCCTCACTTACGAAGTGCTGGGCACAGTTCTAATGCTTTACATGGATTTACTTGGGGAATTTGATCATTGGATCAAGTTGAGGACCACCCTCTCTTCAAGGTGGCCCTTGGGCAGCCCTTTCCCCTCTGCTAGTCCTTTGTTCTGGAAGACAGTCCTTTCCCCTCTGCTAGTCCTCTGCCACAGACCCATTTTGACTCTTCTACATTCTTGTTTAAGTCTAGGCCAGCTGCGGACCTGGGCCTACTTCTTCTCATCACAAGGAAAGAAACAGACCTGCAAAGAGTGTCAAGCCCTTGGCAGCTGCCACTAAACGAGCTAGACTTCAGGAGAAACACCAAAAGGGGTGGTGACTGTGTGAGTCTCCAGCGGGCAAGTACTGTTTGCTCATTGCTACTGTTCCTCTAGGGAGCCATGGGGGTGGGATGAGGGGGTCTCTCGTTTTGTGAAAACACAATATATAAAGAGCCTAAGTGGAAATAATTCAGAAAGTATTATTATCTTTACAGCACAAGCTGCTCTGGGGTACCTTTCTGCACTTCCCTAGGTATATTTAAAATATGATTTTAAAATCGGATTTAACAAAATCCCCTCAAGCACACATGCATTACATGGTGCAGATCTGTATAAGTGCTCTTAAAATGCGAGTTTGCATGAACATTATTTTTCTAGAGGAGTGTGTCCTGTGAGGGGAGGGGAAGAAGGGAATAAAAATAGCATTGCATACCTGCTGACTGCGTGCTGGCCACACGGCTGAGTACAGGGTGCCTAGGGAGCTTCAGCAGCATCAACACATGCAAGGTCTGTGGCCCATGGGGGCAGTTTATCATCCCAATTTGCAGATGAGGAAACTGAGGCTCAGGAAGATCAAGCAATGTCCTCATTATCATATAGCCATTAAGAGCAGAAGCTTGGTTGGAACCCAGGCTCGCCTGACTCCAAAGATTAGAATTACAGACAAGGTGCAAAGCAAAGTAAGGTCAAGATATTCTCCAAACTTATACCCCCTGGTTCCCTAATTACACATGTGATTGCAGAGTCCTACCAATTTCCTTTCTTTCTCATCTCCTTGTTTTCTCGATGCAGTCAGAATGAATTTTAGATGTGTTCAAAGTGGAGTCTGCCTGAAGCTGCAAAGAGCCACTCAGACACTTGAAGCCAGCCCAGCTGGTAGGTCTGTAAGTAAGCGTCACTTCCGGAACCATTCTACAAGCAGCACAGCTTGACTAGAAAGACTCAAACGTCTGCACTGGTCCAAAAGGGCCGTCACCCCGAGGCGTCCTGGCTATGGAACCAGTCGCACCACTGGCCCTCATACAACAGGAGGCTCTCCAGGAAGCTTCCTAAAGTTGAGATGAGTTGACCTGTGTGTGGATTCAGCACAGTAACGAGCCAATGCCAATTCCAGGCCTGGCATGTCTGACGAACGCAGAGCTCAAGCCCAAGATGCTCAAATTGTTACCTCATGTTGTAAAGGACCTGAAGCTGCAAGCAATTAGCACTGCATCTGTGAGACTAGGGAAAGACAACCAAGAGAACAGGAACTTAAAATGACTATTTTGCTCCATATGGAAAATTAGTATGTTGCATGCGTGGTAAAATCCTTTCGGATATGTTTTTAAGACTTATGTTTTTCAGACTGGGGTCTTAAATGTTATTCCTGGAGAAGCAGTATGATTTCTTTAACATCGGGAGGAGATCTGTAAGTAAACTAAAAAGCTGTTGGAACCTTAACTAAAGGGATTAATATCAGGAATGAACTCGGGCATTAGAGCAAATTAATCAAACTGCCTAAATTACAACTTTAATTAGTCATGGAATTTCAGTACTGGAAGGGACCTTGGAAATCATCTGTACCAAGAGCAAGAATTATGGAAAAGAATATGGGCAGGTGGAGAAAAACCTTCCGACTAGAGAAATGCACACAGAGTTGGGAGGCAGCATGCACAGTGGTTTGAAAGCTCAGGGCTTTGCACAGACAGCCTGGTTTCGAAGCTCAGCTCTACTTCTTGTTGGTTGAATGAACTAGGCCTAGTAGTTTGGCCCTCCTAAGCAACAGTTAACACCTCTGTAAAATAGGTAGGTGAAAACTACAATTACTCTAAGTCTTAAGGGAGATCATCCACAGAAAGGGCTTAGTATGGTGCCTGGGACACCACAGGGTGCCTAGGACATCAGTGCTCCGTAAATATCAGCTCCATGGAAAAGGGAATTTCACAACCAGAATCTAAGTGAGTCAGACCGACATACTGTATAACACTGTGGTCTTTTTCTTTTATCTGTCCATGAAAGAAAAACAAAATGCAGTAGTACACCTAAGCACAGCAAGAGTACAAGACATGGTACCGAAGGTCTTTTCTGGAATAAAAAATGATCTTCATAAAAGAGAACCACACTTCAGCTGTAAATGAAGCCAGACCTGATAAGCGAGAGGAGACGACCCCTGGAGACGGTAAATCTCCTTCCTTGTCAGGGTAAGTGAAAGCTGCCTCCAACAAGTCTTGATGTAAATCTATCCAAGGTTTAGAACTTTGGGCAAATTCCTGGCCAAAAGAGTTTGAAATGAGCATCAATGGTGTTCTAATTTACCCTGGAGACAGAACGAGTGCTACATGAACACTGACTGAGTGGGGAAGTTAAAGGTTAGCAAATAAGATATCACTCTATGTTTGTATGTCTTTACGTCTTCATATAAACTTAGGTTAGGCTTATAATGTAACACTTATTAATTATGCTGAGGGAGGGAGTGTAGATTCGTGGAAAAATTTCAGGTTCTGGAATAGAACAAATCCTGGAACTGTCAGTTGATGAGGTCAGATCTTGGATAAGAGATGGAATCTCTTCAACCATCAGTTTCCTCACCTATAAGTTGCTGTGAGGGGCCAACACTGCATGTGCCACACAATTGGTACCTAATAAGTATTTGTTTCTTCCTCCCATTACTTCCACATTTGTTATATTATTAAACAGCTCTATTTTTGAGTGGAAATGGGCCACACTTGCTTGACTCAGTATCCCACACCTATAGGAAGTCTAGCTGCTCAGACTAACACCAAGAAATAGACAGTACTCTATATTCTGCAATGACACACCTGAATTACAGACACGGTGTGTCTGAGGGAATTAGCTCTGGAATACTAATTTCCCACATCCAAACCTACAGTGGCAAAAGACAGCTGTACTTAGAGCAAGAGACAAGACATTTCTGCTAATAGCTAGTTTTTTGACCTTAGGCAAGTCACTTATTTAACCTGTGTATCTGGTTCCAGATCTACAAAATGAGGGCTTTGACTGCACAATATCCACAGTCCCTTAGAGCTCTCAAAATTCCACATTTTTGTAGGTTTGCTTGTGCTGTTTGTTAAAATGTGACTATGTTCTACTCCCAAGTCACAGGGCCCTGCTCCACACCATGTCCTCCACCTTGGTTCAAGTCATGATTTGTTCCCTAAGTTAGCAACTCCATACAAACAGCAGTTGCACTAACAGAATCTAAGTGAGCCAGGCTGCCAGCTGTCACTGCTGCACCTTCTGCTACTCTAGAGATCAGCTGAAGCGTTGTGAGATGGGAATAAATGGATCTGCCATGAAGATAGGATTTTACAGTGAAAATGATTTTTCTGATGAGCTTAAAGCAGCAAAAATGCTCTGAAGACTTTTATACCTATATGATGCCACATGAATTAAAAAACAAAACATCTCCCATACCTCTTTAGGTTTAGTTCCCTATAGATGACATAAATTTCACTTAAAATGGGGGCACATGCCAATTGTAGCCCCTATACTCAAACCAATGGAGGCAAGGGCTTTGGTTTTATAGAATGTTAAGATTTCATGAAACTAACTATTTCATTCATCATCGTAGTCTTATAGTTTCCCCAACACTTACCAGTCTTTGTACCTGGCAGGCTGGGAGCTCTCCGAAAGCAAAGATGATACCTCGTTCATACCTAGCATAGTGCCCTGTGTGTTCCTATATTCGTTTGCTAGAGCCACCATAATCAAATACTACAGACTAGGTGGCTTAAACAACAGAAATTTATTTATTTTCCCAAAGCTAGGAGGCTAGAAGTCTGAGATAGGGGTGTCAGGATTGGTTTCTTCTGAGGCCTCTTTCCTAGGCTTATAGATGGCCATCTTCTCTTTGTGTGTTCACATGGTCTCCGCTCTACACATATCTGTCCAAATTTCCATTTCTTATAAGGACACCAGCCATACTGAATTAGGGCCCACCCTAATGACCTCCTTTTAACTAATTACCTCTTTAAAGACCCTGTCTTCATATACAGACATATGCTGAGGTACTGAGGGTGAGGACTTCAACATACTAATTTTTGGGGGGTAGGGGGGATACAATTCAGCCCAAAATATTGTTCGGTAAATGTTGTATGAGTGATGGTGGATGAATAATAGGTGAATGCATGGATGAATGGATGATGAAAACCAGGTGATCAACAAATATTTGATGAACTGAGTAAATTTACCTAATCACTTGCAGAGACTGGGTTTTGCTACAATATGATCCCAAAGGTTTTAAATTACATATTTTAATCCAGCCTCACAAGACGTTTTAAAAAATTATTACTCACCAAACTCTATCAAGCTAAGAAAAAATAGCCACACTCAGACTTACCAAGCAATTTCCTTGTCCTAATCATTCCCATCTTTAATAACTTCCTATAGCCAAGAGAATATCAGTATTTCCCCACAACAAATAACTACTACCTCTCCTATAAATACCTACATACTTAGAAACTTCACATTAAGAAAACAGAAGGAGGGGCTGACTGGTCAGCTCAGTTGGTTAGAGCATGGTGTTGGTAACACAAAGGTCCAGGGTTTGATCCATATACCAGCCAGCTGCCAAAAAGAGGGGAGGGGGACCGGGCGGAGAAAACAGAAGGCGAAAGAACTAAGAAAAATGTCTTAGTTGGATCTGTTGCCTGATGTTTCATTGTTTGTTTGCTTTTAACTGAACCTGGCCAGTAATTAGTTTCTAGGTTGTCTTAGAACTTTGCTTCCATTCCACAAACTACAGAAATGCCCCCTTAGAACTGGAGGAAAGAGGAAAAATGCCCTCCAGGGACCTCACTGAATCTTCCTTCTGATTCATCTGGTCACTTTGAGTACTTATTACATCTCTAATGACAGAAATTCACAAGCCAACCTTCCATTACCAATGTTCCTTCTCAATTTTTCCATCTGGCTGTAGAACAAACTTGGTCATATGTAAACCTGTCAAGGTGGTTGTGGGTGAGTGTCTGCATGGGGGTCAGAGAAGTGCCTGTGCTCCTTTACCCTGCTCCTCGATGCCCTGAGTCATGATGCTGGCTGTGAGTCTGACTCAGAACTCGTGCCAGCCTACGTCACAACAGGAAGTGCTGCCAGAGGTCACACTCAGCTCTAATGAATGAACTGTTTGTGGCACAGCTAGTAAGAGATTGATTCACTAGTGTCACAGGGCCATGTGGGCACTCACTCACTCATTCATTCCTCAGTCATCCACTCCCTACTAGAAATCTTGTTTAACAGAGAAGCCATAGCATAAGTGTCCCTTAAAGCAAGTGAGATAATTCTAAAAAGTTCTATTAGGATTTATGCCATTTTTCTTCTTAAAAATAATAACAGAGAGATAAATGGATAGTGTGAGTTTTATCTGTATAATATGTGCATTAGGTATTAAAATTTAAAGACAAATATATTGTGGTCCTTTGTTGATGACAATGATGAATTATTCTGGCTCTGACCCTCGGGCAGACGGGCTACTCTCAATTTAGAATTAAGCCATGTGATTGTCCCTCTGCTGCCTTCCCCTGAGGCTTCCCGAGATGAGTACGAATGAGTATTTTCGTGGATGTCACTCAGCACGATACCACTTGATTTTGACTCCATATGTAGAATGGGCCTTGAGGTTCCAGGTTCTTCCCATCTGCACAGGTCTGCCCTCATCCCCACACACCAAGACAGCTGTATTGAACTGATCAAATGCATTCATGTGCTATAAAACTTCTTGTCAGGGATTCAAACCAAGTGATTTCTGACCTCTGTCTGCCTCTCTTTTTAAAATGTGTTTTAACTGTCCTGTTACAGACATGTTTTATTGTAAACTGCGTCACATTCCTTTTGAGAGTAGGTGACATGTAGATCACTGTTGAAGAAAAATCTTCAAGCTAGCAGATTCCCAGAGCATGAAAAGCTCAGCAAGGAAGAGGTGGCGAGGCAGAGGCAGGTTCCCCTCAGGCCCGCCCGGCCGGACACACCTGTCACTCCCACTGTCAGGCCCTGTTTTCTGCAGGCTGAAGGATGATGGAAGAACAATCTAGAAGTCTGTTGGGGCCCCACTCTGCCGGAAGTAGAGCGTTGAATTCACTCAAGCCTGCTCTCCTGACAATTTCACGTCACAGAGGGACAAGGGTGCATAGAGAGTTGCTGCTTATACCTATTTTTAGCGGAGAGGGAGAACTAGATGGATGACAAGTGGAAGTGACTGGCACTTAGAAACGGAACCTTGTCATCATGTGTTTTGTAAGAGCCAAGGAAAGGAATATGAGGAGTTTGTTTTCCTGAGACTGTAGGAAAGCAGAACTCTACAAGTCCAGAGAAAAGAAGGTGATCCGTGGACTAAACCACAGAGGCAGCACGATGTGGAGGTTAAAGTACACACTCAGCAACCTGGACAGACCTGAGTCAGGCTCTTGGCTCTGTACTTACAGCCGTGCAAATGCCACTTCCCTGTGCCTCAATTTCCTCATTTATATCCATGAATATTAAGGCCTACCTTATAAGTTGCTTGTGAGAGTTAAATGAGGTAATGTATTTAAAGCCCCTTGCACAGTGCCTGACTCATGGTTAAACACTCAATAAATGTTAGCTATTATTGCTGCTGTTGTTACCGGCACTACCGCAAGCTTCATATGTGTAAGACATGATGAGCCTAGATGTTCTTTGATTCCATGGTCAGAGACTCTAATCATGCAGAACTTGATTCTAGAAGGATTGGAGCCTCCACATAATTTAATTTTGACCAGTCATACATACATAATTCTGGAGAGGAAGAAGAGAGAGAGCCATCCAAATAAATCACTCTGTCTCCAATCAGTCTGTATTTTACGAGGGCACTTACAAAGGCAGGAAAGAGGAATTTGCAGCTAGGATCAGATACAAAGGAGTGGCATAAAAAGAAAGAATCAAATCAGGGAAGTGGAAGGCTGAGGCTTGGGATAATGCATACGCAGAACCACAATAAGAGCCATTGGGGTATGTTCAGAACAAGAAAAAGAACAAGAGAAGCTGGCCTACTACTGGGGGCAGATGACACAGTTAACTTAGAGATAATACAGTGAAAACAGAATTACTCGACTCTTAGTTTGTTTTTCTATCAGGAATGATCTTTGAGCCAGAAAGGACAGCAAAAACATGGCCAAGAGGAAATTAAAGTCTGAGACAGTGAGGAGATAGGAGGAGAGCACCTGGCTGCTGCATTTAAGCCTGCAGCTCAGATGAATTATATCTTGGCCCTGTCTGTATGTGCACCCAAACATTGCAAAAGGGACAGCAAAATAAACAGCCCTAGGACCCTAAAAGAATAAGAACTCAAGAGTACAATATCTGACATTACCTGAAAAAAAATGGCCATATGGTAATATATGAGAGTTTATGAAGCATGGTAGAACTTCCAGAAACTTGAAGAGAGGCAAATGTCTCGATTTTACTAATAGAGACGTTCAGCAAAATTCTAGCACAGATTAGTTACCTTGTGTTGACCCAGGAAGATCAATGCTGGTCAGACTAACCTCATCTCCACTCTGACAGAGTTCCTCAGGTGGTAACTTTGTTCTACAGACATTTTCTACTTAGGAAATGGTAACAAAGTTGCACTATCTCTTTGTGGAGGAGTAGGAAAATGCAGGCTCCATGATAGTACAATGTGTAGCACTCAGAGTAGTTCAACTCTAATCCGCAAAGAGGACTGGAGAACAGGTTAATATTAGTCTTAGAGAGATTTTAATAGCACTTGTCTTCAGATCCTCTCTATACAGAGAACAGTCATGACTTGCAGGATAAAGGAAGTTTGCTGACATCTGCTGGGAGAAAGACCAGGAGGCAGCTGGTGAGGTGGCGGAGGGTTGAGAGCTCAGGCTGTGGAAGCAGAGAGCCTGTGTTAGAATCTCGGCTCTACCACTTACAACTTGGTGCTGCTAAAGAAGTTACTTACACTCTCGGACTCAATTTCCTCATCTAAAAATTGGGATCATAATTGTATCTACCTCACTACAAGAAGTAGACTAAATTAGTATGTATAAAGCATTTAGAACAGTACCTGATTACAGAAGTTATCATTACTTCATTGCATCTAATCCTCACCATTACATTCTGAGATAGTACAGTTGACCCTGTGTATCTGTGGGTTCTGCATCTGCAGATTCAACCAACAGTAGATCGAAAATATTTGCGGGAAAAAAAAAGGATGGTTGCATCTGTATCGAAAATGTATAGACTTTTTTTTCTTGTCATTATTCTCTAAACAATATAGCTTAACAAATATAGCATTTGCATTGCATTAGGTATTATAAGTAATCTAGAGATGATTTCAAGTATTCAGAGGATGTTCATAGTTCATATGCAAATACTACACCATTTTATAGTGGAGACTTGAGCATCAGTATAATCCCTGCGGATATCGAGGATCACTGTATTAGATCTGCTCTGTAGAATTGAGTTAGGGAAACAGCATTGCACCAGTGAGGACTCTGAAGCTAGGGAGCCTGAGTTCAAATCCTAGCAGCTATGTAACCTTGGGCATGCTACTAAGCCTCAGTTCCCTTATCTACAAAAGGGGGATCTTTTTGTAGATGAGGTTTAAATTAATTAATACATTAGAGGATTTAGCACAGTGCCAGGCATACAGTAAGTTCAAAAAATATCAGCTATTATTGTTAAAAAATGTGACTAAGATCACCCAGTGAGTAAGTGGGGGAGCCAGTGGAAAAGAAAAGAACTTGAGGGCCCTCAGGAGTTCCTTGGCAAAGATCTGCCATAGGGAAGAAGGAAGAGGCTCATACTGACTTCAAGTAAAATCAGACCCAATGAAAATAAGAATTAACAGGGTGTCTGGTAGGATGCAACCTGTACTAGTTAGCTGGGTAATGTCAATTACTTTTCTGTCTAAGTGGACACAGATCTTCCTCATTCAGAGAGGAGTCATTAAGTGGCCATTCTTACTTATGGTGCTGTGAGATGTTTATGCCCTATTGCCCTGGAGGGAGAGCCTAGTAGAGCTAAGTGTGGCCTGACAAAGCCTGTCCCTCCAATAGCCCTTGTTATGCAGAGCTGGTCTCTGCTGAGAGATGGAACAATTGCAAGGAGGTCAAGGAGCCTCCTGGGAGGAGACATTATTAGAATCTCCCTGATGGGTTAGGATAGACCCCATGTCGGGCTGGATCACAGACCCCTCTACCCCGTCCTGTGCAGGTCCTGAGTCAGGTAAGCAAAAGAAAAACCGAGTAGCCACCAGCAAAGTGGACATGCTTTATTCTTCAGATGCGAGTTCCGCCAACCAGCAGTTCAGAGCCACTGCCTTCCATGCCGAAGGTACACAATAGTGGCAACGAGCCGAAGGGTACACGGGCACACATGCCACTAACACTACTCTTACGTAACTTGTTTACAAAGGATGTACTGAATCGTACCCTTCTGGATATGAAGCAAGAGGGCCTGACTAAACTAACTCCATTTTCCTCACACTCCACGAGAGGCCCTCTGGAGAAAAGGACACCAAAGACTCCGGAGGAGAAACTCACTGTGAGAAAAAGGGCTCTGGACTGATGGTCTTGGGTTACCAGCACAGTGAAGGGTTGCAGGGGTTAGGGGAGGCCGGTTCCAATGCAGCCTATGGCTGAGACTAGAAACCCTCCTGGATATGGTTGTGATTTGAGAACAATGACTGAGCACCATAAACTAAAAGAGCTGTAATCTTGCAGCCCAAGCACTCAGAACCATGCAGAGGACCTAGGTCAATAAAAGAATCTCCACAGCAGTGGGGAAATGGCTGCTGGTCTATGCAGAACCAGTTTTCAATATTACCCCATGGCAAGAAGCAGCTATATTGGCAGAACACTCAGACTCCCCAGTTTTTTCTCTGCTTGCATTTGAAACTGGGCCTGGCTCTTTTGGAATGAATTAAGAGCAGAGTGTTCTTGGCAATCTTGAATGTTTAAAAGAAAGGGTAGGTGATGAGGGCCTTAATAAAGAGGTATTGTACTTCTTGCTAACATGAACAGGAAGATGTTCTGGCAACTAATGGGGAAAAAAGACCTATCTATTGTTTGTGCACCCCCAGACTGTTAAAGTGGGTTACACTAGTTGTATATATTTAATAAGAGTTGATTAAGCTCAACATTAAGGACTTCCTAAAAATCAGGACTAACAATAATAATAATAATAGCAGCTAATATTTATTCAGTGCTTTACTATAAGCCAATCTCTTTACATGCCTTAGATCATTAATCATCACCAAACCCCATGAATGTGGAATGAACCCAAGTGTCCATGGATGGGAAATGGATAAACAAATTCTGGTATAAACATACAATGGAGTGTTACTCAACCTTAGAAAGGAAGGAAGTTCTGACATATGCTACAAAATGGATGAACCTCAAAGACATTATGCTGAGTGAAATAAGCCAGTCACAAAAAGACTGTATGATTCCACTCATATGCAGTACTGATAGCAGACAAAAGTATGGAGACAGAAAGTAGAATGGTGGTTGCCACAGGCTGGGGGGAGGTAGGAATGGGGGAGTTATTGTTTAATGGGTATAGAGTTTCAGTCTTACAAGATGAAAGGAGTTATGGAGATGTATGGTGGTAATGGTTATAAACATTATAAATATATTTAATATCACTGAACTGTACTCTTAAAATGGGTTAAGGTAGTAAATTTTACATTAATTGTATTTTACCTCAATAAAAAAATTTGGAAAAAAAAAAACCCTATGAGGTAGGAACTATTTTTATCACCATTTTACAGATGAGGAAACTGAGACTGAGACAGGCTAAAGTATCTTGCTTAAGGTCACATAGTAGACATTGGTGAAATAAGAGTTACCTGATAGGGCTGCCTGTTTGCACAGCACCCTCTAGCTCCCTGTAAAGATGGAAATGGTGACACAGAAGCACTTGATGGGATCAGAATACATGGGTGGTTGGACTGCAACACCTATAAAGTCCTTTGCTATGCCGTAACACTGAGATTTCACACTTCCTTCCAACCTTAAGAATCTGTGTTTCATTTAGCTCTGCAGAATTACTATCAAAATGAACTGTTTGTTATAGGTGGAAAAAAGCTTAGGAAGTATCGTTAAGGAATACAAAGATAAACCATGTATCAAGACACGTTCTAAGTCTGCAGGTCAAATCTCATGACAACAACCTTTAGAGGAGTAGTATTTGTTCATTCCACAAATATTTATTACATGCCTTCTACACGTATTGTTCCAGGTGCTTGGTATATAGCAGTGAACTAAATGGACAAAGATCCGTGCCTTTGTGGATTTTACAGTCTTATGGGGACAGAGAAAATAAACAGTAAACATAATAGCTGAGTAAATGATATAGTAGATTAGGAGGTAATAAGTACCTGATCACATCTGCAGTTTTAAATTAGGTTGGCAGGGGAGACCTTATTGAGAAGGTGACATCTAAGCAAAGGCCTGAAAAAAGTAATGGAAGCAGCTTTATCTGGAGGAAGAACATTTCAGGCAAGGAAACCTCCAATGTGAAGTCCTGGGACAGGAGCCTGCCAGGAGGCTGGTGTGACTAGGGCAGGTTAGGGAGGGGTGAGGGCGTAAGAGTTGAGGTCCAGCAGTGAGGGCGGGGTCACAGGACATTGGCTTTACACTGAGTGAGATGGGGAACAGTTGCAGGGCTTTAAGCAGAGAAGTGACATGATCTGACTTACGTTGAATATATTAAAATGCACTGTATTTAGTATTGTTTTGACCTGAAAAACAATATCACCGAGATCACTGCTCATGAGGAAATAGAGCTTACACCTAAGCAGATGTCAGCTTGCTGTGCCGAGAATCCTTCAGTCTCGTGATTGGAGAGGAAGGAGAAGGAGTTGGAGGAGTTGAGTAAAAACAGTTGTGTCATTTAGTTCAAAGAGCCACTGGGAGGAATAACTAATAACCATAGCTGGAAAGGTCACTGCAAATATGAAGTGCTATCAAATGCTAACTACTACTTAAAAATGAAAAGCCTGTCATTATTCTTTGGCCCAGGAGTCAGGACCTCTGGTAGACTGCATGCCTCAGCCTGCTTGTTAATGCTTTGGTACCTTTAAAGGACTTTTCCATCAGCCTATGTTATCTGATGGCTGCATCTCCCATCTACAGCTCTAGTGGAAGGAACTAAGCTATTTGCCATGTGTATTCGGCAACAAAACACAATCCTGAGGGTAGGGGCGGATGAGCATTTGTTTTTATTTTTTTTGAAATAATTATGCTATGCTTACAAAAGTCCCTGAAAATCATTGAATAACTGACATGGGGATACATGTAAAAATCTCTTGCAATGAATTGTTTACACCAATCCACTGGGTCATGGAAATTTTGCTTGAGATTTGTTTGTGTGGGAATGACACTGGAATACTCGCTTGCTGGTGCCAGCTTTGAAACTAACACAATGAATAGCTATTGTTCTGACAGAGTATCCGGCAGCTCGCGTCTACATACACTGAAGACGACCTTCCTCTTTAGAAATAACTTCCGGTCATTATATGTATTTTTAAATTGTTATTGGTGTACCCAATGTTCTAGGTGCCTGGGGAGGAGGGAAATTATATAAAGATATTTCAATTTCTCTCCTAAAAGGATTCCACAATTTCTCCATTTTGGTAGGTCAGGTTACCAATATTACTGCATTCTTAACACAATATGTTAAAAGAGATATAAAATAAATGGAGGAGGAGGTAAGTTGGTTATTAAACACCTATTAAGTATCAGATTCTGTGTTAGGATTTCATTTCACTTTGCCATCACAACCTAGTAAAAATAGACACTGTCCACTATTTTGCAGATGAGGAACTAAGACTTAGAGAGATTAAGTCACTTGCTTAAGTTACTTAGTAAGTGTCAGAGCTGGGATTTGAACCTAATTCTTGACTCTAAATCCATGCTTTCCTACCACACAGACCTGCCTTCAAGAAGACTGTCATCTCGTGGGTAAGACAAGACTTACAGAAATCGATTGCAGAAAAACACAAGCAGTACATAATCAAATGCTTAATTCACATGATTAAGTCTTCCAAGTTGATTTCTACACACAAGTAAATGCCTACAAAGAGAAAGGCTCTAAGCAAAGTATTTGCAGGGACATTAATGAAGTAGAAATAACTAAAGGAAGTAAGACTTTTCTATCAATGACATATACGCCTCAGATAGTCCAAGATGACTGAGAAGGTAGGGCACAAGCTTGTAAGCTCAAGATGGCACTGCCGACCTCTTGACATGCATGCCCATTCATATTTTTTCCCTAAAGTTCCATAGTCTGCAGGATAACAGACTTGGGGTGGGGGATGTCAATAAGTCCTAAGCAGTCAGTCCTAAGACATTAAAGAAAATGAGAATTAGAAGCCACAAAGACAGCTGTACCACCCATAGATAACCCTGAAAATAAGTCTGAAAAGTGATCGATTACCTGCTAATGTTTTAGGAAATCTTTAGCTTCTAGGATGTCTGTCCCCCCACTTCTTGTCATCCACTGATATCCATTCTGGGAATGGCAATTGTGCTAGTTACTAAGCTGTGATCTCTCGGCTCTAAACTTCTATGCTCTGGTTTGTGGGTCTGGGCTGGGACTCTCTGGTCTGCTGGCTCCTTGGTGGGCTCTGCCAAGGAGTGCTAGACAGAGATGGCAAGGCTGGGAAAGGAAGAAGGGACTTGCTTTTCTCTGTTTGCTTGCTGGTCACTTCCTTTTTGTCAGCACTGCCCCAGTCTCATTTCTTCACCCTGGCAATGGCAGTTCATCCAATAGCAGCAACTGATTTTAGTTTGCAATTGATTTTAGTACCAGCCTCATAGTGTGCAACCACCATCCCCAAACACTTTTAAGTTTTAATAATTTTGAACTCTTCCCATTTCCCTGTAGCCCTAGGGCTGGTTGCTGTTTCCTGTCTGGAGGGGAGCAGAGACTGTCATGGAGGGCTTAATACTGAGAAGCTATTTAGTATACACTAAGGTACAACACAAATGTTTGGAATAGGAATATTCATTTCATCCCTCACACCCATAGGACACTGATGGTTCTAAAATGTCAAACTGACCATGACCCTGCCTAATTCAAAGCACTGCAATGGTTCCCCACTGCATACTGGATAAAGTCCAACCTTCTAGCACCAGGCCCTCTGTGACAGTTTCTGCTCCCCTCTAGACCCATCCTCCCTAATCATGCCTTCTGCAAACACACCATGCCATTTTTCACACCCTATGCCTTTGCCTAGGTTGTTTCTTCTGCTTAGCATTTATCCCTCAAAGTCCAGCTCAAATGTCACCTCTTCTAAGAAGAATTTCCTGTTTCCACTCTCTCTTTATCAGCTACACAGTCTCTACTCTGTACCCCTAAGTCTAAATGTGCTCTCCTATGAGACCATAGTCTTCTTGAGGCCAAGTTAGACATTATACTCTATCACTCTTCTGGCAGTTGGCACAGTGCTGGGCACTCAGTAGGCCCTTAACAAATGCTTGATGACTTAGAATTAACTGTAACTTTTCCTTTATCCAAGCTTCTTGCTACCCAACTGAGGCATATGATGAAAAAAAAAAAAAAAACCTCCAGGTTCAGAGAATTTAAAAACTCATTTCCTTTCCTTTTCTGTTTGGACGGAACACTTTGCCAAATACAGAGCTGTTTGTACATCTTTGCACCATATTTTATCCTCAAGAGGTGAGGACATTATAATTTCCCCAGTAAAGTGTCAAGGAGAGCCAACATCCCCAGCAGTGAAAGAGCTGCAGTTGACAAAGAACTAAAAATGGGCTTCCAGGAGGTTTGCTAAAAGGAAAGCTGACCCTCAGGCCAGGGCAGGCCACACCAGTGCTGAACAGTCCTCACAAAAGTCCCTTGAAGTCAAATATAATCCCATTTTACGAGAAGTTCAGTGGTTTGCCTAACTGTAATCTAGAACTCAGCTCTTCCTTGTCACCAGCTGTGGGGATAAGGATGTTACTCCTGCGAGTACCTGGCACAAGCATTCTAGTGTGGCCAGAGTTCCTTAATGAATTAAGGCAGTGGCAATATTCCCAAAGTGTCTACGCCATTGGGGCAATAGGCCTTCTGCTGTCCCACCTCTTGGAAGCCATTCCCTTCACTGCTGACTGGCCACTACGCACCTCATCCCCCACCCCAGTGCCAAGGGAGTGCACGTAGCAGAAGAAAAACGGTGGGAACCTGTGGGTGAGTAGCAGGCAGCACGAATCCGTCTCTGACCAAGGCCACTGTGTGCTCAACATTATGGAGGTGGGGCTAGAAAGGAACAAAGGAAAAAAAAAAAAAAAAGCACAGTTTCTCTTTGGCCACAATCTATCTCTTGATCTTTTAAGAAGTAGATAGTAAGCATCTGTTTTTGCATGGGGAAGGAACATGAGTCAGTCTGGTCAGAAATAACTTGACCTCCCTAAGACAGATAGTACATTTTTACCCACAGAGATGTGTTTTCACACTTGCAGACATCACAAGGATTCAACTGAATCTCACTGAGAATAAATGATTACACTGCCCTACACTGCCCTACCTCAGGAGTAATTACACCTGTCCAAATGTATCACTTTATTTTCAGGAATCTCGCTGAACAATTGCACACCTATTAGTTTTTTTTTTTTTTTTTTATCATCCTAATATCGAAACTTTGTGCAAATCCGATTGATTGTGAAAAATCAATGAGAGATGTGGCTTTGGTTTGGTATTAGCATAACATGGAGAAATGAAGTTAGTTAAAACAAAAAGCGATATGTTTCCTAATCCAATGTGATACCTTTAAAGCAAGAAGCTAAATCTTTAATATTTCCTCCTTGTGAAGTGCAGAGCACTTCATGTGGGATATGCACTATTTTGAAAAATTCCATAGGAAGACAACAGTTAGATGGTGGGCTGGTTGTTTTCCCTTTGCCCTTCCAGATTCATTCTCCACTCTCTTTCCTCTGAGCACTGCCCTAGGAGGCACAACCTATAGACTATGTCAGTAGGCCGTGTGCTGCCCAGCTTCATGTTGGATTCTGCCAATGGGGAACCTGAGGGAGATGGGCCCCTCTGCAAGTTGTCCCTAGCTAATGGGAACCCTGCTTTCAGAGTTGCTTCAGGTTGACTGTCCTTGACTTAAGGTCACTTCTCTCAAGGAGGCCTTCCTGTATATTACAGCTACCCTCTTCCATCCACTAGGGCCTAGGGTGAGGGCAGTTTTGCTGCACTAGGTTACTGCATTACCCCTTCACCCTGCCCACACACCCACCCACCTGTGCACATCTTTGAAAACTGTTCCCTTATAAATAGACTCTCATTAGATAATCTTAATTTCAGTGTACCATCTCTTTCCTGTTTGGACCCTGACTTGATAATGCTATACTGCTCAATATTGAGGGGTAGAAACATTTCAGTCTTTTATTAGAAGTCTGCTTTCCAGAAAGTTCGGTAATATGCAAAAGTGCTACTCAAAATATTTAACATAATGCTTCAGCAGTGTCCTAGAGCCCTTTCTGTGCCAGGCATTATCCCATTAGTTGCTGGATTATAAAAAGATCTAGAGGGTTGAAAGGGAGGGGCTGGGGCAGCCAAGGCAGATGGCACTTGGAGGTGTTAGAATCATAGCTATTTACCAACCAACATAGAAAGGTTTAGTGTTTTAACAGCTGGTGCATCCCAGCTGAACAGTTAACCCAAGTAATGTGCCTACCTATCTATTACTACCGACGGGTTAGTAAATTTCAACAACAAAGTTCATTTCAATGGTTACTTAACATACTCTGAAGGCAGAAATGCAGCTGAAACTTAGCCGGGAACAGATGTTGCCTTGTACATAGAATGAATGAGCAACAAATTTTGCATTCCCTCATCCCCACCCCAAATGAACCAAGAAAGAACCAATTTTAAGCCTCTGGCAGAATGGGTAGTGTATTGACAAGCTCGACATATGAACCAAATTTCAAAGGCTGCCCGGCACTACCAGGCGATTTTTAGAACTCTGACATTTGCATCAAAGATTATGTCTGTGCTAAGCATTTTGCATCCCTTATGACAGTCCTTTGAATCCTGGACTTTGGTTTTTGAACTTACTTGTTGAGCACATAAAATAAAGCACTGTTTGATCCTTAGCCACACACATGAAGTTTCTTGATTCTTTAGAGCTGATCCTGTGTAATATAATTGGTTATTCCTCCTCTGAAACATAATTATATCACATATTTTTATATTTCCTTCTTCTGCTTCTATGGTGACACCATTTACACATCTCAAGTCATTAGTCATGAAAAGGGGCCATATGCTTGTAACCCATACTATCTGGGTTTTTAATCCTGTTATCTTAAGCCATGGACAATTAATTCCTTTCTTATTCACTTTGTTGTAAATGCTGAATAACTAAACTATCTTGCTAATGAAGTATCAGATTTAAGAAAATGAGACACCTAATGATTTTGCAAGAATGTAAAAGGGGATCTTTAGCTATAGGACAGTAGTTGAATATGAAAGAATACCTATCCCAGGAGCTGGCATTTCAAATAGGTAACAAGGTGACATAACAGAAATAGGGAGCAAACACAGAAGTACAAGAAGCTAAGGGATATAGGACAGATTAACTTACAGAAGAAAATACTCTGATGATCACAAATTGTACAATGCTATATGCAAGCCATGTATTTAGTATGAATGTCAATGTCATCTACTGTCTATAATTCATAAATTGCACTTCTGTTTAGTCTTCTATTCACAAGGCTAACTGATCAAGGAGGATATTCTGTCTTGATGTGAAGATATGTTCTTCAAAGTATATTTGTTGAGTATGTTTCCTTAACATAATACATGAGATTCATGAAATCAAACATTCTTCCCTAATAAAGAAAAATACTATGTCATAATCTTTTAATTAAACAACCACCTCTGAAAATAGAAAGGTAAAAAGAAGTACAATTAATTAATTGTGCTAACCATTCTTCCCTGAGGATATTAGCCAGGTCTTCAAGAATTAATTAGAATAATATGAATAAATCAGAATTATCAAGCTACATCTAGTATTTTTCCATCTATTGGGAAAATAGAATAATCAGGCCCCCTCACCTGAGGTCTGGTTGGGTGTGGTGCAGCACATTCTTTGTAAACAAATTGTGTGTGTGGGTGGAGTTAATGTGTGTGCGCGCCAATGTATCTTTTTAGTTTTGTTGCTATTTTTGTGTTCTTCAGAGAATGTGTGGAGCAGTGGCCCTGAACTGCTGGATGGCAGAGAGCTCGCATCTAAAAAGAGCATGTTTACTTTGCTGGCAGCTGCTCAGGTTTTCTTTGGACCCTGCCTGTAGCAACTGAGTTTCTGAGTTTCTCTTTGGACTGCCTAGCTTCTAGATATGTGTGTATAGAAATAAAGACTACTCTTTCTTCAACCAAGGCTCCAAGGACCTTTCTTTCAGTTACCAAGCTCGCAGACCTGTGTGTGAAGGGTTTGTGACCCAGTCTGGACAATGGACTTGAGGGGTCTGTGAGCTCCAGACCCAGCCCTACCTCTACAATTGGCGCAGTCATCGCAGGATTGTGGGCAGGTAAAAGAGCTCTACACCATCTTACAAAACATTTCCAGAAAAGATGGGTATTTGGTACAGTTAAGTGAGCAAATTCTTTCAACGTTTTTAAGTATACTGTGTCAAAATTATCTCAGAACGGTGGCAACCCCAGAGTCATTGTTAGTCTCCCCTTTCAGTATCTTCTAAAACACATCACACAAAAGATCCCAAGGCATGGAAACAATAATCTCTTGGTTTCTAGTAAAAAGTTAGTTGTTCTGGGAATAAAATGTATCCAATCTCCAAGTGGAAAAACTCAATCTAACTGCAGTAAAAGTATAAGGCAAAACAGGCAGCAAAGTAAACCCTTGACTTCTAATGCTGATTTCAAGTGGCTGCTGACTATCCACAGAGACAATTACAGAATCCCTCACAATTCATTACCTCAGTCAAGTGAATTCCCATTTACTACCAAAGAGCAGAAGCTATACAATTTCCTCTAAATGTGCTGCCCTAGCAAATCTGTGACCAGAAGACACTGACATTGTTTCAGTTAACAGTGTTGGCTCCCCCACGTGACACCACTTCAGCCCTGGGCTGCCTTTCTAAAATAGCCTTAGGGGACTTTCTTTAGCCAGAAGCAGACAACAACCAGTTCTATAATATAAAAATATCAAGCCAATTCATTTTCCAAGTTAAAAAAAAAATACTGCTGATATCACAGTCTCAAAAAATTCAGATATGGAGCCATCTGGGATCTCAGTGTGGACTGCATATAATTAGAATGGAAGATCGGAGAGGCACAGAAGTCAAAGGGACCTGCAAGGTCTTCTGTGGGACAGCCAACCTCACACTGAGATCACTTCTGTGTTGTTCCTGGCAGATGATTCCATTGTCAGGGAGGCTTTTGCAAAGTAGTCCATCACTGCTTCGGTCAAACTGACAGTTGTTCATAAGGACCTAAAACTTCCATCCCTGTAACATACTGTTTCATTCTTACTTTTTGTTTTTCTGGGCAAACAGAAAAAGTCTAGCCCTCTCCTCTTTTACAGCTCTGCATGAAGTTGATGTCCATCATACTATCTCTTTAAGCCGTACCTATTCAGTCCAAAAGAACAAACGCTTACTGGCTGCCTCTTCCAGGCTAAACACAGAGGATTCAAAATGAGCACGATGCAGTAGTAGACACACACAATTAAACTGAATACATGAGGACGGCTGCTATGCCCACTGTACAAAGTCCTTTAGAAACAGCTTTTTAAAGTTTTTTTTTCCTTTCCCACAGCAATATAAACTTTTTTCTCAACAAAGTCTTATAGGAAACACAATATATAATCTCAAACAGAAGCAGAGCTGTTCTGGTTCAAATGGTGGTGTAGGGGCTCAGAACCTCACCTGCTCAACCTGCCTCTCTGCCCTTTGCAGGCCCTAGAACCACCCCATGGAGCCCTAGGGCCCTGTGCAACACAGAGGAAAACCATTGCTCTAGAACTTCAGAGGGTGAAAGTAATGTGCTGATCGGATGTGGCATGTTGGGGGGATGCGTGACAAGATCAAGAGGAGCAGGTAATGAAAACCCCTGTAAAATAAGTGCATTGGAGTTTGATCTTGAAGGGTGAATAGGATTGATTTGGGCAGCTAGCACAAAGGCAAGGAAGTGGGGCATTTCTGCTGTACTGTACTGGGGAGGGAAGAGCCCAGAGAGTGTGTGTGAGAGCGTGGTGTGAGCCACAGCTACCAAAGTCACTGCTGCCATTGTTAAAGCTGATAAACACGGCTGTAGAGGCTTTTGTTTTTTCAGTGGTGGTAGTGCCCATGCCTAGTCAGCAGCTTCCTGGGTACCATGCTGATATGAATCTTGGCAGAGGCAGTGTGGACTGAGAGCTAAGAATCGTGGTGGCACCTTCCTCATTTTCTGTCATCCTGATCGCGGCAGAGGCAGTGATCCCTTGGTGGGTGAGTTCTGCGGTGTTAATCTGGGAGCCACCCCTGGAAGCTCAGGCTACAGCCTGCTCCTTAACCCTTCCAATAATTTTATAAGCACCCAATCCTCCCCACTCCCCACCTTTTTAAAACACTAGCTGAATAGACAGCTGCGACTAATTCCTAACTGAATTAAAGGGATACTTAACACAGGCTGGAGGTGGTCAGAAAAGGTTTCCAGGAGAAGATAATGCTGGGATGAGTACTAAAGGGCAAGTATAATTCAGTCAAACAGAACCAGGAAAAGACATTCCAGGCAAATCCAGAAAGGTAAGGAGGAGAACTGCACGGGATTTACAAAGGGGAGTGCTAGAAGGTGAGGGCAGAAGGGCAGGCAGGGACACGTCCATGAGAGCCTTGTGTCCGTCTAAGCAATTTGAGTTTTATTCATAGCACTTACTGGAAATTGTAAGCAAAGAAATAACATAAGCATATTTGCATGTTAAAAAGACATCTCTGCAGAACTGTCGTGTGTAGATTGGTCCAGCGGGAGTATAAAGTGGAGAGACTTCATCGGGAGGGAACTGCAATAATCCTGGTGAGAAATACTGAATATTGTGAGATTAGCTAAGGGACAGTAGGAGTGAAGTGGTGGGGACAGATTTTAGAACTAATAAGAAAACAGAAATCTAATACCCTGTATCTAAACAGACCGTTTAGATACAGCGTAGCGTGAGTAGGATGTTTTCAAGAGTGACACTCCATTTTCTGGCTTTGTCTGGTGGATGATGGTGCCATTTACTTGTATATAAAATAAGGAAAGGGGAGTGTGTTTGGTGGGGGAGATGAATAGTTTGTCTGGACATGACAAATTTTAAGGAGCCTGGTGGCACAACTAAGTAAAATTATAAGTAGGCCTTGGGATAGATGAGTTTGGAACTCAGAGTTCAGTTTAAGAGTCCTTCCATGTAAGTGGACATTGAAGACTTGGGTAGAAGGTTTACAGGAGAAAGTGTAGCCTGAAAAGAAGGCAGGGCTGATGACAGAGTCCTGGGGAAAACAACATTTATAAAGGAAGCTAGAAAAGAGAGTGAAGTCTGGGCCAGAGAGATAAGAGAATGAAAAGAAAATGGTATCTTGGAAGGCCATGGGAGAGATTTGAAGGAAGAAGTGGCTCACTGTTAGACATCCCAGAGTCATCAGTATAAGCACACACACACACACGTGCTCACACACACATACACACAAGATACAAATGGGTTTTCCCAAGACATAAGCAAAAGCAGATTAATGGGAGAGTTGGGTTATGCATTTGACAAAGGGGAAGAAGTAAGCACTAGAGCAAGGGAGAAAATATCAAAGGCTATTTATACTTTTCAAGAAACCTCAATGCGAACGGAAGGGAGATAAAATAGCTGCTAGTGGAAGACACATATAAAATTTTTGTGTTTTTTTACATTAGAATGACCTACAATAACATACAATTATTGAGAATTTGCTGCATGCCAGGCATTGTTCTCAGTGTTTTATTTTAATTAATTCATACGATCCTTTCGACCACCCTATGATTTAGGTACCATTGTTCTCTCTATTTTACAGAAGAGGAAACTGAGCAAGGGTGAAGTGATTACAAAGTAATTTGTCCAAGGTCACAGAGGTAGGAGGCAGAGCACCAGGATCCATTTCTGAGTATTCTGGTTACAGGGCTACGCGCACAACCACTGTGCTTACTGGCTCTCACATCTACAGGATGATCAGAAAAAGCAGAGGAGAGGAAAGGCTGGTGATGCTGGAGAGTGTGGCATTCCCAAGAAACCCAGACAAGATAGAGTCCTTAGGTGGGAGACAAGAGGTGAGGATGAATACAAATGAGGAAAAGTTATGACTGTAGCAGTCTAAATGTAGATGTTTGCACCAGATCTTCATTTTTTTTTCTTGTCCAGGAGGAGGCAAGAACATCTACTCATTGTGAGAGAGGACGTGGTAGGTGAGGCAAAGCCCTTGATAGGAAGGAAGCCTTGACATGAGTGGCGAAGGGCCGAGACAGCTGCTGAGCATAGGAGAGTGGGCCTTGCTGAGGGGCAACAAGAGAATTGATGCACTGCACTGGGTCTCAGTTGAGGCTGGAGCCCATGACTTTTTACTGTCTTCACTTTTCCTGGTGTATAATTTTACTGAACAGAACTCCTGTTGAAGCAACAGAAACTGGAAGTTTTTCAGTGTCGAAGAGCAAACACTTGGTATAACCTAATCAAGGGTATTTATTCATTTATTTAAGAAATGTTGATTGTGCTCCTATTACATGCCAATAAATTGAACTGGGGACACAAAAAAACAAACAAAACAAGGCAGACAGAGAAAAATAAAGCTGATTAACGGATATGGGAGGTAAAGGAGTGGGGAGGATGTGCATATTGCTATTTTATAAAGGACACTGGGGGAAGGCCTCATTGAAAGGTGACATTTGCTTAGCCTTGCAGGTATGTAAGAGAAGACATGCACATGCAAAGGGTCTAAGGTGGGTGCGTGCATGGTACGTTCAAACACCATCAGGGAGGCCAGCCTGGCTGGAGCAGAATGAGCAGAGAAGGGTAGCAGGAGAAAAGGTCAGGACAGGAGAAGGGCCTGTAGGGCCTTAGAACACTGGAAGTTTTTTAGCAGAGGATTAACATGATCTCACTCATGTTTTAAATGATCTCACTCTCACTATTGTGTAGTTACAGTTTGTGTGCAGTAGGGGTTAGGGGCGAAGGGAACTGACAAATGAGACTGAGAAAGAGTAGACAGTCAGAAGGGAAGCAGGAGACCTAACTGAGAGGATGGAGTCCCAGAAGTTTCCAGGAGAGGTTATTAACACACACATACGCTGCTGATAGGTGGAGATGAGGCTCAGAGTGGATCTCTAGAGTTGGCAGTGTGGAGGCCACTGGCTAAGCACTGCTTTAATGTGTGTGCGTGTGTGTGTGTAGTTTGATTGGAGTAGGATGGGAGAAGAAGTGAAGACAAGAACCACTCTTCTGAGGAACTGTGCTGTAGAGGAGAGAAGAAAAATGGGGTTGCAGCTGGAGGGTCCAGGAAGGGATTTTTCTCCGTGAAAGATGATAAAACATATGTGGAACAGCTAACATGTGTACAGCAAGTGAGAAAGAGCCAACTGAGGAAATAATTGATTATGAGGAGACTGGTGGTTTAAGTGCCTGAACAGTGTCCCTGAGTCAGCAAGGAGGTGGGATCTAGTGCACAACAGAAAGAAGATAGTCAGGGGTGCAGCAGGCTGGTAGACGTGGTTGTGGAAGGAGGTGGGAGGCCTTTCTGGTGGCACTGCTTTGTTTTCTCAGAGAAGTGAGAATCAAGGCCATCAGCCAAGAATGAGAAGCAGGGAGGAGTTGAAGTCAATGATTATAAAAATATATAATGGAATGTTTAAGAGTCCAGACTGTGGCCACCTGGGTTCACATCCCAACTCTCCTAACAACTCTGTGACCTTGGAGAAGTTACTTGTTTCCTCAGCTTCCACATCTATGAAATGCTGTGATAATAATAGTACCTATCTTATAGGGTTACTATGATGATTAGCTGAATTAACACACATAAAGCAAGGATTTACTTGTATAACAGACAACATTGAGTTCCTGAACATGTCATGTTAAGAAACCAATTATCAAAGTGGTACCACAGGGAATTAGGCATTTCCCTGGGATACAGATTGGCTTGTCTCTCATGTGGGCCAGGGCAAAAAAGGGAGGTCTCAGACTCGTGTACCATGATTCTCAATTCTGGCTACACATTATGATTTCCTGTGGAGCTTTAACAAAAGCCCCAATGCCTGAGCCCCACCTTCAGAGATTCTGATTCAACGAATCTAGGCTGGCGCATATGCTTATACTTTTGAAAAGCTCCCTTTGTGACTGTGATGTGCAGCTAGAGTGGGGAAGAGCTGGTCTACTACGTATATCCAGTGACGGAGATGGGTGGTGGGCAATCACTCTATTCACCCAATAAACTCTGATTCCACATCTACAAAGCAACTTTCTAGATTTATTTTGGTTCTCTAAAAGGTTTCACCATAAGAAGAGAGCATGCTGGTCAGGCCAATCTGAATGTCTAGCCCAAGTGACAGTCACTTTCTCATTATAAATGAGTAAAGTGACTTTGTGGTCGATCTATTCGTCCCTTCTCCACTCCCTAGTGGAACTACTCAAAGGCAAACTCTTTAATATTTTATTTGTATTCTTCCAGAAATTTTCTCCTCTAGGTAACTGGTTGGATAAAATTAAGAAATACCTCTATTTCTTAATTTAGCTAGTTGCAAACAATTTTTATGGACTCCCTGGTATGAAAAACAAAGATTTTACTTATACTACCACCAATGTTTTTTTTTTTTTAGTTTTTCTATTTCTTCTTACATAAAATTTGATATCTTGTCTCGATTTCCCACCTTCCCTGCTCCCTTCCACATTCCACCTTGTGTCGGGTACATTTTGACTTTTACATAGATAGATTCTTCAACAGATAAAACTTCAATAGATGTAGCCCCCCCCCCATTTTTGGTTCTAGTGCTCACACCTGCCTTCCATACGAACTCCTGACTTTCAACCCAAAGCCTCCTGCACAGGGCAGGTGGCTTCCTTGTCCCCTGAAATGGCTGCTAGACTGTTGCTTTTCCCTGCCTCTCATCTGTCAGTTCAACGGCTTCCCATCTTCCAGATACTTGTTAAATTCTCTCATGCTCTTGTGAGTCCCTGTTCCATTCTCTTCCCTATTATGGGTCTATTCCTTTTTGAACTTCTATATTTTGATTTTATTTGGATCTTGGGAGTAATGGAATGCAGATGTGTGCACTTAGTCCATCTTCATGAAGCAGGTATCCTGAAACACACTGTAGAAAAAAGGGACTGAGCTCTCGTAGTTGCATCTCACTCCGTTCCAATTCCTTCTTATGTTGGTTCTGCTATTGCCTATTTGAAGACTATTCTTGATAGAACATGTGTTAATCAATTTTTCTTTTTCTTTGTCATCAGTTTATAACAAGCTGTTCTTCTTGCATGCACCCTATTTAAATCTACCTTATTATGACTGAAAGCATTTTTTTTCCCCCACATAGCTCATCCTAGCTACAATTCTTGGATGTTTGTTCTACTCTTGGATATTTAGCCTTGGCCATACCTCAACATCTCCTCTCATTCTGAATCTGACTTATAAAAAACAAAGTGAAACTTCCTCCCTTTTGTGTGTGTGTGTGTGTGTTGTGATGGTGTTTAATAAATGTAAATAGGTATATATTGGCAGGTTCTATCAATAGTATTCTTTATAACTTTGGATTATAGAGCAGTGGATAAAAAATTCTGAATACCTCAGCAAATATCATAGTAAATGACTTCAACTATTAAAATTTCAGTTTTTCTAAGTCTTGGGAAAAACAAATTTCTCTGGGACTTTAAAAAATAAAAAACATTTTATATTTTTTGAACAGTTTTAGGTTCACAGCAGAATTGGAAGGAAGGTACAGAGAGTTCCTATAGACCTTCTGCACCGACACATGGACAGCCTCCCCCATCATCAGTTTGGGGGAATGAAGAATAGACGGAGCACAGAGGATTTTTAGGGCAGTGAAATAGGCAGAATGCTACTATAATGACAAATACATGTCATTATCCATTTGTCCAAACCCACAGAATGTACAGCAACAGTGAACTCTAATGTAAACTATGTTAACGTCCGTTCGTCAACTGTAAAAAATTTATCACTCTGGGGAATGTTAAAACCTTCTTTTTAAAAGTAAGCAAAAGCAAAAGTTTATAAATCTCCTTTCCAAAGACAATGAATTTGCTGCATAAGTCAATGCCTGAGGGAGTCAGTTCTTAAACTTTTAGTCCTTGGTAGTATGAATATATAGTACTGTGGTTAAGATGGTCAGCTTTGTATTCAAATCCTGGCTCTGTCACTTACTTGGCGTGTGATCTCTAGTAAGATACTTCACATGGCAGAAATTATCAAGCCACTCACCAAATCCTTTTCTATTTCCTTCTAGGGATACAACTAGATTCTCTTTAGTAGCCTCTCCTACAGTTAGGAGTGGCCACATGATTGCATTCTGGCCATTGGAATGTGGGTGGAAGTCATACCCCTTCCAGGACTGGACCATGAAAATGCACAGGACTCCACTATCTCAGTTGTCCTGGCTGCTGGCTGGATGTGAACATGCCGGGCAACCTTGGAAACCGTGTTGAAGACCCCAGGGTCCCCTCAGTGCATGCAGTGGAAACCTCACCCCCAGCCCCACTGGTGCTGCCAATGATTAAGAAACAACCTTTACATGATTAAGGAATAATCTTCCTTTTTGTTAACCCAATGAGATTTCAGGTTTGTGTTACAACAGTTTTACTCTAACCCATATACTTAACTTCTCTAAACTTCATATGCCTTCAGATAATTCTAGTACCTACCTTCATAGTGCTGTTAAGAGGATTAAAAGAGAAACAATGAATATAAAGTGTAATGCATTGTGCCTGGCAAATGGTAAGTTCACAATAAAGATTCATATTTATTATTCTATGTTGTTAATTACTGTTGTCTATTATGTACAATATAATAGAAGGCTCTCACATGTTAAAATGCCCAGTCTTTGCAGTCTGAAATTCCACCATTCCATTCTGTAAATCAATGCCTTCTCTTTTAAATAATAACTTTTCCACATTTAATTATAAAATGAATATGTTTATATATTTATTGCAAAAATTCTATAAAATACAAAACTTATAAAAAATATTGATCATCTATAATTCTATCATTCAGAGATAATTATTGCTAGCATTTTGGCATATGCCCTCCCAATTTTATCTATTAACTTAGGTGTGCTTATATGTATATACATATACACATATACATATACACATATAATCAAAACAGGAATAATATTAAATATATATTTGCTTTCTTCACCACACATTATACCTTGAACAGATTCCTATGTGTTTAAATATACTTTGAAAAGATGATAGTTGAGCGCTTATGAGTATATAACAACTTGCCTCACTATTGTATGGATATCTCATACTTTGTCTAACTATTCCTCTACTGTAGGATACTTTTGTTGCTCCTCTCAGAGAGCATAATTCTAGAAGAAACCCCCTGGTACATAAATCTTTGCCTCTCTAATTATTTGCCTTTTCTGCTTTCATTTTCCTTTATCCAGACCTCTTCAAAACCAAATTTTTAAAAATAATTTTTGACCTTCCCAAATGATACAATGACTGATATTTATTTTATCTTGATTTATGTTTTATATGCTTCTTTACTATTTTTTTCTTGCTATTTTAAAAACAAAAATGGTCTTGGAAAAGTCCATAGATCTTATCTCTGAAGACTTTGGGTTAATACATTTATCAGACTGTTTTACTCACTCACAGAAAAGAAAAACAGGACTGTATCTAACCCCTAGAAGTTAGAAATAAAAGGAGTTCTGTGGGGAGGAGGGAGACAGAAAGAAACAGGAAGCAGAAGTAAAGTTAGAAATAAAATTTCTGTCTACCTCAAAATTGCACATCAAGGGAAAGTGTCCCTTCTGTTGTCCCAACCATCCCTGGTAGGTGAACTAGCACATTTCCTCTTTTAATAATCAATCAGATGTGAAGCATTCACAAACTGGGATGTCACTTGAGTTTTTGCTGAGCATGCAAATACACTGAGGAGAGGAAACAACGGCATCAATGAAACAGAATCCTTGCACGGGTCCTCTGTTTACTGAATGGCTTGGGTCAGTGTCTGCAGATAAATTAATAATGGCTTCCCCTGTCTCTGGCAGCTAAATCAATGCCCACTCTTCTGAGTAAGGAGATGCAATATTCCTCCACTACATGTATCTTGGCAAAAAAAAAAGGGTGGAAATGCATAGGAATGCAGTTCATAGCCTTCTTTGAAGATTTCTAGGAATCACGATTTTATAGTCCCACCACTGGAGTGGATCACATGAGTCTGACTTGTGCAACAGAGTCATTATCTATGGTAAAAGCTCTCTTATCTAATTTGCATTTACTTCTAAATTGTTATCTGTCCTCTTGGGAGATCTAGTCACAGATATTTACTGGAATGACTATGTGGCTGCTCTGCTTTCCCCTCAGGCTACCATCAAAGTGTAACACGAAAATTATAGACACACATCTGCCTTTCTAACTGTCCTCACACAAAGGATGGTCACTCTCAATACATCCTCTTTAAATAAAAAGGGAGACAATATGGGCTACAATCAAGGTCCCAGCAGGAAACAGATGGCATACTCAAATTAGGATAATTCACGGAGGTTTTAATGAGGAGACTATTTACAAAGGTGTGGGCAGGGTGTAGAAAAATGTGATACCCCAAGGCTAGTAAAGAGTGACACCATGTCCAATCCTGGCCTGAAAGGCAGTTACCAGACACAGAAAGAAAAGAATCATGTGGAGATGGCTGTGTTGACTCACCTTTGATAGAGGGAAGAGGACAGCCCTGGGCTGCCCTGAGGAATAAACACCCTGGCCTCACTCTCCTATCTCCCCATCTGCTGGGATCAGCAGCCAGAAGCCAGAGAGTATAATGGTGCATACAGGTCACTCCCCCAGGGTAGACAATGATGCAGTGGGGGAAGGTGGAGAGTGGATATGGAGAGACACACAGAAGCTAGCTGGCAAAGGGGAAGGACCAAGAGTTCAGTTTGGATGTGCCAGATATGAGAGGTCCATGAGACATCAAGAGGAGGCCTGGGTTTGTCAGGCAGCCAGCCGGAACTGTGACTGCAGTTCCGCAGGGAGGCCTGAGCTGGAGATACGCCCTTGGGACTCAGCTGGCTTTTTAAAGCTGTGAGACTGCAGGCGATCACAAAGGGTGTGTGGGGAGAGATGAGGACCAAGGGCAGGGGCCTGAGGCTCTCCAAGCTAAGAGGTCAGAGAGAAGGGAAAGCTCCGGAGTGTGGAACCTTGAGGCCAGGTGAGCAAAGAGTGTGTGCTGGAGGGAGGGAGGGGCCACTGTGTCACAGGTGGCTCCCAGGTCAACTCCAAGGAAAAGTGATACACGTCATGCCACCGTGGGGCACAAAGCTTATTAGAGAGAAGGGAAACAGAGAATGGAGACTGACTATGAACAACTCTTTTGAGGGTTTTTTTGCTGCAAAGAGGAGAAAGGAAATGGGAAGGAACAGCTGGCAGGGCGAGTGGACTTAAGAAAAGGCTGTAGTTTTCAAGAAGGGAGAAGTAACATTAGGTTTTTATGCTGAAGGGAGTAAGCCAGGAAAAAGAGCAAAAATGGTGGTGGAGGAGAGAGTGGGGACTATGGCGACAAGGAGCACACGGTTCCCTAAAGCAGGGGGCAGCTGCCACTCAGCTCCGGCCAATTGTTGCCAGGCCTCTGGTTTCTCACAGTCTCCTGATATTTAAATGTCGGTAACTAATTTAAAAACTGTTTTAACTCTCTGAAGTCCACATAAAACTCATCTGCAGGCTGCCAGTTGGCAACCTCTCCTATCAGCCTATCTGGCAAAGTTTGATCCCTTCTATAGTTACCAGGTGTCGCCTCCTGTTTTAGGGACCTCTGGAAGACACTGGGCATTTAATCTCTAAAACGTTTGAACTTGTAAGTGCCTCTGTGGTGGTGCTTGGCCAGGGTGGCTAATGATACAGTCATTGTCCCCTCCATAAAGGGCAGCAGAACTGAGGTTGCCAGAGCCGGCCGCATATCCTATATTTAAGTCCTCACAGTTAATGCTTAGGCTTCACATATGCCCTTTACCTCCTCCCACCTCTTCCTCACTAAGGAAACTGACTATTATCTGCAGGCCAATGCAAATAAAGGTCACCAAGAGACACTTGCGGGCCAAACACCAAATGCTGGCATGAGGCAGAAGGGCTGATTGTTTGTAGGCTCCCAGCTAATAAAGGAAATGCCAGTCAAGGGGGCCTCGTGGCCTCGTCCAAACTTAAATGGAGCCCGAGCTGTCAGCAACAGCCCCAAGCAAGACAGCACTAGGATTTCCAAGGATGTCCAGGACCTGCATGGAAAAACTGCAGAGCCAGGTGATTTGACAGTCCCTCACTGACCTGGGGAGGACTCCGGCCTACCAGGCAGGGAGGAAAGGGTGCTGACTTCAGTCACAGGGCCGCCTTCCTCCAGAATCCAAAGTGAGGAGGCCAGCCACCTTGGGGTGCTGCTGCACGTACATACTCACAAGACTGATCTCTCCGATTCTCCCCACATAAATACAAGGATTAAAAATGCTTTTCAGGTCACAGAGCTGGCTGCCCCTAGTGGTGCCGGTGTCTGCCTGGAAGTGTAATATCAGCCCCAAGAAAACTGTACTTCAAATTATTTTCTCCCATTTAAGAATGAATGACTAAAGCTCTAGGTGGGGCAGAAACATCTCCGAAACATTTTGCCCTCATCTTTTGGTTCATTCCCAAGGAAAGCAAGAAGGGAAAAGGATCCAACTATCTTGTCACACTGCTAAGCTCTAAAGCATATATATTCCTCTCCATCCTACTAAAATCTGCCCAGAAGAATTAGGAAGGTGAAAGAGGGTCTTGAGTAGGCTGAGGAGAAGAGAGTTCTCCATCAAAACTCTTTTAAAGGTCTCCACCATGGAAGCTAAAATTGTTCTCCCTGCTCTAAGTGAGGAGACTGGGGGAATGTGTAGCAAGAGCTCCCCGCCAGGGGAAGATTCTGGGAAAACAGCAGTAGAGGCAAGCATACTTTTTCAGTCTCCCCAAATCCTCACACAAAAACAGAACAGCAAGATAGCAAAACCAAAAACCCTTGGACAACATTCATAACAAGACTAGATGAAAAGGTATCCCCATGAATCCCAAAATATAAGTGGGTAGAAACAAACTGCCAGTCCTCACAAGACCTGCATGGTAGCCCATCTGTGCCTGAGGAAGAAGAGGGAACCTCTGGGGCCTCTGACTTCTGGACCTGAGAACAGAAAAACCACAACATAGTTGACAGGAAAAAATGGAGGACCAATTTGAGAACAGCAGTTGAAACTGCGAGGTGTTGCCCTCTCAAATAGCAAGTGAGTGCAAGGAACATGCAGTAAGAAGGACTGAAGGGGTCCCTATGAACTCCCCAAACCAACTCATCAGGGCTCCCTCTAGGACAGGACCCATGCTGGTAAGAAGCTGCCAGGAGTGCAATCAAAATTGAGCAGAAAAGGGACAACAGAGACAAAGAAAACAGAGTTCAGACCATAGTGGGGGAAGAAAACAGAGCCAAAAAAGCTCAGAAAGCAAGCTGCTGTACATTTGAATACTACAGAAAAACAACAGAAGAGGGAGCTCAGTGAAGTAAGAAAAGCTCTTCTGAACCCTGCCTCATTCTAAAGTTCAGAAACACTAATTTCACTAAAAATGAACTACAGGAAAGTAGCAAGCTAGATACCACACAAAGTGATTATAAGGAAAAAGAAAATAAGGAGTTAAGTAGCATCCCATAGGCGAAGAAAGCATGCTGGAAAGACATGTTCACAAAACAACTATAAACTACTACTTTAAAATGAGTTTTTTAAAAAATAAGAAAATGATAGAAAACTCGGGAAAAAAATCAAAATTGGAAAAGCTCAGAAATAAGGTGACAGAACTCCTAAAAATTAGAAATAAAATATTTCAGAAATGAAGAATAAACTAAAAGAAACATAAGAGCAAATATAGACAACAGATAATGCCTTAACAGAAACAAAATATGCAAAAGGAAAACATTTTAAAAATCAAAAAGAAATAAAAAAGGATTCAAGAGAAAATGAGAAATACTAAAGACATGCAAAGGAGCTCTAACCTATTGATAATAATGTCTGTAATAGAAGAAAAGCCAAAGGGAATAAAAAGCCAGAGGGAATAAAACAAATAATAAAAACTGTAATTTACAAAAACTCTTCTAAATTTTGAAAAGATTTGAAACCACATATTGAAAAAAACACATTATGTAGCTGAGAATATCAACCCAGAATGACCAATAACAAGGCACATTTCAGTAAAATAACTAAGCTGTTAAAAGAGGGTGGGGGGGCCGCTGGTGGTAAGGGAATGGAACAGAAGGGAAGATCTTTCGGGCACCTAGAAAAAGAACACATGAATTATAAGGGAACAAATTAGATTGCCTTTAGTTTTTTCCACAATAATGCTTTTTTGAATTATTTTTTTATTTTTTATAAAAAAGATGACCAGGAAGGGGATCTTAACCCTTGAGAGTTGGTGTTGTCAGCACCACGCTCTCCCAAGTGAGCCACGGGCTGGCCCTCACAATAATGCTTTTTGACAGAAGAGAATAGAGTAATATTTAAGATATTCGAGAAAAAAACGAGGCAGCGATTTTATATCCAGCAAAACTCACTTATTCAAGTATAAAGGACACAGACAAACTTATCAACACGCAAGGACTCGGGGAATATTATCCCCAAGAGCCTTTCATGAGGCATGAGCTTTGGACAACCAAAATGACTAGGGTGACATTGACATAGTATTGGTGATAAACATTAAATATATACTTTACCTGTGGAACTATGACTATGTGAAGGCTAAGAAACAATGTAGACCAAGTACAACTATTGAAAAACAGGGGAAAGAGCAGATTCAAAACACATGCCCATCTGTATGTTTGTATGTGTCTACATATATATACCCTTCCTAGTTCTGTCCACTGAAAAGGCCTGGGGAGGAAGACTCACCTGGTAGCAAAGAGCATCCCCTACACCATATATGACTTTAAAATACAATTTCTCACTAAAAGAACCTGGGGCTTATTAGAGAAATGGTAGATTCCAGGTGTGGTGCAGGAAGTATATAAGACAAACCTAAAATATGTCATCATACCAGAAAGCAAGGAAGCTGTCAAAGACTACTTAGGTCCTGTCAAAAGGACTAAGGAGGCACTTTGAAGAGGCTTCCACTGGCTAAAGATGTGATCATTTGAGCTTCAGTAATCATAATAAATGCAATGTATTGACACCTGTTAAATATGCTTAAATCCATGAGTTCTTAAATGATCTTTTTAAAAAGGAATTGGTCACCTTTGAAGTATGTTGGGAAACTAATTCATTATCTTGAGAATTAGTATGTAAAAGGAAAGGATCAAGCATTTATCCTTCTTTCCCTACATGAACTATGATAAATCAATAGGAAATGAAGTATCACTTTATAAATATATTCCAATTAATAAATGGAAAAGAAACGATAGGATTCGAATCGCACCATTTTGCAACCTTAATGAATTAATAGATGTAAACATTAAGCATCAAAACTGTTCCTAACATAAAAAGAGAGAACCAGATATCATGTGCCTCCTAGAATATTGCCAAAGGGAATAAACATGAGTCTGATCCAGTTGTCATTTTCAGGAAATATAGAGGACAGGGGAACGTGTTGTACTACACCAAGAGACTGCAATCAGCACAATCTAAACTTTGGGAAACTAAAGGTCGAATGGCCTACATTCTTCTATATTAATTTTAAGGAAAAGAAAGGGATAGAGAGGAAATCTGTAAATTAAGAGACTTACAGGCACATTTTTTAATGAGCAAGACTAAATTACAGTGCTAAGGATATGAAGAGATGCAGGATAATACTATAAAAATGCAACAAAGTTACTATGATAAAGTCACAATGTGGTTACATTTGTGGGAAGGGAACTTGTGATTAGAATGGGGCACTGGCAAGGGGCTTCTGGGTGGGTCACAAAGTTCTATTTCATGACTGGGCCATGGTTTTAAGAACGTCCACCTTAGAATAATTCTTTATAACATACGATTGTTGTGTGCTATTTTCTGTATCTGTGCTTTATTTTATGATGATGATGATGATGATGATGATAATAAAAAGCTCCCTGAAGCTTAGTAAAGTAGTTTGATCAGACTGGCTGCCAAATAGGCCTCTAGGATGAGAATTAACTTTTAAAGCTTGACATCTGGCAAATAAATAATCAGAGCTGAGACCCCTCAATTTCCATTAAAGACAACTAAGACATATAAACAGGGTTCTAAAGACAAACAATATGATAGAATATTCCATTCACTCATCAACCACTGGGTAAAGGAAATGACATGATTTCCTATACATTGGGTTAAGGCTTAGTGATCTTCAATGAGAAAATAAAAAGGTGAATTAAAAAGAGGAAGGAAAAAGAAAGGAATCAATTTCAAATTCAATTTCAAATTTCAGGCATCCCCCCTTTTGTGGGTAGGAGCAAAGTCTGGTTCCAGGTCAGGAGATGGGAGGAATTCTCCAACAAAGACAATGTTGTCTAACCAGGAAGCAAGATGCCTTTCCCAGGAGGCTGATGGAGCACCACCCAGCACGTTATTTGATTTTCCTCACGCTGTGGGGAAGGAAGATCATTAAACCCTCCTGAGATAATTATAATTACTATTTTTATGTCAGCAGATATGGAAAAAGTAGTTTACTTGAGACAAATCAGGAAAGCTCAAAGTAACTTTGCAGACACCTTTTGAAAAAGGTTATAAGTGGATGAGGATTGGCAAGGGGGTGTATGACTTTCCAGAAAAAGCAACAGATCTGTTCCAGCCTTCACTGTCAAATCCTATTTCATCTAGAGCTGTGGTCAATTCTACTGGGTGTACTGTGCTATGGTTATCTAATTTCTGATGACTTAATGGCTTTTAAAAATCTGTAAAACGGAAACATTTCATCCAATTAAGAAGAAAATTTCCCATCACAAAGGCTAATTAGCCACTAGAATAGATTAGTAAGGGAAGTTCTGCCACAAGAGCCTAAAGAGCCATCTCTTCAGAAGCCCTTAAGGAGCAGGCACAGGTCAAACAGATGTCCATGGGGTCTCTCAAGGAGATTCTGATTGCTCTGTTCCATCACTGCCTGTTACAGGAAGGCAGGAGAGAGAGCAGGGTAGTTGGAGCACAGACATGTTTCAGAAAGATTTAAGTTCAAATCCTGGGCTTTGTCACTTCTATCTCTGTGACCTTGATTAACCTCTCCAAATGTTCATTTCCTCACTTGTTAGAATAAGGATAGAAATCACACCTATTTTTTTGGGTTGTTGTGAGGATTGAATGTAATGATGGATGTAAAAGGTAAAAATACCTGACACTCCACAAGAGCTCACTAAATATGACCTGTCCTCATCACTTTTATTAACATCATTGTCATCACTGGAAGGAGAGTCTATTAAAGAACAAGATAATTTAGACCACTGGTTCTCAAAGTGTGGTCCCCAAACCAGCAGCATCTGCGTTATCTATGGACTTGTTAGAAATGCAAATCCACCCTCCACCCTCCAACCCTAGACCTCCTGAATCAGAACTTCTGGTGTGGGGCCCAGCAATGTGTGTTTTAACAAGTCTTCCAATGATTCCAGGGATGTTAGAGTTTGAGAACTACTGATCTAGAACAACCATTTGCTGAAGGCTCTTGCAAACTTCAGCAGCCAGAGGCAAGCTTGAATTTTCTAGGAAGACTGCTGAAATTTTGCTTTTTTATTGACCAAGGATAATGACCTTGAAATCTAGCCTTGACTCTATCAGCCAGTGATGCTGGAAAAGAATCCTTGTCTGATGCCCCACCAGCCTTATAAGTAGATTGAGGGTAGAGATTGCAGTTTGTTATCTGTGTGTTCCCTAGCATCTCACACACTGTCTGACAGATTATAGACACCTGATAAATATTCATTGCCTGAATAATGAATGAAGAGTTAGGAGAAAGGCTGGAGATGATTATAACATTCAACCAGCAGATAAATTCACATCTAAGATAATCTAATTTAGGATTTTGTTTAAAAATACTTACTTTGTAGAACTCAGAGGACTCTTATTTCTTTGGCTTAGTCAGCAACTTAAATATATTTTATTAAAATATATGACTGAAATAGAAAAAAAACCAGTGATTTTAAAACCTCAAATAACTAAATCCCCAATGAAATTGAATTTGGGATAGTACTCACTTACCCCTGAGGTTAAAGAAGCAAGCAAAAGAAAACAAATGAAAATAAAGGATATTTGTTGTTGTTTTAAATCCAATTCTGAGTCTAGATCCTGGGAATAAAGAGTGAAATTACTTTCTCCGCATAAATGACTGCTTATATCCTGAAGCATGACAAAATCCAGATTAATCAAAGGAAGATAAATAGACTATACTGAATATAATTTATTAAGGCAGGGAAATATAAAAATTTCATTTTAGGAAGGTTTCAATAATTCTATATTTCAATTAATCCATACATCTCATTAAATATGCATCCCCGTTAATTAAAATCAAACTCAAACATGTTTAGAAAGGAAGAATCATATTATCAAGTCAAAGCACCACATTTTCATAGAGAAAAATATCTTTTCCTTTAAGTAGTACATAAAACTAACACCTGCAATCCCAGGAGATATAAGAAAACTAAATGCAGTCTGACACCCATCCATACCTATAGACTGTATAGAAAAATATTAAAGTAATAAAAAAAATGTCAGAGGCAGTAACGCAGGATCCATGTTTATTTTGCTTCTTGTATTCACCATCTATCAGTGTGAACAGCCCTCAGGAAAAATGAATGGCTTTATCAATATTCTCAGCAAAACATATTTGGTTTCATCGATGTAAAATCTATTGCCACCAACCTTGAAAGTTTGGTCTTCTGGCTTGGGGACACCCCCTCTCTTGAAGAGCTGACACAGAGAATGAATGAAAAACATACATTATCTTGAGCAGCTTTATACATCAGAGAAAAAGAAGAAGAAAACTGAGTGACTGACAGTGATTATTTGGTGGCACTTGATGAAATAATGCAGAGTGAACTAATGAATTAATAGGAATATTAGATCCATCATTTTTTTACTTTTGGTTTAGGAATAACAAAACACCCTCAGGCACTAAAGGAGCACCATGACATTAATTAGTAAGCAGGCCAAGGAAGAAAGGGACACTCCAAAGAGCTTAATTCATTCTCAAGGAAAGTTACTGATTCATTTATTCATTCATTCATTTAGTTCTCTTTAATTTTTTTTTATTAATATTATTTTTTTACATTCTAGGATGTTGTTGCAGAGCAGTTGGGAGGGAGGGTGAGGGGAGAAAGGGGAAGGAAATGGGATGGAAGAAGGAGGAAGGAGGAGGGATGGGGTTGAGGCCTGTGGCACCCCCTACATTCCCACCAGGGAGACCGGGGGTTTCCAGCAGTGGCTTGGTCATTGCCAGATGGGGTGCAGATGTCAGTGGGGTGTGGCAAAAGCCCTCACCTCCCACCTCCCCAGCTCAGGAACCCAGGGCCCCTCTTGCTGCAGCTTAGTGGTCATTGCTGGGCTGGTTGCTCATGTTGGGGGGTGTGTGACTGAGGCCTGAGGCCCCCCACCACCCTGGCTCTGGAGAGTCTGGGGCACTTCCTGTGGCAGCTAGTTCTCTTTAATTTTGTACTTGGGTATACCTTTAGATGTAGGGTACTATTTTAAAAGTAGGACAATTGGCTTGTCCATGTTTCTATGCATTCTATTGACTCTTTTTGGTGACTGCAAACTCTTCAAGGATTTCATTCTTGTAAGAAATTTAGAGGACCTCTGTTCACTCTCCAGGCTTTCTGAAATTAGGAAAAATAGTTTTAAAATGTTCTTCTTTTTTAACTTCACATTGTTCGCACCCTTTATTATTATTTTTTTAAATATGGGTTATTTATACCCTATCGCAGTGGTGTTCATAACTATGTGATAATGGAAAGGAAGCAGAAGGTACCGTACCAAAGGAAGAACAAAATACTTCAGCCTCCACAAGCAATGTCATGACTCCCAAAGCTCTGTCTGCAGCCCAGCCTCTGTTCTGACCTTCCTGGATGCTGAGCTGCCTTCCTGATACCACCACTCTGATGGTTCAGAAGTCTGCAAGGCATGTTTCAAAAGCTCAGTATTCGAATGCATGTGCGCATGCACACACACATACATGCACATGCATGGTATTTGCCATAATTATTTCATAAAATGGCCTTTTAAGAGTAGGCCTTTGTGTGAAAAATGAGCCAGGTTCTCAGCCTAAACATATACATGAAAGATGTCTCAGCACATTTTCTTCCATGCTTGTTTCTTTTTTTTTAATTAAATTTTTGTTTATTTACTTTCTATTTTATCAATATACAATGTAGTTGATTTTCATGTCCCTTTACCAATTCCACCTTTTCCCCTCTCCCTCTTGCCCCTTCCCCCCATCAACATCTTATCTGTTCACTTAACAAGTTCCAGGAATTATTGTGATTGTTATGTCTTCTTCCCCTCCCACTCGTTTGTCTGAATATTTATTTATTTATTTTTAATAACTCCCACATATAAGTGAGAACATGTGGTATTTCTCTTTCTTTGCATTAGTAATGTATTTCACTTAATGTAATTTTCTCTAAGTCTATCCATGTTGCTGTGAATAGTAGTATTTTTTTTTTTTTTTTTTTTTTTACAGCAGAGTAGTATTCCATTGTGTAGATATACCACATTTTCCTTATCCACTCATCCAATGATGGGCATTTAGGCTGGTTCCAACTCTTGGCTATTGTACATAGAGCTGCAATAAACATGGGAGTACAGGTATCCCTTCGATATGATGATTTCCATTCCTGTGGGCATATACCCAAAAGTGGAATAGCTGGGTCATATGGTAGATCTACATGTAATTGTTTGAAGAACCTCCATACCATTTTCTGTAAAGGCTGCACCATTTTGCAGTGCCACCAACAGTGTAGGAGGGGTCTTATTTCTCTACATCCTCACCAGCATTTATTATTTGCAGTCTTTTGGATATTAGCCATCCTAACTGGGGTGAGATATCTCAAAGTGGTTTTGATTTGCATTTTCCAAATGCTGAGTGATGTTGAGCATTTTTTCAGGTGTCTGCTGGCCGTTCGTATATCTTCCATTGAGGAACTCCTGTTCAGCTCCTTTGCCCATCTTTTAATTGGGTTACTTATTTTTTGGCTGTTAAGTTGTTTGAGTTCCTTGTATATACTGGATATTAATCCTTTGTCAGATGTATGTTTTGCAAATATTTTCTCCCACTCTGTTGGTTGTCTTTTTGCTCCGTTAATTGTTTCTTTTGCTGTGCAGAAGCTTTTTAGTTTGATATAATTCCATTTGTTTATTTTTCCTTTGGTTGCCTGTGCTTTGGGGGTCATATTCATAAAGTCTATGCCCAATCCTACTTCCTGAAGTGTTTCCCCTAAGTTTTCTTTTAGGAGTTTTATTGTTTCAGGATGTATACTTAATTTTTTAATCCATTTTGAGTTGATTTTGGTATATGGTGAGAAGTACGGGTCTCATTTCATTCTTCTACATATGGATGTCCAATTTTCTCAGCACCATTTACTGAAAAGGCAGTCTCTTCCCCAGTGTGTAGTCTTGGTGCTTTTGTCAAAGATCAGATGGCTGTACGTGTATAGGTTGATTTCTGGATTCTCTATTCTGTTCCATTTGTCCGTGCATCTCCATGTCTGTTTCTGATGCCAACCAGTGTTGCAAATGGCAACTGACAATTCCACACCCTACTAGATGCCTACAGTGCAGTTAGGTGCTGTCTTCATTACTCTCTCTCTGTTGGCTAGCGTTTAAAGGAGAAAAGGTATCACATGCTGAGATTAACTGATGAATAAACAGAGAGAGGTCTTTTTGAGGAACCTTATTCAAGAATTCTGCAGAAACTATACACTTGACCCAAATAATAAATCTGGTTGGTTGGTGACTTTAGAGGCATTTTCCTCTCACCATTAGCTCCCTAGCTTCTGCGTCCCCTCATTTGGGGTGAGCTTCAGACCATCAACAGTTAGGCAAAAAGGGCAAGATATTACAGTACAAAGAAACTGATAGATTGCTGAAGTTGCCATGAGCTAGGACTTAGCTCTGATGTGTGTGTATGATATTCCTGCTGTAACAAGGGTCCTTTCAGTTACACAGAACAAATCCTTGCTTGTTCAAATGACTTGGATTAGGTGATCAGCACTGTTCCTTTTGTTTTAGCAACCTGCAAGATGAAATGTGAACCCTTTTGGTCTGGAGGGAAGGAAATAAGTCAGGTTGCAATGATCTAGGCCTAACAAAAGCTCCTCAAGAAGTCACAATGGCTGCATGTCCCACAGGCACCTCAGTCTTAATTTGGCCACAATCACCTATCACCTGCTTCCTGAAACACCTGCTCTTCCTCTTGCCCTCTCTCCATGACTGGGACCCTCTGCCCAACCACATCCAGACATTATGTCCTCGAATTTCTAAATTCTATTTAGATTCCTCACCCTGAGTTGTTAGGTAAGACGCAGGAATTCAAAGTGGACATTTAGCAGGTGAGTCAAGTTGAAGATGGAACAGACTACCACAGAGGGGGCAGGTGGAGTCAGGAGGCAGATGGTAATGGCCTCTGTCCTTCAAAAAGACCTAGTTAGGGCTGGCCAGTTAGCTCACTTGGTTAGAGCATCATGCTGGTTACATTAAGGTCAAGGGTTCATATCCCCTTATCAGCCAGCCATCCCCTGCCCACCCCCAAAAAAGACCTAGGTCGTGAGCTAATCACTTCTGGCCCAAAGTGGGGTGTATGTGTATCTGAAGGAGATCCAAACTGCATCTCTCACTCTACAGAGACGAGAACTGATTGAAATACTTTTTCGTACAGCTTCTTAGAACACAAGAGTATCAGTGAGTCCTCTTGGAGATTTGTAATTGCTGCAAGCATTAGCTGGAGCTGAGAGGCCAGTAGTGAGAACTGCAGGGTGTCACGTTAGATGTGGACCCACCAAAGCCCTTAGGAACTCCGCAGTTGTAAACAGGCCACGTTATCCAGCTAAGCCACAGATACAGGAATTGAATGCAGGCCTCTCCAGCCACTGCCCCCCAAACCCCATTTCCTCCCTGAGTAAAGTAGCTTCCAGAACATGTGACCTTGAGGAGTGTGAAAGACAAAGACAGCACGTTGAGTTCAACTGAGCCACTGGTTGGAGAGATAAGGTGGAAAACAGAAGACAGAGAATGGGAAAATGGAGCAAAGAATGGAGGCACCTGGAAACCGAGAAGAGGCAGAGTTGCTCTGTATGGATTCTGAAGACAAAGTGTCAACAAATGCCTATCAGGCTTTTTGCCTGCTCCCAACATTCTCTCATGTGGGCATGCCAAAATTACTCAGGTGGTTAGGATACGGAGGAAGAGCAACAGGTTGAGGTGGTTTGTGTCTGAGATCACCACTTTCACTGCACAGTAACAGGTAACTTCATCTGCTGAGAGAGAGAGACAGATGGGGAAGGGGAAGGGACTGCACAGGACTGTATAGATCTGCAATAGCCTCTATGGGAGAAGAACTGAGCTGCACACAAGCAGCTCCCAACAACCCTGCGGGCGCAGGTGAAGCTGAAGACCACACATTTGCTAAAGCACCGTGCAGGTGGGCTTGTGGCTTTCTTCAGTGTTGGGCAGGTTTAGAAGGAGAAGCAGCAGACCACAGGAGAGAGACAAGCTTTGGCATTAACAAAGCAGATGGAGTGCTCACGCGACAAGGTAAAGGAGTGAGAAAGAAGCCAGTGATACTGCTTGCTGTGTAGGTCTAGGTTGAAAAAGAAAGGAAGGTGTAAGGCTTAATTTTATGTGTCAGTTTGGCTGGCCCACAGTACCCACATATTTGGACGAACATAATTCTGGATGTTTACATGAGGGTAGTTTTGGATGAAACTTTGAGTAAAGCAGATTGCTACCATCATGGGGGTGGGCCTTATCCAATCAGCTGAAGGCCTGAATAGGACAAAAGACTGACCTTCCCCAACCAAGAAGGAATTCTGCCAACAGACCACCTTTATATTTGAATCTCAACATCAGATTTCCTGGAGTCTCCAGCCTGCAAGCCCACCCTGCAGATTTTGGACTTGCCAGCTTCCAAAATCATGTGAGCCAACTGCTTAAAATAAGCCCTCTCTCTTTATATATACACCCTATTGGTTCTGTTTCTCTGAAGAACCCTGACTAATACAGAAGGTAAGTCAGGAGAGAGGGGAAAGACTACTTGACAGGACATCAAGGCAGCAAAGTCCTGAGAAGCAGGTTCAGTGAGGGTAATGGAATGTGGGAACAGGAAGGATGGAAGTTACTATGTTCAGAGTTGGGAGAGTTCCAGATTTCAGATGCAGAATGGATCTGAATAAGAACAAAATCAGAGGAGTGGAGGTAGAGGATCTGGAAGTTTAAAAAGCCTTTGAGGCTCGGGTGCTGGATGAGCTATCCACACGCACAATGAAGTAGTGCATGTGGCCTGAGCGTGGGCTTGGAACAGGAGAAGATTGCGAGCCAGTGAACAGCAAACAGGGAGGGCTGCCTACTAAACTTCTCCAATATCATCTGTAGCTAACGTCTAACTCCTCTGCATGGCTTTTTGCCTTGATTTCTTTTATTATCCTTGATTTTCTCCCTACTGCCTATCTTGAACTTAGTGCTTTATTTAAAAAGTGGTAAATAAAACATGAGCCTGGTTTTAATGTTGAAAGCATGAGGTAGTTCAATAAATAGATAAGTGGATTGATGCTAATCAATTATACTTGATTCATGGATTTCCAACTGATACCTGAATCAGAGACTGGCAGTAAACTTTAAGGAATCAGGCATTCTGATTTCTTTCCTTGGCCTGAGAAAAAAACCCACCCCTTTGATTCATTTTCTTCCCTCCATAAAAATTGTATGGGGGTGGGGAGAGATGTTAGGGGACTGGAGCAACTCCATTCCGAGTGGCTAACTTGAGTGGTTGTTCATCTTCCCAAACGACTGCCTCCAAGTTCTCCATGGTGATACAGACGACACCCACATATAGTCAGTCTTCCACAGATGACCCTTCTTACAGTTAAGCAAGCTGAAGCTCTTTGTGGCAGAAAAAAAGTATGATTCTTTTCTTCCTTAAATTAAATGCTCTCTTTCCTTAATAAACTTCTCATTTACTGTGAAACTGAAAACTCAGCCTTTCCCTGATGACCAGATGGCCAAGCAAATTTAACCACTTCAAGCACTCCACACTTCCTCTCCACTACCTCCTCCTTTCTCCCAGATGCCAACTTCTCTTGAGAATTTCCCCAACCACTATTACGAAAACCACATATGCAAGAGCAATGGGGTTGAAAAAAGCAAATACTTCTTTAAAGCTATAAAATAAAACAAATGTTTCAGAGGTGGGTAATAGTAAATAAAGGAAATAAATCAAAATTATATTCTTGATTGTTTAATTCAACAAGAATGCCACTTAAATTTATTCTAATGTATGTAATATAGTTATTTGAATTAAAATTTCTTTTCAAATTCATATCTAGTACTCCAGAAAGTAAAGCAAGGAAATTCTGATAGGTAATATAGGGCAATATGCATAGAACCTTACTTACCCCCATCAATTGATATCCACTGTGGACTGTTCCAGCCAATAAAGGCTTGTCTTTATTTCCTGACTGTATTTTCCTTTGATGGTCTTACCTGGGCAAATTTATTGAACTTTCCAAGACTGTTTCTTTCACCTGAAAACATGGGCACCTTAGGCTTACCAATACATGAAAAAAATATAAGGAAAATAATTCACATTGGTAAGGTACTTTTCAGCACAGAGAAATTAACTACACGAAGAGGAATCCCACAATTTCGTCTCTTCGTATCATCAGGAAATCAACCCCCTCCCTCTTCCTCAAACCAATTTTGGAGATGGTGACTTATTTACATGGGAACTGATAACTCCTTCATTTATTGCTTAAAATAATAGCATGTTATGGTTGCTATAAATTGTCAAGGAAAATTAATTTGCAGCAAGGATTTTTATTAACAGAGTTGTGAAGTGAAACCAAAATGGCAGCATCTATTCTGCATTTAGAAAATATGCTATTAGAAAATGGGCAAGCAAGTCACATACATATTAGTTCCTAAAAGCTCAGGACACTAAAGGATCTTAAAAAGCATGGCAATAAAGACATCATTCAGAAATAAAAGTGGATCATACAGGTTCCAGCATAAACACTTAGATGGCACATTTTCCTTATCCTTTCAATACTTCATTTTATAAAAAGTATCTTGACTAAAGAGCTCCTGTGTCCTATCTTTACTAACAAAAAGTGGTTATTATGAATTTTCACTTTTGATAATAAACTGCAATTAATTAGAAGCCTTAGATAGACACAATAAGACTGTTTATCTGAAAATTCTTCCCTAGTAAGGACAAGAGATCTTCCTGATTCAACAGAAAACAATTTCAGTACTTGTTAATTCAAGACAGTAAAAACTTTCCTCATCACAAAAAGACATATAAAGAAGAGGTTTTGATATTTTTGTTTAGTGGTAATTTTATATACACTATTTATAAAAACTGGTTAGTGTAGGGGGAGACTAGATAATGTTAACCGTTTCAAGCAGCAGTCTGAACGCTAACAATGATAGGAGAGATTCAGAGCGATGTTTTGTTTCTTCTCCACAAAATATATCAAGCCTGGAATTTGAACTAAAGGGTCACAAAATATTTACCTTAAAACTTTTTTTCCCCCTACCTTAAAACCTTCTAGTCAGTAAAAATAATTTCCTTGATGTAAAGGAGTAAACATCACCCATTATTCCCTAGAAATTCTTCAGCAAGAAAAATAGTGTGTAACAGGAAAAAAAAAAATCACTGATTTTAGTCTCTAAAATAAACTTTTTGCAATCGCAGGAAGCATTTAGATTATTTTTTCTCCCTCTTTCATGAAAATGAAACAATCTCTGGGCCACAGGAAATAACACTAGTTTTAGAAAATCCCTACGGTATGAGAGAAAAAATTTAAAGTAAATCTGAGTCCCATAAATGACGTAAAGGACCACAGATGTTCAAAGACTCAGGTACTCCAACAAGAAATAATTGATTTGTACTGGGGAGAGGGATGACTCCATCCAAAGCTCATGAAAATAGGACAGTAGAGTCACACACAACACGACAATCAATATGTCTGCACACAACTAGCTCCTGCCTCATTTTGGCAAACAGAGGCAAAAATAACGACAAAAAGTGCTGAAGGAAGGAAGGAAGGATGAGAGGTGGGGAAGAAGAAAAAGTGGATAGGACTCAGGTTAGAATGTCAGCAGTTTCTACTAAAAATTAATAAAAATATGGGCATGTCAATACTGATGGGACAACTTAAGAATAATCAATAATTTAAAGTATAAACATGCAAAAATTCATACTGTGATGCAATTGGATAGAAGAAAAAGGTTATATATAGCACACTATGGTCTGAATGTGTTCCCCCAAAATTCCTATGTTGAAACCCAATCCCCAATGTGGTATTAATAGGTGGGGCCTTCGAGAGATGATTAGGCAGAACCCTCATGAATGGGATTAGTACCCTTATAAAAGAGGCCTGAAGAAGCCCGGTCACCCCTTTCCCTTCTGCCATGTGAGGACGCAGCAAGAAGGCACCATCTCTGAAGTAGAGAGTAAGCCCTTACCAGACACTGAACCTGTTGGTGCCTTAATCTTGAACTTCCCAGTCTCCAGAAGAGCGAGAAATAAATTTCCTTTGTTTATAAATCACCCAGTCTAAAGTATTTTGTTATAGCAGCCTGAAAGGACTAAGACATAGCATTTTCATTAAATTTAATTATAGCTGTCAAGAGAATAAGTCCTATAACAACTACCTTCTAACTTAAAAGTATTTTTACTTAGAATATCCAGTAAGGAGAGTATTTTTGGCATTAGTACTTAGGGTACATTAGGAGGCAAACATTTTTATACTCCCATTGCCATAGGTGGAATGTCCCCCCAAAACTCATTGAAGGTTGGTACCCATTGTAACAAGTGTTCAGAGAGCGGGAAATTTAACTATAGTATTTGAAAGGTAGGGCCTTTGGGAGGTGATTGGATCATGAGGGCTCTACCCTCATAAATGGACTAATCTATTCATGGATAAATGGGTTATCACAGGAGTGGTATTAGTGGCCTTGTAAGGAGAGCAACTGAGCACAGTTAACATCTTAGCCCTCACGCATGTGATTCCCTGAGCCACCTTGGGACTCTGCAGAGTATCCTCGGGGAATGAGGCCCTCATCAGATGTGCTCCCTTGACCCTGAACTTTCCAACATTCAAAACTGTAAGAAACAAATTTCATTTTCTTATTAATTACCCAGTTTCAGGTATCCTGGTATAAGCAACAAAAAATGGACTAATACATCCACCAAGACTTCTCAGTTAAGTCCTTCTCAGGAGGGAGGTCAAAAAGTAGTTTATGTAGAGCAAATCAGGAAGAATTTCAGATTCTGAGAGATCTCTCCCTTTGTAGTTTTAACGCAAAAGGAGATTCCGTAAGGCCTTCTGAAGACCATCAGTGTTGTGACATTTCATAACTACACCTTGAATTTAACAGACCATTAATAAGATAATAAAATAAATTGCATTTAATAGATTAGACATGTAGTTTTACATGACTTTTTAGACTGCTGGGTTTTGTCAACAGTAATTAGGCAGACTAAATCGTTTAATCAGTTACAGCATCAAAATATATATTTCACTTCCTTGTGCTCTACATTGTAGTCCCACTGCCATCACCCTTTTCCTGGTCCTTGTTCCCTCATGGCTGTATTGCTGTGATGGTTTTCTGGCTGTTTTCCCTGGTTTTGTTACTGAATACTCCTTGCCCCACCCCCATCCACCACTGCTGCTGCCACCATTTCATATCCTACATGTAGCTGGACCTGTCTTTCTAAAATATATGGAGTCCATAAGCCATGTCCAGAGTCAACAACTTATGAGTGCCAATTTCTTGGTAACCTTACGGAGATAGCTGTAGCAGGCAAACACAAATATGTGTATGTACATGTTTAAGGCAAATTATAGCATTCCACACATTTTTTTTAGCAATATAACCAGTGATCATTCCATTTCAGAACATTCTTCCTGAACAGCTGCATTATACTCCATTGTATGGATGTTCCATAGTTTGTTGAACAAGCTTCCGTGGAAGGGAAGTCAGTGGTTGAGTGAGAGGGAGGATGTACTTATTTCTCCAAATAATATTTTCAGGTTATATTTCATACACAGAACATACAAATGAGTTAAGAAACAAAACAATACCCATGACCCCCCCACCTCCCAACTTAAAAAAGAAAAAAAACAAATAGAAGTTCGCCAATATCGTATCCACCCTCGTGTCCCTTTCCTGCTGCATGCCCCTGTGTCACATCCTAGAAGTAATCACTACCCGATTTTAATGTTTATCACGCCCACAGATTTTTAAAAATTTTTATCATACATATGTGGCTAAACCACATATAAGTTGGTTTTGCTTGTTTTTGAGCTTTATAAAATGGTATAATGTAAAGTCTCTGTAACAAGCAGTTTTCACACATTATGGTTCTAAGATTCATCCATTTTTTAAAAAGTAACTGTAGTTCATTATCACTGCTGTGTGCTACTCTACTGTGTGACTATACTACGATGAATTTATTTGTTGTCTGTCACCAGATGTCTTAGTCTATTAAGGCTGCTATAACAAAATACCATAGATTTGGTAGCTTTTAAACAGCAGAAATTTCTTTTTCACAGGTCTAGAGCCTGAGAAGTCCAAGATTAAGGTGTCTGGTGAGGGCCCACTTCTGATTCAGACAGCTTGTATTTTCTCTGTAACCTCACATGATAGAAGCGAGGGACAAACTAGCTCTCTGGGGTTATTTCATAAAGGCATTAATCCCAATCAGGAGGGCTCCACTCTCATGACCTAATCACCTCCCAAAGGCCCCCCTCCTGATACCGCTATCTCGGGGTTAGAATGTCGCCATATGAATTTTGGGGAGACAAACATTCAAACCATAGCACCAATTGGGTTATTTGCAGGTTTTTGCTACTCTGAACAGTGGTGCTATGAACATTTTTATGTGTTTTCTGATGCACATGTGCAAGAAATTCTCTAGGAAATACCCAGAAACTGAGTGCAAGTTACGTGACTGTGATATTGTAATAAAGTGTTCTCCAAAATGGTTGTACCACTTTACCACCCCTGCCAGCAATGACTAAGACAGGTCTCTTCCAACACTTTATCAGACTTCTTAATTTTTATAATCTAGTAAAATGGCATCTCACCTGTTTTGATTTGCATTTTCCTGAATACTACTGGCACTGAGCTTCTTTTCTTAAGTTTATTGGTCATTAATATTTTCTCTTCTATGAAATACCTGTTTCTGTTGCTTAGTTTTCAAGTTTTCAATTAAGATATCTTTTTGTTCCCCCTTATTGATTTGTAGGAGTTCTTCAATTATTCCAAATAACTAGTTCTTTGTTGGATTTAGGTGCTTTAAATGTCCTCCCAGTTTGTGGCTCCTCACTTGTCATATATCTTTTACTGAAGATACATTCTTAATTGTAGACAAATTATCAATCTTTTCTTTTATGATTAATGTCTTTTTAAAAATCTTGCTTAAAAGTCTTCCTTCCCAAGGTCAGAAAGCTCCTATATTTCATTCTAAATTTTATAGTTTTGCCTTAAAAATTGATTTTTTTGTATGTCATGAGGTAGGAATCTGTTGCTTTCCATATGGATCAACAATTGTCCCAGCGCTGTTTCCCCAGTGACTTGCAATACCCATTTTGTCATAAATCAAGTGTCCAAATATGCATGGACTATTTCTAGGCTGGTTTTTTCAACTTGCTGTCCCTGTCCCAACAGCAAACTGTCTTAATTACTATAGGTTTATAGCAAATCTTGATATCTGATAGGGCAGCTGCCTTCCTCCGCCCCCTCCTCTTTCTGCTTCTCCCCCTGCCTCCCGCCTTCTTCTTCTGGATTTTCTCAGCTATTCTCAGATCTTTGTTTTTCATTTAAATTTTTATTTATTTTTATTGACACAATTAATTGTGTATGTCTGAGGGTTACAGCGTTGAGTATCAATACCTGCGTGCAATACATGATGCTCAGATCCGGATAATTCGCATATTCAACATTACACAATGTAATCACTTTTCGTGGTCCTCTACTGATTTCTCACTACCCATCCCCCCTTTCCCTTTCCCAATTCTGGCGGCCTCAGTTCTGTTCTCTCCTGAAATTTCAATGAATTATTGTGATCGTTATATCTTTCTTTTTTTATTTGTTTATTTTTTTATCTCCCACTTATGAGTGAGGACATGCGATATTTTTTTCTGTGCCTGGCTTATTTCATTTAACATGATTTTCTCTAAGTTCATCCATATTGCTGCAAATGGTAGAATTTCATTCTTTCTTATGGCAGAGTAGTATTTAGTTGTGAATATATACCACATTTTCCTTATCCAGTCATCCGCTGATGGACACTTACGTTGGTTCCAACTCTCAGCTATTGTAAACAGAGCTGCAATGAACATGGGAGTGCAGGTGTCCCTTCAATATGATGACTCCCATTCCTTTGGGTATACACCCATCAGTGGGATTGCTGGATCATATGGCAGTTCTATCTGTGGTTGTTTGAGGAGCCTCCATACTCTTTTCCATAATGGTTACACTAATTTATAGTCCCATCAACAGTGTAGGGGGGTTCCCTTTTTTCTACATCCTCGCCAGCAATTACTATTCCCTTTTTGATACTGGCCAATCTAACTGGTGTGAGATATCTCAGTGTGGTTTTGATTTGCATTTCTCTGATGCTTAGTGATGTTGAGCATTTTTTCATATGTCTGTTGACCATTTGTATATCTTCCTTTGAGAAATGCCTATTTGGCTCCTTTGTCCATTTTTAATAGGATTACTTTCTTTTTGCTGTTGTTTGACTTCCTTGTATATTCTGGATATTAATCCTCTGCCAAATGCATAGTGTTCAAATACTTTCTTCCATTCTGTAGGGTTGTCTTTTTGTTCTGTTAATTGTTTCTTTTGCTTTTTAGTTTGATATAACCCTATTTGTTTTTTTCTTGTCTTGTCTTATTCATAAAGTCTTTGACCAGTCCTGCTTCCTGAAGTGTTTACCCTATGTTTTCTTTTAGTAGCTTTATAGTTTCGGGTCTTATATATGTCTTTAATCCATTTGGGGTTGATTCTGGTATATAGCGAGAGGCAGATCTAGGTTCATTCTTCTACGTATGGATGTCCAGTTTTCCCAGCTCCACTTGTTGAAAAGGCAGTCTTTTCCCCAATGTATGTTCATGTTGTCTTTGTCAAAGATCAGTTAGCTGTAAGTATGTGGGTGGATTTCTGGGTTTTCTATTCTGTTCCAATGGTCCAAGTGTCCGTTTTAATTTCAGTATGTTGTTTTTTGTTATTATAGCTTTGTAGTAATAATTTGAAGCCAGGTAGTATTATAACTCTGGCTTTATTTTTTTTGCTCAGGATTACATTGGCCATTCAGGGTCTTTTGTTGTTACATATGAATGTTAGAATTGTTTTTTCTATTTCTTTGAATAATGTCATTGGTATTTGATGGAGATTGCATTGAATCTATAGATCATTTTGGGTAGTATGGACATTTTCACAATGTGAATTCTTCTAATCCAGGAGCATGGAATGTCTTTCCATCTTTTTGTGTCCTCTTCAATTTCTTTCAGCAGTGATTTATAGTTCTAATTTTAGAGATCCTTCATCTCCTTGCTTAAATTGATTACTAGGTATTTCTTTTTTTTTTTTTGGCAACTATTGTAAATGGGCTTACTTTCTTGATTTTTCTGCTAGTTCATTATTCGAGCATTAATAAAGCTACTGATTTTGGGAGCTGGCCCATGGCTCACTTGGGAGAGTGTGGTGCTGATAACACCAAGGCCACGGGTTGGATCCCTATATAGGGATAGCCTGTTAGCTCACTTGGGAGAGCGTGGTGCTGACAATGCCAAGTCAAGGGTTAAGATCCCCTTACCAGTCATCTTTTGGGGGAAAAAAAAATCTACTGATTTTTGTGACTTGATTTTGTATCCTGCAACTTTACTGTAATCATTTATCAGCTCTAAGAGGGTTTTCTTTGCTTGTTTGTTTTTGTAGAGTCGTTAGGTTTTTCTATACATAGGATCATGTCATCTGCAAACAGGGACAGTATGACTTTGTCTTTTCCAATCTGGATGTCCTTTATTTCTTTCTCTTGCTGGATTGCTCTGGCTAGTACTTCCAATACTATGTGGAATAGGAGTGGTGAGAGTGGGCATCCTTGTCTTGTTCCTGTTCTTAAGGGAAAAGCTTTCAGTTTTTCCCCATTCAGGATGATGTTGGTAGGGGGTTTGTCGTATATGGTTTTTATTGTGCTGAGATACTCTCCTTCCATACCTACTTTGCTGAGAGTCTTTATCATGTAAAGATGTTGAATTTTGTCAAGTGCTTTCTCTGCATCTAGTTGAGATAATCATATGGTTTTTGTCCTTGGTTTTGTTCATGTGGTGTATCACATTTATTCACTTGCATATGTTACACCATCCTTGCATCCCTGGGGATGAATCCCACTTAAGCATGATGTATAACGTTTTTTGATGTGTTGCTGTAGTCTGACTGCTAATATTTTGTTGAAGATTTTAAAATCTGTGTTTATCATATATTGGTCTGTAGTTTTCTTTTTTTGTTGTATTATTATCTGATGTTGGTATCAGGGTGAAGCTCGCCTCACAGAATGAGTTTGGGAGAATGGTCTCTGTTTCAGTTTTTTGGAGTAGTTTGTAGAGGACTGGTATTACTTCCTCTTTAAGGTTTGGTAGAACTCAGCAGTAACGCCATCTGGTCCAGGGCTTCTCTCTGTTGGGAGACGGCTGACTACTGCTTCAACCATGTTGCTTGCTATTGGTCTCTTCAGGTTTTCCCTTTCTTCTTGGTTCAGTGCTGGTAGTTCGTATGTGTCCAGAAATTTATCCATTTCCTCCAGGTTTTCAAATTTGTTGGTGTATAGCTGTTTATACTATAATAGTCTCTAATGATTCTTTGTAATTCTGTGGCATCAGGTGTAATGACCCCTTTTTCATTTTGGAGTTTTGTTATCCGGATCATCTCTTTTTTTTTTTAGTTAACCTAGCTAATAGTTTTTCTCCTCAAAAAACAACTTTTTTTTTTTTTTTAGTTCTGCTGTGATCCTAATTATTTCTTTCTGTCTACTAATTTGGGGATTGGATTGTTGTTTTTCTAGTTCTTTGAGGTGCAGCATTAAGTTATTTATTTGAAATCTTTCTATTCTTTTGATGTAAGCATTTATGGTAATAAACTTCCCTTTTAGTACTGCCTTTGCAGTATCCTACAGGTTTTGGTATGATGTGTCTTTATTTTCATTAGTTTGAACAAATATTTTGATTTCCTCTTTAATTTCTTCTTGGACCCATCGTTCAGGAGCATGTTATTTAATTTCCATGTATTTGTATAGTTTTCAGACTTTTGCTTGTTACTGATTTCATTTCTAGTTTAATCCACTGAAAAGATATTTGAAATGATTTCAGTTTTTTAAAAGTTGTTGAGACTTAATGTGTGACCTAACATGTGGTCTATCCTGGAGAATGCTCCATGTGCTGATAAGAATGTATATTCTGTTGTTGTTGGATGAAATGTTCTAGATGTCTGCCAAATCCAACTGGTCTAAAGCATAGTTTGAATCCAGTGTTTCTCTGTTGATTTGTTGCCGAGATGATCTGTCTGATGCTTAGAGAAGGGTGTTTCAGTCCCCAACTGCTATCATATTGGGGTCTCTTTCTTTTGGTCTAATAGTGTTTGCTTTATATATCTGAGTGCTCCAGTGTTGGGTGCATATATATTTCTGAATGTTATGTCTTCTTGTTGGACAGATCCCTTCATCATTATATAAGGCCTTCTTTGTCTCTTTCCATGGCTTTTGGTTTAAAGTCTATTTTATCCTATATAAAAATAGTGACTCCTGCTCATTTTAGGTTTCCATTTGTGTGATATATTTTCTTACACCCCTTCACTTTTAGTCTGTATGTGTCTTTACAGGAGGTGGGTCTCTTCAAGACAGCATAGAGTTGGGTCTAGCTTTTTAATCCAATCAGTCAGTCTGTTTCTGGAGTGAGGAATTTACTCCATTTAAATTTAGGGTTGTTATTGAAAGGTAATGTCTTACTCCTGGCATTTTATCATTTTTCATTTGGATATTTTAAATATCTTTTGTTCCTTTTTTCCCCTTTCATTATCTGTCTTCTGCACTTGTTGGGTTTTTCTGAGGTGGTAAGATATAGTTTCTTTGTCTTGCTCATTTTTATTTTTGTTTTCCCAGTGGGTTTGTTCTTTCTTGTGTATTTGTGGTAGTGAATCACTTTTTGGATTCCAGATGCAGGACTCCCTTGAGGATTTCTTGTAGGGCTGGTCGTGTGGTGGTAAACTCTGCAGTTTTTGTTTTTCTTGGGAATACACTATCTCTCCCTCATTTATGAAGGATAACCTTGCTGGGTAGAGTACTCTTGGATGGCAGGGGTTTTTTAAAATTTTTTTAATATTCTGAATATATCATCCCATTCTCTTCTGGCCTGAAGTTTCTGATGAGAACTCTGCTGTTAGTCTCATGGAGACTCCATTATAGGTAACTTGACACTTTGCTGTTTTTAAGATTCTCTCTTTGCCTTTGAGTCTTGCCAGTTTGACTGTATTGTATCTCAGAGAGGACCTTTTTGGATTCAATCTGTTTGGGAATTTTTGAACCTCCTGGATCTGAAGGGACCTGTCTCTCCCTATACCTGAAAAAGGTTTATGCTGTTATTTCATTGAATTGGTTTTCAACACCTTTCCTTTCTCCTCCCTTTCTGGAACACCCATGATTCAGATGTTTGAGTGGTTAACGTTGTCCTCTAACTCTCTTAGATTTTCTTCTTTTATTTATTTATTTTTTGGTCTGCCTGGGTTATTTCGAAAAGACCATCTTCAAGATCAGAAATTCCTTCTTCTGATTGCTCTAACCTGCTGCTTAAACTGTTTGTTGTGTTTATTTTGTTGAGTGAATCCTTCAGTTCCAGGAGTTCTGTTACATTCTTTTTTAAGGTTTTAATCTCTTTGTAAATTTCCTTCTTCATATCCTGGATAGTTTCTTTCATTTTATTGTGTCATCTGAGTCTTCTTGTATCTCATTGAGTTTCATTAAGATCGTTGCTTGGAATTCCTTTTCAGTCCTTGCAAAGGTTTCCTGCTGTATGGGATCCAGTATTTGAGAATTATTATTTTCCTCTGGTGGTGTCATATTTTCTGGTTTTTTTGTATTTCTCATGTCTCTTTGTTGACGTCAGCTAGTAGAGCAGTTGCTGCTTGTTACTCTGGAGTAGGCTTTGAGGAGAGAGACTTCCTCCTGTAGATGTTTTTTATATTGCTCGTTGAGTAGGGCTTTTTAGTATTGGTTCTGGATAGATGCAGCAGTGTAGTCTCTGTGTGTGTATTTCAGCTACATTCAGTGTTTGAGTTGGGTGTGAGTGCATCTGTGGCCTAAGCACTGGGCACTCAGCGATTCCTTGCTGAGGTTAGTGACACTGTGTTCATCTTTTGAGGATGTGGGCAAGCGCTCAAGTTCTTGGGAGAAGCGTCTGAGTGCCCTGTTGCTCTTTGGCTAGGGTGGCTGACCCTAGGTGAGCTTCTCGGCACCCCGGCTAGTGTCTCATGACCCTGATGAGCACACTGGGGTATACTGGAGCTCCTCAGTTTGAATGGGTAACCATGGATGGGGTTTCTCTTTCCTCTTTCCTACAGGCAGAGGCTCCTCCTGGGTCCTTGTCTCCCCAGTTGGGTGGTGGGTTGGTGGTGATTGGGTATTTTTTTCCTTACTCTACTTGGGTATCCTGGTTCTGCACTCTTGGGGGTTTCTACATGTGTCTCTCTCCAGATCAAGACAGTCACATGGGCTACACACATACCTCCCACCCCCAGGTGTGCTACCACGTGTGGCAGTGTAATTCTCCCTGTGGGCTGGGCCACTGGGTTGTGGGTCTGTGCTCTCTCACCTCTTTCCCTGGGCTTCACTGGTGCTCTCCTTGTGTCAATGCAGTTGAGTAGTTGGTGGGCTGCCTGCACAGTGATGGTAGCTGCTGCAATGGCATCAAGCAGTCCTTGTAGCAGAAGTGGCTGTGACAGTGGCTGTGGTAGACCACCAGCATGGCGGTAGTTACTGCAGTAGTGGCAAGGGCTGCCTGTGGCTGCTGAGGTCCCAGGCATACTTCCTGCAATCTGCCAGTTGAGTAGGGGCATGCCTATATAAATTTTTAAATCCAGTCTGCTTCCCTAAAACAACTAATGTACTACAAGTCAGATTTTGGTGACTAATTATTAATTTTACTTAATTTGTGATAGTTTGGTGTCCTCAATTAAAGTATAAGCTCCCTAGGTGAAAGTATGGACTGCAAAAAAGTTGAAGACATTTTTTCATTTTTTCCCTCTAAATGTTAAATAAATTTTAGGCTAGTCACTATTACCAACCTTTGGGTCCAGTCACAGTAAGGTCTTTTCGTTTGAATACATTGGCTTTCTGTTGTACTGGATCTAGGTGAGCAACTAAGATTAATGAATTACAAGAGACAGCCAGTGTTTAATGGAATTTATTTGTAAGAGTCTTTTACAACATAATTTGAAAATACCTTCATCAGCAGAGACAGCCTAATAACATGTTCTCATTATAGTTTATAATGTATCTATCTGTATAGTTCTCCATCTGAAGAGATGATAAAGAAACAACTGTGTGAACCATAATTAAATCCATCAGGCACAGTGTGAGAAACAATGTTTAAACAACAGTTCAACAGCTGCAACACCCATACTCTTCAAAATGTTTTTTTAATGCTTTGAACAGATATAGCTAATTTACTGTTCCTAACTTATTTCTCAATTAAAATAATAAAACATGAAAATCATTATTGCTTGATATATTTAATTTCTAAAAGACAACTTATGTTATTTTGAAGGCCCAAACAAACTTGCAGTATAAAAATTACCAAAGGCACGGGATATAAATAAGCTGAAACAAAAACTAACAACTACAGAACTTTAAAATATCTATGAGATGAAAAATAATAAACAGTAGAAAGGTAGTTTGAAAAAATCTTCAACTCCACAGCCACTTTTTGTCTTCTTTTTTAAATAAAAGGACGTTCTTTTGTATTAAAAATCCTTTTTCTATTAACCAAGTTATCATTGTTACCAATCTAACATTCACGGGGGAAAAAGTCAGCTACTTTTCAATTAAAAAGTTGAAAGGATGGCACATCGATATTTACACAGGCCATCCAATTTCAGAATTCGACAAGTTTTCAGAGCATTTTTAGGAACTTTAAATTGAACATTGGGTTTAAATGTTATTTAAATAAGAGTTTTTGATTAGGAAAGTGGTCTGTGTCCAAGTTCTAGTGTTACTATGCTCTATAGAAACTTTAAGTCAAATTATTTAAAAGTAGTATAAAATGTGAAAACAATTTGCTGTTCCAGATCACACAATAGGATGTAGCAAAGTAAGATGAAAAAAAGTAAATAATTAAATTCATTATCCTTCAAGTTTCAACCTGAACTCCAAATGTCAAAAGTCACTCAAACTAGCAAAAGGAAGAGAGAATGCTCATCTAGTTTTTTTCAGTAAGGTATCTTCAGTTTTTAAAAAATGAGACTTTGAAAAGGGGATTTGATATATGTAAATTTGTGACATTTTAGGCACTTAAAAAGAGTCAACTACTCATAAAAATATTCTGAAAAGTATAATCCAATACCATAAAGCATTAATGCATCCTTTTTTAAAAATAGCTTTATTGAAGTAGAACTGGTGCACAATAAATTGCACATATTTAAAGAGTGAAATTGTGTGAGTTTTGACCTATATATACATCTGCGAAACCATCACCAGAATCAAGTAACATTGGAATCAAGGACATTTCTATCACTTTGAAAAGTTTCCTCATTTCCTTTTTAACCCATTCCTCTCTCCACCACCTTTCTTACCCAGTACTCTCCAGGCTCTCCAAGCAACCACTCGTCCACTATGCCAAGTAGTTAAGTTTGCATTTTCCAGGACTATATATAAATGGAATTATTCAGGCTACACTCTTTTTTTCTCTGCCCCTCTCATTCAGCATTATTATTTTAAGATGCATGTATGTTACTGTATCAATAATTCATTCCAAGTTATTGTTGAGAAACGTTTATTGTTTAGATATATAAAACTGTTTATCCAATCATTTTTTGAGGCATATTTGAGGGGTTTCCGGCTTTTGGATATTATTTAAAAAGCTGTTAGGAATATGTGTATATAAGTCTTCACGTGGGTATATGTTTCATTTCTTTTGGGTAAATATCTAGGAGCAGAACAGTTAGAATGTATGGTAAGTGCATCTTTATTTAAGAATGTGCTAGACTGTTTTCCAAAGTGGTACTATTTTACATTTCCACCAACAGTGTATGAGAGTTCCAGCAGATCCACACTGTCACCAACACATGGTATGGTCAATCTTTCTAAGCATAGCCATTTTAGTGGCTTTGTAGTGGTATCTCATGTGGTTTTAATTTGCATTTCCCTAATGACTAAAAATGTGGGGCATTTTCACACTATTTTTCAATGATATCTTTTCTTTGGTGAAGTGTCTATTCAAATCCTTCACCCATTTTTAAATTGGGTTATTTGTCTTATTAGTGGAGAGTTCTTTATGTAGTTTTGATACAAATTTTTCATCAGATATATATTTTACAAATGTTTTCTCCCAGTCTCTAACTTGCCTTTTAATTTTCATAAGTATCTTTCAAATTGCTAAGTTTTAGTTTGGATAAAGAACAAGCTATCAACTTTTTGTTATAGTTTTGTAGTGATTTTTGAGTCCTAAGAAATTTTTGCATAACTCAAGATCATGAACATTTTCCTCTACATTTTCCTTTTAGAAATTTCATAGTATTAGATTTACATTTAGGTCTATGATCCATTTTGATGGTTTTTTTTTTTTTTTTTTTTTTTTTTTTTGGTAGATGTGTAAGGCATAGGGTGAGTTTCACTTCTTTGTCAAAAGATGTCTAATTGTTCAAACACAACTGCTGAAGATTACCCATTACTCCATTGAACTGACTTGGCTCCTTTGTTTTAAATCAAGTTATCATATCTGTGTATGTCTATTTCTAAATTCTCTCTTCTGTCCCATGGATCTATATTTCTATCTTTACACCAATATCATCACACTGTTTTGATTACTGTAGCTTTATAATAAGTCTTGAAATCAGGTGGTATAAGTCTCCCATATTTTAAAATTTTTTTCAAAATTATTTTGGCTATTCTGGACCCTCTTTATTCCACATAAATTTTAGAACCAAGTTGTCAAACTCAAAAAAAAAAAAAAGTCTCATAGGGTTTTGATTGGGATCACATTGGATATAGATCAATTGGGGAAAGCAGGTATCTTAATATCGAATTTTTCAAACCACGAACATGGTATCTCTCACCACTTACATATTTTCTTTGATTTATTTCATTAGTATTTTAGCTGTCAGCATAAGAGATCTTTTACATATCTCACTAGATTTATATGTAAATATTTCATGGGTTTTTGGGGGTGCTACTGTAAATTGTACTTTTTCCATTCAATTTCTAATTGTTCATTGCTAGTATACAGAAAAATGATTTTTGTATATTTACCTTGCATACTGCAACTCTGCTAAATCCACTTATTGGTTCTAGTTGCTTTTTTTGCATATTCTTTGGAATTTTCTTCATGGACAATAAGTTGTCTGTGAACAAAGACAGTTTTATTTCTTCCTTTCCAACATGTATGCTTTTATTTATTTTTTCTATTGCACTGGATAAGACCTCCAGAACAATATTGAATAAAATGAGCATGGACAGCCTTGCAGTGTTTTTCGCCATTAGCTAGGATGTTAGCTGTAGTTTTTATAGAATCCTTTTATTAGGTTGAAAAAGTTATCTTCTATTTCCAGTTTGCTGAGAATTTTTATCATAAATAAATGAATTTTATCATTTACTTTGTCTGTATCTACTGAGATAAACATATTGTTTTCTTCTTCAAAGAAAAACTTTTTCTGTTTTTCTAAAGTCTGTTCTGCTTTAGCCTGTTTCTTCTTTAATCTGCTGTTTACACTGGTTGATTTGCAAATGCTGAACCAAACTTGCATTCCCAGGAAAATGACCTCTTGGTCATATGCATTATCCTTTTTATATAATGCTGGAGTCAATTAAGTAAGATTTTCCTGAGGATTTTTGTGTCTATGTTAATGAGTAATGTTTGCCTGTAGTCTTTTTTTTCTTCTACTGTCTTTGTGTGGTGTGGGTGTCAGGGTAATACTGGATTCATAAAATGAGTTGGGAAGTGTTCCTTCCTCTTCTATTTTCTGGAAAAGTTTGTGTAGACCTGGTATTACTTTCTTCTTCAATGTTGGACAGATTTTGCCAGTGAAGGCATCTGGGCCTGGAGTTTTTTGTTGTTGGTGGTGGTTCTCAACTATGAATTACATTTCTTCAAGTGATTTATGACTATTCAGGTTATATATTTCTTGAGTGAGCTTTGGTAATTTCTTTCAAGGCATTTGTTTCATTGAACTTGTCAATTTTATGAGCATAAAGTTCTTTGTAATAGTTCCTATTGTCCTTTTCATGCATGTAAGATCTTAGTAATGCCCCCTTTTCATTCCTGACTTGGTGATTTATGTCTTCTTTCTCTCTTTTCTTAAGAAGTCTGGCTAGAGGTTTGTCAATTTTCCCTATCTTTTCAAAACACCAGCTTTTCATTTCATGATTTTCTCTATTGCTTTTCTTTTCAGTTTCATTGGTTCCTTCTTCCACTGCTTTGGGTTTCATTTGTTCTTCTGTCTCTATGTTCTTATTGTAGAACATTACTTCACTGATATGAGATCTTTCTTCTTTCCTAATATGAGCATTTACTGCTATAAATTTCCCCCTAATTATTGCTGTAGCTGCATCCCACAATTTTTGATATGTTTTATTTTCATTTCTACTTCGTACAAAATATTTCATAATTTCCTTTCTTCCCTCCTCTTTGACCCATGGGTAATTTAGAACTGTATTATCTTCTAATATTTGGGAATTTCCAGATTACTTTTTGTTACTTAATTCTATTACAATAAAAAAACATATTTTACACAATTTCAGTTATGATAAATATGTTGAAGTATGTTTTATGGCCCAGAATGTGGTCTATATCTTGGTGAATGTCCTATGTGCACTAAAAATGTGTATTCTGCTATTAGGGGATAGATGGCCTATAAATGTTGATGATTAGTGTTGTTCAGGTCTTCCCATCCTTACTGATTATCTGTTCTTCTTCCATTGACACTGAGAGGAGTATTAAAGTCTCCAACTACAATCGTGGATTCTTCTGATTTACTTTTACTTTTATTTTTTATTTCTTGTATTTCAAAGCTGTTTTGTTAGGTGGATACAAGTCTAGAATTGTTACATCTCTTTGGCTAATTAACATCTTTGTCATTATGTAATATCCCTCTTCATCTCTGGTAATGTCTGAAGTCTATGATGTCTGATAATATGGCCACCTCACCTTTCTTTTGATTAATGTTTACATTTATATCTTTTCCACCTTTTACTTTTAATCTATTTATGTTTTTATATTTAAAATGGATATCTTTTAGATAGTACACAGTTAGGTCTTGCTTTTTTCCCCCCAATCTGACAATCTCTGTCTTTTAGTATGTTTGGAATATTCATGTTCACTGTAATTACCAATATGTTTGGATTAAAATCTTCCATCTTGCTGTTTTTTGTTCCTTTTGTACCTCTATTGCTGCTTGCTTTTGGATCAAGTATTTTTTATAATTCCACTTTATCTTCATTACTGGCTTTTTAACTTCATTTTTTTTTAAAGTTAGTAGTTGTTTTATAATTTATAATGTTTGGGTTTACTTACAATCTACCTTCAAATAATATACCATTTCTCCTATAGTGTAAGAATCTTACAACAGTATACTCTCAATATATCCCCTTCATCTTTTCTGCTACTGCTGCCATATATTTTACTTTTATACTTTCTATAAACCCAAAATATATTGTTATTTTTTATTTAGATAGTCAATTGTCTTTTAGAATGATTAAAAATTAGACAATAAGTATTTCTTGTAAAGTTGAGCATCCCTAATCCAGAAATCTGAAATCTGAAATGCTCCAAAACCCAAAACTCTTTGAGTGCTGACATGACACTCAGAGGTCACACTCAAACATTTTTGGATTCTGGAGTTAGGGATGCTCAATCAGTAAGTATAGTACAAATATCCCAAAATCCAAAAACCCAAAATCTGAAACACATCTAGTCCCATGCATTTTGGATAAGGGAAACTCAACCTGTATTGACCATTTTTAGTGATCTTAATTTCTTTGTACAGATCAAAGTTTCTGTCTGATACTCTATTCCTTCTGCCTGAAGAATTTCCTCTAATATTTATTGTAGTATAGTCTGCTGTTAATGAATTCTCTCAGCTCTTATCTGAAAAAAAATTTCCTTTTTGAATTATTTTCATTGGTATAAAATTCTGGATTGACAGTTTTGTTTTGTTTGTTAATTTTAGCACTTTAAAGATGTCACTCCATTGTCTTATGGTTTACATACAGCTGATCATCTATAATTCTTATTTTTGTTTGTATGTAGTGTGCATTTTTTGTCTTACTGACTTCAAGATTTTCTCTTTCCCTCTGTTTTTCAACAGTTTCAAAATAATGTAATTAGGTTTTAAAAATCCTGCTTGGGGATTCTTAAAGCTCTCTGAGCTTAGTGAATTCTGTGGTTTGACATCTTTTATTTTGAGATTTTATTTCTTAGCAGTTATCTATTTAAATATTTCATCCGCCCCACAGTCCCTCCCTTCTCCTTATGAGATGACAGTTTATCCTCAGCTCTTTCATGCTGTGTGTATTGTTTTTTTTAACTTTTTAGTTTCTTTATGCCTCGATGTGGGTAGTTCTCTTTACCTATCTTCAAGTTTACTGATTCTTTCTTCATCTGTGTCGAGTTTACTGATAAGCCCAAAGCTATTCTTCATCTCCATTACTGTTTTTTTTATTTCTAGCGTTTCAATTTTACTTTTTCTTATGATTTCCACCTCCTTGCTGTAATTCCACATCTGCTCAAGTGTGTTGTCCACATTTCCCATTAGGCCCTTTAACATATTAATTATAGGCACTTAAAATTCCTTAAATGATAGTACCAACATGTGGGTCATCTCTGTGTCTGGTTCTCTTGGCAGGGGCTTAATTTTTTTTGCTTGCTTTTGCTTATTTGTTTGTTTTTAGTTGAATGTTGAGTATCATGTGTAGGACAGTAGAGACTGAAGTAAAAATGACATTTACAGCTAGAAATGAGTATGTGTTGTCTTCTGCTAGAACTTTAGTGTGCAGGACTGAGTCAGTCTGGTCAGGAGTTCATCTTATTTAGTTTTTGGTGTTGTTACAGTTACCTTCAGTTCACCACTAGAGCTTCATATCCCTCTAGTATTATTTTGTGTGTAAGTCAAAGGCTGGGTTGCCAAAGGATTTTTTTTTCTTAATGTTCCTGCTCTACCCTTAGCTTTTGACCTTCTCTCTATTCACATTCTTTTCCCCTCTTCCAGCAACAGACTGCTGTTGCTTGATACCTGAGGCACAGGGATCTCTGTTGTTCTGAACCAGCCTCAGCTTTTGGGTTTTCTCAGAGATCCCACCCTTTCCTTGGTGATAGGATATCTTTAATGGCCTGGGACTAGGATGGCTTCCTGTTTCTCCCCCAGGAGTTGAGGATATTTGTATTTCCTCTCCTCCAGTCATAATGGGTCTTTATCTGTGCTCTGAGGACAAGTTTGCAGCCCTTCCCCCATAACTTATGGTATTTGTTCTTCGGGAAGAAGGGTCTCGGCAGGGCCTTGTGCTTTTCTCACAGTGGCAGCTGCTCCCTTTCTCCACACCTGTATCACTAAGGAAGGCTTTCCCCAGTTCCCTGTCCTGCACTCGATTCTTCTCTTAGGCACCTAATGAGGTCAATGGAGCAAACTCTTGTGAGTTCAAACTCTCCTTCCAGTAATTCTAGATTCTCCTTTGATCCCACACTCAGCTTTTAGCAATTTGTTAAAATTTTTCACTTAATTTTTTTCTTGCTTGTTTGTAGGGAGCTTGGCATCTCTTCTGTGCCTTACCAGAGGTGAGGCAGTGCTTGCATCCTGTCTCTCCTTGGAGGGCATGTCTTTCCTTAGATTTCAAGCTACTTGGCTGTACTGCAACTTCAGTTCTCTGATGCGTTTAAGAAAAGTTATGGTTTTGTAGGTCATGCAGTTTTTCCTGGTGTAAGTCAGAGTATGATACTCTTTCCAGTCATCTCCATCCTAAGAAAAACTGAAATTCTCCCCAGTAATTTGTTGTTGTTGTTCTTGGACTTCACAAGCTAGCCTTAAAGTTTATATGGAAATTCAAAGAATCATAAATTGCCATAATATTTTTGAAGAGCAACAAGGTGATAACAACAAGAAAAACAAGACAATGAGTTACGGGTACAAAGACAGACAAATAAAGCAATGGAACACAATACTTAGCCCAGAAACAGAGACATTTAATTTACAACAAAGGTGATACTGCAGAACAGTGGAAGTAAAGAAAGTCCCAGTGGTACTGGGATAATTAGATACCCACAAGGAAAAAATATATAACTTAAAGCCTACCTCACCTAATAACCAAAACAAACAAACAATTCCAGGTGGATTGTAGAACCAAATGTAAAAGGCAAAACAATTATACCTTCAAAAGTTATTATAGGATAATACCTTCCTGAACATGGGGTATGGCACAAAAAAAAAAAAAGACACTAAAATTCAGATCTTCTGCATATCAAAAGACACCATTAAGAGAGGGGAAAAGCAAGCCGAAGTGTGGGAAAAGACATCTGCAACACATAGAACTGACAAAGGATTCATAACAAAAATATATGAAGCACTCCAACAGTACAACAGAAAAATAAATAAGAAATCTGACTAGGCACTTCCCAAAAGAGGATATCCAATTAGCCAATAAATACATGTAAAGGGGCTCAACAGCATTAGTCATCAAGGAAATGCAAGTTAAAACTACAGTGAGATATCACTAAACAACTACCAGTAATTCCACTCCTAGATATAACCCAATAGAAATTCGAGTGCATGAACACCAAGAAAATATGTACAGGAATGTTCAGAGCAGCATTATTTGTAATAGTAAAACACTGGAATCAATCCAAATGTCCGTGTGCAGTAGAATGGGTAAATTGTATACAGTATATCCAAACAATGGAATATTCTACAGCAAAGAACACGAATAAATCTCAGCTACAAGCATCAACAGACATAGATCTCAGAAACATAATATACAGCAAAAGCATACTGTATGATTCCACTTAATAAAAATTCCAAAAAATAGGCAAAACTATAAAGTTTATGGACACAGGCTTAGGTGTTAATACATCAGAACATGGTTAACTTTGTAAGGGAAGGAGGAAAACATTGGGGCTTCTGGGATGCTGGCAGTGTCCTATTTCTTAATCTGGTGGTAATTACATGGTTATTCATTTTATGAATAATTAATTACGCTGTACATTTATGTCTTCTGTGCTTTACTATATATGTGTGTATTATACTTCACAATTTTCTCCCTCCCCCAAAAGAATTTTTGGCTATTGGTGAACTTATTTTTTACTAGACATGTTTCAAATGTAGTGGTGGTACTATCTGAACTCTAATATACTCTTCAGTTCTAATTTTCTAGGATTCTATAAAAGTATTTTGTGTTTTCTTAAATTGGAGTAGGGGTTGGGGGATTTTCTCCTCTTTGGAACTGAGAGACATGGAATTCAGGTAAAGGCAAAATAGCTTTATTACTGACAAAAGCTGGATTAGAGGATATGTGACCACAATGGGCTACCAAATACCCTAACCCTAAATTAGATAGACTTGCCACCCAAGTCCAAGGCAGAGATGGACAACTTCAGGTTTCCCTGCCTCAGAAAACTTAGAATTTGGCTGAAATCAAAGAAATGTAGAAGGCTTCAGGAAGAAATTTTCCCATAAGATGAGTCACTTCTCCTTTCCTGGAATGGAGTGAGTGAGGGAACTTACTCTCGGATAGAATGGAAATTTTCCACACTCTATGGAAGCGAGAAGAATGAGGAATAAATATTACCTCTTAACAACAGGCAGACTAGCTGTGCTTGAGAGTCTGTCTTTGAAGTCAGCTCCTTGAAGCTTAATAAAGGCTGCTCTAGGGAAAATTTTAGAATAAGCTTAGTTCTTGCTTTTACACCTACTTTCCCTTCCTCCGCTTCCAAAACTGCATATATGCTCCAACCACCATTTTTTTCAGTAGCTTTCCTCCAACCATCTGTAGAAAGTAGTCAGGTGAAGAAGAAGGAGAAAGGGATATATGTGGATCTTCTCTAAGTCACGTACTTATGAGTAAAGACTATCTTTCCCATTTCCTCATGAGATGTATTAAATTACGGCACACAACTTTAAGCACTCTGGAGTTTGTTTAAGTCTTTCCTTTTCCAGGTAAAGTTAAGATTAGTTTAAGTACTGGCATCTCAGTGTTCAGAAGTGTTCAATGATCACGTATACTGCCCCCCTCTTAAATAGACAATAAAAACACAAATAAATATCTTCAACTTTAAGTCACTACTTCCTTCTCAGAGTGATGAATGATGATTACTGTGTGTACACAAAGACTTTTATTCATGATATTAATTAGGATGGATAATTTAGTCTGGGAAACTTCAGTTCAGATACAGCAGCACATATTTTGTTTTGTTTTTTAATTAAAGTTTTATTTTTATTTCAAGAAAATTATAGATTTACATGCAGTTGTAAGAAATAATAGAGATTCCCTGCCCTTTATCCAATACCCCCCAGTGGTAACATCTTGCAAAACTACAGAACAAGATCACAACCAAGATATTGACACTGATAAAGGCATGGTACAGAACATTTCCATCATCACAAGGATCCCTCATGTTGCCCTTGTATAGCCATACTCAATTCCCTCTTGTCCCCACCCCCTCCTTAACACAGCTACCACTAATCTGTTCTCCATTTCTACAATCTTTTCATTTCAAGAATGTATATAAATGAAATTCTATAGTACATAAATTTTGGAAATTGGCCTTTTAACTCAGCATAATTCTCTGGAATTCATCCAGGTTGTGCATGTATCCATATTTCTTATTTTTTACTGCTGAGTAGTATTTCATGGTACAGATGTATCATGATTTGTTTAACCATTTACCCATTGAAGAAAATATGGGTTGTTTTGGCTATTACACATAAAGCTGCTATAAATATCTATGTACAGGTTTTTGTGTGAAAACATGTTTATAATAATGTGTAACTCTTTGCCTAACTTTCTGGCTGATAACTACAGAGCAAAGGATGTGAAAATATCTGCCAAAGGTCATAGACCATTTCCTTGTAACTGCCAATTAACAAATGACTCTTATCAGTACAGTCCAATGTTTCAGTCAAAAACGGATGACATATATCATCATCACGGTGATCAGAGCAATAGGCTATACCACATAGCCTAGATGCTACACCATCTAGGTTTGTGAAAGTACACTCTATGATGCTGGCACAATGATGAAATTGCCTAATGACGAGTTTCTCAGAACAGAACATATCCCCTTTGTTAAGTAACACATTACTGTACTTGCAGCTTTATAACTATCTATCTGACCTTGCAAAGTCCTTGACTCTCTCTCTAAGCTTCAATTAGACAAGATACATGTTTTCCAATGTGTGTTTTTTGAAACATGAACTCCATGAAATGCTCCTAAAAGGGGGGCTGAATTTCATGGCAAAATAAGTTTGAGGAAATGCTGGATACTATATCCCTCTTTTGAAATTAAACACACATTTGTATACAGAAGGAGGAATCCAGTATCCAACTACCCAAGTCCAAATCCCAGCTCTATCACCTGCTAGAAATATTAACTCTCAGCAAGACACTTAACTTTCCCATACCTCAGTTTCCTCATCTATAAAATAGAGATTATGTAGTACCTCACTCATAAAAATTGAAGATTAACTATAAGGACACAGAGAAAGCACTTGATAAATGTTAGCTGTAATTATTATTATCATTGCCATCATTATCAAAATCATTATGATCTTGTTAAAAACACACATGTCCAGGCCCCACCCATGGAGATTCATATTCATCAGTCTGGGGTAGAGTCTGATCCAAGTGAAGAAGCTGAAGTTCACCTATTTTGAGAATGTGTCCAAGATAGAACTAGAGGCAAGATTTAAATCCAGACTAAACTGCCTTGTGGGGAGGTGTCATACTTATGCACATACACAAATCTGGCAAATCCTTTAAATGACTAACTCTAAAAAGAGTGCCGTTCTCTCCCAAACTGTGCTTGTAACATCACAAGCTCGTGACTTTTCAAAAGAAACTATTCTCCAATAGTTCAATAAAATAAAATGCAGTTCTGTGCAGTTGGTACACATCAGCTTTTTAAAAAATTCCTAACTATATCAGTTAGCATTAATACATAAAAATTTTATTTGTGAGTCGTAACTTAGCAAATCAAATCTGAAAATAAGACGTTATTTCCTCAGAAATAAAAGAAAACAATTGCTATTACTTTTGTAGGTTCCACCACCACACTGCTGATTTCCAAAGGTCCTCCTAGTGACAAGTACCAGGCAAATTTCCAGGACACCTGGGGAATCATTCTGGTGGTGGCAATCTTCTTACCACTTCCACAGCAATCCTCAGGTAAGCTTTGGCCTGGAAAAGAACAGACTCATTTGTTCTATAATTCTTCCCAGCAGACATGGAATGATATGACCTGTTTGCCATAGATGCCCACTGTATTTGATGGTAAAAAGGCTGAGTGAAATGAAGAAATGAGTAGTGACAGCAGTGAGGAGATAATGCTGTGTACATTGCAGGTGGGGCAGGGGAAAAAGGATTATTTGGAAGGTAATTATTTGGAAGGTGACTTTCTAAAAAAATATTTAGTACCAGCAACTATTGTTTTTCAAACTCTAATCCCAGCGTCAGCAAACCAACAACCCAGTCTAGTTGCAGAAAAACTACACATTCCTCTTCTGACAAATTAATTTCCTGAGTGAGATATGGCGAGAACTTCTTTGGCATAAGAGCTGTTAGCCATTTTAAGGAGGACTATTTATTACTACCCTATGGTTTATTTTTGGAAAGCACTTTTTTTTTTTCATCTACCTGAGAATGTGTGCAATACCAGCACCTACAGCTTCCCTCACCTGGTGAATTTTGGTATATCATGGAGGAATTCCTGGTTCAGCTGTTAAACTCTTCATCTCTGGGATCCCCAGTGCAAGAGTAGGCCACAAACTAACCCACTGCCCACATGTTCTAGTTAGAACAATGGTCATGATATTTATATTTAAAGAGATCTTTTAAATAACTGCAGTGCAAATATTACTTATTTCCCCTATCTTATTCATAAAAAGTAACTGTAAAACATAATAGTAAGATTTTCTAAAACCATTAATTTCTACATTGATATACTTAGAATTATGTACATACTACTACTATTACTAATAATAATGGCTAAAATTTACTGAGCACTTAATATTTGCCAAGTATTATTTCATTTATCCTCATAGTTACCCTAGGCGGTAAATTCTGTCATTATTCCCACTTTACAGACAGGAAACCAAGACCCAGAAGTGTGCACAGTCTTGTCCAAACATTACAACTTGTAGGAGATGAGCTGAGCTTTGAACCTAGGCTGACCAACTCCCAGACTTTGCATGCTGGAAAGAGATGTTTGAGTTCTGTTTGCCCTGACTTGATAAAGTGCTTTAAGCATGTTTTCATTTTTAAAGACTAAGCTTTAGCACTAACAGCTGAATAGTTTTATTTTCCAGAAAAGTGTCAAAATTTTATTTAAGAGGGTCCTTTTAAAAAGGAAAAGCTCTCAAAACATAAAAAAGGCTTTAAACTTTTTTACTGAGTACCTACTATACCACGTACTTCATGTAAGTAGTCTCACTTAATCATGTAAAACAAGCATCTCAACTTAGATGAAGAAACTGGGAGTTGTTTGCTCAAGGTCATGAAGTCAGCAGGCTTCAAACCTGGGTCCAACTGATTCTAAAGCCCAGTTCTTTCCACTACACCATTTATAAAACAGAAACCCGAACTACAAGTAATTACAATCATAATGCATAGTCTAAAAATGTGTTCACTCTCTGCTATAGTTAACAAAAATAGTTTTTGTTTAGAAATGGAAATAACTTGTACTTAAAATGAAATGTTTCCCTCGAATCTAATGTGCTGATTTTCACCCATACATCTTTGTAAATACCTTTTATCTCCTAGTAGCTTTTCTATGTGTCTATGCCTAATATTTTGTGAAGAAAATTTAAAGTTCACTAGAGTCAGCTGAGACACGGCCATCATTCTGTAATCTTTTAGTACTTGTCTACGTTAAATTAAAGACATAAACTTATCAGAATACAAAATAAACGGAAAGATTCCAGAATAATCAAATTTGCCACATTTAACCTTTGCTTTTTAATAGTCTGTTTTCAAGCTCAGACTTTCAATATATCATACTCAAAGTACTGGTTAGATTGCCATTTGCAGAGAAATCACTAAAAGTGCTTAGTTTAGCAGTTTCAATTTCTATGAAACTGTTGAGACTGAATTTTTTCAGCCAATGCAGTATCATTTCAAAAAATACACTTTGGTTTTTACTGAATTCAAGGCATCGTGTTGAGAAATCTGTGGATCATTATGACACAAGAGACAGGCACAACATCTCTCTGGTGAAGAGTTGGGGCCAGGAAGTCCAGTAGACAAGGTTTAGAATCTTGGCTTCATTACTTAGTAGCTGTGAAGCTTTGGGCAGGTTACTTAACCTTTCTGGACGCAGTTTCCACATGTGTAAAATGATTATAATAATAATATCCACCTCAAAGGGTTTGCAGGAAAGGGTAAGTGAGAAAAAGGCATGTGAAGTGCTGGCACCAAGGAAGCAAATAATAAATATTTGTAGCTGCTGCTATTTTTATTACGCCCTTAAGAAATTTACAATCTCATTAAAGAGCACATATGAACATCATGAACATGTCCTTTGGGCACTTTCTCCACCTGAGGAATAGTTAAATTCCCTCACTTTTGTTTGATCCATAACGAGCAAAAAATTAACACATACACACACATCACACATAAAAGATATGACTGAGATTTCTCAAACTTTTTTTTTTTTTTGGTAGCTGGCCAGAATGGGGATCTGAACTTGACCTTGAAAATTTATATACAGAAAATTTTTGTTTTGTTTTTGGCAGCTGGCTAGTACAGGAATGGAACCCTGGACCTGGTGTTATCAGAGCCATCCTCTAACTAAGCTAACCGGCCAGCCCTTCCCACTCTATTAATACTCTCTTCTTTCATCAACTCAATTCTACACAGACTAAGCCTTCTCTCTTATTCGAGATCTTTCTATTATGTCATCTAGAGGCGCAGATAATACAGCTGGACCCTACTCATCTGCTCTACCATTAACAAGTGACAAGGAATGAATGGTAATCAAAGTGCAAGAAGTTTTATGGACAGCTTTTTTCCTTTGTCTTTGTTTTTAAAGATCTGATGTTCTAAGTTGTCATACACAGTCATTTCATATTAAGACTGTGAGGTGATAGTTTAGAAATTATAGGATAATAAAGTTTCCACTTACATTTGAAAGTCTTTACCAGGAACACCTTACAGCACATCTTTTTTTATGCTAAGCATATTTTTACTTGATAAAAAAGACAAAACCACAAAATTATCATTCAAGCGTCCATTCCGTGTGTCCTGGTCTTAGTCAAAGGCAAAAGGTAGTTTTAGTCAAGTAAACAATTATAATCACACCAGCCTGAGGCAATGTTACTGAATTTGAGAGTTCTGAATTCTAAGTATCCCTTGCCTTTTCCTTCTTCCACTGCTTTCTCTAGCTACTTTGCATTACTCACATTTGGAGTTTCACTTTCTCCCCTTTCCTAAGTGGTGCACATATGAAGGTTTTGCCCATTGGGTGCGCAAGCAGCAGCCTGTTAGTGCTTTTTAACTGGTACTGTAACCCCTTCCAACTTTCCCAATGATAGCTCAAATTCACTACAATTCTTTGAATTAATCACTGCCTTTTTAGCATTTGCCTCTTCTGAAAGTTAAATGTTACTGGGAGAGTAAAACTCCCGATGCCTAATTTTAAAGGATTTTTTGGGCAGAGAATGAGAACTCTTACACTTGGTGTTGGGGAGGGAGTGATGGAAGAGGAGATGGTGGAGTAAGAAGGAAGGCAAAAAGCTAAAGATGAAACTTTTACTGATTGATAATGTTGCCTGTAGGTCAACCCCTAAAAGTAAAAAAACAAAACGTGTCAGTCTAAGGGGCTAATGATTAATAACCAATTTTATAGGCTTTATCCCATTAACTTTTGCCAAAGTTTTCCATGTTGAAAAATAAATATTCCCTTCATTTGTAAAATGAAGACATGCAGACAGAATGGGCATTAAGCTTTCACAAATACAATAGGATCTGCTGCAAGAGTTGTGACAGTTTCTGAGAGTACGTTTCCATTTGAGTTCATAAGGGAAGAGGAAAGAGAGTTATCAGGAGGCAAGATTCATCACAAGACTAACCAGAAGGATCCTGATTCTAGAACTCAATCATGGCTTCCTAATATCTACAACTTAATATCTTTAATGTTGAAGCTGGGAATTCTACTCTTATCTCATGATTTAAATTCTGCTACTCTGGTTTTTAAATGCCATCAATGAGTGGCACTTACTTGATGCTATGTAAGGGGAAGGGCATAAGTGTGACTTGGCCCTTTAAATAAAGGTAAAAGACATTCGGTGTCATGACATTTTATATAGGAAGTTTCAAAAGGCAGTAAATACAGTTGTATTCTACAGTTGGCATTTTTCTTTTTTTTAATTTTATTTTGTCGATATACATTGTGGTTGATTATTGTTGCCCCTTACAACAGTTGGCATTTTTCAAAATATTTTCACAGTACTATGTCATTTAATCCTCCTCATTTTTACATCAATTTATAGATGGAGGGAAAGGTTGAGAGACGTTAGGGAACTTGCTTAAGGTCACACTTAGAAAGTGTCAAATTTGGTAATGAAGTCCCACATTGACGTAGATGTAGAGCTTTTCCTTCCATGAAGAAACCCCCCTCCCCACCTTTGAAAATCTAACAAAGCTCTTGTCCAATTCTCCAGAAAAATGCACCTTCACACATTCTGGATATAATTTCAGGGGCTTCTTAGACCCAGATTAAGATCCTCTGTATGCCCTGTGGTTGTGCATGACAATAGAGCCAGAGGGGCAGAGTCTACTCATCCTCTTCTCTAGATCTATGTGATATTATGAGAAGGAGGTGAACTGAAAGAGAGCTTATATATATAATAAAAAGACACTGAACTGATCTTGCAGTTACTGCTTCGGGAAGAGAATGCATAGGCTGCGGTATCAGAGCTGGGTACGGAAGTGGCCTCCAGTACTATTCCGGACAAGTTCCTTAATGTAAATGAACTTCTGCTTCTTCATCTGAAAAAATGGAGGCTATACCTCCCTCATAAAGATGCTATGAGAATCAAATAAAATAATGTGTTTAATGCACCTAAGCACTGTAGCAGTCTCTCAGAAGAAATTGAAGTGTAGTTATTAGTAGAGGATCCAGAAGGTGATATAATGGAAAGAGGCCAACATTTGAGAAAAAATGACTTGTCTTTTAATCACATCTTACTGTTTAATAGCTCAGTGACCTTGGGAAAATTATTTAACTTCTTTGAGTTTCAGTTTCTTCAGCTGCAATATGGGAACTATCTACATTTAGTTGTTGTGAGGATAGAAACGATACAAATAAAATGCCTAACAGTGTCCGGCATGTTGTAATTGTTACTATTATTAGGAAGATGATTAATAACAAATGTCTGCAATATAAGAAAAGGAAGTAGTGTTTTCCATGGGAAGAGAGCAAAATACAAGGCACCACATCTCTCCCTTTTTATGGCTGTGTGTAAATCTTAAAATTGCTTAGAAGTCTTCATACTTGAGGTAACAATGTGGTACAGGAAATTCTCATCATTTCTTCAGAGACCACACCAAATAAAATCTAGCCCAAACCACAAAGGTTTAGACTGTCCTAAGACTCTCATAAATGTCACCCAGCAAAATAATGGGTGTAATATTTAGGTGAATGTAGATTGAATTATAAAAACATATAACTCAAAAAAAAAAAAAAAAACAAACATATAACTCCAACATCTCCACACACACTGTTTTTTTAAATCACATTATCTTTGGGTGACTGCTATATGTTCTCTGTAATAATACATTCCTCTAACTTTGTTGAAATGTTTCTTACTTTTAATGAATTTCAAAGAAAAAAGCAGTAATGGACAGGTGAAAAATATATTAAAAATCTAAACTCATAATTTAAATAAATGAATAAGTAATTATTCATTCATAAGGAATTGCCATGAAATGTCTTTAAATAGCCTGTTCTTGGGAGGTATTAAAAAGCTTGTAATTTTGGGGCTGGCCAGTAAACTCAATTGGTTAGAGATTTAACATCAAGGTCACAGGTTCAGATCCCTGTACCAGCCAGCTGCCAAAAAACAAAACAAAACAAAAAGAAGAAAAAAGAAAAGTGTGTGATTTTTTAAAAACCCTCAATTTTCATACAACTTTTCATTTATTGAATTAAGCACAGGTATGACAGTTGGGATTGCTGGACTTCAATTATGAAAGAGATAAAGGGTTATGGTTTTTGCTTATCTAAAAGATTTCTAAGACTGGCTGAAGAGGAAATTTAACATTTAATACCAAAAAGACGGAGAATAGAAAAACAATGATAACTGTTATACCATATTTACTCAGAGATCGTACTGTCAGCAACTCAATCACCTATACCATAACTGCCGACCCTTAAGAAAGGGAAAGGACCTCTGGGCCCCTGATAACTCAAAATGACTCTACTTATCCGAGATTTCTAACTGTTAATTTATTCTTACTTTATTTATAGCTCTAACCAAACTTGGTTCTTCTATTTTCCAGCTCACAGAAGATTAGAGGCAGCAAGCTAGAATGAAAGGGGTAGTAATTATGGATGGACAAAATAATAGTACTATAAAGTTATGCCTATTAGCTAAGAAAAAAGAAAAGAAAAACTATTAGAAGATCGACTGGGGCTGTTCAGCAAAGGAGCACAAAAACTACATCAAAATTGATGTACCAAATGATGACATAGTTTCTAAGTTAAACAGCAAGTACTACTTAGAAAAAATATACATCTGATTGATTTTATTTCTATTCTAAAAAAGGTCAAAATAAAAGAGTTTATGTTTCAGCAACTTTGAAAATCTATCAGCTGTATCCCCCAATGATGTTGGCTAATGAAACTACTAGTCTTTCCATCCCACCTCTCCAATCATATTTATTAAAATAAATGCAATGAAAATCCCATCTCTCATGGTTTATACAATTACCCTATATTCAACTCAATACTTTCTTACATTAGGTTTCTTTCTTCTGACAATCAGCTGAACTTCTCATGCTGAAATATACAGTCTTGAGCAGTTAGTTATCACTAGCCAGCAAGATAAGAATTTTACAAACGCTCATTGGTCATGCTCTTCAGGAGAAAACTGGTCTCTGTTGGTAAATTTGTTCAGCTGAGAGTTTGAAGCCAGCACTGGCAGCCTACTGTATAAAACAGTGAGTAATTCCAAGATGCTTTGGACAAATTAATTAATCCTTGTTTATATATATGCACTGCAAACAGATAAGCTTAATCTTCTCGACTTTTTCTGTATATTAAAAAGTATATATCCAGTAAAAAGAAATAAAAATACATACTTAAAAATGTAACTTACCTCATCACTTTCAGGCTGTGAAAACACAATTGGCTGGCCTATATCTGAAGCTTCCCTTATATTAAGGTGTAAAGGAATGTCTCCTAGAAGAGCCCACCAGATATCCATTAGTACCAGAAAAGTTTACAGGCATTTGGAATCTCACTATTTGAACTCTGGAAAGAAACAAAATTTGAACTAAACAGATTCAAATCAACTCAAATTATGACTATTCTCAAATTGCTAAATCTCTGTAAAAAAAAATTTCAAATGAAAATTAGGGCAAACTATTCCATTTGAGGGTAGTACGGTGATTGCATATGTATACATGAAAGCTGTGTGGCAGCCAATCAAGGTATGACTGATGGATTCTTTGCTAGAGGTCTCCTAGCAAGGAATGGCTTGGAAAACATTTGTAAATTATTTCTCCCTGTAATACCACATAATAAGAGGAAACTGAAGAGGAAAAGATGAGGAGGCAAAGTAGTCCCCAAAAAGTACAATAAAATAATCTTCCTGATGTTGGCAGACGGGTGAGCTAAGGGAACTGTTGAAAAGTAGACCAGACCTGTTATCTCAACCATCTGCCTTTTTATCAGATAGAATTATTATTCTCTTATTTACTAATCCGTGTAGCATTACATATAACTTGTGAGCTTGATGAGATCTCAGGAAGTATATAATTTGAGCCTCCAATATACTGACTGAGGTTGGAGAGGTTGTGTGTGTTTTCTGAGTTGGCAGGATTTAAGAGCAAAATGCTGACCCATTATCCAAAATACTCTTCACACCATTACAAATGAAGTCTTTCAAAGGCAGAGATTTAAAATGCAGTAAATGGAGTCTTAAATAGAAAAGTTGACTTGTGTGCCCTTGAATGGTATTCAGCATTCTCAGAATCATTCCAAATCCATGCAATGGTTATTGAAACGTGTATGTGTATGTGTGTGTTTTGTGTAAACAAGTCATTCAGCACCATGCCAGGCAATGTGAATAAAGCAGAAGTTACACAATTTTACAATTTATATTATGAAGTGTATGGCAGAGGAACAGATATTTCATGCTCCTAATGTCAGAAAATTTTGCTTAATGTACTCTTTAAGTCTCTTTAATATCCAAAGCCAAATATGAGGGTACCTCAAAAAGTTCGTGGAAAGATCTATATTATCTTTTAATTCTATTTTTCCACAAACTTTTTGAAGTGCCCTCATACATGAATACAAAATATGTGATTATTTCAGGAGCCATTTAAAGATCAGCTTTTCAGAAAATTTGATGTCTATTCTATAGATCAATTTAAGACTGTCATGGGCGGGCAGAGAAAAATAAGTTATAGAAAATACTTGTAAATCCATAGAGTTTTTTTCCTCGATTTATAAACTGCAATTATAGTAAGGAATCCTGAATGATTTATTTTCTACTGCAGAAACAGAAGAAAAAAAGAGTAAAACCTTCTTTATACAGCCACCTCGTGACATCATTTCTGCCCTCCAGAGATTCACAATCTTAACTACAGACACAGAAGAGTAGACCAGGAAAGAAAAAAACCTTGCTAGAAAATAGGTCACGAGAGAGAGTAGTAATTATGAGCTGTTAACAGTTGTTAACTAGAGAGGGATAAAAAGAAGTGAAGGTATGGAGTTAGAGAGGAGCAGCCTGGGTGTGAAAAGTACCTTTCAGGGCTTGGTTTGAAAGAAGTGAAGGCACATTTCAGACACATAACAGGTTAAAGAGTTTTCTGTGAAAGGGTCTGAGACCTTAACTACTATGCATAAACTGTCCCTGTAGGTAAATATGGATAAGATTCTGAAGAGCCATTTTACCAAATAATCATTTAAACACAACCCAATGGATGAAAACAAATTAAGAGGCTGCCAGGGAGTCAGTAAAAAACAAATTAGGGTTCCTGCAGGCTTCGACCAAGCAGGCCACAGCTGAGAGAGCTCTTTCCCTGATTTCAGTTTCTCATTCCCAATTCCCACCTCTTCATAATTGGATTCCCTGCTGCTGTTCATGGGAGACCCCTCTGGGACCCCATGACTGCATTAACAGATGCATCCTGAGTTGGAACTCTAAATGATTTTTCCTATAACATTGTTAGACACAGCAGTCTACTGTCTATCCAGTTTTTATAATCAGTAATCAGTGTTTCTGATACTTTTTTAGGGTAACTGTACATCTGTGAACTGTTGGTTAAAATGAAACTTCCATATGTGAGAACATTTTTCTCTGCAATGTTTCAAATTCTAAATAACTGACTTACAAAATTGTACCACTCATTTGTAAGTTAGAGAATTACAATACTGTCAGTATAATTCAATAATGCCATTATAATTACACATTTACTTTAGTATATAAGTAAATGTCAATCTGTTACATTATTATGCAGATTTGGAAAATTGAACTTTCTACATTAGTTAAATGAAAAACAGTTGCAGAACATAATTAGTGATTATAATTATAGCAATCTATCAAAATATATCATTAGTATTCACCTAGTATTTTAGTGACTGTTATATTGCAAATGCATAATAATAATAATACATTTAACATCAACTTTTAGAAACTTAATTATAACAGAATGTTTTGAAATTCCTTGATCTCTTAGGGATCTTAATTTTTAACTACATAAAACTAATAATTCACTCAATGCCTCCTTTATTCAGCATCTAACATTTGCCTTTGCCCAGAACAGAAACTCATTCACAATTAGAATATCGAAACATGTTTTCTAAAAAGTCCATTAAGTTGTTTGTGGATTTTTGAAAAATCATGTTTTATCCACAATCTGTTTTGCTCACTTAACACAATTTTAATTCTTCTCATAGTAGTAACTAATTATTCAATTCAGTGTTGTAAACAGTGCATACAATGTAAATTTGAGGTGCCATACTTTACAGGCATGGCAAATACATAAAAAGATTGCAGAAAATAGTAAATATTGGCGTTCTAAAGCAGAAAGACTGATAAATATGGAACTGATCAGGAAGGCATTTTACATGAGCACCAAGAACTGACACTTCCAGAGGTTGCTACAACATACTAAACAGGTATTTCATGTACATCCGTTTACACTGAGAGATGTATGCCCAACTTAGCAAACAAACTGATGACCATCATTTAAAATACAGCTTCAAATCATAATATCTGGACTACAAAACTCTCTCCTCAAATTTAAGTTATAAGCAGTTTTTTATCTATAGTAGAAATTATTATAGTCAGCAGAACAAACCCATTCAAAAAAGCCAAAGAAAGTTCAGCTCATAGAACTGTACTATACTAACTTAAGACACAAAGCCAAATGCATCTCATTTTCTGAGAAACTGCTTATCACCAAGCTTCACCCCCACTTTCCCTTCTGCAACTTCTTCTACAAAACAGCATCCTTTGGTCTTACCGAGAACATCAAGATCAAGGGTCCGTGCTAGTTTCCTTGCACCATCAGCACCAAAAATATGAGTTTTGTGTTTACATTTTGGACACTGGAAAACACTCATGTTTTGGACAAGGCCAAGAACCTAGAATAAAAAAAAACATATTGAAATAAAAACAAAATTAAACCAGACCTTAATACATTAGTTCAACAAGTTTTTATTGAGCACACACTAGGTTCTAATGATACTCTGATGAGTAAGTTATGGTCTCTGCTCTCAAAGAACTCACAAGCTAGTGAAAGAGCGAGGTGTATGTACAGTAATTAACTTTAATATTGTGATAAATGCTAAAGAGAGATGAGTAAACAGGAACCAAAAAATTCTGCCAAGAAAGAATAAGAGAAATCTTTGAGTTGCCCGTGGACAATTGTTTCTTCGGTTGGTGGTGACAAGAGAGTTGAAGCCTACAGCAGGAACTGTAGGCAGAAGGAAAAGCACAAGCCACAGCAGCAAAATATAACTTTGTGTGGCCTCGTTGGGCTGCAGCACAGTGGGTGGTCAAGGCAGAAGATGGCTTGGTAAAGAAGATAAGGGTCAGATGATAAGGTGCTAAGTGCTATCCATGTATTTGAGAATTTCTTCTTCAGACAGGAAACCATTACAGGTTTTTAAAGTTGAGATGGTATCAAAGAGGTAGTTTTACACAATCAGATTTGTGTTTTAGAAATTTAGCTGTGACAACAACGTGAGGAAAAATAAGAGGGAAGAAACAGAGGAAAATTATTATTTAAGAGGTTAACTGTGGATGAGGTCTCATAGTAAATAATAGCTTACATATACTGAGTGCTTAGTATATACCAGGCACTCGGATAAGTGCTTTAAATGTACTATCTTATTTACTCCTCACAAGAACGTTATGAGATGCATATTTTATCATCCGCACTCCATAGCTAAGAAAACTGACAGTGCTATCAAAAGATGAAACTCAGCTCTTATCAGAATGTTATTGTTTGAAACAAAATTTTAAAGTTTCATAGAAAATGTCCACCTCTTTCTGAGTTTCCCCAGGTTCTGGCATGAAATAGACACTTAATAATCAACACTACTGTTGAATAAATGGACACGCTCTACAAATATAATCCTTATTCATGTTCCTTTTAATCCTACTTTCTTACTGATGAAAGTAGTAGCTCTCTTGTAGAATAAAAATGCAGAACACTATTATCAGAGGCTTAGAGATAACAACATCTGTATCATTCTATTTTACCATAAGATTACCATTGTAGGAGATTATTAGAACATTTGCATTTTAAATGAAGAATAGCACTGACAGTCCACAATGAAACTATATATAGGCAAGGTGATAAAATCCATTATTCTTCCTGAAAAGAGGAACAGAAAGACTAAAATTGCCCACAACACATGTAAATGAAGACAAATAGTGAAGAACATAAATTTGTAGCAAAGCACTTTCCAAGCATCTAATATCTGCCCTTTTGCTGATGCAACGTATCACAAGAAATAAATCATACTCTGTTTTGGTAATTGAGAACTATCTCTACAAAGCTAAAAGAAAACACAGCTTAATATCACACAGCTTATTTGTATATTCACTATGTCTATATAATATACTTATTGCTTGGGCAGTTTTACTACCATTTTTGTAAAATGTGATATAACCCCTCACTGTAGGGCTTTCAACTTAAACACAAAAATATAACTCAAGAAATAAGAAAAGGAAAAACAAAGAAAATGGAAATCTATGTGATTTCATTTCAGGAAGAACAGGAAAAGCATTCTTACCTTGGAATCTTTGAGACTCCCCAAGACACACATAGGCATGGAGCAAGAGTATATTTGCAGTTTGTGTGATTTATTTATTACTGAATTATTCTCTATGGATTATATAAATATCTCAGACAAGCTCTCTATAGACTACATTAATGTCATGGACATAAAATATAAAACTATGATCAAATGCAGTATTTAATGAGCTCTTATTATATGCCACTAATGGCTAAACACAAGGGATGACATAGAGTGGTGAACAAAACAGACTTGATCCTTGCCCCCTTGGAGCTTGCACTCTAATTGGAAAAAATGGATTGAATAAATAGCAGTGAAAAAACATACTTATTTTTTATGGAACAACTTCTCTGGAAGCAAAATACAGAGTATTATGAGACTGTAGAGGAGAAAAGACTCCATCTACTCTGGGAGTCAGAGAGGGCTTCCTTGAGGAAACACTTGACCTAAAACTTACAGAATAACTGGCAAAAACAAGAAGAAAGGGAAGAAAAACATTCAAGACAAAAGTAGGGAGCATGTATCTCCCTTCAAGGAATTGAAAGGCTTGTCTGAGACCATTTTTTTTTATTTTTAAAATTTATTTTATTTCATTTTTTTATTGAAACATGATTATACATGTTTATGGGGTACAGTTATATTTCAATACATGTGTACAATGTGTGATAATCAACTCAGGGTAATTATCACATTCATCATTGCAAAACTTAATCATTTTTTTGTGATGTGGACATCTGATCACCTTTCTGCTAGCCATTTGATAACATGCAGTAAATTATTGTAGATGCCTAGCTCAACAGTTCTGTACACCAACAGAACTTGTTCTTCTTATCTAGCTATAATTGGTGATGGAGTCTGGTGTCCATCTCTCACTATTCCCCCTTCCACCTCTCCTTTCCCACCTCTAGTAACCATGGTTATACTCTCTCCTTCTGAAAGTTCAACTATCTATCTATCTATCTATCTATCTATCTATCTATCTATCTATCTATCTATCTATCTATCTATCTATCTATCTATCTATCTATCTATCTTAGCTCCCACATATGAGCAAGAACATGCAGTATTTCTCCTTCTGTGCCTGGCTTATTTCACTTTAGGTGTGGTATGAGTAGTGTGAGATGAGGCAGGAAAGGTAGGGCTTTAATAAGTTGTCTGGGTCATACAATGTGTGGAAAGAGAAGCCATTCAAGGGTTTTAAGCAAGAGAGGCCACTATGCCTGTATTTGTAGCAGACTCATTACTCAGGACTGTAGGGTTTTAAGAAGAACATGAAATATGGAAAAAACTAAAAGGACTTATCTTTGTGTGTTTATTTTCTGAGATAAACACAAATCCAGGACTGTGTTCTCTAAAAACAATCATGGGAGAGGTAATCATTTTTAGTGCTGCCTAAAATATGTCCAGTTCTCCTCCTGGGCACAAGGTTAGGATATTCCTTTTCTGCAATTAGGTGAGAACATGTAAATTGTTTGGCCAAGGAAATGGGAGCAAAAGTGCCATGTGTCACATCTGGGCCGAAGCTTTAAATGCCAATTCCCCATTGTTTTTCCCTCTGTCCTGGTGACCAGCAAGTCTCCAGATGGTGGCTGCTCTGTCATTCTGGGTGCCAGAGTAAGAACAACAGAGAAGATTGCTGAAGCCAAACCACCATGGACATGTAGCGTGAGAGAAATAAACTGGTGTTGTTTTAAGCCACTGAAATTTGAGGGTTGTTAACACACATAATCTAGCCTGATACAGGGGTGTAGGAAGAAAATATTAGAACTTCTATTTCTACTGCATGATTTCCTTTGTAATTTTTAATTTTGTGTATATTTTATGATGAAAATAACATTAATGTAGCAATATATGTATACTACATATACATATACGTGACAAATAAATATACATATATTGGGATATATGCTCAGACATCATTTACTGATAAGGATGTATAATCAAAAAAGTTTGGAGATAAAGAACCTTCTATATGTTTGAAAGTCAGAGGTTCTGACAACTAAGCTTGGCTCTATTACTGATAATACATAACTTCTTCCAGTTTAAGGATAAATTCCCTAATATTGCTTCATAGGTCATCTTGAATAAACAAATTCCACTTAACTCTAGAATTTCCTCATCTTAAGAACTTCCCACACATGTGCCACTTTGCTTGATTTTCTTTAAAAAGCTGGTTGTAATGGAATGCAACAGAGAGCCCAGAAAAGACCCATACATAAAAGTCACTGATTTACAATAGAGACAACATGACACTGCAGGTTAATTGGATATCCATATGGAAAATAATGAATTTAACTTTCTACCTTACTCCATACACAAAAATTAATTCCAGGTGGATTGTAGAGCTAAGTGTGAAAGGTAAAACAATAACACTTTTAGAAGAAAACAGGCAAACATACTTATAATCTTGGAGGCAGGCAAAGATTTTCCTGGCAGGATACAAAGAAGTACTAAACATAAATGAAAATTTTAAAATTAAATTGGACTACATTAAAAATAAGAAACTAACCAAAACACATCACTAAGAGAATGAAAAGGCAAGCTACAGAGCAGGAGATGATATCTACAATACACACATATGACAAAGGACTTTTCCCCAGAGAATATAAAGAACTCCTACAAATCAATAGGAAAAAGTCAGACAATACAATAAAAAAAATGGGCAAGATACTTAAGAGATACTCCACAAAAGAGGATATACAAAGTAAATTTATGCTTAAGACTGGATTAGAAAATATGAATGTCAGTATAACTAAAACAAACCAAAAATCAAAAACAAAAACCAAATGTTAGTGAGGATGTGGAACAACTAAGACTCACTGTTTCAGTTGAGTATAAGTGGGTACAACCATTTTGGAAAACTGGCAGTATCTACTTAAACTGATACATGCTTATGCTACAGCACAGCAATCCCACTCTCAGTTATGTACCAACAGAAATGTGAACACAATATTCACTAAAAGACATGTACAAAAATAACAGCAGTAATCATAATAGTCAAAATGAAAAACTACCTAATTATCCATCAACAGTAAAATGGACAAATTGTGGTATGCATGACAGAACGCTACACAGCAATGAGAATGAAAGAACCATAGCTACAATCAACAGTATGAGTGAATCCACAAACATAATTTCAAGCAAAATAAGCCAGATAAAACAAAGTACACACTATCTCATTCCATTTATAAAAAAATTACAAACAGCAAAACTAATCTATCGTGATAATTTGGGTTCTATTCTGGGGTAGTGACTGCAAGTTGACACAAGGCAGGAGTTTCTAGGGTTCTGGTAATGTTCTATTTCTTTTTCTTTTTTTGAAATTTTGTATCCTTTGACCAACATCTCCCCAATCTCCCCTCACCCCCAAATCCCTGGTTCAACTGTTTTAGATTCCCCATATAACTGAGATCACGAGGTACTTGTCTTTCTGTGCCTGGCTTACTCCACCTAACACAGTGTCCTCCAGGTTCATTCATGTTGTCACAAATGACAGGATTCCTTCTTTTTCAAAGCTGAATAGTATTCCATTGTGTATATACACCACATTTCCTTTATCCATTCATCTGTTGACAGACACTTAGAATGATTCTATATCTTGGCTACTGTGAATAATGCTGCAATGAACCTGGGAGTTATCCCACGGCAGGTAGCGCTCTGACATCAATATAAAAGGCTTCTGCACAGCCATGGAACCAATGAACAGAGTGAAGATACAACCTACAGAAGGGGTGAAAATATTTGCAAATCATACATCTGGTGAGGAGTTAATATCCAAAATATATCAGGAACTCAAATGACTCCTTGGCAAGAGAAGAAATAACCCAATTTAAAAACGGGCAAAGAATCTGAATAGACATCTCTCAAAAGAAGACATACCAATGGATATATATATATATATCTCCTTTGGAGATATATACCCAGGAGTGCGATTGTTGGATCATATGGTAGTATTTTTAATTTCTTGAGGAAACTCCATATTATTTTCCACAATGGCTGTACTAATTTACATTTATACCAATAATGTACAAGGGTTCCCTTTTCTCCACATCTTCTCCCACCCTTATCTTTTGTCTTTTTGATAACAGCCATTCTAACAGGTGTGAGGTAATATATTATTGTGGTTTTAATTTGCATTTCTCTGATGATTAGCAATTTTTAGCATTTTTTCATATACCTGTTGGCCATTTGTATGTCATCTTTTGAGAGACGTCCACTCAGATTCTTTGCCCATTTTTTAATTGGGTCATTTCTTCTCTTGCTATGGAGTCATTTGAGTTCTTGATATATTTTGGATATTAAGTCCTCACCAGATGTATGATTTACAAATATTTTCACCCCTTCCATAGGTTGTCTCTTCCCTCTGTTCATTGTTTCCTTGGCTGTGCAGGATACTTTTAGATTGATGCAATCCCATTTGTCCACTTTTGCTTTTGTTACCTGTGCTTTTGGGGTTCATATCCAAAAAATCATTGTCCAGACCAATGTCATAGAGCTTTTCCCCTATGTTTTCTTCTAGCAGTTTTACAATTTCAGGTCTTGTTAAGTTTTTAATCCATTTTGAGTTGATTTTTGTATATGGTGTGAAATAAGGGTCTAACTCCATTCTTCTGCATGTGGATATCCAGTTGTCCCAACACCATTTATTGAAGAAACTGTTTTCCCATTGTGTATTCTTGGTACTTCTGTTGAAAATCAACTGACTGAAAATATGAGGATTTATTTCCAGACTCTCTATTGTTCTGTTTTTTGGAATATGAACAATGGGAACATTCATGTTGTAAAAATTCATTGAGCTATACACTCATCATTTGTGCCCATTTATGAATGTATGTTATATGTCAATAAAAAGCTTACTTTTAAAAAAAAGGTGGTCATGAGAATGGTAATAAAACTATGAGAACAAATAACCAAAGCAAGAGTATACTAGGCATCTTGTGACCCTGCACACAAAAACAACTTTTTGTTTGTATAAAAACAAACAGGTAGTAGTAAAATTAAGATGAGTTCTTTGGAAGGAACAATTCCCTATTCTTCCTAACTAAAACTCCAACAAAAGACCTGAAATAAAAGCCTAACCCCAGAGAACCTCTGAAATGGTGGGCTATCGACCCGCACATCCAATAAGGTAGCCATTAGCCACACGTGGCTACTGAGCTTTTGAAATGTGGCTGTTCAGAATTGAGACGTGTAAGTATAAAATACACACTGTATATTTAAGACTTAGTACAAGCAAAGGAATGAAAAATGTCTCGATAATTTTTTTAAGTTTACAAGTTATTTATTTTAAAGCTTTTTCATCAAAGTATATTGTGAACACACACAAAAAGGCATACAAATCATAAGTGTATGGCAGAATGGACTTGTCATAAAGTATGCCCATGTTAGCAAGACCCTGTTTGGAAATAAAACATTAAGTCTTCTTGTATATCCTCCAAAACACTTTCCCAAAGTTGTACTCTAACTTGATTTCTAACACCATAAATTAATTTTATCTTGATTTGAACTTGATGTGATTCCATTCGTGCAACATATTCTTTTGTGTCTATGATTCATCCAGCTAAACCATGTATCTATAGTTTATTTTCATGTAATCCTAGGATTTTATAAGGACATTGTCCTGTTGGATCATCTGTATTGTTTCCAGGTTTTGGCTATTGTATATAATACTTCTATGAATGTTTTTATTCACACTTCTTTTTATGCTGGGTATTAAGTTACACATATTTAACTTCAGTTAAAAAAAAAAAAAAAGGCCAAGGCCGGCCCCGTAGCTCACTCGGAGAGTGTGGCACTGGTGGCGCTGAGGCCGCGGGTTCGGATCCTGTAAAGGGATGGCCAGTGCGCTCACTGGCTGAGTGTGGTACAGACAGCACTGTGCCGAGGGTTGTGATCCCCTTACCAGTCACAAAAAAAAAAAAAAAAAGCCAAAGTTTCCCAGTAAAGTTCTACCAGTTTACACTCCCACCAGCAATGTATGAGAATCCAGCTGTTCCATAGCCTCGACATTTGATACTATTAGCCTTTTTAATTTTAGCAAGTATGGTGGGTCCATAGTAGAATCTTATTGTGCTGGGTTGCTCAACTGTCCACCTGTTTAAACTGGAAACTGTATTTCTTAGACTTTTCTTCTCTACATGGCTCCTGGTTAAATTTTATCCAAAGTAAAATGGCACGAGATTTGGAAGTTGGAAGTGAAACCTCAGGCATTACACTCTAATGGCTTCCTTCAGTTAGAGGTGGTGAAAGAAACATGCAGAGGTGCAGTTGCATTCCATTCTCTCCTCATGCCTCCAGACTGCCCAGCTATCCTTTCTACTGTGGTTTTAATTTGCATTGTCATAATTACTAATGAAGCTGAGTATATTTTACATGTTTAGTAGTCATTTGTACATCCTCTTCTGTAAAGTACCCGTTCAGGTCTTTTGCCTATTTTTTCAATTGATTATCAGTTGTTGTTTTTTTCACAATTCCTTTCTTGACTGGTTCTCAATAATTGTTATATGGATTCCATGTTGAAATGATAATATAAGTATTTTGAATATACTGCATTAAGTATATTATTAAAATTAACCTCACATGTTTTTTGTTTTGCTTTGTTTTACCTTTTAAAATATGGCTACTAAAATCTTTAAAATTGCATTTAGGGGCTGACCTGTGGCTCACTTGGGAGAGTGTGGTGCTGATAACACCAAGGTCATGGGATCAGATCCCTATATAGGGATGGCTGGTTAGCTCACTTGGGAGAGTGTGGTGCTGATAACACCAAGGCCATGGGATCAGATCCCTATATAGGGATGGCCGGTTAGCTCACTTAGGAGAGTATGGTGCTGACAACACCAAGTCAAGGGTTAAGATCCCATTACTGGTCATCTTTTAAAAATAAATTAATTAATTAATTAATTTAATTAAATTGCATTTGTGGCTCAGATTTTTTTCCCATCGGACAGTGGTGCTCTAAACAATTGAAGTTTGACTATAGAATCTATTTTGGTAGTTGTCCTACCTAATGTTTTAAGGCCCTAAAGGTGCGTAAAAATATTTTATCAGGTTTTATGATTATTATTGTAAATATTTTAAAAAATTGAACAGAAATGAAACATCTACTTTCAAGAATACACAGAATAGATAAACTATCAAGTTTCTTTGCTTTTAGCTGAAATTACATTAACCAAGTGTGATAACTCTCTGCAGGGCTACCTCATTCTGCGCAGAAGCTCATACAACAGTTACGTATATAACTCTGTGTGTGTGTGTATATAGTCATATATATAAATAAATATGTTATATACATTCTATCTTTGATTCATTAAAAAAGAGAAAAGAAATTAGTTATTAACATATGCACACTGTGTGGCAAACAATTTTTTCAAAACATAGGGTTAGCTGGGGAAAAATTTAAAAGAATGCATTGAGTATTAAAAAGCTTAGAAACCACTGCTCTAGTTCATCTGAAAGCAGTCCTCTGTAATCAGTGAGGTTTTGAATGGGAGCAACTAACATAATAAGGAAAAATATTTGAATATCCATATTACAATTTTGTTCATAAAAAATTCTTCTCTTTTAAATAGGAAAGAATTCATGATAACATGATCCCCCTGCCCAAAGCCTTACATCTTGTGAATATTTTATATATATTGTTGAGCTGTTTCTGTTTATTACAGAGCAATTGCGTGTACCCTCTGAAAGCAGAAACATTAAAAAACAGATGCTTTGCTATAGCCTAATTTACATAATGCCATTGAGATGCAGTAAGCATGCTCAATCATTTTGTAATGCCTCTTCAAAGAATAAAGTCCTTTTTTCTTTTTACCTCAGTTTTACTGAAAGAAAGCAAACACTACACACCTAACATCAGCCACCACAAACCTTCTATGCTATTTTATGTTATTCTTATGCTATTCCAACCCATCATTGGCTCAGAAGGGTACTTCTTTTACTAACTTTTAAAAAATTGCCTCTCTTAAAATATCAACATTGCTCTGAATATTAAATTTTTGTGTCTCAATGTATTGAATTAAGCAGGCTCAAAAGGCCCCAATTTTAATTTCTTCTTGGCATTTTAAACCCAGATTCAGGTAAGTAACAAGCAAGAATTTCAGACTACTATATAATCCAATTTCTCAAGGTTACAATCAGTTTAAATACTTACGGGCTGGAATCTGTCATGAGGATTAAAAGCTATGATTCAAGAAAAAGTGAGGAGGAAAAACTCATTGTTAAATGGAGAAAGAATAATAATAACTGAAATAGATTAGATTCATAAGTGCTTTTTAGTTCTCCATTAGCCTTGAGCCAGTTTTTGGTATACTCCTTAAAGCATGTGTATGGATATTATAATTTTGAAAAATGAGTGGGTGTTCTTGTTTTGTCTCTCAGAAGTAGTCTGACATAGAAGGAATAATAAATGGGAGGCCTGCATCCGTGCTTCTCTCAGGGACCAACTAATTAGCTGTGAGTTCACGAGGTGCCACTCAACTTCTCTACATCTTGAATTCTTCATCTCTAAAATAAGGATTGTCTACCACTATAACAATAGCATTCAGAGTTATCCTTTAATAGTACCATGCACTAAGGTTATGCTAAATACTGTGTATATAATCTCACTTAACTGCCATAATAACCAATACCATTATCATCCCTATTTCACAAAAGTGAACGAGGCTAAATTATTTGCTTAAGGCCACACAGTTAATACATGACAAAGCCAAAATTCAAACTAGCTGGGTCATCAGTTTGTCTGTGGAAGTTACCAAATAAGATGACAAGGAAAAGAACTAGAGGATTTTGTGCATGCAACGAGGTGGCTTAAAATAAGGATGAGTCAATATAGATTAGTAGAGTGATTTACCATAGTAATTAAGAGCACAGTTACAGGGCAGGCCTGATTTGAACCATCCTTATCACTCAGTACTACAGTCAAGCCTTAGACTTCATCCCCTTCTCCAAAATTCTGGGTATGGAACTCCCCTTCCCCTTACCACCCTCACTGTATCTCTCTTGACTGTGAACAGAACCTATGGCTTCTTAACTCATCACCATTTTTCAATCCAACAGTTTCCTCTGGCTTCACTTGCCTAACCTGAACAATCAGAATCTCAATGATAAGCAAATTTGATAAAGACTCTTCTTATACCCTAGAATTTCTCACCCTGTGATATCCTGGGATGTCCACAGTACTAAACCTCAACTCTAGATTATCCACAGACATTGTAGCTAAGAATGTGGGCTCTGTAAAGCAGACTGCTTGCTATAGGAGCCCAGATACCCCTCTAAACAGATGGATAACCTTATGTGAGCTATTTAGCCTTTCTGTACCACAATTTCCTTACCTGGAAAAGGGGGAAAATAATGTTCTCTACCTCACAGGGTTGTTGCGTTAGATGAATTTAATTCATGTGAATAACATAGAACAGCATTCTGGTCTAAAGCACATATGGACTTCTGAAAAATCCTGGGGAGAGACACAAATGAGCATACATCTTTAGTCTCTGAGGTGTAATTATGGCTTAGATGAAGAATACTATCCAGTCCTATAAAGGTTATTACTGAAGTCATTTTTCTAAAAATTAAAAAGGTGCCCAGTTGTGAAAGAAGCCACATGTGATATGCCATGAGTGAACTACTTAATATGTGTTCCTAAAAAGAATGCCAACAGCACCTTGCAAGGCCTCCAAAGCCAATACTGAAAGATTCTTTAAATACATCAAAGGGAATAAACTTTCCACAGAATCACATGAGACCACTTGATGATCAAAGAGGAAAAACTATGCTCAAGTATGAAAAGGAGAGAAAAAATGTATCACTTGCCTCCATTTTCACATAAGATTACCTATATCTAAGTTGTTTTTTAAAGCAATACAAGTACCTTAAAATTAGACTAGAGTATTAAACAAAATAGGACAAACTAGATGCTGAAAAAGTCCTATGACAGACATAATGAACATATGAATTCTGAAGGCATTCAAAGCTGAGGACGTGAACTCTTGGTCCAAATGATTAAACTACTGCCATAAACGCTTTCTTTGTGAGAAAAACAATAGACCACAATTGTGATCCTCATCACCAAGAAGGGGTTCCACATAACAACTCGTAGGGTCTTTGTTAATGAAAATGGAAAACTATGGAAAATGCAAAGAAAACATTCACAAAAATCATCTACTTTAGGTGCGGCAATTATCCGATTTTTCTTATAAGACAATATAATCATTAACTTTTACAAATAAATACTAAAAAGCTCAATAGTACAATAGGATTTCTTGTTTCTTTGTTTTTAGCAGGAAAAGTAAAATTTCTCTCTCTCTTTTATAAAATAAATAAATATTTGCAAGTCTGAATTTTTAGAATTATTTATTCAGAAATAAGTCCAGTGACCAGCATTAGGCTTTAATCTATATATTTGTTGCCAGGTCAACTGTGGCATCGACTAACTAGCCACTCATCAAAATCCATGGTCCTGGGCCAGCCTGTGGCTCACTTGGGAGAGTGTGGTGCTGATAATACCTAGGCCACGGGTTTGGATCCCATATAGGGATGGCCGGTTTGCTCACTTGGGAGAGCGTGGTGCTGACAACACCAAGTCAAGAGTTAAGATCCCCTTACCGGTCATTTTTTTTTTTTTTTTTTTTTGTCGTTTTTTTTTTCGTGACCGGCACTCAGCCAGTGAGTGCACCGGTCATTCCTATATAGGATCCGAACCCACGGCGGGAGCGTCGCTGCGCTCCCAGCGCAGCACTCTACCGAGTGTGCCACGGGCTCGGCCCCTTACCGGTCATCTTTAAAAAAAAAAAAAACCCATGGTCTCATCTTCCTCGGCACACAACTAACCTACATTTCTTGGGCTCCTTGAGAAATGTGACATGTGGTCATGTGACTGAGTGTTAACTAACAGAATATGAGTAGAAGTATGTGTACCACATCCAGGCCCGACCCATAAAAATCTCCCACGTACATGTCTCTGTACTGTCATTCCCTTCTGGCTGGCTAGAATGAGCTAGAATGAAGATCGCCCCAAGGGTAACCTTGTAAGTCACATTTGAAAATGACAGAGGCTCTAACAGCCTAAATGACTGCATGGAAGAAGGCCACCCTGCTTACCTGTTCATCTACTAGTACTGTTACATGAACAAGATATAAACTTCTACTGTACTTGCATCATTATATATTTTGGGGTCTATTTGTGACAGCAATTAGCCTACCTTAAATAATGTAAATTTTAAAACAATGCAGAATTTTAGACTGTAAATAACTTAAGCAGTTTAATAAATCTATATAAAGAGAATGGTTTAGGCTCAACTAAAATACTCAAAGAAAAAGAAAATCTCAAAGACAGTGCTCACTTTTTAAAATTTCTTACTGAAATTTTTATCAGCAAATAAAGGGACTAGTAAAAGTACCTAGGCCAAATATATAAACTCTGTGAATGATAAATTTATCTGTTTCATGATAACCTTCTAAAAATTATAAATGACATTAATTATATTATATTACATTAATAGTGAGTGTTTAGATTGTGCCAAAAACTGTACTAAGCCATTCATGTGCATTATCTCATTTATTTCTCATCTCAGCCCCCTGAGGGAAATCCTACTACAATATCCATATTATGAATAAGAAAATTGAGGCACAGAATAAGTAAATCACTCAGATCATACAGTTACAAAGTGACAGAGCTGGGATCTGAACTCTACAATGCAGACTCCTGATCTATGCTCTTTACAACTATATAAAATGCCTTTGGAAAGTAATTTAATTTGTAACCTCAAAAGAATATTAAAGAATATAGCTCTATACGTGCCAAAAAAAAAAAAAAAAAAAAATCTGCGTATAAGAGGCTACAAACATACAGATGATAAGAAGTCTGCTTCTCTATGATGTCAATAGTGCTAAAAGGCCAGCATCAAATCATTTTCTCTACCAGTCTCTTCCTTGACAAACAGTATTAAATCATAACCCTCATAGAGAATAAGGGCAGGGATTTGTGACTGAGTACCTAACCTCTTATTTCTAGTTCACTGTCATCCTGAGCAAAAAATCAGCTTCTGGTAGATTTACTAGTGGCAGCATAACTCTAAAAATTCCTTTGATTTCTGCCTTGTCCAACCTCCCTACCCTATGCAATCAATTGCCAAGCTTGCCATTTCTTCCTCCAAAATGTCAATTACATGCATTCCCCTTTACATTTTCACTGTCATTATTCTAAATCAGACACTTACTGCCTAACACCTACACCACTGTTTTTCCAACTTTGTTAACTGTATTACTGATATGAGAAATATTTTACATCTTGATCCAATACAAATATACATGTATGTGTGTTTATAACTGACACCAAATCTTTATTAAATAAGATTTTCTCTTCCTAAGAGCAATTTACCCTGATACTGTCTAAAAACTTAGGTCACATTTCTCACTGTATTGATTTCATGACCCATTGGTGGGTCACAACCTGTGGTATCCATTGCAAACACTTCCTTATTGCCTCCATGTTTTCCTGGCTCCCATCGTTTCTATTCATGTCTACCGAATTAAAATTTTTAAAAGCTCCATTTTAATTATGTCTACTTCTTATCCAGATTTCTTTATGGACTCCTCTTAGAATCTTACAAAGAAAGTTCAAATTCCTTAGCCTGGTGTTTAAAGCTGTATCAAACCTAGCCCTAGCATAGACACCCCCACACATATTACCTCAACTACAAACAAACTGAATAAACCTGAATACAACTTGTGCTTATCTCATCTTTTTCAGATTGAATTCTGTCCCTCCTCAGTCCCTATGAAAATTCTACCCCATTCATTCATTCATTCATTCATTCATATATATTTAATGAGCAGCTACATGTTCTAGGTAGAGGGGGCAGGTGGTCCCTGCACTCACAGAGCTGACAGTATGGTAATGTAAATATGAAAGTATCAACAAATGTGAAAACAGTTACCAAAAGGGAAACAGAATATAACTGGATCATAAAATAGAAAGAGCATACCTAAATTATATGGCTAAGGCAAGTCTCCCAGAGAAAGAGCCATTTGTTTAATCTGAGTACCAAAGGATAAAAAGGAGTTACCAGGTGAAAAGTGAGGGTAAAATGTGCTCAGGTAGGGAAACAGCAAGCATGCCAAGGGTCCCGAGGAGAGAAACGGTATGTGCAAACCTCAAAGCAGTGGAAGAAGACTAGTTTGGCTGTGGAAGAGAGAATGCAAGGCAGAGCAGCCTGTGAGCTGGGCGGCAAGGGAATAGCAGATTGTGGATGGCATTACACCCCAGATCAAAATATTTATCATGCCTGCTATGTGCCAGCTAACTCAGCATTTAAGAATGCTTAAGGCATGTTTTCTTGCCATCCAGGAACTCACATTCTTCTCTGGAAAGTGATAGGTAAAACCTGTAGTGGGAGAAGAGCCAACTAGATATATGTACAAGTAGTTCAGAGAAAGGATTACTAACTTTTCCTGGAAGATTGAGAAAAGCTTCCTTTAGAAAGTAATGACTGAGCAGAGATTTGAAAAATGAATATGAGTTACTTTAGCAGATAATGACTTATCAGGCAAAGTTATAGGGACATAAACAAAATGTGCAAAATTATAGGGACATAAACCAAAAAAAAAAATCATGGGTTTTCCAAGAAGTTGTCATTGATAGTCCCAGGAGAAAGTGTTTTCATGCCCCTCAGAATTTAGGATCCCTGTATCATAATGGAGTTAGTCTACAGGATGATCAAGAACTTGAGGAAAGAGGCTTCATCCTTCTTTTTTTTTTTTTTTTAAATCACCAGTGGAAGCTTATCATAGTACTTTGCTTATAGAAGGCACTCAATATCATTAAAAATATATTTGTGGAATAAATAAATAGCTATTTGTTGAATTCAAATTAACAAGGTGAAGCCTTATGTGCAGAAGGAAACAGAGAAATATAAACTTTAATATACTTTTCAGGAGCTGGGAAGAAGATTACCAAAAAAGGAAGGGCTAGATAGTGGAATCCCTGTGACTCCAAAAGTTCAAATGGTAGGGGAAGGGTTCCAAATCAGGGTGCCTGGGAATGGGACTCTCTTGTATAAGAAGGCAACAGAAATGGATGAGAATAACGCAACACATAAATTACTCATCATCATTATTATTTTTTAAAAAGTCTACCTACAAATACTGAGATAATCATGAATCTGGCATAGCTGATATCAATTCAGGAAGAAAACATAGAATTTAATAGTTCACCTCTCTCCTTCCTTCTCCTATCTTAGCCTTGAGTGTGAGTGTTAAGAAATCATTTAAATTAACTTCAAAATATTCTTGCAGACATTACTAAACTCTGTCCATACCAATAAATTCCAATGACATCATTGTTTCTATGGTAACTAATGCACTTCAGAACGGGGAAACACTGCAAGACTAAAAACCAAGAGGGGAAAAAAATGGAATAAAGTGGTATAAACAAAGCATAACATCTCCTTTGCATTTATGGAACACTTTCTAATTTCAAACACTTTACCATTACTTAGACTCCGAGGCTCTTAAGAAAGAGCCAGAGGGATCTCAGAGGTCATCAAATCCACTTCCCACTTACAGCCGAGACCCCCTTTATGATGTAGCTGCACCATGGCTGTCCATGGTGGAAAAGTTCTCAGTCATTCACTTGCAAGCATTACTGAACATCTATCTTGCTTTGCAGGTTTAAGAGATGATTAAGACATTCTACCTCCTTAAAAATTTTTTGCAGTTCAGAGGGCAAATCATTAAAACATAAGGGTGAAAAAGAAGGGTTATAATAAAGATACAAGATGTCCAAATAGCCAGAGGAAGGAACTATTAATTCCAACTTGGAGGGATTACACAGTTCCAATGACTTTCATTTCCAATCCACACCCATTAACACATCCTGGACTTTGTCATGACCCAGAACTGCTCCAATCTGCAAACTTAAACTCCAACATTAAAGTTCTGATTCCAAACAGCTCTTTTGCCCCTAGCTAATCCCTGAAGTAGTCTATGAGCCTTATGCAGTCTATGATACTTCACTTGGAATAGTTCTTCCTGATACTTCTTTGCTAATATCCTCAACTTCTGTCCTTCAGTGGCATCCACCAAGCTATAGCCTAAGCTAGACTTAGTGACCATCTTTCTTCCACTCTGTGGGATTATCTATCCCACCCTCTTTCTTAGAGTCTACAGAAAAATTTGTCAGAACAATATGAGACTGACTGTCTCTTTATTTGTAAGGCAGTGTCAAGGGCTCCAGGTAAGTGAAAATAACATAAGAACTTAAAGGTATATATGATGAATTTCTTAACTGTGGTCATCAGACTCCCAACTAGCAAAGTCTACGTGGGACCTGCCCCATAGCCATAGTCACCTCAAATGACATCATCAGTTGAAATGGTCTGTTGGTATAAAAGATGATCTTTTATTAGGGAGTGAGAGGGATGGGATAAGAAAAAGGTTTGGCTCCTGCTCTTTTTAAAACTTTTCCCTCAAGGATTTCATGGTGCTTTTGAGTGAGCTAGACATACTCATATACCTCCATCTTCCCCTTACAGAATGAGAAGTTCAACATTCACTTTTATGCAGATAGAATGGTTATTATCTTGACCTTGAAGTGGTCTTAACAGATTGTTGGCCCTGTTATCTAATTTCTGCCCCCCAAAAATGATTATAGATAACTTGTTAACTCCGTGTCATAATTTTTGGTAGACAGCCTTCTCTCTAACTTGTTACTGATTTATATTTTAAAAACCAATATCTAAGTAACCTTATTTTAGTTATCTGGGTAAGCATTACTTGTACCTAGTTTATCTTACAGGGCACAATAGGAAGTCACATTGCTCAGACTAAGTGCTTTAAAGAGACAATTTTCTGTCTGAGGTGGGCATTTGGTTATCACTGCTTTAAAAATTTTTCCAAGCTAAAGTTCACAACATAGAACACTGGCCCTAAACTACTTGCTGATTACAATGTTTACCCCTGCTAGTGAAAATAACCTCAGATCACCTGGAAGGTAAGCATGCAGGTATCTTCCTTATCAGGCTTCTCAATTTTCCCAAGAGCTCTGCAACGCAGAGCTCCACAGCTTGTCAATGCTAACTGGCAAGGGAGAGGAGGTACTTATTGAGGAGAATCACCTTGACACCACTACTATGCTATTTTATACTTTCAGAAGCTCCTTTGAGAAATAAACATTTATGAAAGCTTCCTTGAGAGTTCATTCATTCTAATATATTATTGGATCTGATCCTGTGTCGTGTTCTCACTGAAGAATCTGATGAAAGTTATTCATTCTTTCCATACCAAAAACAAACACACACTGAGCATATATTTAGGGGTGGGGGAGGTGAGGGAGACAGAATCACGAGACCCCTGAAGCTAATCTACAGGCTGAAGTTTAAAAAGCTCTGCTCTATACGCTCTAAAATCTATTCTCAAATTAGGCAAGGCTACTAGAGAGCCACACAGATAGAAGCCTCATGTTGGCCTGTACTGAAATGCTTGCTCTAAACTGTACTCAGGCACAATCTCACTTGCTTTGGTTGAGGCACACTAGAAAGAAGAACACTCTATTTACTGTGAAGGCAATAATAACATACAGCTTCTTCTTTCCGAGAATCTAGAGGGGATATGTCTCTCTGGTCTCAGCTCTGTTCCTCTTGAGCATCCAGCTCTTTTTTTAACCTTGTAGAAATGAACAGTTTTATAACATTACCATGTTTCTTTCTCCTTGGCTGCTAGAAAATTCATGGTATACCTCTATCATGTATTTAAGTTCCTTAAGAGCATACAATTTGTTTACTGACTTCACTTCTAACTCCATCTGATTTTAATTATTCTTTCTCTATTTTCATTATATTTTTAACTTTTTTTTATTTTGCCACATTTAGCAGAAAATCCTGAAATACCTCCTAAAGACCATGGGCTATGAGTTAAACTGTAGGAGACAGAAGGGAAAAAGTAATCTTTTTTTCACCTGTTTCCCCACAAGTGATCTATCCAATTCTATCTAAGTAATTTCCTAAAACACTTTTTATTTATTTATTTATTTTGTCAGTGATGGCGGCAATTATCTGAGAGAGGTAGTACTTCTTCAAAAAATTCATGCCTGAAGGATGTTTTAGAATTCTTCTGATTAATATAACGTGTACACGTTTGCACCTATAAGTATGTTTTTAAAGTAACCATAAAGATGAACTAGGAATTTCATAAAGAGTTACACACAGGAATAAATTTAAAACTTGGATTGTATATTTCAATGACTTGCTTCTTCAGTTAGAAGAATTTCAAATCTTTCAATACCGAAGCTGTAAATGCTTACAGGCACGTTGACTTTTCGAAACATCTCAGCACCCTTGTGAGCGTCCATCAATGCAATGTCCTGAGGTGTGGAGACAATCACAGCACCTAACCAAAAGATAAATAAAATGATGCTATCTTTTAATTCTTTATGGAGATATTATCTCCATCCAACATTATGTCGCTTACATGCTCAAATGGTCTACTACATTAACTATTGAAGTATTTCATATAAATTTTATATAAATGAATGAGAAAGGCAAGCAAATGTCTACTTTGCTCTTGCCTACCTTTCACTCCTCACTTCTAAAATCACAACTGACTGATCAGTGACTCAGGATCACGGCTATATCACTGGAACTTTCTACTCATTCAGGCAATGTGCTAGATGCACAAGGCAGGCCTTACTTTCAAGAATTTAATAATTTACTTTGGAGACCAAAAAATCAAGGAGTACAACAAAATGTGCTAATAAGCATTAGAACAGAATTATGCACAGGGTGTTACAGAATTATAAAGGAGGAAAATGAAGGAAAGCGAATTGAAGAAGGCAGGATGGTGAAGTATGACAAATATGGGGAAGCAAGAGTTAAGAAGCAATAGGGGAAATTTTTCAGAAAAGGGTAGTTCCTAAGTTGAGTCCTAAAAGTTTATATTCAAAATAGAACTTACACTGTGGAGAACAGTTTGGTGGGGTAAAACAGGGCTATGGCAGAAATTCAGATGCAAAATGGTGGTGGCCTGAACTAAGGTGGCACTGAAGTGAATGAAGGAGGTGGCTTTCCTGGATCTCCACTACTACCCTACAGAAACCAGATGGTACTAGGGCGTAGTGTTTTGAGAGAAAGTGTAGAATAACTTTTTTTTTTTTTTAAGTGGAAACAACAAAGGCCTGGTTATGACTGGCAGAGTCTGTGAATTTCTTAAATTTTGTGGTCACTTCTAGATGATAATCTGAAAAATAATTGACATAAACATATTATAAATCACATGACTAGCCATCACCTTCTAAGTACACAATGCCATGACATTTCAGAGTCCCAAACTGTTAAAATGGTACCAAGTGGCAGTCTCTGTCACGGCTAATATAAACATATGCATGATTAACAATAAATAACTGATTACACCAAGTGAAAGTGAAATCATACTAGAGAGTATTGTTTGAAAGGATATTTTGAAGAATTAGAACAGAGAAAAGTGGTGGGAGAGCTAAGTTATCACAAAGCTCATGGCAATATAGGCATGCCGAACTCAAAAGAACCTGTGCAATAGTAGTTAGCTACAAATTCATCTTGCAATCAGCATTTTCATTTCAGCAAAAACTTCTTCTTTCTCATTAGTCATTAATTTCAATTTTATTGATTTTTTAAATTACATAAGAGCTATAAATGAATTTATGTTTATAAATTATAACACTGTAAGTGACCTTACAGTAAAAATAAGTTAATATGGGGTATGGGAGCATGAGATTATTTTTCCTTTAGAAGGAGGGTCTACTCATTACTCAACTTTGAGATACCCTAGCTTTAGAATTCAAACAGATCAGGATTCAAATTTTGATTCCACAGCTGACTACCTTTGTGACTAGGTAATGACTTAACCAATCTGAGTTTCAGTTCTCCATCTACCAAATGGCATAGTAATATTTAGGTCACAGGGTTGAAATAATTAAATAAACTACTGTACACAGAAGCTTGACATGAGGCCTAACATTCAGTAAATGATAGCTGTTGCTATTGTTAATAATAACATCATCATCATCACTATGTTTAGTACTATTATTAATAAAATGCCTCAGAAATTGCTGGGAAGAACATTTTCCTATATGCTATCAGGCACCTCATCCTACTTTCCAAACTGTTCCATGGATTGCTACATCCTTCTATTTTGATTTACTCTGCCCAAAAAACCAGAAATTAGTCAACAGTTCTCTTTCCCTTCTTTCAAAGACTGATAGAAATCTCATCTCTGCAAAAATTATACTTTTCTAAACACATCCAATATATTTCTACAATATTCCACTTTCTAGATTCTGTTATCAATCTGTTTTACTGTTTTTTCATATCCAGTCATTTGGAAGAGATCTAATTCCAGCTCTGGCCTCAGGTAGCTGTGTGAATAATCTTGGGCAAATAACTCAGAATCACTGTGGATCTCAGTTTCCTTAGCTATAAAACTACTCCACCAGATAGTCTCCATGGTTTCATCTATGATTATATGATTTAGCATTCCCTCTTAACTACAGTTTCCAAAACCATCCCTGCCCAACCTGACTGCCCCGGTAATCTTATTTAAGTGAATGTGAAATGCTCCCTTCTCCAAGAAGCATAGACCCTCAATCTCAGAGCTATTCTCTTCATAAATAAACAGGGAACCTCATTGGCTAGTTCCTCCAAATCTTCTCCCTAACTATACACTAGTATATAGGGCATTCTCTGTTGTATTGGCTCTGAAAAGTACCCTTAGCTTTCATATGATATAAACATGTTAGTTTTAAATACTCTGTCTACTATGTGTATCAACACTATACAATATAGCTTTTCGAGGGCCGTTATGATTTTCTCACCTTTTTATCAAACAAAACTAATGACACAATACCTTGCACAAAATAGGCATTTAACAAAAGATCTGTGACTTAAACAATTTTCCTGTATTTTTCAGAATCACCTAGCCTAGATTACTGCAGCATAAACTTTTAGTTGGTAACTCCTTGAATTACATGTCAAGAGCTCTGGATTTTGGTTTTGTTGACTGTGTTAATGTACTATACCACCTTGAATAACTCACTAAATCTCAATGCATCTCAGTTAACTCCTCTATAAAATGAACCTATTTCCATTGGTCCTATTTAACTTAAAGAGCTGTTCCACTTAAAAAAAAGAGAGAGAGAGAGAATGTGAACATGTTATAAATGGTCAGGGACATTATTTTGATAGCTAAAGATCCCAGAGAGAGAGATTCAAGTGACTTGGTTTTCTATTAACCTTTGTTCTTACCCTTAACAAAGTATCACAAATAAGCATACATGCTATCTGAGTTTCTTTGTAGAGTATTATGAATGGCACCATTCAAACATAAAATAACTTTTTGACAAGGACTATCATCTTCCATGCCCCATCAAATGCTCACAAAACATGTAAACATTCCAAAGGAACTACTAGCCACATTTATGTGAGATATTTTAGTATAAGATCTTTTTTTTTTTTTTTTTTTTTTGGCTGAAATGTATATTCTTAATTAATGACCAAGTCCTTAATCACAATACAATCAGCCTTTAGGATACTGTCCTAAAAAAAAAAAAATTCTATTCCTTTTTGAAGAATACAGAAACATAACTGGTCCACACATAAATCACTACTTCTTTTGTTCTACCAAAATGGATGCTCCTTAATGTATGATGTGGTTACATCCTGATAAACTCATCATAAGATGAAAGAATTGTAAGTCGAAAATGCACTGAAAACACCTAACCTACCGAACATCATAGCTTAGCTTTGCCTATCTGAAATGTGCTCAGAACTCTTACACTAGCCTACAGTTCGGCATCTTGACAGAGTATCATACCACATACCACTAGCCCAGAAAAAGATAAAAATTTAAAGTATGATTTCTACAAAATGCTTACCACTTTCATACTGTCATAAAGTTGAGCCATCCTAAGTCAGGGACTGTTTGTACGTCATATAAATAATCATTTCAGACAGCCCTGTAATGACCCTTAGAATTGATAAGAAAATAAAGTACAAAAAAAAAAACAAACAAACAAAACCTCCAGTAAAATTGAATCTTAACCAATCTATGCATTTTAACCCAGATTTTTAAATTTTAAAGGAACTATGTCTTGTTAATATATCTCTCAGCTTGAAATGCAGTCTTCAAAACCTGATCATACATTTTATCTTAATGGTTTTCAACTTTCTACAAGGTAAATTGTAATTTTTCTCATGGCTCATAAAACATGAACTAATATGAACTGGTCTAGAATTTTCTCCCTTTATACCATCACTGATGACACTTCAGTTTTGCGATGGAGAGCTTGTTAGAAAACTTGTGCTCCCTCTACTGACCATAAGGAAATGTCAGCAGCAGCAAAAAGAATGTTTAGTTTGTAATAAATGAAATTATTTTCTGGGGGTAAAATGCCTATCTCAAGAATCCCATAGAGAATTCTCTATCCATTTTCTAGAGTAAATGTCTAAGTCCAAACAATGAAATAATATTGTTTAAATGCTATTTCCCAACTTGTGATCTTTTTAAATCATTTTTTATCAGCTGAGATTTACTATAAAAGGTTAACTGTCTGGCAGACTCTGGCAAATATATAAACATTTTACAAAATAATTATTTAGAGTATTGTCTTAATTGTTAATTCTCCAGACTATTAAGAGGAAAATCTATTTATAACTGCATATCTGGATTTGGTTCAGAATTCAGAGTAGTGAAACATTTAAAACTGATTATTCTAGATGTTAGGCTGATCATAATTATATCAGTGTGGAACTACTCAACTATGCATTCTAGTCTCCAGGGCCTAGATTGTATCTAATTCCCATAGTTGATTGTGAACTTTAGTGTTGTAATTTAAAAAACACGTACAACAAAACCTGCTTGGAATTATACCTGGAGGAATAATGCTACACCTTATATTGACGTGCTCAAGAATTGTAAAGTCAACTATGACTTTTAAAAAAATTAACTGCTATTCTTAATGTTCACAGTGCTCTTAATATTTAGTGCTGCTGATTTTCATTGATTTATTTGGAGATACATTTGTAGCAAAAGAAAATAATCACTCAATTTCTGCTGGCTTAACATAAACAATGCCAAATATATTTATAATTTTTTATTAACTATAAGTAGATTGGCTTTGGTATATTTTAGCTCTCACCTGTCTTCCTCATCTCTTACCCCCAAACTTCCTGAATTATAAACATTATTTGCTATAAGATCAAGAAATGCTCACTAATATCAATCAGCTTAAGTAAAACATGATTTAGGGCTGGCCCGTGGCTCACTTGGGACAGTGTGGTGCTGATAACACCAAGGCCATGGGTTCGGATCCCTAAATAGGGATGGCGGGTTGGCTCTCTTGGGAGAGTGTGGTGCTGACAACACCAGGTCAAGGGTTAAGATCCCCTTACCCATCATCGTTTTAAAAAAAAAAAAAACCAAAAAAATGATTTAAAAGGTAAATTCACCTCAAACATACTCACAGACTGTATTTCAACAGAAAATATAAATAATTCTTGGATGAGTCATATTGGTTTGGACTCTGCTTTCAACAGAGTAGAGAATTGACTATAGTCATGAAGAGGATATGTTTTGCTAATTTAAAGATCAATCTCAGAAATGAATTTTGCTTTAGGAAATTATGTCAATTGCTGCCAAAAAGAATTATCAAACACGATAAATACTGGAAACCACAGTAATTCGAAGTTTCTGGTGAGAAAGAGTGTGTGTACTTTGGAACTGTAAGAATTCAAGTCTGTCAAAGGAATCTGGATATATATCTGCTGTTTAGGGACAAAGATTGGTTCTTCAATATAATGGAGTCAACAGGTAATGGGCTTCCAGTCACTGCACCTTAATGATGCTACAAAGAATTAACAACGGCTATCCAGGCTAAGTTCACTAAGGAACCAATGGAGACGAGTGAGGTTTCCAGATTTTAAAGAGCTTAAATAGAACCAGGCAGTTCTATCCTGTGTTCATGTTCTCTTTCTCTTTTTCTCTCTCTTATTGTCATCTCCCCTATCCTCTTCTGATGTCTCTGGTGAAGTTAAGATAAAATCCTTGCTTCTTTCCAATCCTGAATCCATCTTTATGCTGATCAGCAAATACCTCGGGGAGCCTACTTGTTGCACACGTATGTCTCTACTATTCAGAAAGCTCTTTTGCTCTTCTGTTTCTGTTCATGCTGAACTCTAAGATTTAATATTTTGCATTTCAAATTCTGTTAGATGCATGTATAGCTCAGCCTGCCCGTGACTGCAGTGAGCCACTACTAACGGCTATTTGTTTAATAATGGAACACATACCTTTTTATACACATTCTTTCTCTAAAAGAAACTCCAGAGAGGAGAATTGTTATTGTCTGATAACCCTAACTTTATTTAAACAGGCATATTTCAGGAAATAGAGGGAAAGCTTTAGTCTATTTCCAAATACTGTCATATTTAATATGCAAAGACATTCTTCAGAACTATACCTCAGATCCTGATCACATGTTTAACATCTATGACCAAGTGCAAAAACTTTTTAGATTGTGGGACTTGTACTTTTTCTACATATAAATGTTTAGTGGATTTAAAAGTAGTTTTTAATATGAACCTGACTACATACTGGTCATTATACCACTTATTGAACTTTAAGACATTAAGGAATTTTAGCTGTCTGGCATATCATAAAAGGAAAGTCCAGAAATTCTTAAGCTACAAAACTGAATGAACTATCTGAGAAGCTTCCTATTTAAACACAGGCTAGAAGACCACCTGGAAATGTTGTTGTTCATTAGCCAATGGTATAATACTTAATTTTATAAATTTGATTCCCAATCTAACAAGGACTGAAGTTTTGGACTGAAATACCAGGAATGCCTTAAAAAATAAAATTCCGAATATAGTTTCTAGTCTTTAACAGTTGGTTACAATTTGTGTAACAAAAAAACAAGTTTATTTTGGAAAGAATTTTTATAATTTGATGAATAAAGGAATAACTCTACATAATGTAATTCTCCCCAAGTATCCACTAATTATAACTCTGCCCAACATTTGCATGGAAAGATGGTGCACCTGGAAGAATTCCAAAACTGACTGTCTCTTATAATATTCCATTCTAGAAATTAAAAACATAAATGAAGATGAATATCCCTTAATACTAGGAAAAACTATGACCTAAGTCTTCAACCTTTAAGGTGCAAGCATGTCTCTAGCTTTACAGTTTGAGGACGTTATAAAATGAAAAACTGTAGGAGAAACATAGCACTAAAATCCAACATAGCCAAACATTTTTCTTTGAGTTTTCAATGGTTTTCCAAGAAGTTAGCATTAGATGTCTTTAAAGAATTACTCTAGTAAATTTGAAAACAATTAAGAAGAGAAAAAACAGTTATTTGGCAAAAAATAAAAGATTTTAGTTTACCTAAGTGAAATCACTATATTCCTTTAAGAGTAAATACCAGATAATCAAGGAAACTATTTCAAGTAATGGCCTATGGTTATTCACTTATTTAACGCAGCAACAACAAGTTTCTGATCCTCCAATCCCCAATAGGTTTTCACATTACAAAAACCACTCTTCAAATTGGCAGTTAAAGAGTGTTACCATAAAAGAAATAATTGATTAAGCCAAGTGATCTGATGCTGACAGGGGGAAAATATGAGGGTGGACATGCATAGTTTTTTCTCAAGAATTTCTGATGAGTGAATAGGAGTTCAGTCACTGTGGCTGTATTCTCAACATCTTTCACAAGCAGTAAATGCCTTTCACTTTAAACGACGACTGAAATATTAGAGTAGCTTAACTGAAAATTCCTACCCCATCTTATTTAAACGAATGAGAAGCAGAAAGTCCTCTGGCTTTCCTTCTATCTATAGGGTCCAGACAGGAAGGGTCCTAGACAGGAAGAAAGGATATCACCTCATTATCATAGTATAACACCAGACTGTTAGTGCAGCTTTTCTTGAGCCCATGGATATTCAGCATATTAACTAGCTGACTGCACTGCCATACACAGTAACTTCTCCCTATCCAGGAGATAAGAAATCAAAACAGGGCCCACACTAGAACTGCCTGGCTGTTTTTTGTGCCTCTTTTGCCATTCCCTGTAAGAAAGAGAAAGATAGAACAAAGAAGAGACCATAATGGATGCCCTCTCAACTACTCAGCTTTGTCCTTTGTATTATAGAACAATTTCCAAAAGTTTCAGTTGTACACTAACCTTTACTTAATAAAGTGAAGGGGAACTTTCTTCCCTAACAAAAGAAACTCTTCTGTCCTTTACTCCCCACTATAAAAAACATACTGGCAATCACTGCTTATCTACAATATAAATATTCTGTTCATAAGTTAATTACAGTACAATTTTGCCTTGTGATCATATGAATTTTCACTAATTAGTCTGTACGACTGGTGTCTATATTAGCTTGCAAATTTTAGAAGGCAGAAATCCTGTCCCTTTGATTTGTATTTCATCTGTCTTAAACCACTAATTCACAGTCATAATAATGACCATGAAGAGATGCTATGTTGGTTATTCCTCCCTGACCCCCTCAAACTCTGCCCAGATTCATTCTCCACCCTTCTCTGTCCTGATCAGTGTCCCAGTAGCTGGCTTCTGTACACTGCATCATCTGAGTTTCCTTGCCCTCTGGCTCCTAATGGGGATCTGCCACTAAGAGGTACCAAGAAGAGATGAGACTGTGCGAGGAGAAAGAAACTTCAGTATCATTACCTCCCTCGCATGCCATTCCCTCCCACCTTGCAGTAGTTCTGGCAGTGGCCATGGCTTCCATCAGGTAGCCCTTTTTAATAGCTCCAGCAGTCTCCAGGACAACTTCTATTGCCACTAGTCCCTGGGTACTTCATCATCTCTTGCTGGTTTCCTTAATGCTGCCCACACCTCTGTAACTAGTCCCTTCATTAAACTCTGTTTTGTTGATTCCCTTTAAGATGTGTCACATGTTTCCTGCTAGGACCCTGACTAATATAGCACCTTAATATAAATAAGTTACTTAAACTCTCCAGTCTTCGGAAAAACAAAATACATAAACTCTTCACTTAATTCCAAGAGCTAACATCACATTAAGACAGTCTTCAGACAGTCATATAGAAGACTTCAATTATAGCAGAGGAAGAAAGAAAAATATTTTAGGTAATATCTATTAGAATTAAAATACCAGAACAGTACATATATTTTCAAAATTGTCAAGGAAATTATAATGTTTCTCAAAGAAATATTAATCTTATTCTATTATGGAAAAGCTGTTAAGTGTTCAAAAATTCCTAAGAGTGCATCAGTATGCACTAAGAAAAACAAAAACAAAACAGATTGCAACCCTGGAATCTACCCAATTCAGTATATAGCAACAACTGATTTATGAGTTAAACAAACAATAAGCAAACACACAGCAAACTATATCGCTAACCAAAAAGAGAAGAAAAATAATAAAATAGATCCAGCACTGACAACTCTGCCTTCTCCCCTTAGCAAGTTCAATAAGACAAAAACAAATCCAAGGACTCTAACTGGTTATCTCCCATCCTTATCCTGTCTACTTTCCCTCTAGCAATTACTACAACTCCTAGGTATGGTTCTAGTTTATACCTGTATTATGTAATGATTTGGTAGTCCATGTAAGCTCAAATTTAAATCATTAGCCACTAATATTGCTGTCAACACATTTATCTCTGTTGTTGCTATACAACAGTTTTAACACAAAGAGGATGATTTTTTTCTTTAAAGTTTCTTGTTATAATGAGCTTGTCAACCATCCCATGGAACAAAATGGAACACATAAAAAGAGTTGCTAATTAGCATTCAGAAAGAGGATCTTTTTCTTTTATGAGTCTGCCTCTATGAATTTTCCAAAAGAATGTCTCTTTCCAAGTATAAAACATTTAATTTTATTCTCAACATGGCTTAGAGCAATGCAAAATTGATTCTAATTCATATTTCATGACCCCCTTCCCCCAAAAAACTCTTTTTAAAAAGTGTTCAAGTAGTTTCTAAAAACACCACACATTTAGATGGAGCTTTTACATTCATTACCTCATTTGATCCTTACAAGTCTATGGGATAGGCAGGTGCTCCACAGGTAAGGATAAAGAGTCAGAGAGGTAGTTAGCACCTTGCTAAACATTACTGCAAGTACATAAGATAGTTTCTTATTATCTTACGATGGAGCAATGCTACCAACTCTCACTAATAATTTAACACAGAGCCTGCACACAACCAAACAGTAAGTTCCCAATGCACACTATTACCCCGGACACTAAAACAAAGTGAATATTAAAAGGTATCAACTGACCAAAAGGATATTATATATAGTATGGTAAAAAACATAACATAAATAAACACCTAAAATGAAAGTATTTTTCTCTTTGAGGGGGAGTAAAATAAAATGTATGTTTTTAAGAAATGCTTCCTTTAACAGATACATAGAAAAAAACTCTTGGGTGAAAGCAGTGGTGGGGCAGCAATCACAGAAATGAATTAGCAAGATGGTAAGAAAAGATAAACCATTCCACATAAACACTGATAACTAGTCAGACTAGCTTTGTCATTTGTTCAGTCAATATTAATTGCATAAGCTAATGCCCAAGGTACTCTAAGAGATACTGGCATAAATAGAAAAAAATTCATGCATTTATGCAGCCTACAGCCGTTTTGGGAAGATAATACAGACACACAGAAAAAAACACTCATACGCTGATTCAACATTTCCTGAGTAGTTACATAAAGGCAATGAGTTTGGTACTGTGAGAAATACAAAAATGAATGAAACAGATCCTAGCCCTCCAGAGGCTGGGAGGGAAGTCTGCTAGGGAAGATAACACAGGTATGCAGGTTTGAATGAAGAACATCACAAGTGCTATAGGAGTGGTCCAAATAAAATGCTATGTGAATTCCAAACAGGGAGAAATGATTCCAAACTGAGGGTTTGAGGAAGATGGCATGGAGCAGACATTTAAACTAGAAAGCATTCAGAGGTTATGCAGGATTTGATTGGGGAGGAAAGACATTCAAATGTACGTAAAGACAGAGACTCTGGAAAGTAAAGGGAAAAAGGAGAGGCAGTGAGTACACAGGGATTCTGGGGGAGGGATCCCAGGTTACATGAAAGAGTTTAAGTGAGAATAAGAAGGAAGTCAAATCACGGGGAGCCTCAAATGGGAGTCTCAAGAGCTTATGTGCTTTATGGGATATGGAACATAAGAAGAGGTAGAACACAGAGTATCGTAAAAGGGCCCTAAAGTCAATGATAATAAAGGAAAGGAAAATTAGGTTTATAATTAGAGAACAGATAATTTAGTTAAATCTTGAAGGGCAGACATGACTCCAAATTATGTAAATTAATGAAAGCCATGATTCAGCCAGGCTAGCAACTCTTCAGTTGGTGTCATTCCCTCTAAATCCTGGAAGCTGGTTCAATTTTGGTATCTCCTTAGATATGTTAGTTGTGAAATAACATTGGCCTAAATAAAACCAAACCTCAGGCATTAAGCCCTTAACAAACACATTTTAACAAATACACACATACACACACACACACACAGGCACAATTACAGGTCCCCCCATCCCAAACTCCCCTCCCACATCCTTTTTGGTAGATATTTTTGTTTGCCATTTTTCTAATTATAAAATTAATACATGTTTACCATAGAAAATCTAGTCTTTTCATTGTTATCAATTTTAATATAGACATAATAACTCACAATATGAATGCACTAACACTGACTGCTACAATTCAATAAAGGGAGCCACTGTGTCTAGAAACTAGCCAAATGCTCAAGACTGATATGGATCAGCCCAAAGATAATAGTGGTTTTCCAAAGAATTGCCTGGGGCTCTACTCATAAAGGCCGAAGGAAACTGCTTTTAGACTGCCTCCAGAACTTTCCCAGAAAGTGTGAGTTACAGAGGCCCAAAACAATCTCGCAGGACTCAAAAAAATTACTGAATATAGTAAGCACCAATACAGAACATTGGTTGGATATTCATCACATAAGGGTGCAGAGGTTTAGGCATATTAATGGGTAAATTTATTTTTATCAGGGATCACCCAGATTAGAATGATTTCAACCTAAATGATTTGAATGGACTAGGACTGAACTCAGAAAATCAATGAGTCAAACATTGTTGGGATTTACATTAGGGCAGCTTGACACAGATGTTAAGAGCATAAGCTTTAAACTCAATCAGAACTGATGTGACTCTTAGCTATGATATACTGTAACTGTGTGATCTTGAGAAAGTTACTTAACCCTTCTGAGATATAAGATAATAAGGATAATATAACACCTATGATAATTAAACACAAAAATTAAAGTATGGAAGATTGTCATTAAATGGCAGTTTATCATCAACAGGCAACTACCATGGTACCATTTCATGCAGAAATCTACTATCCTTAAAGAATTTTTTTTTAATTAAGTTTTAAAAATTATAAAAATTACATGTTCATTATAGAGAATTTAGAAAGTACTGATAAACACTAATTTTAATTCCACAGTCTAGAAATAACTAAGTTTGTGTATTTTCAAAAGCATCTTTAGTAACTGGCCCTACTTCTTTTTTAAATAGATTAGACTTGGGAAGTGAAATATATGTTGTTTCTATAGTAGAATTATACAACAGTAGGAGTTTTATTTTGGCTTTCTCCTCCTCATGCCAAAAAAAAAAAAAAAAAAAAAGCATATAAAACAAAGTATGGTACTATCGTGAATGAGCTACAAGAATCATTTTTATTCTTTAAGTCCCATCTCCATGAGTTGTTTTACATTCCCCTCAAACTCACAGACCCTTCTTCCTTTGAACCTCCATATCATAGGGTTTAGATCTCTCATGTGGCAACTTTCATATTCTGGATTATAGCTATCTGTGTTCTTTTCTTACTAGCCACTCTCTCCTGCTCCTTACTTTGCTCTATCTCCTAGAGCTGGGGCTATTAACCTGATGACTGTAAACCTCCTGAAAATATACATAAAATTAGTGTTTCTGTATATATAAGTACATTTTCCTGGAGAGAATTCATGGCTTTCATCAAATTCTCAAAAAAGGTTTGAGAGTCAAAAAAAGGTAAGGAACTCTAGTCTAGGAGAAAGACTGATTTACTTATTCTTGGATCCTCTACAGTGCTTAGCATCTACCTTACATATTGATAAACTTTTGTTGATCGAAAATTTTATTAATTAAGTAATAAAATCATATTTAGGTTTCTGTTTAATGCAATCTTTAAAAATATTTTTTCCTCTTTGGTCTTCTAAATCTTAATGTAAAAAATACTGTTTCTGAAAGTTGAACAGTGGTTGCCAGGGGCTTGGGAGGGGGCAATGGAGAGTTATTGTTTAATGGATACAGTGTATCAGTTTGGGAAGATGAAACTTCTGGAAATGGACATTAGTGATGACTGCACAACTATGTGAATGTAGTTAATACTACTGAACTGTTATGTATATTTTATCACAACAAAAAAAATGCTGTCTTATTCTCATGTAATATTAATCACCTATTACAGGGCAGATTCATCAGAGGAAATAAATAAATATACTAGTTACATTTAAGGATATAAGAAAGAAACTTTAAGGATGTAAGAAAGAAAAGGGAAGAAATCTTAACCCCATCTATATACGCTGCTGGTTTTGAAGTGTAAATACAAATTCAAATAGAGTAACTTAATCATAAATCTTGTCCATACAGAGGCACCATAACCTGAGTAAACAAAAGGAAACAAAAAATTGCTCAGGGATAGCAGTTTATCTTTGTGAACTAAATTAAACTCTTTCAAGGTACCAAGCTACTACTCAGGGCATAAATGATACTTTAGTCCAATTTTGTTCATGTTATCCATATGAATAACAGAAGTATTTTGGAAGCCTGCAATAGGCATTTCAAGGTATGAGGAGTAAATGTTATTCAACAAACATTTAGTTAAGTGTTTTAGTCCATTTTCTGTTGCTATAACAGAATACCACAGACTGGGAAATTTATAAAGAAAAGAAATTTATGAGACTGACTTCAGGAAGTAGGACCGGACACAGACTTCATGAATACGACCCCAAGAGCACAGGCAACCAAAGGAAAAATAAACAAATGGGATTATATCAAACTAAAAAGCTTCTGCACAGCAAAAGAAACAATTAACAGAGTTAAAAGACAACCAACAGAGTGGGAGAAAATATTTGCAAAATATACATCTGACAAAGGATTAATATCCAGAATATACAAGGAACTCAAACAACTTTACAAGAAAAAAACAAGCAACCCAATTAAAAAACGGGCAAAAGAGCTAAATAGACATTTCTCAAAGGAAGATATACGAACGACCAACTGACATATGAAAAAATGCTCAACATCACTCAGCATTCGGGAAATGCAAATCAAAACCACACTGAGATACCATCTCACCCTAGTTAGGACGGCTAATATCCAAAAGACTGTGAACGATAAATGCTGGCAAGGTTGCGGAGAAAAAGGAACTCTCATACATTGTTGGTGGAACTGCAAGATGGTGCAGCCTCTATGGAAAATGGTATGGAGGTTCCTCAAACAATTGCAGATAGATCTACCATATGACCCAGCTATCCCACTCTTGGGAATATACCCAGAGGAATGGAAATCATCAAGTCGAAGGTATACCTGTTCCCCAATGTTCATCGCAGCACTCTTTACAATAGCCAAGAGTTGGAATTCCGCCCAAATGTCCATCATCAGATGAGTGGATCCAGAAAATGTGGTATATCTACACAATGGAATACTACTCAGCTATAAAAACGAATGAAATACTGCCATTTGCAACAACATGGATGGACCTTGAGAGAATTATATTAAGTGAAACAAGTCAGGCACAGAAAGAGAAATACCACATGTTCTCACTTATTTGTGGGAGCTAAAAATAAATAAATAAATAAACACAAAAAAACCGGTGGGGGGAGGGAGGGAAGAAGACATAACAATTACAATTCCTTGAAGTTGATACGACAAGCAAACAGAAAGGACATAGTTGGGAAGGAGGGGGGAGAGGGAGGAGGGAGGGAGGTTTTGGTAATTGGCCACAATAATCAACCACATTGTATACTGACAAAATAAAATAAAATTTAGAAGGAAAAAAAAGAAAAGAAAAGAAATTTACTTAGCTCATGGTTCTGGAGGCTGGCAAGCCCAAGAGCATGGTAGCAGCTTCTGGTGAGGGCTTTTGTACTGTGTCATAACATGGCAAAGGGCACCACATGGGGAGAGGGAAAGACCATGCCAGCTCAGGTCTCTTCCTCTTCTTGTAAAGCCACCAGTTCCACCATGGGGACCCCACCCTGATGACCTAATCTAATCCTAATAACCTCCCAAAGACCCCTCCTCCAAATACATATGAATTTGGGGATTCAGTTTCTAACACATGAAATTAAGGGGACATATTTAAGGTACAGCATAAGCTAAAAATTAAGCAATATAAAATATTTCAAAACTACTTAAAACAAAGAAAAAGCAGGCTATACAGTACAGTGATTACAAAAAGGATAGATTATTTTCATATGTTACTTTACTCCCATCTCATACTTTATAGCCTCCTCACCAAAGAAAAAGCCTCAGACTCCAGTAAGGTTACAAATATACTCAAACATCAAAAATATTCATATTAATGAGGATATACTGATATTTCTAAGCAAAATGTATATCTTGTCAAAAACTTAAGATTCTAAACCTTTCGAAAGGGCTGATGTCAATGATATCGCTTAGATAACCAATAAATGACTGATCTGCAAAGATCAGAAAATCTTTAGAAACAGATTAAATTCCAAATTACAAAAAAGATATCCACTACCATATTAAAGTATTATGTACTTGATGTTAGCTATTATGTTCATTGCTCTCTTGACCTTAACGTTAAATAATTAGCACAATATAAAATTCTCCCATAGTTGTATTTACCAAAAAGCCAATTGTGATATTTTGAAATACAGTATATATTTGGTCCTCCTAGTCCTTGTCTCCTGACAAACAGTTTCTAAAATCCTTAGAATCTCCAAAGTGCTGTCTTTTTGTATGCTAATGAGTTGACTGAAGGCTGGCAGCTCCTAGGTACCTTCAGGATAGGGGCTGGTCACAGGAAAGACCAAGGCAGTCCCACCCCAACCTCAAGCAAGGGGAGAGGGACTGAAGGTTAAATGCTCACCATGGCCAATGATTTAATCAATTGTTGCTACGTAATTAAAGCTTCCATAAAAAACCAAGAAGCCTGGGTTTGGAGAGCTTCCAGACAGTGAACACATGGGGGTTTTCGCCTCTACTTGATGGCAGAGTGGCATATCCCAACTTCACAGGGACAGAAAGAAGTTCCTGCACTTCGGACCCTTCCAGACCTCGCCCTATGTATCTCTTCATTTGACTGCTTATTTATATCCTTTAAAGTATCCTTTGCAATAAACAGGTAAAGTGTAAGAGTTTCCCTGAATTCTATGAGCTGCTCAACAAATCAATCCAACCTGAGAAGGGACTTTTGGGAACCCCAATTTATAGCCAGTTGGTCAGCTGCAAGGCAAAACAACCTGTAGCTTTAGTGTGGCATCAGAAGTTGGGGGGTGGGGTCGGCAGTCTTGGGGACTGAGCCCTCAACCTGTAGAATCTGATGCTATCTCCAGGTAGATAATGTCAGAACTGAATTGAAGGGACCCCCCCTAGTATCCACAGAACTGGTTACTTCCTTCCTAGTGGGGAGAAATCCTCACAATTGGTCACGTTAGTCAGTCTTTTGTGCTGTTACTAAGTAAGAATATAGGAAAAACACACACTTTGTATTTTTTCCTCACAGACCAACTTTCCTAATATTTACTCTTATTCAATATTCATTCAGTAAATATTTACTAAGTACCTACCATGTACAAGTACTATAAGTGCTGGACAGTAGTGAACCAAACAGCTGTGTTCTACATAAATACTACTTAAGTGCTACTGCTCTTCTAGAACACAGGTTTATATTATCACCATTTGAAAGTGTCTTTATGTTTTTGTAAATATACTCATTCTGGTAATATTTTGAAAAATTCAATTTATGCTTCTGATCTCTAATGAAAAACTTATAAATGATGATTTTAAGATAAAAATGTTTGCCTGTCATTGTTTGTCTTTCTGTATAGCAATAGCAACATATCAAAGAAAGCACAGATTACTTCCAATTTTTTAAGATTTACCTGAAATGGGAATATTCTGTGAGACCGATAACTGCACATCTCCGGTTCCTGGTGGCATGTCAACAACTAAATAATCCAGTTGGCCCCAATCTACCTAAAAACCAAGATGACATAAATAACATCATTGTATAACACTTCTAGTGAATAGTGATGTAAATAAGATTAATGTGCGAACAACAAATCTAAAATAACCGCTATAACTTGACCCATCAGTAGGTGTCAGGCACTGTGCTGAGGGCTAAGGATGATACATGGATGAATAAGTGACACTCACTGCTTCTAGCAGACCTTCTCTGAATGATAAGTTTAAATTTCCAGATGACCTGTACACAAATACCAACAGTGAACCCATTTCACAGTGGGCTTCTATTCAGGACCAATCATTTATTTTCACTGGGTATAGCCCGCATTTTGCTTAAGAAGGTCTTAGCTTTTTGTCTCAGGTTTTTTGGTATAGCATTTCCTACACTAATATAATTTTTTTAAGTTTATTATTTTTACTACATAAAAATAAAACAAACTAATAATGAAGACCAAAACTTATTAATAAGAAAAAATTTAAAATATAACTAGAGTCTCCATACTACTAACATTTTGTTTATTTCTTTCCAGGCATTTTTTAAAAGTATCTATACCTAGAAAATTCAAGTCCTTAATGCTCAGCCTCAATGTAAATATGTCTTTAGGCTCTTTTTCTCCTCAGACAGTTCTTCCCTCTCAGTCCCCTGTCCTGGTGAATGACCCAGGACCCTCTTAGTTGCCTAAAGCAGAAACTTGGAATCATACTTAACTCCTCCGTTTCCCTCACTGCCCACAGTCAGTTATTTTGTCTTCTAAAACCATCTCAAATGCATCCATTTCTTTCTTTCTCCACTGCCAAGAACCCAAGTAAGGCCACTACCACCTATTACTATTAAAGTCTTCCAACCAATCTCTCTCTTTCAGCAATGCCCTTCCAATCTGTTCCTAACAACACTGAAAAATAGTCCATCTAAAAATGCAAGTCTGATAGTGACACTTTTTTTGTTTAAAACTCTTCCACTTTTAGGATAAAGGTCAATATTTGAAATGGCAAGGCTTTAGAAAACCAGGCCCTGTGAAGTGCATTTGTTTTATGCATACTTCACAGTTAGTGTTCCTACTATGCACTTCCCCTAATCACTCATTCATTCATTCATCCAAGAAATGTTTATTGGGTACCTACTGTGTATTGGGCATTGAACTAGGTATTAATAATTAAATGATGTCATGGTCCCTGCCCTCACAGAACTTACAACATATAAACAGATATTAAGCAGATAATCATCCAAATAAATATATAAGTACCAGTTTCATAATACAAGAAGCATTGTGCAGACAGTAAAATGTGCAAAGGAAAGAGCTTATTAGCTTTGAGAAATTGAAAGATTAATATGGCCAGAGAGCAGTGAGTGAGGAGAAGGGTATCATTCATTTACTGTTGTTTCACAATCTGTCTTCTTCTAAACTGTAAGCTGAGATAGAACACCTTAGCACAGAATGTATATACAGGAGATGCTTACTAAGTTTTCTTTCAAGGAATGAATAAATAAATGAGCACATGCAAAGGTTTGAGTTTTGGTTTTTTTTATCCTAAGTGGAAATTGTGTATATAATTCCATCTTCTGCTTCTTAAAACTTAATAATGCATAATATACCTTTCCATATAATCACATTTTTTAAATAATAAAGTTTAGATAATGTTGGGTCAAACAGATTCATTCATGTACTAACACATCTACTCAACACATATTTATTGAGACTCAATTAGGTGCCAGGCATTATTCCAGGTGATGGGTATGGAGCAATGAACCAAACAGAGTCCCATGGATGTGATATTTTAGGAGGGAGACATGCAGAAAGACAGACAGACAAACAAATCAGAGAGTAACAAGTGCTATGAAGAAAACTACCAGTATCCCTTATTGTACAAAATTACTCAGTTCCTGATTTGGATACCCACGTCAAATGAGAAGAGATGTTTTAAAAACCTCTTCAACTCCTGAATTTCAGATAGCAAGTATCAAGAGTTCTGGTAGTGAAGGATTTATCAACGAATTTCTTCGAATCTCTTTGATCCCCAAGGTCAGATGGTTAGGAATATTTGTAGAGTAGGGAGGAACAAGAGAACGGTGGAAAGTGCTACTTTAGTCAGGGTGATCAGAGCGCTGAATGAAGTCAGAAAACAACCGACACAGATATGAATGAAAGCATTCCTGCAGAAGCCATAGTAAGTGCACAGGCCCTAAGACAGGGATGTGCTTGGCACATTCAGGGAGTAGCTAGGAAGCTGGTATAGTCTTTCTAAAATAGCACCCCCAAAACCACCAATCTCTCTCCCTCCTTGACATTTTTTTCTTCAAAACATTTATCAGCAACTGATATTATATACTGATTTGTCTTTTAGGGATCCTATGCTATTTCCCAAACACAAGTACTTGATACTGATATAATAACATACTTTAAGAGAATGATGAAATGATGAACATAAATTTGTTCGTTTTCAATAGAGGATGCTTTGGCTTGAAAAATAGTTACAAGGTTACCCATGGCAATCATCTATGAAACGATCTCCAAAAATGATAAAGGATACTTTTTATTTTACATCCTCAGCACTGAAACTCCTAGCACTGGCAGACTGACAAGTCTATCTGTTTCAGAGAACATGAAATGGCTAGTGCCAACAATTTATTGTTCCCTGACATTTAATCTTATTTATTATGTTACCTCCAACTTCTTAATTCTTTAAAGAGAACTGCTATTAAGGTTCCAAGGAACTAAAAATACTTCACAGTTAATTCATTTCAAATGACTATTATACTTAATTTAAACTACCTGAAAGAAGAACTTGGCCAAGCACTTTCATTACACATAGTAGGCTTTCTGTATAGGCTTGCTGATTAGAAATGAACTGAACAAAAGTCAGTATCTGAGATCTACTTTTCTAGCATTCACTAATACAAACATTGAAATATACTGTCTTTCAGGAAGTTCCAATTATCTTGTAAAAGTGCAACCAAAAGCATTGATTTTAGAATGATTTAGGGATTCTCTGGATTCTACTTAGTATTTGTTTACTCATATAAACTATGTTTTGGTAAGTATAGCCAAATAAGTACTCGTAAAACACAGAGGAATCTCATTTAGTAAAACCCAGTGGTACATCCAGATTTTGTGTGGCTTGAAGTATACAGAATTTACTTTTGTACTTAATTTTGTGTTTATAATTTTGTACTCTTAGAGAAGACCATTCAAATTGTATACCTGGCTTCCTTTCTCCACCTAGAACATTCTACAACTCCCAGGATCTCACAGGGTTCCACGCAAACGTGGACCCCTGAGCTTAAGCTTTATTAGGCTCATAGTAATCTCACCTCTGGTAAAACCTTAGTTACTTCTTAGGCTCCAGATTCAAAGGATCCCATTGGGACAGACTGAATCAGTCTAGAAGTGGATTTACCAAGATAGTCTAGAAATTCCCCAGAGAGGTGGCACTGCAGGAGAAAATGAAGCAATGTAGCTACATGTCAAATATGTGCATCAAGCCTGAATGGGAACATAAACAACATAATGAGAAAATCAAAAACAAAGCCAGTAGCCAGGACAGATGAGAAGGATGACGTAAGGTGCAGGTTAGGGACAACAGTTCAGACCTGACTCTGCCAAGAGAGGCTTCATCCTTGTCCTGTGCCTTTTATATAAAAAACACATGACCTTTATTCCCCTCTAAAGTGTTTCAGAACTTTGGGGTCTAAATATAATGCAGTCACTGAGCTTTTGTCCAAAGCCATTCGTATAACATTAGAACAGTTGTTTTTTCATTTGTCTTTGTGATATTGTGAAATATACATTTGATCCATTTCCTGACATAAAATCCTAAAATCCTTGTACTCTCTAGAGTGATGTGTCTTTTTTATGCTAATGAGATGACTGGTAGCTGGGGGTTCTGATAGCCTCAGGATGGGGGCTAGTTGTCAGGGGAACTAACCACCTGATTAGAGAGTTAGAAAATCAGTCCCACTCTCCAACCTCCAAGGAGGAAAGAAAGGCTGAAGGTTGGCTGATAAACCAATGGCCAATCATGTAATCAGTCATGCCCAAGTAATGAAGCTTCCATAAAAACCCAAAAGGACTGAGTTCTGGGGGCTTTCAGAGAACTGAACACATGGAGGTTTCTGGAGGGCGATGCACCAGAAGAGGGAATGGAAGCTCTGTGCCCCCTCCCCCATACCTCGTCCTGTGCATTTCTTATCTGTATCCTTTGTAATATCCTTTATAATAAATCAATAAGAGGTCATCATCAAGATGGTGAAATAGGCAATCCCTTGCATCACTCTCTCCCACAACCAACAGATTTACAACTATTAAAAAGCAAAGACTGCTGAGACCGCTGGAGCTCAGGGGAAGAAAAGGAGAGACCTGCGAAGTTTGTGAAGGCAGGAGATGCTGGGGCAATATGGAGAAGGGACCACTCTGACCTTTTTGAGCCCCCATCACTTCAGGGCCAACCTACTGAAGAGTGAGCAGAAGCTGAAGCACACAGAGCATTTGAGCCAGCAAAAGCTGCAGCTGAACCCTTTGAATGAAGTTGCTTGGAGTCTGCAGGCGAGAAGAAGACTTCAGATTGCATTATGCCAGCCCCCGGACCAGTAATAACACTGACAAGGTTCCCATGGACCTACACAGGAGCAAGGGGCCTCAGCCAACCAAAGAAAGGAGCCACCCAAAGGCCAGTGAGTCACTGAAAGGGACCCGTGCACAGCCTGCCCCACAGGAAGCATTTGGAGTGCTTGGGGGAGGTTGGCCTACCAGGGGAACACTGGGACACAGCATGGGCAGCAGTCTGCCTTCTGATCAGCACAGGCTCACTCAGTGGAGACTGGTCAGAGCAACAGAATTGGAGGGGGGGGTGCAGATTGCTGAAAAGACTCAGTCCCAGGCCAGAATTTCCACACAGCTCAGGTGTACCTGACTTCACAAGACCCAGAAGTGATTAAAAGGCCAAAAATTGAAATCTGATCTGCACAGAGAGCCTTCCCCAGAGAATCAGCAGCAAAGTAGCAATTTAGCTTAACCACAGAGCTCAAGTGCTAGTCCCCACAGGAAGTTCCCCCAAGTTTGGAATTAATCAAAGGACAACAAGTTAGTTCCAGTGCAGTGTTAAACTGGTGGTGGTAGCTAATAATCCACCATGGAACTGGAAAAAACAAACAAACAAACAAACAAACAAACAAAACAAAAAACAAAAAAAACAACCCACAGACCAGAGACAGAGCACTGATATTAACCAGTAAAGGTGTACCACCACCAAAGAATACCTATAAAATCTTGAAGAGGTAGCAGTCTCCTCAAATGCCCAGGCATCAACATAAAGACACAAAGATCAAGGAAGAAAAGAGAAATAGGACAAAGGAAACAAACAATGCAGCAGCAATGGAACCAGAGGAACAGTGGATTTATGAAATGTCTGACAGAAAATTCAGAATAACCCTCTTAAGGATGCTTAGGAGTCACAAGAAAATACAGATACAAAATTAAATGATATCTGGGAAAAAATCCAGGAGCAGAATGAAAAACTTGACAAAGGAATTGAATCAATTTTTTAAAAACCCAACAGAAATTCTAGAAATAAAGAATACATTGTCTGAACTAAAAAAATTCAACAGAAGCTCCAACAGCAGATTTAATCAAACAGAGGAAAGAATCAGTGAGCTTGAGATAGAACATATGAAATTATCAAATCACAGTAGCGAAAAGAAAAAAGAATAAGAAAAAAAGAAACAGAAATACAGAAAATACAGGACTCCCTCAAGTGAAATAACCTCTGCATAACTGGCATACCCGAAGGAGAAGAAAAAGGAAGACATATAGAAAGCATATTCAAGAAAATAATGGCTGAAAATGTCCCATGTACGGAGAAAGATGACAGCATCCAGGTAAGGAAGCTCAGAGGTCACCAATCAAATTCAATTCACGGAAGAACACACCAGGGCACATCATAATCAAATTATCAAAAACCAAAGACAAAGAAAGAATACCAAAAGCAGGAAGAGAAAAGAAACGTATAACATTCAATGGAGCCCCCATATGTCTCTCAACAGATTTCTCAGTAAAAACCCTACAGGCCAGAAGAAAATGGGATGATATATTCAGAGTTCTGAAGGAAAAAGACTATCAGTCAAGAATTCTCTATCCAGCAAAACTAACCATCAAATATGAAGGAGAAATAAAGTCTGTCCCAGACAAACAAAAGCTAAGGGAATTTACTAACACTAGACCTGCCTTACAAGAAATGCTTAGGAGAGTTCTTCAATCTGAAAGAAGGCAATGCTAATGAGAAGCAAGAAAACATTTAAAGGCACATGTCAAGAGCCATCCTGCAGGCTACAAGGGGGTCCCATGTGTGTGGCACGGCTCCATGGAATTTCTTGTTTGTTCACCTTTGGTTGCTTGACAAGGCTTCCCAGAATTAAACAGCCTAACCTTTTGGCTTAGTATGGCTTTGGGAAATTACCTGGAGTTTCTCAAAGGACATGTTAAAATATATCAAAATTAACTGGTTTATTTAAAGGGCATTGTCAGTACTAAAGGTGTTTTTGATGCATGTTTCCAGTATGGGTTGGCTCAATTTAATTTTGTTATTAATCTTCCTTATTAGTGATATGTGCATGGACCCATTGTGGCTGTGGTCATGCTCTTATACATGTGGAATGAAGTTATTATGTTGGATTTCTATCCACATCCCCCAGGGAGATGGTGGGTCCAAGTGCAGTGATGTTTACAACTAATTGATTGTTAACCAGTTACAGATTTCTTTGTTTTCCCCATTCCCACAGTTTCACTTGATTTACCAAGAACATGTTGTTTCCCTAGTAATAATAAGAATGGTATAGTGTGTTTTTGTTAGTTTGAGTAGGATCATTTAACTTTTCACTTTGTCCCCTATGCTGTTCCCGGAGTCTATTGGCAGGGAAATAAAAGGTATAAACATTGTGATTTTGATTATAAATTAAAATGATCAATATAGAGTATAAGCAATATTAAATTGTTAACTGTAACTAATCAATGTTATTAAAATCAAGTACAGTAAGTAAAAGTAAGATTAAAAAGGGGTTAAATTGAAAGTTAAGAAGGTTAAGAATTATAGTTTAAACTAAAAGTCTGATGCTCTTTAAAGCCAAGCATGCTGCTACTGTATAGTTTCCTGGCCACAAGCCACAGGCTTTGGGGTGAACTATTGATACATGAGTAGATGTTTTTGTCACAGCATGAGTGCCTCGGAATGTTTTGACCTTTCTTTTTCAATCGAAACAAAATAAGAAATGTTTTGATTAAAAGATGAATCATTATGTAAAAGATTAAGTAAAAACATATAAATAAAGCAGGATTCTTGTGGTCGTTGTCCACTGATGCACTGGACATCATGGTCTATGTCTTTTCTTTCCTCACCGAAGCCACACCACCTATTCGGGTCCAACGAATCCTGTGGAGCTGGTCTCCGGCGTGCACATAACTCATTACTTTAGTAAGTATACTGACAACTTCAAAATACTCCCGTGTTGTAATAATGGTGAATAAACCATTCATATTCTTCATATGAGGACTAAAGGATAAACATAATAAGACAACAACAAATACAACAACCATATAAAAGACAGGTAATATTAAAAGATGTAACTTGAAACAACAAATGTCAAAAAGTGGGGGGGGAGTGATGCTAAAGCTTAAAGCAAGATTTGCTTTTTCTTTTTTAAAAATATCAAAGTTAATTTGTTATTAGTCTAAAATAATCTGTTATAACTATAACATGTTTATTGTAAGCTTCATGTTAACCATAACACAAAAACTTATAAAAGACATACTAAAAATAAATAGCAATAAAGCAAAATGGGAAGTTAGAGAAAGCCACTCAATCACAAAAGAAGGCAGTAAGACCAGAAAAAAGGAAAAAGGATCAACAAAACAACCAGAAAAAAGGTAACAAAATGGCAGTAGCAAGTCCCCATATATCAATAATAACTCTAAATGCAAAAAGATTAAATGCCCCAATTAAAAGGTACACTGTGGCTGAATGGATTATTAAAAAAAGAACCAACAATATGCTGCCTACAAGAAACTCATTTCACCTATAAAGACACACACATTCTGAAAGTGAACGGGTGGAAAAAGATATTTCATGCAAATGGAAACCATAAAAGAGTAGGAGTAGCTATACTGAGGTAAAACAGACTTCAAGCCAAGGAAAGTATAAAAAGATAGGGAAGGTCATTATATACTGATAAAAAGATCAATTCAACAGGAGGATATAATAATTCTAAATATATATGCACCCGATTCCATAGCACCCAGTTATATAAAGCAATTACCATTGGACCTAACAGGAGAGATAAACTCCAACACAATAAAAATTAGGGGCTTTAATATTCCCACTTTCAGCAAAGGACAAATCATCCAGATAGAAAATTAACCATGAATCATCAGATTTAATCTCTACTCTAGGCTGACTTGACCTAACGGACATTTACAGAACATTTCATCTAACATCTACAGAATACACATTCTTCTCAGCAGTACAAAGAACATTCTCTAAAATAGACGATATGTCCAGACACAAAAAAAGTCTCAACAAATTTTAACAAATCAAAATCATATCAGCTACCTTGTCCAACCATAATGGAATAAAACTAGAAATCAACAACAAAAAGGGACACTAGACACCACATGAATACATAGAAAATAAGCAATATGCTCCTAAACAACGAATGGGTCAAAGAAGAAATCCAAAAGGAAATTTAAAAATTACTGGAGACCAATGAAAATGAAAACACGACATACCATAATCTATGGGATACAACAAAAGCAGTTCTGAGAGGGAAGTTTACAGTAATAAATGCCTACATCAAAAAAGAAGAAAGATTCCAAATAAACAACCTAATGTTACATCTCAAGGAGATGGAAAAACAAGAACAAACCAGACCCAAAATCAGTAGAAGGAGAAAAATAACAAAGATAAAAGCAGAAATAAAAGAATTAGAGATTTAAAAAAAATACAAAAGATTGTGTACAAAACTATGCTATCTGCCCTAAACGAATCATTGTGCAATATATGCATGTATTGAAACAACACACTGTACCTCATGAAAATGTACAAATGTTAAAAAGAAATAAAATTTTAAAAATAATAAATAGGCAAATGTAAGTAAAGTGTTTCCCGAATTCTGTGAGTTGCTCTAGCACATTAATCAAACACAAGGAGAGCGTCGTGGGATACCCTTGTTGGCCAGAAATGATGGGCAGTTTTGTGGAACAGAGCCCTCACTCAACCTGTGGGATCTAACGCTGTCTCTGAATAGTGTCTGACCTGAATTGAATTAGAGGATGACCAGCTAGTGTCTGCTGGAGAATCTACTGGGGAATCAGTTGGAGTGTGGAGAAAAACCCCTACACATCTAGTGTTGACCGACTGTGTGAGAGTGGAGAATAGAGGAGAAACTGACCTTGGTTTTTCCTCTGTATCTCCATAATGCTATAGATATATATGCATTTGCAATCGCCACAACATAACAACTTGTAGTATTGTTTTTTTGTTTGTTTGTTTGTTTTTTGTTTTCTTTTTAGAAGATGACTGGTAAGGGGATCTTAACCTTGGCTTGGTGTTGTCAGCACCACGCTCAGCCAGTGAGCTAACCGGCCATCCCTATATAGGATCCGAACCCGTGGTCTTGGTGTTATCAGCATCACACTCTCCCGAGTGAGCCACGGGCCGGCCCTTAGTATTGTTTTTTTAATTGCTCTTTAACTTTGTTTATTAAAGTCAAAATATCCAACATCCAACACTTGAAGGTTATGTCGCCAGGAATAATTACTAAGCCTCTGTTAAATTATTTTCCTTTCTCTTTTACCAACCTTATCAAGAAAAAAATAGTCCAAACTAGCACTGACTAAGGTAATTTTAGGCTAACATGTCTTCACGAAATAATACTTTCATTTTATATTCAAAATAATGTCTAATAATTTGAGAGTGGCTCAAAGACTCAAATAAAGGCAATTCCCTCTCTCTTTTCTGGGGAATTACTGAGAGATAAAATTGTATCTTACATTTGGGAGGATAAAGTAATCTATCATTTTGAAGACATCAGTTATGAAGAATATGGTGCTATGAATGGGAAAAGAAGAGGGATCACCCTCTTCCAGAGACACTTCTATTAAGCAGACCAAAACAGCAGTAATGAGGCCTTGCTCCAAAAGATGCTGGGAGCACAAGTGCAAAGAGGCTGAGTTTTAAGTGCTGATGGAAAGGACCCATGAATGCATGGCCAACAGTTCCATTTTTGGCTTCTCAGATGACCCCAGCATTTTACTACTTTCAGCCTCCAGGGTAGCAGTTTCCATCATCAGCACTACACAGGCCAAGTACCAGGACTATCGGGTCAATATACACTTCTCCAAAGCAAAGGTAGAGTGTCCCAGCCATCTTGCTCTGCTCAGCAAGGCCAATGTGAGCCAAGTGAAAAATAACATCAGTAGGGTGGACACTGATTGAACCATGTGGAATCAGAGAGGAAAATCATTACTAAGACAGAGAGCCAGAAACACAGCCTGCTGGAGCCAAAGTAGTAGCTAAGAAGAATTAAAACCCTAAAGGCAAGGAAAAGGTATAACGAAAGAACAAATACAGAAATCATGCAGCAGGAGAGATGTGACAAGATCTAGATTGGTTTAAACAATTTAAAAGTGGGCTGTGTCCAGACAGCCCACTCATATGGTACTTGACATATGCCATAAGTGACAGGACAACATCTTAAAGGAAGCAAGGATTAGCCAGACATTGCCTCTTTCCTTCCTGTCTGAACATCTGGTCAGTTTTGACTTTAGGCCTACTTGACATAATTAGTGGATCTCAAGGTAGTGTCCTTGTGTCTGATTCTGGCTATAAATCTGTTGCTACTTTTATTCTATAACCAGGTCCTGCTGTCTGTCCCTAATTCCTTATTCTCCATTCTCACTTAGGCACAGTCCTACCCTATCAGCAAACAACAGTATTTATGCTTTACTCAGAATTCCAGAGCACAAAATCATGCCACTACTGGTATAGGAGAGGCAGCTAAATTTGGTCGCAGCCCTATGGACAAATTTTGTAGACAAATTACCAAACTCCTAGCACTTTTCATTTAACTAATTTACAGGATTTGAATGGATCTTCCAGCTCTAAGAATTCTGGATTAAATATTTTTATACATAACTATCTCCCCAATTACAATGAATGCTCCCTAACAGAACATTTATATGCATCTCTGGACTCTCCCTGCACATTCCGTCACCTCCATAATGTCTAACCAGTGTTCAATCAACATCCACTGAATGATTCTACAAGTCAAGTTGCACCTTACAATTTTATTATACAATTAATATTAAAATTTTTGTCATGTGAGGTACCTTTTACATATAATATAAATCTAAAATGGAACATAAAGTGTTTTTCTTTAAATCTGAACCATGGGTTTTGCTCTGTCCAGTGACCTGTTTATAAACTCATGCCACATTTTACTTTGGTTACAAGAAGAAAATTGCTACAAAAGAGAAATTATTAAAATACAAATACCACAGTAAAAATCTGAATAACAAAAAGGTTTGTACTTCAGTTGATGGCCTACTAATTTGTGGAAATAAATTATACAACAAAACATAATAAACTTATTCTTGAGATTGTTCTGATAAGAGCCCACCCACTTATAAAATGAGTACATTGTTCAATTTGCAACAATGATATAAATGTTCTTCCCTAATCCTTTCATTTTTTTCCATATAATAAAGTTCTCTAATCCATTTTCAAATGTCTTCCTTTCTACAGGAAAAGGGAGGGAAAAGAGGAGCTATTTGGATAAATCCTTCCAAAGTCACTATGAACCCAAATGACAGCAAACAATGTTTTGAGAGAGAAAAAAGAAAACTTTATTCCTTATCTTTCCTTTTATCATCATCTTCTATGTCTTTAGTTGTCTTCCTAGCAGAGGTATAGAGCAGGCTGGCCCTGACAACCTGGAGACAGCATCAAATCACAAAGGACTTGCTATTCAAAGGTTGATACATGGGTCAATCTTTGGTAACTCTGAGCCTATTTTCTGAAATAATATTTAAAATATTATCAGTTCCCAGGCCAGCCCACAGATGCCTATGTAAATCCATAGTACAGCTGAAACAGTAAAACTTAAAATACAAAAATAATTACCACAAAAGTAACATTATTTCAATTAATTATAGGAACATCTCTCTTGAGTCCTGCTTTAGGTCAACTGCATATATGTATAGATGCTCATAACCTAGGAATTAAATGTTAATAAAGGACAGGACTGTTACCAAAAGGCCCAAATATTACAAACCTGCTTAAAAATGAAGATATTTTAAAGAAATTACTAAAAGAATTTTTTAGAAAATCCTCTCTACACACCTAAAAGGCTGAAGTTTCCATGGCTTTTTTTCAGTAGGAGTAACAAATCACTTTACTAATTTGGGACAGCTTATAAAATGTTTAGACATGTAGCAGTCTAATAAGGAAAACTATAAAACTATAATATGCTTCTTAAAAATTTATTATAAGCATATTATTATTACAAATCATGATTTTTCTTTATGCCCTTTTATACCTAACCCTCCCCCAACTCCTCCCTTTCCCCCCATCTCTAGTATCCTCAGATTTGTTTTCCCTTTCTGAAAGTTCAACATATTATTTTGGTCCTCTCTCTCTCTGTCTCTCTTTCTTTCTTAGCACCCCATTAAGTGAGAACATGTGGTATTTCCCTTTCCTTGTCTGGCTTATTTCATTTAACATAATTTTCTCCAGACACATCCATGTTGCTGCAAATGGTAGAATTTCATTCTTTTCTATGGCTGAGTAGTATTCCATTGTGTATATATACCACACTTTCCTTATCCAGTCATCTGTCCATGGACACTTAGGTTGGTTCCATATTTTGGCTATTGTAAATAGAGCCACAATAAACATGGGTGTGCAGTTATCCCTTCGACATGATGATTTCCATTCCTTTGGATATATACCCAGTAGTGGGATTGCTGGATCGTATGGCAGTTCTATCTGTAGTTGTTTGAGGAACCTCCACACTGTTTTCTGTAATGGCTGTACTAATGTACAGTCCCACCAACAGTGTAGAAAAGTTCCCCTTTCCCCACATCCTCACCAGCATTTGTGGTTCTTGGTCTTTTTAATAATGGCCAGTCTAACTGGGGTGAGATGATATCTCAATGTGGTTTTGATCTGTATTTCTCTGATGACTAGTGATGCTGAACATTCTTTTACATACCAGTAGACCATTTGTATGTCTTCCTTTGAAAAATGTCTATTCATCTCCTTTGCCCATTTTTTAATTGGATTATTTGTTTTTCTGCTGTATAGTTGTTTGAGTTCTTTATATACTCTGGATATTAATCCTTTGTTGGATGTATAGTTTGCAAAAATTTTCTAACATTACTAAAGGAAAACATAGGGGAAACACTCTGGGCAAAGACTTTATGAATAAGACCCCAAAAGCACAAACAACAAAAGAAAAAATAAAAAAATGGGACTGTATCAAATTAAAAAGCTTCTGCAGAGAAAAGGAAACAATCAACAGAGCAGAAAGACAACCTACGAAATATATTATGCTTCTAGAGAATCCTTAGAAAAAATATTTGTATTTAGGAGGATTCAAGGTCCTAAAGGGGCAAGATTCTAGCCAACACAGAAGCTGCTTTCTGGAGCCCCATTAAAAGTATTCACAGCCATTGTTCAGTAGTTTTGATATTTCTTAAAGGCATTAGAGCACTTGAGGGACGCTATTGCTCCAGAAGACCAGTCTACCAAACAAACTGCTTTCTAGGGATGATCTGAAGAACTGTCCCAGCCAAGTTTATTCCTTAGTTCTAGCTATCTGTGAACTGCAGTCCCATCCTACTTTTGAGCCTTAGGGTCCCTCAGGTGGAAATGGGCTGGTGAATAGGGAAGAGGTGGGAGAATGGACCTACAGGTAACAGGTGAAGCAGAGAAGAAGGAAATTAATAATTATTGAGAACCTATTATAAGGTTGGTACGGAATATTTTATATATATGTGATTGCACAACATTGTAAAATAGGCATTATAACTCTATTTTACAGATAAGAATACTGAGAATTAGAGAAGTTACAAAAATTGCCTAAGGTCAGACTATTGGTGAGTGATGGAGCTGGGATTTGGATCTTGGTCTGTGACCCAAGTCATGTTTCCAGTCTCCCACAGAATGGAGTACAGCATCACTATTCACCAAATCCCTGCAGAATTCTGCTAGCACAACTTCATAACCCCAAGAATATATTATATTACTTTTTCAGTGTATGTAATGGATTGAATTATGTCCCTCCAAAATTCACTGAAGCTTGAATTGTGTCCCCCAAGTTTTATGTATTAGAAACTTGGTCCCCACTGCGGATGTTAAGAGGGTGGGAAATCCTATTATGGTAATTGAAAGGTGGAACCTTGAAGAGGTGATTAGATTATAGAACGACGCTGTAGTGAATGGAGGTCAGGGGCATGGTTCTGGGGGGCTTTAAAAGAAGAGAGAGAAGAGACAGAATCTCCTCTCCCTGCTCTCTCAGCTTTCACTATCTTGCAATGTGAGACCCCTGGGTCACTGTCACCACCACCGGATGGTCTTTGTACATCCCAGCCTCAGAGACTGTAAGCAATAAATTTCATTCTTCTTTATAAATCACACAGTTTCAGCTACTTTGTTATAAACAACAGAAATGAACTAATACAGTGTATGATAAAATAGATACATAAATAGAGTCTGAAAGCTCACAGAAAATTATTTACTTATACAATATAAGTTAGAAATAGAAGAATCATTTATTTTCCTTCCACTTTTTCCTTTTTCTGGTTCATTATAATGATGTTTCTTTTATTTCTGGGTATTTTTTAAATGATATGTCAGTGTTCTTTCCTTACATGATCCTTTGACAGTCTTTTGTATTATTAAGCAAGTATCCTAGTAACCGTGGAAATCTTGAGTGTAAATTTTCTGACTTTGTGCTATCGAAGAATATTTTAGCTTTCAATAATCTACCATTAAATTCAGGTTTTGTTTTAAATCATTAAGTATCATTCTACCAACCCAGAAAATTATGTGGAATAATCATTTAAATCAAAGTAAATAACCTATAAAGACTACGGACAGATAAAATAAAGATTTTTTTTTTAAATACCTACAGCTTTTTGAATATGGTATTTTTTAAACTAGCCTAGTAGATTTTATTTTTAAAATTTCAAGATCTAAATCATATCAAATGTGGAACCAACTGTAAGAAATTGCAGCTCCATATGTAATTATATTTTGAGTACAAGCTATCTAGCTTCTAGATTTTAAATTCTGATTCAAACATTAATTGATTTTTTTAAAAATAGCACTAGAAAGGAAAATTTGACAAAAATGAAGACATGAATCTAGCTAGGGACAGACAAATATCCAGATATCTATCATCAAATAGAGGAAAGAGTTTTGGTCTGGTAAACTGGCATATCTAAATTCTAATCATTTTTGTCACAAGTTAGCTACATGGTCATAGGCCAGCCAATGAACCTCTCTGGACCTTAGTGTTCTCATCTGTAAAATAAAGTGTTTTAGATTAGTTGATTACTATGGTTCCTTCCAATTACTTTTTTTTTTAAAAAGTGTGACTATGATGTGTTTGTATGAATTGAAAACTATTCATGAGAGATTTGCTCATAGCAGAAATGTGAATAACAAAACAAGCTTTTTTAAAAGATGGGAAGCACTTTATATAAGAACAAGAAAGCTCTAAGCTACTTGGTACATTTCACAAATTTATTTTATAGAATGCTATTTCCTTTGGAAAATTTAGCTGAATTTTGCAAAGAACACAGATTTAAATTTATATTGAACTATAATCTATTCTGACTGCCATCCAAAATACCTCATTCTAGTTCATCTAGGAAATAATGAGTTATAGCAATATAAAATGTTGTAATTTACAAAATAGATGCATTCCTGAAAAACTGCTGAGGGGATTGCCCCACTTCCCCAGGTGAGGAGCAGGGAGAGGATTCAATCATAAACTCTTAAAGGTTGAGAGGTATAACCCAGTTTTCCAGCAGATACAAAATTTCTTTCTATAAACCCTCATGATGGGTATATACTCAGCCAACAAAAGCAAGCTTAAATCATTCTGGTACTTTCCACACACCTAAATACCAATCTTGGATCAACAAAAGGATAGAAGAAAATGTCACTTATGAATCTTTCCCCCCTTTTTTTTTTTTTGCTACATGTCAGATTTGTTTACTTTCAACTTACTTTGATATGCTTTGTTTTCCTATTGTCTGTAGTTACTAGAGGAGCTGCTATTTATATGACCCTACCTTTTTTAATGTGAATAAGCATCTACTAAATTATAAAGATTTAACTTTGGACTGTAGAAATATATTTGAGCTTTTAAAAAATTTTAAAGGGTCATATCTGTAGCATGATTTTTTAAAACTGCTATATTTTTATAAGAAAAGAAATCAGCAAAGGTTCAGTAACAGGCATAAGGGGGTTGTGTGAAAGTGTCAATAAACATGCTAAGCAGAAAGCCAGATATCAAGGTTTTACTGTTAATTCACTGTTTGATCTTCGCCAAGTTGCTTAACTTTTCTGTGCTTTTGTCTCCTCATCTTACAATGGTATAAACAGAGAATTTTAGAGCTGGAAAGGACCCATCTTGTCTGCATTGGTCCATTTTTGTTGCTTATAAAAAAATACCTGAAACTGGGTAATCTGTAAAGAAACAATATTTATTGCTTACAGTTTTACAACATACCTGGTGAGAGCCTTGTTCATGGGTTGTGACTATAGCAAAGCAAGGTGTCACATGGCATATGGCAGCAGTAGACAAAGGGCTAACCTCCTCTCTGGCACTACTTTAAAAAAAAAAACCCTCAGGACACGCCCATGACCACTGTTAAACCATCAATGGATTAATCCATTTTCTAGGGCATGGTCGTCACAATCTAATTACCTCTTCAAGGCTCCACCTTTCAATAACCGTAACAGGATTCCATACCCTCAACAGACACAGTGGGGATTAAGCTTCAGTAAGTTTAGAGGGGACATTCAGTCCACAGCATGGTTCAATGCCTTTATTTCACAGATAAAGAAACTGAAACTCAGAAGTCCGATGATTTGCCCAAAAGTTACTCTGCAAAGTAGGGACAATAAAAACATTCTTTGTCTGCTTTACAGTTTTTTTCAGAAGAGGAAATAAGACTGTGAAGTAAAAAAGAAAAAAAAGCACTAAATAAGTAGTAGCGTTACAGTGAAAAAAGTTACTTCAAAGAGAAGCTTGTTATATCATGCAAGTCATAATTAAAATTTCTCTCAATGAGCATACCATGTTTATTCTTATAATTGAATGTTAAGAAAGTACTTGTCCATTTGTGAGGTCATCACATTCCAAAATGATCTGAGCAACTAATTTTTAAAATATCTTTTCCATTGTCTAGATGACTTAAGCAGAGTTAAATAGGTTTTTGAAAATTAAAGGTAAAATTCTCTAAAGTAAAACTAAGCATGAAAACGTCTGGTCAAAACACAATTTTAAAATACTTAAGTGACTAAAAATAGGAATGAAGAAGTGAGCAGAAAAAAAGTCACATCTGTTTGAATGCATTTATTAAATTCTTACATTACAGTGACCCATACCTTGCCCCTGTTAAGTTGACTTTCCACCTACAAAGCTGAAGAGAAAACAATAAATTTATTGTCCTAAGTGGCATCCTAGTGAGAACTAAATAAGGCAGCAGCCTTTATTTATAACTACTTTTAACACAAAAGATTTTGAGAAAGATTAAGGAACACATGTATGAGAATTGAGATGGAGATGATACAGATATAGGTGAGATACAGGGCTGGGGGGAAAAACAAACACATAAAACGACCTAGTCCCATGTAATCAACTTCAGCATTTTGCAACTTCCTAAACTACATAATTACTTCAGAACTACCCAAAAGACATCTAAGAAACCTAAGATCACTAAATTGCAAAGAAATAAAAAAATGGACTGGATTTCATGCATCTCATTAATAGACCAATTAAACAAGCAGCTGTTCCTTCACTCTATTTAAGTACACTGGTCATTAAATCTAGGCTTGCTCACAATAATCTTGTACCCTAATGAGCGAGTGAATGTGGAAATGTATCTAGAAGTTGTTCTTGCCTGAATACGTATCTGGTATCTTCACATTTATCTCATATTACAGATCACACATTAATATGCATGCTTAAAGCCAGAGTAAAAGTAACTGGAAATAGAGGATAATCATTATGGTGTTTAATCCTAACTCAGAAATTAATACCGACATTTACATGTGCCAACCACTAGGGATACAGCAATGAACAAGATCTCTGAAGTCCCTGCCCTCATGAAGTGGAGATAGGAAAACAATAAACCAACTAGCATATCACTTGTAATCTTGGTTAAAGTCATCTCAGTTTGCTATCTATAAAACTGGAAAACTAATATTACTTATGTAAGTATCATTACATCCTTCCCAAACAAAAATTATGCCAAAGACCAATAAATCAGGAAGACTTATACTCTGATTTTCCCTGATCTATCCCTGTCTCCAGTGGCATATACATAACAGAATGCAGTCCAGAGTTTGAGGTGTAAGTCATGACATGATATAGGAGAAAAATAATCGGATCATGATAGGACTCAGTACAAGCCTTTGTTCCATACAGCAACTAACTAGCTAAGTTAGTAAACTATGGTTTCTCAAAATTACAGTAACACTCCCCACTCCCCTTATCCATGGGGGATATGTTCCAAGACCTCCAGTGAATGCCTGAAACCACGGATAGTACCAAACCCTATATATACTATGTTTTTTCCTATACATACATACCTATGATAAAGTTTAGTTTATAAATTAGGCACATGATATAGTTTCAATACATTTGCACCCCCAAAGCTCATGTTGAAATCTGATCCCCAATATGGCAGTGCTGGGAGCTGTTTAGGTCATGGTGACAGATAGATCCCTCATGAATAGATTAATGCCCTCACTGGGAGAGGGGGAAGTGAGTAAGTTCTCACTCTATTAGTTTTAGGAAGAGATGGTTGTCAAAAGGAACCTGACACCTCCCCTCCCTCTCTCTCTCTCTTGCTTCCTCTTGCCATGTGATCTCCTTGCACCTGCTAGTTGCCCTGCTGTTTTCTGCCATGAGTAGAAGCAGGCTGAGGCCCATGCCAGATGCAATTGTCCCAGAATTATGAGACAAATAAACCTCTTTCCTTTATAAATTATTCAGTCTCAGATATTTGTAACAATACAAAAATGGGCTAAGACAGCACAGTACTCTTGCACTTTGAGGACACTACTAAGTAAAATAAGAGTTACTTGAACATGAGCACTGCAACACCACAACAGTAAATCTGATAACTGACATGGCTACTAAGCGACTAATGGGCAAGGAGCATCTACAGCATGGAGACATTGGATAAAGGGATGATTCACGTCCTGGGTGGGATGAAGCAAGATGGTGTGGGATTTCATCATGCTACTCAGAAAATCACACAATTTAAACTGTTAATTTCTGGAATTTTCCATTTAATATTTTCAGACCACAGTTAACCTCAGGTAACAGAAACTGCGGATAAGGGGGAACTACCGTATAAATGATTAATATGTGCTATTTGGAACATATTTTTCTCTACCTTAGTTTTAGCACCAATGTCCAGATAAGTCATTTTTATTTCAAATATCATGACTGTCGGTCTAAAAACCTTTGTTATCAACTAAAGTCAATCATTTAAGAACTGTAAGTTATATTTTAACATTAGAATTCTTTTTTTCTCTTCCAGGTGAAGAAATAATTTTATTTGACATGATGAGCACATACTTTTGCAAAATTGCATCAAAATAGTCATATAATTTGATATTTGATTCTTGTATTTAAGTCAGCAAACTAGTTATGAATGAGCAGATAAAATTGAAAGTTGAAGTTCTGACCAAGATACTTTGCCTCAAAAAACAAGACTATCTGGGTGTGAGGAATTAATTCCTTGAATCAAGCATACTTTCAGTAATTCTGAATATTAACATAGAGGACAATAAATCAGAGCAAAGAAATATATGCAGATTCCCAAAATAAAATGTAAGTTAGCTAATGGTCTGAGTCAGTCAATTAATGTCAGTCTCTCTCTGTCTCAATTTCTTTCTTTCTTTCACCTCCCCAATCAATGACAAATGAAAACATGGGGGAGGCAGGAAGACCTACATTAAGAAAAGTAAGGCTAAAACTTGGGCTCAAACCAAAAAAATTGGAATAAATATATGCTAACAATAGAGTCACACTACTGTCTTCCTATTGGACTGTGAACTCTCTTTATAAGAGCAAATGACAAGTCTAATTCACTTTTGTATCCTCTTGCCAAGCATTGTGCCAGGCACATATGGACCCAATAAATGTCTTATTTTGTTGAAAAACATAGAGGCAATCAAAAGAGACTTTCCATATCCTCTTACCACCAAAGCTCCTGACCTTCTGGTTCCAAAGCCCACATTCTTTGCATATAATGTACTGCCTTTCAGTAACAGTTACCTCTGTCCCACTGTTCCCATTCATCTTCCATCACCCTCCAAAAGAAAGAGAGCCATAGGTATTTCTTACATAGACCCTTGATGAAAGCTCTGAATATAACCAACCTTTTCATGGTTTTGTGAAGACTGTTGAACAAGCTACACAGAGATCTATAAAGAAAACTCAAGAATGATCAGTTACTTCCTTGGCTAGGTTCTCTTAATCAGGAATCATCTTAGGCTTGTGACAGAAATTATTTGGCCAAACATTATAAGCTAAGCTCTGTAGCAAATATCTCTGAATCAAAAAGGCACGTGTTCCAAAATCAGAAATGCAAACACAAAAATGTTTTGTTATAAACATACAGGCCTGATGGGTATTCGCACCTTCATAGAGCAGTGTAGGCCCATACGCAGTACCAACTCTCCTTTCAAAAACTAGATTCGGATGCATTTAAATTGCTAAACAACTGTGGCAGTAAAGTTCTGCACATGAAACTTTTATCAATACCCCTAAATTTGTCCTCTGCTTTTTTCATCATGGAAATGTGTCATCTAACACAGCTGTTCACCTGGGTTCTACACTAGAAAGTTATTTAGGTATAATCTCCACAGGAGAAGCAGATTTGTCTACTGACGGCCTTCAAACTGAAGGGAAAACCAACTACCTGTGAAGCCACAAGGAAGGTATCTGGCCTCCTTCAAGAACTACTCATCCTAAGTTGTTTTCTTTTTCCCCCTGATCAATTTCATAGGTCCTGTCACATGCTAAAAACAATTCAGAGTTCTGTTAAATAAGAAAATTCCCGAAATATGAATAATTCAGCAGGTATTATCTTTGCCTAAAGGCCTATGCTTTATTAGATTCTTTAATGAACACAGAAATTATACATCCAAAACCAGAGCTGTCCCATACAAAAGGATACTCAGTGTAACATTATTCTTAATAAAGAAAAACTCCATCAAACTTAAGTGTCCTTTAATATGAGAATGGTTAAATAAATTATCCTCACTCAACACTATGCAATACTAGTAAACGATAAACAGAGTGAGATATACAAAGATACTTCAAAAAGTTCATGAAGATTTATGTTATCTTCTAATTCTATTTTTCCAAACTTTTTGAAGTGCCCTCATATATAATATATGTAGTAATCACAATATATTATTAAGTGAAAAAAGGCAAGTTGCTAAACTATATGACTGCTACGATTTCACTATATTATACTAGAGGTAAGCACACATGCATGCACATGCACACACGTGCACGCACACACACGATGCTATGGATTAAATGTGTCCCCCAAGGTTTCATGTATTGGAAACTTAATCTCAACCATAACAGTATTAACAGGGTGGGAAACCCTACTATGGTAATTGAAAGGTGGAACTTTTAGGAAGTGATTAGATTGTGAGGACTGTATCTTCCTGAATGGATTAATCCATTGATGGTTTAATGGATGGTAATGGGTGTGGTTCTGATGGCTTTAAAAAGACAGCAAATGAGGAGGTTAGCTCTCTCTTGCTCAGCCCATTCACCATGTGATTCCCTGTGTCTCTGTGGAGAGTCACTACCTCCAAGAAGGCCCTTACTAGATGTGTTCCCTGGACTTTGGACTTCCCAGTCTCCAAAAATGTAAGAAATAAATTTTATTTCTTTATCAATTACTCAATTTCAGTTATTCTGTTATAAGCAACAGAAACAGACTAATACATACACACATGCACATATCTCTATGTGCCTAGAAAAAGTCTGGGAAAATGCTCACTAAGCAATTATGAATTATTACTCCAAATAACTCATAATAGACTCATAAAGAGAGTAGGTAAGGTCGGGAGTGGGATGCTTTCATTCTTTTATTTTATATATTTCTATAGTGTTGCTGCTTGAATTTCTATAGAGAATATGCATTTTCTTTGTAATTACAAAAGTAAGTGTTATCTTCAAAGTTGTAAGCTTGAGAGGCTATATACATAATTTAATGGTGCTGTGAATGCTTAAAACATTTTTCACATACCTCTTTTGGAACTACTTTCAAAGTCTGTAATATTTCAAAATATCTTGGTAATAAATCTTTATCTTATGAGAATGGATTTGAATTTTAAAAGGCAAAAAAGCAGCCGGAGCCAGACCTAGCAAATAGGAAATACGGTAAACAATACTGTTTTGGGGGCTGGCTAGTTAGCTTGGTTGATTAGAGCATGGTGTTATAACATCAAGGTCAAGGGTTCAGATCCCCTTACCAGCCAGCTGCCAAAATAAAATAAAAAACAAAAAAAACCAATATTGTTTTGAATCAATATAAGATAGGAGCATATTATTCCATAATATGGAATTAACCTAAGTGTCCATCGATGGATGAATGAATAAAGAAAATGTGGTACATACACGCAATGGAATACTATTCATCCTTTAAAAAAGAAAGAACTCTTCCCAACTATGTGATGTTATGAAAAAACATTTTTTAAGGGAATTATGTCATTTGTGACAATATAGATGAACCTGGAGGACCTTACGCTAAGTGAAAAGGCCAGACACAGAAAAACAAATCCTATATGATCTCATTTACATGTGGAATCTAGAAGAGTCAAACTCATAAAAGCAGAGAATAGAATGATGGTTACAGGGCTAGAAGGATAGAGGACTGGGGAGATGTTGGTCAAAGTGTACAAAATTTCAGATATGAAGAAGGAATAAATTCAGGAGGTCTACATTACAACATGGTGACTATAGCTAAAAATAATATATTGTGTACTTGAAAATGGCTGAGAGTAGATTTTAAATGCTCTCTCCACAAAAAATAAGTATGTGAGGTGATACATATGTTTATTAGATTGATTTAGCCATTCTACAATGTATACATATATCAAAACATCACTCTGCACACCACAATAGGTACGAGTTTTGTCAATTAAAAATAAATTAATTTTTAAAATAAAAAAACTGTGGTCTTACATAGAAAAAAAGATAGGACTATGTACATGTGACAAATATGAGTATGTAACATAAAAACTCACTCTAAAGGCAATTCCAAAAGAGAAGTTCCAAAATGAAATTATCAAAAGCAACATCCCTGAAATTAGTTCATCTCTATATTATTCCCTACAGTGTCAAAGATAGGGTTTTTCACAGGACAAGCCACAATAAACCTGCATTGAATAAAAGAAAAAAATATTAACAAAAACTAAGCAAATAAATCTACTTAAAATAAAATTTATCTTGACAAAGAACCAAATCTGAAGTTTCCAGATCTGTGGCCCTTAATATGAGACTGAAAAAGCAGCAGATAGTGGCATGATTCTGGCATAAAGGTCATGATCTGAGACTCCTACATGCCATATATGGAGGATGGTGAAAGGAACCACCTTGGCCAAAGCAAAATGAGCCCAACTCTGCAGTCCCTAATGTCCTGTTTAGCAAAAGCTTCTCTAAGACACAGGAAGAAGGAGGGAATCCACCAGTCTTCACATTGCATATGTATCTCTAATAATAAATGCTAGGACAAAAAATTATTTCATCAGTGAAACAAATCATTTTATCCAATAACCATTATGAACAACTTCTCTAAGTAGTTATTTTGAATGACAACACTTACTTGAATATATGCATAGTGTTTTGTGCAGTTTTTTAAAGAGGTCTCATAATTTTACAGTCTTATCTCCTCTAAGCATTTATCTAGAAAGTACTTCTCAGTTCCTTCTTGATGAAAGATATAATTATAAGTGTTTCATTATTATTCACAAGAGTCAAGAAGTGTTTGCCAAATTTTCATATCATACATAAACACACATCACAAAACTTAACCTCTACTTATCTAGACAAAAAAAAAAAAAAACAGCTTTTACACAAGATATGACATTAATTACCCCAAATACAAATATTTTTAAATAAATGCTAGGACAAAATTTGACACTTTGTAAATTTTCTAAATTTTTTTAAAGCGTTGCTAATAAAGCTAATTTTCCCACACAATATCCTTTGAAAACATTAGTAATGAAAACGCCAACTGAATTTTAAATACTTTTGCTAGGCAACAGTAGTATACATTGTTGATGTTGTATATTAAAAGATTAATTATGTTCTGAGAATTCAACAGCTTTATAAACTTTTAATTGATTAATTCAACAAACATTTATTAAGTACCAACCATGTTTGCCAAGTATTTGCTTGAAGTGCTAGGAATTTAACAATGAATGAGATACTCAAGAAATCAGCACCATCCTCATAGAACTTGTACTCTAATGGGTGGAAACTGTTAACAAACAAATAGAAAAGAAAATGACAAATCATGATGAATGTTCCCATGAAAATAAAACAAGATGATATTGATAGTGATAGCAAGCTCTTCTGAGGTGACATTTAAGATGAGACCTGAATGTCAAGAGGGGACAGACACTAAAAATCTGGAGAAAGGAGTTTCCAGATAAAGAGAACAGCTCTAAGTTGATGCGCCTTAAGGTGGGAATGAACTTGGGGTATCTGAGGAAAAGGAAGAAAATAAATGTACTCTGAGCAAGGTTGAGCATAGTAGAGATGAAGTAAAGGTCAGATTAGGTAAAACTTGAGGATAAGATAAAGAGTTTGGGTTATGGTATAAGCACAATGGCTTTTAGTTTTCTTTTATATTTAATTACAGGAAGTTTAAATACATACGAAAGAAGAGAAAAGAGGAAAATGAATCCCCAAGTACTACTAACCACTTAGTTTCAACAATTATCAATTCATGGCCAGTCTTGTTTAATCTATACCTTTACTCATTCCCCATTTGCCCATTAGACAGCATATTATTTCACCTATATATACATGTTAGTATGTATCTCTAAAAGACAATGACTCTCCTTGTAAATATAACCAGGATCTTTTCAACCTACAGATTATCCTTCCTTTATTTTTTTCCTTGAAATTTATTTGTTGAAAAAATTGGATTGTTTGTCCTATAGGATTTTCATACTCTAGATTTGCTTATTGCATTCTCATAGCATCATTTAACATGTTCCTCTGTTTCATGTGTTTCCTCTGAATTGGTAGGTAGATCTAGAGGTTTGATCAGATTCAGGTTTGAATTTTTGATAAGACTATTCCATAGTTTATGTTATATGCTTCCATCAGGAAGCAGATAAGGTAGTGTTTTCTCTCTCTCTGTGATATTAGAAGTCAGTGATAATTACTGCCCAGTTCTGTTATAATATTTCATTGAAGTTTACAAAATAATCATAGTATAATTCTAGTATTTTTTTTTTACTTATCAGCCAAAATAGTTCTGTAGAGAAAAAATTTCCCTCACCAACTATTTGGTTAAGAGTATAGGAAAAACAGAGTAAATACATGATTCACTTTATTTTTAAGAACGAGTTGGTTGCCTAGCACCCTGGAGTGTTTTAAACAGGGAAGTCTTTAAAGATCATTCTGGATATTGTTTGGGGAACACAATGATACGTAAGGAAGCAAGAATGAATAGTGGGGAGGTTCCTGCAGTGTCCTAAATAAGAAATGATGGTGGCTTGTACTAGAATGGTAGAGAAAATGAACAGACGTAGACAGACACAGGACATATTTGGAAGGTAAAGTCTAGAGGACTTGCTGATAAATTATAAATACAGGGAAAGAGAAAAAAGAAATCAAGAATGAGTCCTAGGTTTTTGGCCTGAGTAACATGGTTTACGGGAAACACTTAGCAAGAAGCAGATTTAGGAAACAAAATCATCTCATTATGATACAGATGAAATTAAATCAATATTTACAAAATCATTATTACTGTTTTTTGGTCTTTATCCTGACCAAAAAATAAGTTCAATTTTAGAAGATATTTTTCTATAAGCAATGCTTTTTGCTGAAATAAAAATAACGCCAAATAGGACAAATTTCTTTTTTTTTTTCTCAGATAAATAATTTTCTCCCTTTCCCCCTATATATATTAAAAGATATGTTCAGTAAAAAATTTTAAATGATAGTAATAAATATTATTTTAACCCAGATTGACTATCAATCCCTCATATCAGCTAACCATAAATGAAAAGGCTATACAAACAGCCAGAATACAGAACAAGGGAGAAACAGAGGTAAAAAATATTAACCAATTCATTCATATTAACCAATTACTTCTTGGAGAAGATGGGAACTCCAATTCATTTTTTAGAAGCTAATTTTCCATTCTCCCATTTCTAAGTGAATACTAATAATTCAAATTGCCCTGTTGTGTTTCCCTTGCCTCTCCCTACAAAATGTGGAAAGGTTTAAGAGAAAAGGAAAAGAAAAGAGACCAACCTCACATATCAATAATAAAAATAATTAATACTACTTCTAAATGACAAGATTTCTAAAGAAACATTAATAAATTTTCATATGGGAAAAGAATATCAGACTTGTCACAAATAATTTCTACATACCAAAATTTTAGAATGTTATCTCACTTTGATAATATACATCTACAGAGTATCTTACTAATACGTGAGGTAAAAATGACAGATGAGGGAACATTTTTCTGACTCGGTCTTCATGATGTTTCCTGGGTTGATCTTCACAACTAGATCCGAATGAACTTTACAAAATTATCTCTGCTTTGACAGCCTTAATTTACATTCTGAATTTATATGCTGGTGAAGGAGACCAACAGTAAACAAATAAATAAGATATAGCTGCGATGAAGAAAATAAAGACAATAATGTAGTAAGAATTGGGATAGAGATCAGAGAAGGTATTGCTGAGAAGGTGACATTTGAGCTAAGACCTGCAGGAAAGTCTTGGATGCAGGAAAATCAGAATAGCCATTCCCAGGAATGGCAGGTACATATGCAGGACCTTGGCCTATAACAGGCAGAAAGGAGATTTGGGGGCTGGCTGGTTATCTCACTTGGTTAGAGCAAGGTGCTGATAACACCAAGGTCCAGGGTTAGATCTCTGTATCAGCCAGCCGCCAAAAAATAAAAAAATAAAAAATAAAAGTGTTCAGTTCAGTTGTTTAAGACACATAAGAAAACAACTGACAGATGAAATTCCTCGTATGTAATAAAGCATTCATATACAAATTATATTATGGATAATAGTTGAACAAATCCTACTGATTTTCATTAGGCCTTATAATTATATTTATGTGCAAATATAGTTTATTTAATAGTAACTAGGTTCCAGGACAGAATGTCCTTTTTTTATGTGCATAGCTTTTTTAAATAATAGCTCTTTGTTACATTTCCCAATATTAACACTGCTGCTATTAACGGACTCTAGTGATGTACTCCTGAGAAATAAAAGAAATAGTTCTGCCAGCTAAAAACAAACTACAAAGTGAGAGAACAGGATAAGAACAAATATAATTTCAAAAACCACCAATGTAGATCAAAGATTTCAATAATTAGAGATATATCCTAGACCTATACAGAACTGATGAAAGAATGGAGGCTGAGCTCATTTACAAAGGCTTAAAAGTAAAAGTGATATTTAAGCTATGTCTGAATTTTAAAAAAAACTGATAACATCTTTCAAAAATAATGCATACATTTAAATATGTAGAGTAATTCTATTATCCTGTGTACAGTTACAAAACATTTTTAATTCTGAGATATACAGTTATCCCTCAGTACCTGGAGAGGCCTGCCCACCCATGGTGCCAATGCCCAGGTGAGCACCTGTCCCACGTGCTGACCCACAACACAGTAACAAGCCCACCCATTCCTGTGTGAGCCCTGGAAAGGCCCGCCCACCAACTGAACAGGAGCCAACTCAGCCCACCACACACTCAACTACACTGATACAAGAAGAGTCACCAGCAGAGCCTACAAATAGAGGAGGAGTCTTTCCCCTCATAGCCCACTCCAGAGTAATAGAAGAAACAAGTATCCTACAGATGACCAAACATCAACAAAACAAATACCAGAATTACAAATAAACGAGAAGATATGACACCACCAAAGGAATATGGTAATTCCCAAGTACCATACCCCAAGGGTTTTCATAGGAAACCCCTGACATATCTGAAAAGGAATTCTGAGCACTAATCTTAAGAAAACTAAAAGGGACAAGAGAAGAATCAATTAGAGAACACAATAAAAAAGAAAAAATATCCAGGATATGAAGGAGGAAATTTACAAAGAGATTAATACGTCAGTACCTGTGAGGAATTGGTGCCTCCCACTGATACCAAAATCCAGGGATGTTCAACTCACTGATATAAAACGGCATGGTGTTTGCATATAACCTATGCATGTCCTCCCATATACTTTAGATCATCTCTAGATTACTTACAATAACACAACGTAAATTCTATGTAAATAGTTGTTATAATGTATGGTTTAGGGAATAATAACAAAGAAAAAAGTCTGTACATGTTCAGTATGCATACATTTTTTTTTTTTTTTTTTGGTAATATTTTTAACCTGAAGATGGTTGAATCCATGGATGCAGAACCCACAGAGACAGAGGGTTAACTGTAATTGTTCTTCAAGCACTACATTTTATCTTATTTTTAAATGCTTTCCTTGACATTTATTTTCAAAGAAACATAATTAAGTGCTTTGTGTTTCTGTGCATTTACCTTACTCAGAATCATCATGAATGTTTAAATGTAAATTTGTTCCATCAAACATCTTTATAGATGACAAATTGTATTCTGAATATCAATTATTCAAAAATGCATAGTCAGAAGATTTCCAAACTGCTTGTTTAAACACAAAATGTACAAACCCAAATGATATATCTACTGACATTATTTGTAATACAAAATAGGCTCTTTAACATTCATGTATATAACATAAGGCTGAGTGACTCAGCCTCAAATTCCTTTGCTAATTACCTTCTCCTACCTAAGAAATCATATTTTTTCCCATTTGCACTTCATTCTCACTGCCTTCCTCTTGGTAAAAAGTTTCCCTATATCTCTTCTTCCTCATTCTTTCCTATCTAGACGCTAAGCTTTCCCCAAAATGAATAACTGACAGTTCCTTCAACAACCATCTAATTGGTAAGGTGAGAAAGAGTCATGGCTTAGCCTGACAGTAGCAAGACATATTTTCATTCCTTTAATCTTCCTAATTGCTATTTCTTTGACCATCTCTCAAAAATACTCTGCTTAGTCCTACTCTCAGCTATATGAATTAGTGTAATGTAGCTTATAAGGAGTTTGTAAGAATGTAACTCTAACTGCTTTAAATGAGTACAGATAGTCCCAGAATTTCAAGGATTATCTGATCCTGGGGAATCTTTTCCCAGTGTTTGAGGTTAATTAGTTCCAGGAATACAATGTATTACCACAAGATACATGCCTGTCCAAACAAACCAGAATTTCCATAAATGACTGAGGATACTCTCTTGTCAGAAGTATTCAAGAATCTTAAATTATATAGTAAATTTAAAATTGAAACAAAGGAGTTACCTGATAGAGGATATCACTGTAACCTGTAGTTAAGAGTACTCAGAGTTAACCCACTTAAGAGAGCCATATAAAATATCCACCGATTAATTACTTAGGCCACAGGCCACCTTAGAGAATCACTAGAAACTTCACTCTCCAAATCTTTCAGCAAGGCATTAATATCTTCTGTTTTTATTTTATTCAATATACTTTCACAATAGCTTACAGTTTTCAAATACACACCTTAAATTCTGTCACTTATATGTTAAAGTATCAATTTATTGATAACACTTATGGAGATAAAACTGTAACCAGTAAAATATGTGCAAATTAAATTTTACGATGAGAAGGCATTCATCACACAGCGATTCTCAAAGAATGTAGAGGCTAAGGGCTAGCCAGTTAGTACAGGTGGTTGGAGTATGATGGTAATAATACCAAAGTCATACCAGCCAGCCATTAAAAAAAAAAATGTAAACTCTTATTAACTTAAGACAATGACTTTTCTTACTTTTGCTTCTTATACTTTCTTCCCCTTCATAATATCAAAGCAATGAAGGCAGGTTACCAACCACAGGAAGATCTTAGAGAAGTCAGGAAGAAAGGGAATCATGAAAATAAACAAAATACAACTTTGGGTAGGAAAAAGAACAAGGATTTGAGAACTGGTAGACATATGCAGACATGTGCTGCAGTAGGTGAGGGACACTAACAACTGTCTGCCATTTAATTCTTGAAGCTCTGGGCACCCTGAAGAATGATATCACAGAGGCACTTGAGGAGTCTGCGTTCTTTCATTTATTAACTGCTATGACACACTAAACAATACTTTCTACTTTCCGGAATATTTAATCCTTATTTCTCTATGAACTCACACACACAATAAAATCTCTTTCAGCTCCTCAAAAATATTTTCTCAATAGTGGTAAACTTTCCAGATCCATGAAAAAGAACGCCTTCTTCACCTAGGAAATCTTTGGATCAGAAAACAGCAGTCTTAAGAGCCCAGCTGAGAATGGGTACCATAAATTCATAATGATACCAGTCTGGACAGTATGTGATTTCTGCCAAGTACATTCAACAACATGGCTATGGAAATAGAAAGTTGAACTGCAATTCTGATGAAGGATGGGTAACTGAAAGACAAGGGGGACAACAGTGAGAAAGTCATTTAAAGAGTGGAGATGAACTTCAGTTCAGTTCAGTTAAGGAGAGAACTGTTAAGCTCAGAAAAAGTAAAGATGTAAGGATCTGGAAGTCTCACTGAGGTTAAATAGAGAGCCAGGTCCATGCAAGTGAGAGAGCAAGAAAGCTGAAGGTTAAATTCAGAAGAGGACTTTGAATTACAAGATTTAGAGGTAGGAGAGTTCCAATGATAACAAAATTTGGTGAGATTCTGGCAATGGATTGCTGGAAGACAATGTAGTACAAATAAAATTTATAGAAGTTGAGATGGAAAAATTAAAAGAGGTGATCCAGGATGATGGCACTAGTCAGTGTGAAAAGACTACAAGCCAGGTGCCAAAGCTCTTGATAAATATTGAGAACTAGTCTCTAAAGCCTTGGTGATACTTGCTCTGTGATCCAATAGCATCACCTAGAAGCTTATCAAGAAAGTAGAATCTGGCCCAGCCAGGAAGTGGCCCTGCCCACCACCTGGCCCCATCTGATGCCAGCAGTACGCCTGGCCAGCTCACCAGCACCTGGGAAGTGGCCCCGCCTGGCACCCTGGCCCGACTGATGACAACAGCACACGCGGCTCCCTTGCTGGCCCCTGGGAAGCACCCAGACTAACCACCCAGCCCTGAGTATGGCAACAGTGTGCCAGCCACCTCACTGGCAGCAGCACTCCCTGCCACTGGCACAGACATCAATGCAGAATGAGTGGTCTGTGACAGCCATCACCATAGCAACTGCCACCACAAATGCAGCTCACCGCCATACCAGTAGCCACTGTTGCCTTACAGGCAGTCTGCTGACCACTCACAGAAGGAGAGTCCCAGTGGATCCCAGGGAAAGAGGTGAGAGAGTGCAGACTAATGACCCAGCGGCCCAACCATGGGGGCCATATGTGGTAGCACACCTAGGGGTGGGAGGTACATGCACAGCCCAGTGGTCTGCCTTCATCCAGGGAGAAACACAAGCAGAACCCCTGAGAGAACAGAAACCAAGGATAACCAAAAAGAGAAAGAAGAAAATCCCCAATCACCACCAACCCATCCACCAACTATGGGAAGCAAGGTCCCAGGAGGAGCATCTGCCTGCGGGAAAAAAGAAAGAGAAAACCTGTCCAGGGTAATATTCAAACTGAGGATCACCAGTATAGTCCAGTGCACCCAATCAGGGTCATGGGGAGCTAGCCAGGATGGGAATAGTTCCACCCAGGCTCACCCACCACAGCCAAAGAGTGTCAGGGAAAAAAGGTACTTCCCCCGAGAAATCAAGAACCAACATGGTGTCACCACCCTCATCAAGGAAACACTAAACACCCCAGGTACTAAGCCATGGAGGCACTCACAAGAAATTTCAACACTGAATTTGGCCGAAGTATCCACAATGAGTCTACACTACTGCATCTACCTAAACCAATATTAAAACATTCCACTCAACAGTCACTATAAAACACATCTACAAGAAAAACTTCCTTGCCTCAAAGCCCACTCCAGAGTACTATAAAAAGTAGTATAAGATGAATAAACACCAAAGTAGAGACACTAGAAATACCAAAAAATGAAAATATAATACCACTGAAGGAATATAATAATTCTCAAATACCAGACCCTATAGAGCAGGAGGTACTTGAAATGACTGAAAAGGAATTCTGAGCAAGAATCTTAAGGAAACTCAGTGAGATACAAGAAGACTCAGACAACACAACAAAATGAGAAAAAGTATCCACAATCTGAAGGAGGAAATGTACAAAGAGATTAATGCCTTACAAAGGAATGTAGCAGAGCTCTTGGAGCTGAAGAATTCATTCAACAAGATAAAAAACACAACTGAGAGTTTAAACAGCAGGCTGGAGCAAGCAGGAGAGAGTATTTCTGATCTTGAAGATGGTCTTTTTGAAATAACCTAGGCAGACAAAAAAAAAAAGAATTAAAGGAAAATGAAGAAAATCTAAGAGCATTAGCAGACAGCCTGAAGTGCACAAACATCCAAATCATGGGAGATCCTGAATGGGAGGGAAAAGGAAATAGCACTGAAAACATATACAATGAAATAACAGCGGAAAACTTCCTAGGTAGAGGGAGAGATAAGGACTTTCAGATCCAGTAGGCTGTAAGATCCCCAAACAGATTCAATCCAAAAAGGTCCTCTTTGAGGCACATTACACTCAAATTGACAAAGACAGAGTCTTAAAAATAGCAAGAAAAAAGCACCAAGTCACCTATAAGAGAGTCCACATCAGACTAACAGAGGTTTTCTCCATAGAAACTATACAAGCCAGAAGAGAGTGGGATGATATATTCAAGATACTAAAAGAAAAAAAGTGCCAGTGAGATTACTATACCCAGCAAGACAATCCTTCAGAAATGAAGGAGAAATAGTGTACTTCCCAGACAACAAAAACTACAGGCGTTCACCACCACATGAACAGCTGTATAAGAAATCCTCAAGGAGTCCTGCATCTGGAATCTGAAAACAAAAATCACTACCATGAATACAAAAGAAAGAAAAAAAAAAAACACTAGAACAAAAACACAAACAAGAAAGAGAAAGAAACGTTATCTAAACACCTAAAAAAAAAAATATGGAAAACAAACAATAAAAGGAAAGAAAGGAACAAAAGATATTTAAAACATCCAAACAAAAATCAATAAATAGCCAGGAGTAAGTCAATACTTTTCAATAATAACCCTCCATGTAATTCGATTAAATTCCCCACTCAAAAATTACAAACTGACTAACTGGATTAAAAGACAGACTCAACTATGTACTGTCTTCAAGAGACACTCTTCACCTGTAAAGACACACATAGACTGAGTAAAAGAATAGAAAAAGATATACCATGCAAATGGAAACAAAAACAAGCAGGAGTAGCTATTCTTATATCAGATAAAATACACTTTAAACCAAAAACCATAAAAAGAGACAAAGAAGGCAACTATATAATGATAAAGGGATGTATCCAGCAAGAAGACATAATAAACATAAACATATATGCATTCAACATCGGAGCACCCAGATATAGAAAGCAAACACTGTCAGAACCAAAGAAAGAGATAGACCCAAATACAATAATACTTGGGGACCTGAACACACCTCTCTCAACATGGGACAGATAATCTAGGCAAAAATTCAACAAAGAAAGGAACTTAAGCCACACTTTAGACCGACTGGACTTGGCAGATAGCTACAGAACATTTCATGCATCAACAACAGAATATAAATTCTTCTAATCAGCACATGGAACATTCTCCAGAATAGACCACATGTTGGGTCACAAATCAAGTCTTAACACATTTTTAAAACTTGAAATTATTTGAAGTATCTTTTCAGAACACAATGGACTAACACTAGAAATCAATAACAAGCAAAATTCTGGAAACTATACAAACACATAGAAATTAAACAACGTGCTCCTGAATGACATATGGGGGTCCAAGAAGAAATTAAGCAGGAAATCAAAAAGTTTCTGAAAACTAATGAAAATAAAGACACATTAAACAGAAATCTATGGGATACTGCAAAGGCAGACCTAAGAGGAAAGTTTATCACCATAAATGCTTACATAAAAAGAACAGAAAGATTTCAAATAAACAAACTAATGCTGCATCTCAAAGAACTAGAAAAATGAAAACAATCCACTCCCAAAATTACAAGATGGAAAGAAATAATTAAGATCAGAGCAGAATTAAATGAAATAGAAACCCAAAAGACAATACAAAAGATCAATGAAAGAAAATTTTGGTTTTTTTCAGAAGATAAACAAAATAGCAAACCATTAGCTAAATAAACAAAAGAAGAAGTAGAGGAGGAGGAGGGAGCAGAAGAGAGAAGACTCAACTTACAAAAATCAGAAATGACATAGAGGACATTGTAACTGATACCACAGAAATACAAAAAAATCACTAGAGACTATTACAAACAACTGTATGCTAACAAATTTGAAAACCTGGAGGAAATGGATAAATTTCTGGACACATACAAACTACCAACACTGAGCAAAGAAGAAAGAGAAAACCTGAACAGATGAATAATGAGCCACAAGATTGAAGCAGTAATCTACAGTGTCCCAACAAAGAAAAGCCCAGGACTGGGCAGTTTTACTGCTGAATTCTACCAAACCTTTAAAGAGGAATTAATATCAATTCTCTTTAAACTATTCCAAAAATTGAAACAGAGGCTGTTCTCACAAACTCAGAATCTATGAGGCCAATATCACCTTGGTAACAAAACCATACAAAGATACAACAAAAAAAGAGAACTATAGGCCTATATCTTTGATGAACATAGATGCAAAAATCCTCAATAAAATATTAGCAGTCAGAATACAGCAACACATCAAAAAAATTATACATCACGATCAAGTGGTATTTATCCCAGGGATGCAAAGATGGTTCAACATATGCAATTCAATAAACGTGCTACACCACATCATCAAAATTAAGGACAAAAACCAAATGATTATTTCAACTGGATGTAGAAAAAGCATTTGACAAAATTAAACATCACTTCATGATAGAGACTCTCAGCAAATTATGCATAGAAGAAAAGTATCTCAACACAATAAAAGCCATATATGACAAACCCACTACCAATATCATCCTGAATGATAACACACTGAATGGAAACAAGGAAGCCCATTCTTACCACTCCTATTTAACAGAGTATTGGAAGTACCAGCAGAGCAATCAGGAAGAGAAAGAAATAAAGGGCATCCAGATTGGAAAAGATAAAGTCAAACTGTCCCAAATGCAAATGATATGATCCTATATAGAGAAAAGCCTATAAAGACTCTACAGAAAACTCTTACAGTTGATAAACAATTTTAGTAAAGCTGCAGGATACAAAATCAACACGCAAAAATCAATAGCATTTTTATATAATCCAGCAACAAACTAGCAGAAAAAGAAATCAAGAAAGCTAGCCCATTTACAATAGTTGCCAAAAAATAAAATACCTAGGAATCAATTTAACCAAGGAAGTGAATGATCTCTACGAAAAAACTACAAATCACTGTTGAAACCAATTACAGAGGACACAAAAAGATGAAAAGACATGTATGCTCTTGGATTGGAACAATTAACATTGTGAAAATGTCCATACTATCCAAACTGATCTACAGATTCAATGTAATCCCCACCAAAATACCAATGACATTTTTCACAGAAATAGGAAAAACAATTCTAACATTCATACGGAACAACAGAAGACCCCAAATAGCTAATGCAATCCTGAGCAAAAAAAATAAAGCTGGATACATAACACTAGCTGACTTCAAATTATACTACAAACCTATAGTAACCAACACAGCATGGTACTGGCATAAAAACAGACACGTGGATCAATGAAACAGAATAGAAAACCCAGAAATCAGCCCACATACTTTCAGCCAACTGACATTTGACAAAGGCTCCAAGAACATAAATTGAGGAAAAGACTGCCTCTTCGATAAATGGTGCTGGGAAAACTGGATATCCATATATAGAAGAATGAAACTAAACCTATACCACTTGCCATATACCAAAATCAACTGAAAATGTATTAAAGATTTTAATATATATCTGAAACTATAAAACTTCTAGAAGAAAACAGAAGGGAAACACTTCAGGAAGTAGGACTAAGCAAAGACTTTATGACCCCAAAAGCACAGCCAACAAAAGGAAAAACAAATGGGATTATATCAAACTAAAAGCTTATACACAGCAAAAGAAAGAATTAACACAGCAAAAAGACAACCTACAGAGTAGCAGAAAATATCTGCAAACTATGCATCTCACAAAGGATTAATATCCAGAATATACAAGGAACTCAAACAACTTAGTAGAAAGCAAATAAGCTGATTTAAAAAAATGGGCAAAGGAGCTGTATTAGTCTGTTTTTGTTGCTCATAATAAAATACCTGAAACTGGGTGATTTATAAATAAAAAATGAAATTTATTGCTTACAATTTCTGAGGCTGGGAAGTCCAAAGTCCATCTGGTGGTGGCAACAGTGACCCAGCGGTCTCACACTGCAAGATGGTGGAAGCAGAGAGAGCAGCAGAGAGAGCAAAAAAACACTCTCCTCTTCTCTTAGAGCCCTCAGAAGCACACCTCTGACCACCATTTTTAATCCGTTCACTACTGCACAATCCTACAATCTAATCACTTCTTCAAGGCTCCACCTTTTAAATACCATAATAGGATTTCCCACCCGCTTAACAGTCACAGTGGGGGCTAAGTTGCTAATACATAAAACTTGGGAACACAATTGAAGCTTCAATGAGTTTTGGGGGAACATAATTCACTCCACTGCAGGAGCTGAATAGGCATTTCTCAAAGGAAGATACACGAATGGCCAACAGATACATGAAAAAATGTTCAGCATCTCTAAGCACCAGGGACATGCAAATCAAAATCACTTTGAGCTATCATCTCACCCCAGTTAGACTGGTTACAATCAAAAAGACAGAGAATAACAAATGCTGACAAGGATGCGGAGAAAGGAGAACCTTCCTACACTGTTGGTGAGACTATAAATTTGTGCAATCATTATGGAAAATGATATGAAGGTTCCTCAAACAACTACAGGTAGAACTGCCATACAATCGAACAATCCCACTGCTGGGTATATACGCGAAGGAATGGAAATCATCATGTCGAAGGGACAGCTGTACTCCCATGTTTATTGCAGCTCTATTTACAACAGCCAAGAGTTGGAATCAATCTAAATGTCCATCATTGGACAACTGGATAAGGAAAATGTGGTATATATAGACAATGGAATACTAGTCTGCTATAAAAAAGAATGAAATACTGCCATTTGCAGCAACATGGATGCACGTAAACAAATGATCTTAAGTGAAGTAAGCCAGGCACTGAAAGACAAAAACCACATGTTCCCACTTATAAGTATGAGCTAAAAAAAAAACCAAATAAATAAAAAAAGAAAGACACAACAATCTCAATAACATGCTGAACTTTCAAAAGAAGAGAACAGAACTGAGATTACCAGAGATGGGAAAGGGGAAGGGGGGGGGTACAAAAATTTATTACACTGTATAATGTTGAATATACTAACTATCCTGATTTGAACATCACATATTGCACACAGGTATTGATATTCAATGCTTACCCCACAGACATATGCAATCCACTATGTTCCAATAAAAATAAAAATAAAAATAAATACACAAGAAAGCAGTCTTCTTAAAAGGACTGACATTGATCAAATTTTTGTAGAGTTAATGACTACCTTAGATGAAGTGGGCTTGTACTATTCAGTGTGATTTCAAATACTTCCTTAAAATAAATTTAGTTTTGATATTTTATGTTTTCCAAGTAAACGAACACAAATAATTTCTGCTAAAAAAAAAAAATGTAGAATCTAAGACCCCACCCCAGGCCTACTGAATCAGAATATGCATTTGAACAAGAACCCAAGTGATCTGTACACAGAGCCAAGTCTGAGTTTGATCAGTATACATCTTCATAGATAACAGAAAAACAAAGAAAGTAGATAGCCTGATGGCCTAAGCCTTGAAATAAAATTTGTACAGCAGTCATAGAAAATTTGTTTCATAGTGCCAGTAGAAAATTAGACAAATTCTAAGTGTCTGTTTCCCATGATCTCTAGAGCTTGAGAATTCAGAGTAAATTAGGATCACGTCTATTGCTTTAAAATTTTGATATGGTTTTCCATCACCTTAATCTACATTTCTTCAGATTTATCATCTGTCTTAGGCTTTTGAGGTGAGAAAGAGGGCTCATGTTTTTATTTTAGGTTGCTTCCAATTTCTTTTATAAAGATAGGGGATATTTAAAAAATCAATTTGGGGACTTCCTGTTTTTAGTTTGCCGTGGAAAGAGGTTGTGAGTTGCCACTCTGGCCTAACAAGTAAAAAAACTGAACAAACTGCAAAATCAACAACTCTTCTTAGATCCAGAAGAGAAGTGAGGTAACAGGGCAAACTGCTGCCCCAAAATTGGAGAGGTAGATAGGCAGATACAGAGAACCACAATTTATTGGTGTAGAAACCTACAAGCAGAAACTTCTCTGGGATTGAGTGTCAGGGTAGTAAAACCTAAACTGTAATTGACAAAGGGTGGACAGGTCTGAAGTCAAAAACTCCAGGGTGATTCAGTCATAGTGGAGGCCCCACACTTTTGTAAGTTTTACCTCCATAAGCTCAACCAGGTATTTACAGTGACTATTTGAGAAAAATTTCTTGGTGCTTCTGGCAGTAAGAGAGGGAAGTAGCCATTTTGAAATGCACCAGAGCACTCTGCTCTTCTTAAGAAGTTGTATTCTCAGAAGAAACTATTTTAAAGAGCATAAACTTCTGGGTTTATACCTAAGGGAAGGAAAACACCCAATTCCAATACCCTCTAGCCATCCTGTCCCACCTAATGTGGGGTGGAGCAGTGGGCAGGGGTCTGAGAAGTACTTGTGAACTTCACATTCCAGAGTCATTAAAAAGCTGAGACCTACTCATATGACTACAGAATGCTTCCCCTCCTCCTACATCTTACCAATACATTTTTAAAGGCCTATTTATAACAGTTTCTTTTACCCAATACATCATGTTTGGCTATCAAGAAAAAAGTACAGGCATACGAAGAAGCAAACAACACAGTATGAAGAGATAGAACAAGCATCAGAACCAGACTCAGATATGGCAAAGATGTTGGAATTATCACACCAGGAATTTTTTTAAAAACCAGGATTAATATGCTAAGGGCTCTAATAGATAAAGTAGATAGCATGCAAGAACAAACAGGTAATATAAGCAGAGAGATGGAAGTTCTAAGAAAAAATCAAAAAGAAATGCTACAGAACAAAAACACTGTAATAGAAATGAAGAATGCCTTTGATGGGTGCATTAGTAGATGGGAAATGGCTGTGGAAAGAACTCTGAGCTTAAGGATACCTCAAGAAACTTTCCAAAACTGAAAGCAATTAGACAAAAGACTGGGGTGGGGGGGGAACCTCAGAACAGAATATCCAAGAACTGTGGGACAACTACTAAAGGTATAACAAACATGTAATAGAATTATAAACATGTAATTGTAACAAATATATAATAGAAAAAAAGAGAAAGGAACAGAATATTTGAAGAAATAATGACTGACAATTTCACCAAATTAATATCAGACACCAAATTAATATCAGAACAGCAAGCAGAATACAAAAAACAAAAACAAAAATACCCACACATAGGCATATCATATTCAAACTACAGAAAATCAAAGATAAAGAAAAAATGCTAAAAGAAGTCAGAGGAAAAAAAAGTAGCTTAGCTATAAAGGAGCAAATGTAAAAATTAAATCAACTTCTTGTCAGAAACAGCGCAAGCAAGAAGAGAGTAAGGGAAATATTTTAAATGTTGAGAGGAAAAAACTCACCAAGTTAAAATTCTGTACCTTGCAAATTATCCTTCAAAAGTGAAGGAGAAATAAAGACATTCTCAGGCAAACAAAAATTGAGGGAATTTGTTGCCAGTAAACCCTGCCTTGCAAGAAATGTCAAAATAACTTTTTTAGAGAGAAGAAAAATGATATAGATCATGGATCTACCTAAAACAGATATAAACATGGATCTAACTAAAGAGAGAAAATGACGATATAATACATATTAATCCAATAATCACTTTAAATGCTAATGGTCTAAATATGACAATTAAAGGGCAAAGATTGTCAGAGTGATCAAAAAACAAGAGCCAACTGTATGTTGTCTACAAGAATTCCACTTAAAATATAAGCATACGTATAAATTAAAAGTAAATGGATGGAGAAAGATATGCCATGCTAATACTAATGAAAAGAAAGCAGGAATATCTATATTAAATTCAGAGCAGACTTCAGAGCAAGGAAAGTTATCAGGGATGAAAGAGGCATTATATAATGATAAAGGGGTCAATAACCTAAAAACACAATCTTCAATGTGTACACATCCAACAACAGAGCATCAAAATACATGAAGCAAAAATTGATAGATTTGCAATGAGAAACAGAAGAATCCACTATTATAGTCGGAGGCATCAACACCCCTCTATCAGTATGAACAGATCCCGCAGGCAGAAAATCAGTAAGGACATAGTTGAACTCAACAACACAATTAATCAACTGTACGTAATTGACATCTATAGACTACTTCATCCAATAACAACAGAATACACATTCTCATGCTCATGTGTAACATTCACTACATTCTGGGCCATAAAACATATCTTAACAAATTTAATAGAATAGATATCATATAATGTCTGCTCTCAGACCACAATATCTGATCTTAAACTAGAAATCAATAACAGAAAGATAACTCAAAAATCCCAAAATATGTAGAGATTAAACAACATACTTCTAGCAGAGGAACTTGATGAGCCATACTAATACCTAAACTTCTGATTTACAGAACTGTGAGATAATAAATTTGTGCTGTTTTAATCTGCCAAAATAAAATTAAATTAAAATAAATAAAAGTAAGAAATAAACAACACACTTCTAAATAACACATGATCAAGGAAGAAATCTCAAGAGAAACTTAAAAATATTTTGAACTAAATGAAAATAACATATATAAGTTTGAGGGATGGAACAAAAGCAATGCTTAAAGAGAAATTTATAGCATTAAATGCATTTATTAAAAAAGAAGATCTAAAATCAATCATCTAAGCTTCCACCTTAGGAAAGTAGAAAAAGAAGAGCAAATTAAATCCAAAGTAATCAGAAGAAAAGAAATAATAAAAATTAGATCAGAAATAAAACTGAAAACAGGTGATCAACAGAAAGCTGGTTCTTTGAAAAGATCAATAAAATCAATAAGCCTCTAGCCAGGCTAAGAATAAAAGAGAGAACACAAATTACTAATATGAGAAATGAAAGAGAGGACATCGCTAAAAATCCCACGGACACAAAAGATACAAAAGGAATACTATTAACAACTCTGTACCACCAATTTGATAACTTAGATGAAAGGAAAGCAATCTGCCCAAACACACACAAAATAAACAGTTGGAAAAAATTAACTCAAAATGGATCACTGACCTAAATGTAAAATTCAAGACTATTAAACTCCTAGAAGATAACTTATAAGAAAACCTAGATAACCTTGAGTTTGGCAATGACTTTTTAGATACAACACTAAAGGCATGATCCATGAAATAAAGAATTGATGAGCTAGACTTCATTAAAATAAAAACTCTATGCCCTGTAAAAGACACTGTCAAAAGATTGAGAAGATAAGCCACAGACTGGGAGAACATATTTGCAAAAGATATATCTGATATAGGACTGTTATCCAAAATACACAAAGAACTCTTAAAACTCAACAATAAGAAAGTGAACAACCTGATTTAAAAATTGGCCAAATACCTTAAACAAACACCTCACCAAAGAAGATACATCGATGGCACATAAGCATATGAAAAGATGCTTCACCGCATATGTCATCAGGAAAATGCAAATTAAAATAACAATGAGATACCACTACAGGGTACTTCAAAAAGTTTGTGGAAAAATAGAATCAAAAGATAATATGAAACTTTCAATGAGCTTTTTGAAGACCTGTCATATTAGAATGGACAAAATCCAGAACACTGACAACACCAAATGCTGACGAGGATGTGGAACAACATGAACTCTCCTTCCTTGCTGGTGCAAAAGCAACTTGGTACAGTCACTTCAGGAAGACAGTGGGGTGATTTCTTACAAAACTCAACATACTCTTGCTGTATGATGCAGCAATCATGCTACTTGGTACTTACCCAAAGGAGTCAAAAATTTATGTTTACACAAAAATCTACACACAGTTGTTTATAGCAGCTTTATTCATAACCACCAAAACTTGGAAGCAGCCAAGACATCCTTCAGTGAGTGAACAGATAAACAAACTGTGGTACGTACAGACAATGGAATATTATTCAGCACTAAAAACAAATAAACTATCAACTCATAAAAAGACATGGAGGAAACTTAAATGCATGTTACTAAGTGAAAAAAGCCAATCTGAAAAAGGCTACCTACTATATGGTTCTAACCATGACATTCTGGAAAAGGCAAAACTATGAAGACAGTGGTTGCCAGGGGTCAAGGGAGAGAGAAAGATGAATAGGCAGAGCACAGAAGGTTCTTAAGACAGTCAAACTATTCTGTATGATACTGTCATGGTGGATACATTATACATTTCACCAAACCCATAGAATGTACAACACCAGAGTGAAGGCTAATGTAAACTACCAACTTTGTGTGATAATGATGTGTTGAAGTAGGCTCACTGATTGCAACAAATGTCCTACTCTAGTAGAAGATGTTGATAGTGGGAGAGGCTATGCATGTGTGGGGACAGGGGATATATAGTAAATCTCTGTACCTTCTGCTCAATTATGCTGTGACCCTCAAACTGCTCTAAAAAATAAATTATCTAAAAATAAATTTTAAAGGTATTCATACATATATGCGCACTCACACACACTCCATTCTCTAGCCTAACCAACTTATTTACTGACCAACTTATTATTTTCAAATACTCTACATATGTCTATCCTTTCTTATTAATATTTCAGATCCATATATAATAGAAATATTCTTTGCCCAGCCTCTAAAATTTTGAAGCTGACCTACAAATCATCCTATATTGTATAACGGACTTTTCCCCATTTTCTCCCTGAAACCCTATTTTATGAGACAAAAAATACCTACTTATAAATCACTACTAGAAGGACTCTAATGAAACAGAAAAATCAGAACACTTAATTCATTTTAGAAACATTTCTTCATACAGGAAATTCTTAAATCCTCATTCCTAATCAACCAAGAAATACTTTAAGAGCTACCAGAGATGTCAAAAGCTTTTGTTTTATGTAGCGATTTGAAGTTAATTCCTCTCCTCGGATATTAGGTGACACATTTCTGCCTTAGGCTGTCCAGATTATCATTGTCTTTTGCGTATAAGAAAGTACACAGAGAGATAATATTTAAGTCTCTTCCTCAAAGTACCTGGGAAGATACCAAGTAACATAGTATAAAATGAAACTGAGGGGGAAAAAAAGGAACTGTCAAAGGCCCACCAATCATCTGTATCTGAGATCCAGGCTCACAAAGTTTAGTCTGTAAAAAGGCAAAATTCACATGACAAAACCACTGATCACATCTCTCTAAGGTTGTAGCCTCTGGTGAAGAGAATCCCAGTAAAACCCATATAACTTCTTATCTTTTATGAGGCAACCTCTTATCTCTGCCCTCCAAATAGCTTGACTTTCAAATTATATTCTTTCCCAAGTAATTTCCAGAGCTCCACTGCATGTGATATGGCCTGAAGGTAAAACAAGTTAAAGTAATATAAGTGAAATTAAACATATAAATACTTTATTCAGAATATGTGAGTTATAACATAAGCAGTGACAACAGCTATTTTAAAAGTTGGTTACTGAAAATTTAAAAGGTCCCAAATTCTCAAGTATTATATTTAAATATAAAGTAATCATGCAAAATTTGTAAAAGACCAGCACTGAGTGATTACTTTTATTTAAGTAAAAAGTGTTCTTGCAAATAAAAAATGAAAAGCATTTCCAGAAAAAGGATAAATAAAACAAAAAAGTCAGAGATATAAGGGTTGTAGGTTTAAATTGTCTATACTCTTCCATAAGGGAAGAAAGGAGAGATTCAACTGTTTAGTGCAAATAGCATGAACAGAATTATTTAATCATTATTATAGTGAGTGTTGTGTACATTCTAAGGCAAAGATGTATAAGTAGGCTACTTATGGAGATGGCTGTCAAAGGTTAGGGTGGTGATCACAAAATAGCCACTTGATTTACAAACGAGATGCCACTGTAATTAAGTGCTGGAACAACCAGAAATCCATATGGAAGATCTAATTAATCTTGATCTTTATTTCACACTATTCAAAAATTAATTTGAGAGTGATCGTAGACCTAAATGTGAAAGCTGAAATAATCAAGTTACTAGAAGAAACCATACGAGAATTTTGTTGTGAGAAAGGTAGGAAAAGATTTCTTAAATAATACACATAAATCTAAAAGAAAAAAATTAATAAGCTGGGCTAAGTTAAAAAAGAACTTTTTATGTCAAAAGACACCATTAAGGGAATGAAAATATAGCCAAAGATTGAGAAAAGATATCTACAACATATCTGACAAAGGGCTCATATCCGAAATATATAATGAACTCCTATAAATCAATAAGAAAATAACAAAACAATGAAATTTTAAAATGGACAAAAAACAAACAGGTACTTCACAAAGAAGGATATCCAAATAGCCAATACGCACCACTCACAACGGAATGCATTTTTAAATCACAACGAGATACCAAATACACCCACCAGAACCACACAGAGACAAATGATACCAAGTGTCAACAAGGACATGAAACAGCTCATACTCTCATATACTAATGATTAGAGGTCAAATTGGTACATCCATTTTGGAAAGCTGCTTGGCAAAACCAACTAAAACTAAACATGCACTTAAGCCAAAATCCAGCAATCCTACTTCTAGGTATATAGAAGAAATACATCCAAAAGAAATGAGTGCATTTGTATACCATAAAACATATCCATAATATCCCCAAACCAGAAACAACCCATATATCAATGGGAGAATGGCTATTGTAGTATGCAATATAACAGAATACTATAGGGCAATGAAAAAGAACACACTGAGGATTCATGCAAAAACATGGATGGATCTCAGAGCATTATGATGAGAGAAAGAAGATATAAAAGATTCTACTTATATGAAGTTTAAGGACAGACAAAACAAATAAATATTTAAAGAAATCATATACTTGTTACCTCTAGGAGTGAGCATTGAGTGTGAAGGCATAAGAGGGAACCTCCGGGGTATTAAAAATGTTCTAGACCTAGACTGGGTAGTAGTTATGCAGGTATAGTAGATTAATATTAGTGCACTTTACACACTTTATTGTTAAATAAATAATTTAAGGTTTTTTTAACTCAGGGTGGTGGGAAAGAAGACAAAAACAATGTCAGGAAAAATATGGAGGGAAAAGCAGCACTACAAATGGCTGTCTGATTTTTTCAGGAAACCTGACTTTATTCAAAAAATTCTATGCACAAAATACTTTTAGACAAATATTTATTCAAAATGGAGCAGTAAAAGGCCAAAAATACTCCACTGTATCTCCAACAATGGGAAAAAAAGTTAGGAAGATTCAGTAACATATACTCTGAAATATATAGCTAATGCGCCACCATAGCAGTATGTGAAGTGTGCTTCAGACATTTCTCACACAGTGACAGATAAACAAGTAATGTGCCTCTCTGCCTGCCCAAGATTATGAATGTATATTCACCCTGATTTTTAAAACCAGGGAAGAAGTTTAGATTCTCAGTTAAAAGAATTAGTGGAAGACACCTAAGCAACAGACATAGATGTTCCCCTGCACTCTAGTGATTTCAACAATACATTAAAGTGTCATTAGTCCCTGGTTCAGATACCACTCGTGATACCAAATAAGGTAGGAGTATGTATTAGTCCATTTCTGTTGCTTATAACAAAACACATGGAACTGGGTAATTTTTAAGAAAACACAATTTATTGCCTACAGTTTATGAGGCTGGGAAGTCCAAAGTCCAGGGAACACATCTGGCAAGGGTCTTGGTGGTGGCAACAATGACCCAGGGGTCTCACATTGTGAGATGATGGAAGCTGAGACTAACCTCCTCATTCTCTCTCCTTTTAAAGCCCTCCAAACCACGCCCATGGCCACCATTTTTAATCCATTCACTATGGCATGGTCCCACAGTTTCATCAACTCTTCAAGGCCCTACCTTTCAATTATAATAATAGGATTTCCCATCCTCTCAATGGTCACAGGAGGGCCAAGTTTCTAATACATAAAACTTGGGGGATGCAATTCAAGCTTCAATGAGTTTGGGGGCAGACATTCAATCCACAGCAGGGTGACAGTATCTAATCTGTACTTTTCTTACTGCTGAAGCAGCTAACAGATGACTTTGCCATGTTCCTTCTGGTTTGCTATCAATTGAAAAAGCAATTTAATATATATTAAATTAAATATAATTAAATATATTTATTTTACATAGAAAGGCACTAGCTGCATAGAAATGACAAAAAGAAATTGATCTAGAGCAGTGGTTGTCAACTACATGCAATTTTGGCTTCACCCCCATGCTGGGACATTTGGCAATGTCTAGAGCAATGTCTAGAGACATTTTTAACTGTCACAAGTGGGGCTGCTACAGACATTTAGTGGATAGAAGCCAGAGATGCTACTAAACATCTTCCAGTACACATGACAGTCCTCTTTTCCTCCCAGCAAAGGATTATCCTGCCCAAAATGTCAATAGTAAAGTTTAAAAACTTGGACCTAGAGTTAGCATGGCAGGGACTATAAAACTGTATGTAATTGGATCATCCCTGACTTGTCTTCTTGGGAGTCCAAGTCCATATCTACAGAGACTGTAAAGGATTCAAACAGAAGGATGGCTAGCAGAAGCCCTTAACATCTACAGAACCATTATTGGACCTTATAATCTATGACTGAGGTATGCAAGGGCAATTTTTAAAGTTTGTAGAAAAACAGAATTAAAAGATAATACAAATCTTTCCATGAACTTTTTGAAGTACTCTCATATAGTATTCCTACTACAACATTTCCTATCTTGAGTCATAAATAATATACATCTGTTTAAAATGAAGTATCCAAGGCAATACTCAGAGGAACAGTTAAACACTTAAGTATATTTATGATTCAAAAAAAGATTCAACTAGAATATTGAAAAATAACTGTAATAAACCTTGAGAAAGTAGAAGAAAGAAACTTAAAAATGAAGAAATTTATGAAATACAAAACCAAAAAAGCTGGAGTCTTAACCTTGACAATAAGCCACTACAAAGACATTATAGACCAACAAAGAAAATTATAGACCAACATCCCTCATGAACATGGACAGAAAACACTCAGAATATAAAAAAACAATTCCAGCAGAATATAAAAACAATAACACATCATGACAAAGGGGGATCCAATCTTAGGAATACCAGGTTGGTTTAATTTCTGAAAATCAGAGCAATATATTAGCAGAATAAGGCAGAAAAACTATATGAATATATCAACAGATGCAGAAAAAGCAGACAAAATTCAACATCTATTCACACATAATAACAATTCTCAGAAAAGCAAGAACAGAACTATCTGAATCTGATGGATGGTATCCATGAAATAACTATAGCTAACATTACACTTAGTGGTAAAATAGTAAATGCTTTTCCCCTAAGATCAGGAACAAGATGAGAAAATCCACCACTTCTATTCTGCAATGTACTGAAAATCCTAGTCAGTGCAATAGGACAAGAAAAAGAAAAACATCAAATTAACACTATAGTACCTATTTTAGAAGTGGTGATAAAACCCAGCAGCACAAAAAAGTAATGTCCCAGTCAAATTTATTATGTAAGCTAAGAATGGAATTTGGAAGTCAAGGTAGTGCTCCAGATTTCTGGTTCTTCACACTGAATGTCTCTTATTCTCTTTGGATTTCCCACTTTTTACTGTACCATATTGCATTGTGGATTGTTTATTCTAGCCTATATCCCAGTTCACTACTTCTCTTTACACTTGTTTCTAATATGATGCAAAACCTAATGACTAAGTGTTAAATAGTATATTTTTCAGTCTTACAGTTATTTGGTTATTTTTCAAATCTGCTACGTAATTTTTTTTAGTATCCAATTCCTTGCTAAATTTTCTTCTCGGCTTTATTTCTTTTAACACAGCAAGCTTAGTTGTGTCATAGTCTATGTCTAATAATTTCAGTATCTCATCTTCAATAAGTCTTTCTATTGTCGTATCTGTTACTTCTTGGTCAAGGTGTCTTTTGTCCTATGCCTGATTATCTTCACCTGTGTGCTGGACAATGTATTTGAAAAAAAGTATTTGAAAAAATAAACTGATGCACTGGATGATGACATCCTCGTCCACAGAGAACTTTCATTTGCTTCTGTAGAGCTTGGAAGAGCTACCAATCCAAGACCATATTAATCCAAATTCTAGACTTAAGATTCCCTGATCCAGCAGATGATGAAAAGTTGTGCTACAAGTTCTTGGGAAGGCTGAGATAGCATTAGTTCACTCCTATCCTGAAGGCACAGACTTTTGTGATTCCAGCTCACAGGGGTAGAATCCCCACCCTTGGCAGACTTGAGATTTTGACATATTTCTCAGTCCTGTGAGGCATATGAAAGCATAAATCAGCTTTGAAGCTGGTAAACTATGGTAAACAAACATCCTTAAAACAAAAGTGGCTTTGAGAGAATAGTCTTATTCCTATGGGTTCTCATAGCTTATAAGAATCTGTTTTTCCTATTTTATCCAGTTTCTTTAGTTGTCCTTGGCAGGAGTGTAACTGCCATTATACAAACAAAATCTTGTTTGTTCTAAATTATAAAATCTCTGTAAGCTGGGAATAAAAGGAAATATCCTTAACTTGCTAAAAGGATCTATTAGAAACCTACAGCAAACATCATACTTAATAGTGAAAGAGAAGAAACAATGCTATCAATACCACACATGAGACAAGGATGTCCACTATCACTGTTACAATTCAAAATTAAACTGGTGATGATAGACAATACCATTAAAAAAGGAAAACAATTAAGGTATAAACACTGCAAAAGAAAGGATCAGCTACCTAGGAATTCTTTTGAAAGCTATTAGAATAAATAATACTATTAAAGTTGCAAAATACAAGAAAAATACACAAAAATCAAGTTCCTAGATGACATCAATTCCTAATTAAAACACACATAAATGCAAAAAGATTCCATTAATGCGGAAATAACAAGAGTTTAGGTGTAACTAAAGTAATACATTTTAATCTTTACATCCCAATAAACATTAAAAAAAACCTTGTACATTTAAATATAGGTTTCCGTGTTATGGATAATTTATAAAAGGGTAAGGGATATTATTAAACTTGACCACAATAAATAAGCACTATTTATTCTATGTTTGTTTACTTGCATATTATCTAACTCCCTTACTAGAGAGGGTAGGGACCATGCCTGTTTTCTTTATCATTATATATTCTGCACATACTGCCCGCTAATAGGGGATAAGATATACATATTTGTTGAATAATTATAAATGAATGAACTCATTCAATTTCTGATGCTTATACTTCTTAATGCTTTTAATTTTGTATGAAGTTCTACAGTAACTGAAGTTCTCCTTTATATTGGTTTCATAAGAGGATCCCAAAATCTCAGGTTCAAAATCAGATAATAAATAAATAAAAACTTTGGTTTTCAAGTGGTTTTAAAAGCAATTTGAAAAAATATCAGAGAAACACCTCCTAATAGCAATGACACCTTACAAAAAAGCGGGGAGGGCAGAAATCAACTAGGTTAGTGACTGCAAAGTAATACCAGTAAAGAAGGGGCAAAGGGAAATAAGGCCTCAATTTTTCATCACTAGATAACTATTCACTTTCTCAACCATAGAGCTGTCTCCAGAATCTCATTATAACTCATACTTTCACCAATTTCTCTGTTCACCGTAAACCTGGATCTAGTTACCTACAGGCTTTATACAGCCACTTTCACACTATAAGGTGGTTCAAAAACTATACTTAATGCATCTACTCAGTAAACACTTTTCAAATAAGTCCATCAAAAATTGTACAGCACAACACAGGAAACGAAACAAGCCCGTTTAAGTGGCTGTCAGTTTCCATTTCCTCACTTGGCTTGATGGGAAACAGATATCAAGTAAAAAGCACATGAATCTGCTAAAAATATGAGTGTTTTAAATGCTGTGACACAAAAGAGTCGAAAATACTAGCTTAAGTTTTCTTCCCATGATATAACAAAAGTTGGATTTCAGCTGACAACTTCTATACTAGGTTTCAGCCCAAAGTAACTTGGAAATAGACAAGTCAGAAACTCCTTAAAAGTAAATTAGGGTTTATAATGGAAATGCTGACAGATGCTGCTTTATAATAATGTCTGGTAAAACTACTATATTTTTGAAATGACTACACCCCAATATGTATGCAAGTGCCATATATTAAAATGCAACAATGCCTAGCTTATAATTAAATCAGGACCATGAATAATTCGGTAAAATATGTTATAAAAAAAGTGTGATGTGACAAGAAAATATACTGAGTTAAATATAACTCAAGCAAGGATTTATCAAAGCAAGCAGGGATTTATCAGAGCTTGCCATTTCGATTTAAACAAGAAGAAATAGCAACATAAATACTACGAGTGAGAATCAAGAAGTACAAACTAGGTATGGCCTAAAATAACTAACTTCCAATGTAGCTAGTGTATACCATAATTTACTTATGAGGCCATATCCATCACAGATGATCATACCTCTAGACTAAGGCCAAAATATAAATTTAAAAATATATGTAATTAAGAAAAAAAAGAAGGAAAGCAAAGAAAACACCTTAATTCTCCTGCTTCTCGAATCCTTGATCAGCTCCTCAGCTTTCTGCTGCTGCTACACTTTCTGCTATTGTCTCTCATGCTGTCTTTGTCTTTGATAGTTACAAATCACTATTTCCACCAACCTCTCCTTGTGAACTCTCCACACCTGTACTGTAACATTAACGGTTGCCAAAATAATTTAGGGCTGAAAACTCAGCATAAACAATTCTACCACCATAAAAGAAATATGGTAAGCCTTCATTTATTGAAAAGCTAAAGCTAAAGAATCAACTTGAATTTATATTTCAAAGCGAAGTAGAAATCCAGGAGCATTACACAGACAACTTCTTCATTATAAAGCTATGTGCATGCCTCAACATATGTCTCATACCAGCGCATAGCTCATCTTAAAATAAAAAATTTACACTGAGCTTTCTTAAATAACACTATTTTCTTTAATTTTAACTAATGAAAATGCTGGATTTATCTATTTACATGGGTGGGTTCAAGTGGGTTATTCACTCTCTCAGTGGTTCTCAACAAAGAGCGATTTGCCCCCAAAGGGACATTTTTTATTGTCTGGAGACATTTTTTATTGCCACAATTGATGTGTCTGGGGGTTGCTAGAGGTATCTAATGTAGTATTCAGCAGCCAGAAATGCTGCTAAAAATCCTATAATGTACAGGACAGCCCCCTTAAAACAAAAAACCATAGGCCCCAAATATTGATTGCCCCACTATTGAGAAATGTTCTACTAACTCCTTTGTTTTCTTAGCAAGCAGCAATTTCTCTTAGTTTCCCTTATCATTAACCCAAATAAATACTCAAACCATCACCAGAAATTAAGGCAAAGAGGAAGAGCAAGGTATGCAGATGATCTCCAAGAACAACTGACTCATTCATTCATTCATTTGACAGATGTAGCGGGCACAGTGCTAGGCATTGAGGATACTGTGGTCCCCAAGAGAGACAAGATCTCTGCTTTCGTGTAGCTTATGTTTTAGTAAATCTCAGGTTGAAGTAATCTTCAAATTAAATCAAAAACCTTTGATGCCTGACACATTATAGAAAACTGATATACCTATGCACAGTTTCATTGATAGAGTATTCATTCTTTTTTTGGAAATGTCTTTATTTTAATGAGCCAAAATAACCTTCCCTGTAGTTCTCACCCTTGCATCATAACTCTACTCTCTTGAGTCATAAAGAACAAATTCCTGTTCTGCATGACAGCCCTCTTTACACATTTAAAGACAGCTACCATACATCTCTGAATTTTGTCTCCTACAGGCTAAAACAATTCTATCAGTGGTTTGGACAGCTCTTTGTAAGGCAATGATCCTTAAGACTGGAAGGAAATGAGTGAAAATACTAAGGTTCTGTAAGAATTTAAACTACTAATTAATAATTGCTATATAAATTTTCTTGGACTATCCTCAAACCTACAATATAGATTCTTATGAGAAAAATTACAACATTTACCAACACCTATGTACAAAGCAATAGGCTCGTCACTTTAGATGTATTATCACATTTAATTATCACAACAATCCTATGAAGTAGATAATACTATCTTTGCTTAAAACATGAAAATAAAAGGCTCAGAAAGATTAAAGAGATTTTCCCAAGATCAGATCCTGTTTCTAAGTCAATGCTCCTTTCACTATACCATGTTGCCTATAAATAGTGCTGCTTTTCACATTTTAATTCAATTATTTAGCTTTCATTATTTCTATGAAACCAGTTCAACAATGAAGCTAAGTCTCAGACTAGTTTATGCTCACATACAGAAGAACCTTGTTTAAATAAAAAAGCATTCTAACATCAAGTGCTTTTTAACAAGAATATGCATATTCCTGTCCTACCTACACAGCTCAGTATAGATAAACTGAATTCTGTTTGATTAAGAAATTCTATGTAACATGCTTTCACAAGTTGTCGTCTATTAAGCAAACAATCTAAGAAAGACAACATCCATCTGAAATTTATATACCTATTAGCTATATACTGGAATAATATACAATGCCAAAAATTCTTAAAATTCATTCTTGGGAGTCAGTCACCGTAATAAAATGACAGGGATTAACAGACTGGATTTACAGCCCTGAACAAGTCTGTTAACCCCTCAATATCTCTTGTGTTCTAACCTAAAAATGGAGAGAATAACAGAACCTATCCTATGGAGTTGCTGGAGTACTGTAACAGGCTCTTAATTGGTCTCCCTATTTCCATTCTTCTTGACCCTATCCTTCCTACCCAACCCAGTTCAATTCTCTACACAAGCCACCAAAGTGATCCTTTTAAAACAAAAATCAGATTATGTCACTCCACTACCCAAAAACCTCCAATGGCTTTCATCATATTTGGAATAAAATCTAAAATCCTTACCATAGCCTATAAGATTCTAGATGATCTAGCCCCCTAGCTTTCTTGCTCACTTGGAACCTTTGCCCTTGCTCCCTCTGACTTTGAGTGTTCTTCCCCCAAATACCTGAATGGCTCACTCCCTTTCCTTCCATTCAAGTCTCTGCTTAAACATCACCTCCTCAGATAAGCTTTCCCTGATCATTCTCTATTGTTTAATCTTAACTTTTTTTCCATAGCATTGGTCACTAACCAATATTATTTTTATTCATGTGTTTATTTTTGTCTCTCCCACCAAAATGTACAGCCCATTAAAGCAGCGTCTTTGTCTCACCACTGTATCTCCAGTCCTTAACGTGGTACCTAGCACACTGTAGGTGCTCAATAGTCAATGAATGAAGAGAAATAATGAAAGTAAAGAGCTTAGTACAATGCTTGGCAAACAAAAAGCATTCAAACAATGTTAGCTATTACTACTACCAATAGTAATAATTCTGTTATTTTTTCATACGTCCACTCAACAAACTATCATTGAACACCACTTATGTGCCAGGCACTACACTGTGTGGTTTTTAATATGCTGATGTTGGGTTTGGGAAGTTTTTGAAAACTAGCTACAAAGCTAGTGGCACAAGATGATAACTGTAACTCATAAAGTAATTAACAGTGCATCCAAAAGGCTTCTGGAATTCTACTCTTTACAGAATTTATGGTTTTTCCTTTAACCTGATCTGATTAGATCCCATCAGCCCAAGTACAATACCAGACCATAGTAGTTGATCACAAAATGTTATTAACAATGAGGAATTATATTTCCTTCTTTAAAATTTTTTCATGCTGTTGGCCTCTTTTAAAACCAAAAGCCAAGTCATAACTCTGGCATGAACAATTACAAAATATATGAATCACTAAAACTACCCAGAGGCATTAAATCTATTTATTAGCAATTCAAATGAGGTTACATGAGAGGTAGCTGACGTGTAATAGAAACAGTCCCTTCCCAGCTATACGTGATCTTATGAAAGCTACTTAGCTTTTCTATGCTTCTGTTTCCTCATCTGCAAAACAGAAAAAAAAAAAAAAATTACCCTACCTAATAAAAATATTATAAAACTGATATAAAAGAAGAGAAAATTCTAGGGACATAATAAGCCACTCTAAAAGTTTGCTCTCTCAGTTCATGAAATTTAAACTCAGGCAACAGTGGAATCTACTGAAAATGCTTTATCCTTTTGTGGAATGTCTATAATATCTGACACAAACTCAATAAATGTTGGCCTTATGTTAAATTCTATAGGGCAAACATACCTAATTCCCCAATATTTAAAGAATCAGAGAAACAAGAGTAATTTGCCTAAAGCTTTGTGAGTCACTAATGAAGTAAAACTGATAACCATGCACTTTACAAAAAGGGATCAGCATTTGTTTAGACTTGAAAGCCCCTAACACTGACATTATTCTATACGACTCCCTTTAGGGAATTTTTACTCCTATCACTTTTTATTCATTTGTTCATTCAGCCAACATGTGAAATACTACTCTACTACATGGCACATACTATTCTAGGTGCTAGACATGAAAAGAACAAGGCTCAGTCTCTCATCTACCATGAAGGAATTCAAGGGCTTCTTTAATGGTTAATCTTAAGGGTTACAGAAGCTACGAGGAGGAAATCAATTTTTTTAGGAAAGGCTTTAGGTCAGTGTTATCAAACAGAAGTTTCTACAATGATGAAAATGTTTTTTAATATGTGCTAATACAATAGCCACGAGCCACATATGTCCACTGAACATGTGAAATGTGCTGATGACTGAGAAACTGAATTTTTAATTTAATTTTATTTTAATTACTATTAATTTAAATAGCCACATGTGATTAGCAGTTACTGTTTTAGACAGCAGAGCTTTACAGGATGGGTAATATTTGAGCTGGAGTCTTAAAGAAGGGAATAAAAAATTACCAGGAGTGAGAGGTAGTGCATCCTAGGCAATGGAAAGGACACAAACTCCACAAAGTGCTGGGAGAACACCTTAATGTATTCAGTGAAGACTGTCTATGTAAAATGTGGAAAGGAGAAAAGAATAATGAGGCTAAAGGGGTAAACAAGACCAAAATAAGAATGCCTCTGAAACCCAGGCTAAGGCTTTACGCCACAGACAACAGGAAAACATCAAAGACTTTAAAACCAGGAATAGATGACCATATCCATGTTTTAGAAAGACAATAACCATAAGATGACTAATACATGGAAAGAAGAAGAGGCCAGGGGTAGGATGACCAGCAATAAATGAGATGATTGCAGTACTCCAAGTCAGATGAAGAAAACTCAAACTATTGCAATAACAGTGACAATGGAGATCAAGAAACAAATTCAGGAGACATTTTGGAGATAAAATTATTGGAAATTAGAGATCTACGAGATATTGCAGATAAGAATAAATCAAAGTAAAAACTAATGAGGTAACCATATAATCTATGCATTTCCTACATTGACTAAAGGAATCAAAGAAAGTTTATATGATCCTGCTTAATGTTGTAATAAAACAATCTAAATATCCAATAAGCTCTTAAAAGTTAAATAACTCATAGAAATCATTCAAGATGGCATACGATATAACTATTAAAATCATTTTAAAAAATATATAATAGCTAGGCAAAATGTTCATATTATAAATGAAATAAGTAGGCTACAAAATAGCATATATAACATTATCATGATTTCATTTTCTCCACTGGTAGATTTTTTTTAATTGGAGGAATATACCAAAAAGTCAATAGTGCCTTACTTTGAAAATGGGGTACTGGGCTATTATAATTTCTTTCTGATTGTCTAATTATACTACAACATGTATAGAATATATTTTGTTTACTAAAATAACCTTTTGCTCTAAAGCATTTATACTGAGGCAAAGCACTGGAGCCTGTGGTGAATCTACTGAAGCTTGCAGCTGTGTCACAGAGGAAACTGGCATAACCAGATCCCAAGTCTACTGCAGGTTCTTTATGGGGACTAAACTCACAGCAAATTGAATAAGGCGGGGTTTTTTTTCCTTTAGAAAAATCTACCTCAATTACAAAGTATAAAATGGAGTGCTTCCCATTTAATTTATTTGTAATGTCTTAACATGTATGGCTTATGTCTGTATACTCGAACTACAATTGAGAGCTTGATATAAACCTATATACTCTTCTGTGTAGTCATGCAAAAAAGAGATTTATTCTGTTCATATTCAATTTCAATTACTCAGGTTCATTTGATATAGAGCAGGCACTACATCCCAAAGAAGCAGCTCAGCAAATATTAATATTTTTTATGTGTTCACGCCAGTATCTTTTTTGCACTTAACAAAACCTGGCTTTCCAAGTTCTAAGTTTAGATTTATGAAGAAATCCTGACCTGGTATAGACAAGCCTACCACACAGATACATGACTATGGCAAATCTTCATACATCATGGTTGTAAATAAAATAAAAATTAGATAAGCAATGTAATAAATCCCTTCATTAAACAGAAAACAAATAGAATTTTTCAACTACAATTTTAATCACTTTACTTTGCTGTAAGATAGGTTATACTTGTCTTGGGAAACCACACATATATTAAAAAGATAATCTTAGACTAACATTTTGACAATATGACAAAACCTTACTCTGATCATTTTACGGAAGAAGAAAATAAAGGATTGGGATTAAAAGCATTTTTCCTTTTTAGACGTTTAGAAAGATGGCTTGATTTCCTTAACTAAAATTAGTTATACATCTCATGTCTATGTTTTCTATTAAAACACCTTGGCAGACAGGCAGTCTTTTCTCTAGCACACTTGTAAATAAGCCCCATGGCTAAGTAGCAGCAATTGGCTCATTCAATAAATATAACAAAATTGACAGAGGTCAAACAGTGAGATAGTAGCAGATCTGGGACTAGGGCCAGGTCTCCTGCTTAAAATCTAATGCTCCTCTCTGACAAGATTACAGTTCTTAAATTAAAATATATTTTCCCTCAGAGATGAAACATGGAATACATTTCAGAATACCAGTTAGTGACACTTGAGAAACATCATCTAGCTCTCAGACCCAGAAACTGCCTTAGATGTTTTGGCTAACTACCATACATAGTGGGCAACAGTCACTAAAATAATCACTCCACATACAAAGAGAATTCAGAAATCTGCAACAGCAATTAGCTACCAGTATCTTACTATGTTTCTGTGATCTGATGTCCATTTCCATGGAAACAGAGAAAAAAAAGTGAGAGGCAGCCAAGAGAAGAGATGTCAGAACTTGTCAGGTTCAGTGGCTGAGGCTGAAAGCTGAAAATACCATTTTTTTTAGAAACAATATCAGTTGACTTCTGGCACTTAATCAATTCTCAAGTTAGGCAATGTCAGCTTGCTTGGAAAAGCATAAAGCTAAAGAACATGTTTGGGTTCTTTGTTTTGTCTTTAAAAGCTTAAGGTAAGGGGGAAGGAGACAAATTAAAAGTAAACTGCTCAAATTCTAAATTTCTAAAACATAAGAATGCAACAGAATAATTTCAAATTTCACAAAGTAAACAGAAGAATTTCTTGCTATGATGGGGGGAAATGTGGGTCTACCACAGAGCATTATCTGGAATGAACAGCAACAGAGTGGAGAAAGTGAAGAAACAGAAGGTAGAGGAAGCAGCATATACAACTGCCCGATAAGAGAGGGTGTGTGGCCCTTTCAAGGCACTGCCAGCACACAAGAGCACTTAGTGCGAGGTGAGGGGTTATCACAGAAGGCTTTCCCAAAGGAGGTGACATCTAAGCTAAGATGTGAAGGATGAGAAGGAGTTATAGAAGAAGAGGGTGTGGCGCTATTGCTAATATCTGAATCCTGTTCGTGATGCCAATTGTAAAGCTACACGACTACGCCAGCTGTTGGGCTCTTTTACCTGCCTGTAATCCTGCACCGAATGGGCCAGCTGTCAAGCTAGGGCTGGGTCTGGAACTCACAGACCCCTGAAGCCCGTTCACAGACTGGGTCACAAACCCTTCATACACCAGGCTGGGTCACCAGATCCCTCACACGCCAGGCTGGGTCACAAACCGTTCATACACCAGACTGGGTCCCCAGACCCCTCACACTCCAGGCTGGGTCCCCAGATCCCTCACATGCTAGGCCAGGTCCCCAGACCACTCACAGGCAGGTCTATGAGCCAGGTAACCAGCAAACAGGTTCCTGGAAGCCTGGCTGCTCCTACCGGCAGCGGCCACCCAAAGCAACAGTGCTGCACAGGCGCACTAACTCCATCAACACACAACCTATTCACAGCAAATGCTCAGCAAGATTCTGAACATCTGAGGGGCCCTGACCATTTTCCTATAGTTTCCCAACAGAGGATTCCAGCAAGAGGGAAAAGCAGGAGGGAAAGCCTAGAAGCAAGAGAGAGCAAAATGAATTCCGGAATAGCAAACTGGTTAGGACAGCTAGAACAGGTGGGGAGTGGGAAAATGCACCACAAACTAAGCAAGAAGGGCCTTACTTCCTGAGTTAGATTTTGAATTTTTGTCCAGAAAATGACAAGGTGCTACTAAAGGGTCTAAATTAAGAATGTAACACAATGAGAGCTGCATTTTAGAAAGACTAGTCCGACTACCTCAGATTACACAGGGATATAGGTATAGAGCCTGTTATAGCTTTACCAGAGACCAGAAAAGGGTGAACTATATTGGGGGAAGGACAGCAGCAGAAATGGGAGAACAGGACACAATGAATATGTGCAGTAGTAGAGGAAGAAAGATAAGTCAAAGACAAAGTTCAGGATCTCAACCTGAACAGCAAGGTAGATGGTGCCAATAACTGAGCCTCTGTCACAAGCAAAGAAGGAGGGATGTAAGATACTGATGGGTTCTAATCTGGAATAGAATAGTAATGGATACTTTGAGGTATCCATGGGACAGTCAAGCAGAGCTATCCACTAGGCAGTTGTATATGTGATGGGTGTATCTATAACTCTGGAGAGACATTTGGGATGAACATAGGTACTGGGCTTCAGGACTGGATGATGTTGCCCAGGAAGAGCACAGAGTCAGAAGAGATTCCTAAAGATGAATTGTAGAGGCTTTAGACTGTTCAAATGTTAGCTCCACCATTTACTAATTCTATGACGTTGAGTTATTTAGTTTCTAAACCTATAAAATTGAGATAATTATACCTATGCTGAGGACTGATATTTAAGAAATGAGCAGAGAAGAGGGAAATTATAAAGCACATGAGAAAGAAAAGATAAAAGGTAGAAACCACAGGAGAATATAGTGTTTGGGAAATTAATGGAAAAGAGTATTTCATGATTAAGATCAGTAGATTAAACACTGCAGAGATATCAATTAAAATCAGGATTGAAAAGTTTAAACAGGATTTTATTAAAAATGCATCTTTGGTGACCCCAGCTAAAGCACGGTGGAGGTAAATATAGACAGAAATAGATGGTAGATGAGGGTGTGAGAGACAGATTTAGAAAATTCTTTGAAGAAATTTGGCACAAGGGAGAAAAATGATTGGACTGGTATCTAGTGGAAGTCATGAAGTCAAGACAGAGTTGCTTGTTTCTGTGTTTTGTTTTTGTTTTGTAATTGGGAGAAACTTACGTGTCATTAGTTAAGATGCCTACAGCTGCAAGTAACAGAAAACCTAGCTAACAATGCTTAAACCATTATGACATTTATTGTTTACATTTTAAAAAGTCTGAAAGTAGACAACTCTGGGGTTTGAGTTTCTTTTTTTTTTTTTCCCCAAAATCTCAGAGATGTTATCAAAAACCAAGATTCTTTTTGTCCTCCTATTTTGCCACAAAATAGCTAACATTCCCAGGCATCATGTCCTTAAAACATACTCCCAGCAGAAACAAAGGGGAAGAACAAAACTTGCCCCTCAATCAGGAAGCAAAATAGCTTACCTAGAGTTTACCCCCTCATCAGATTTTCCCTTATATCTCACTGGTTAGAACTGGGTCATGTGGCCACTCTTAGCTATAAGAGCAGCTAGGAGATTATGTGTCTTTCCAGACTCTATTTTGAAGTAATAAGGAGAGGGGGGTTAGGAAGGTCTTCCATATAGCCAATCAGTACTGTCTGCCACATGCATGCTGATGGGAGAGAGTAAGTAAAGAGCAAGAAGACAAAGACATAGAAGGAAAGAGGGCAAGAATGAATTCAGATACAGGTAAGTTTGTAAGGGGGCTGCTGCAAGTTGAGAAAGTTTGCACCACATAAATTTAATATTCTTTGTCAGGCAGAAAATGGGATGACCCATTAAAGGTCAAGGGGGGTGTACGAGGATAGAGGTCTTCAGAATAACAAAGCAGACTTTAAATAGTTCCTACAGAGATTGCAAGAGAGGGCTGCCTAGGATAACAGGTTTCTAGGCAAGAGAGAGAAAAAAATGGAAAAAAATTTCCTAGGGATTGTTAGGCAACATTAGAAAACATTCGTTCATAGTGCAACCCACATGTCACTAACAGGACTTCCCTACCACCACCCACCAGCCTGAGGGTAAGAATAGAGAAAGTAGAATGTTGAATCCATTACAAACAGAAGTTTATCGGTTTAGAGAAAAAGGAATGTATCAATGCGTGGATGATACAATAGAAAGACAAGAGTACAAAGGAGGTGAAGTTATTACTAAGCCAGTGAAATAATGGGCCATATATAACTGTGTTAGTTAGAAAAGAAATTAAAGGTATGAGAAGGCAGACAGAGAAGGATAGTCAAGAACCTGAGGTGTAGTGGCCATAAGAAGAAGGCTGGAAAGATAAAAAACAAACTGTGGTAAAATGAATAAGATGAGTGCTTCCAGGGGACAGACTGATGGTGTGCCATGAAAATGGGTGGCTGAAGTAGAACACAGCAGCCCAGTGCACTCAAGGGCACTCGAGTTAAAAAGGTGAAGAAATTGAAAGTCTTTGAAGTAAATGGACCATCTACACGGACTCTGATATCATTCCAGATGATGGACAAAACTGGAGTGAAAAGGAAGTACCAACATCCTTAACAAATAACAAAACGTGACCAGAGAAGAGAAGGAGAAGGTGATTATACTTTTAATAATCATAACTATCAAAAACAATATAAGTATGGAGGAGTATTGGCATAGAAGCTGCCCTAGGAAACAAGGAATATGCCAACATCACCCTAAATCATTGGGTAGATAGTGAGTGAAAGAATAAACTTCATCTACTTAAGAAGACTTCATGAAAAGCAATGCCTGCAGGGGATCACAGTTTTCAGCCAAAAATATTAAGGAAAATTTATTTAATATAAATCAGGGGTCCAGAAGCACTAAACAAAAATCTGAGATGAAAAAGAAGGAACGTTTATATTCAGGAGAGAGGAAGTCCTAAACAACATAAAGATGAAAACTTTTTTTAAAAAATAACCAGAGAGGCTTATATTTGAGCAATTACCAAGAGTGACAAAAATATTGGATGTAATAGACGTAGTAGCCTCAAGGTATTCAAAAGAATCAGTCCTAGTAACCTCTATGACTGGAGAACACTATAGCCCAGACCAACTGTACTTTCAAAAAATTCCTGTTCTTAGTTATAATATCCAGAAGTTTTCAGTAACAATATTTCACACATGCTAGATTAATATCCAAATTTAGCTTTAGACATACATTCATTTTGGAAACCAATATTATTAGCATTATTTTTGTACAGTAAGGAATTTAACCTTGCCCATAAATGCCCCCAAATAAGTGGCCTTTGACCTCAGCTTTTAGGAAGTAATCTCTAAATTCTCTGTTTGCCTGCAGGCCTTAAGCTAGCATTATAGACACAATGTGATTTAGAGTGGGGGCTCTGGGTCATGTCTGGAGGGGCAGGAGACTAGAGACTAAGATCAGCCATATGGACAATTAATCATACCCATGTCACAGAGCCTCAATAAGAACTCTGAACATCAAGGCTCAGGTAAGCCTCCCTGATTGGCAATACTGCATGCATATCATACATCTATGCCAGGGAGAGTAACAATCCCACTCTGACTCTACAGAGAGAAGACAATGGAAGCTCCGCATTTGTTAACTCCCCGGACTCTACCCTATACACTTATTCCCTTGGCTGATTTTAATCTGTATCTTTCTCCTGTAATAAATCATTAACATGGATACAATAGCTTTCAATGAGTTCTGTGAGTCTTTCTAGCAAATTGTTGAACCTAAGGGTGATCTTGCAAACCCCTGAGCCTGCAGTAAACCTCAGAAATGAGGGCAGTCTCATGGGGTCTATGCCCTCTAACTTCATTATTTGGCCTAAACTTTTCGCAATATATATTCTCCCTAAATCTAAATTTGTTCACAGGGGAAAAAATGTTTTAAAAACAACCTAATACCTGAGGTTAGCTGAAACTGTCACTGAATGGTAACTAGTCTACTGAACTACTAATGGCCATCTGCTTCCACAAATCCCTCTGAGCAGTGTCAAAATCTCAACAATTAACCACTAAGAAAAGTACTATTGAGTTTTAATCTGGATAAAATAGACACTTACTGTATCACTAAACAGAAAATAATTCCCCTTTACTGAGTAACAGCTTGTTCTAGATAATTGGGATATGCCATTGTACCTCTGTGCAACGTGATCACATCCAAATAGTGAGTACTACATAACAATTTTAACTAAATTTTATATTATTTTTAATTGACAAATAATAACTGTATACATATAAATAGTCCCCTACTTATGATGGTTCGACTTATGATTTTTTTGACTTTACTATGATGCAACAGTGATACGCATCCAGTATGCTCCTCAACTTACAACAGGGTTAAGTTCTGATAAACCCACGGTACTTAACCCATCATAAGTCGAAGAGCATCTGTATATTTATGAGGTACAATGTGATGTTGTGATATATGCTGACACTGTAGAATGCTGAAATAAAAGTAACTAATATACACATTGCCTCACATGCTTATTATTGTTCTGTGGTGAGAACATTTAAAACCTAATCATATAGCTACTACATTTAATAAATGAATTCTATTACTGCAGTTACTGACATAATAACATAGAAGTATTTGTCAAACTTCATTGCCAAACACTGCTAAAAAGACTTTAACTCACCTCCATATAAAAACTGCGCCAAAATATATTATCTAAATTAATAAAAATACAATTAAGATATAATGAAAAAGGGGCACTTAAATAATGAGTGCCAGAGTGAAGAGATTTACAAAGATATTGTCTCAAAAATGCCTTATAAAATATAAAGTATAAAACACAGACTCTGCAGCCAAATTACAAAGGAAGACTCTTAATACATTAATATCAATTAGCATTTCAGGGATGATATTAAAGAGTATTCACTCTTTTAAGTAAAAACTTAAAACTTATAAAACTTCAGTTGTACAGTTTGGTTAAAAGCCTGGCCGAGAGAATTGGAAATTACTTGTGGGACCTGCCCAAGTTATTTAAACTCTTTGTGCTTCAGTTTCTTGTAAAATAAGAATAATAATAGTACCTATTATACAGAATTATGTGGATTAAATGAGATAATACAGGTAAACAGTATAAGGCTTAGCACATAGTAAATACTCAATAATAGATGGCAATTTTCAGTAGTCCAGAATAATCTAGGGATAATACATTAATTCAGTCTATTTACTTTGATGCTTCTATATTCAGATGCTTTCTAATATACCAGAATTAGACTTTACCAAAATAAACTAACTATACAGTCTAACATATTTGTTTCTATGGTTATACATGCTTGTCATAAACAGAAAAAAAGAAATACCAAAAAAAAATAAAAGTAAAAAAGATGTTTAAATTACCATGAGTCATTTCTTTTGGTGGACTTTTTACCAACACCAAATTAATAATATTAGGTAAAACAAGTATTAAACACACACAAATATCTATGAATATAAATAGTATAGCATTATTCTCAAACTATAAATAATCACATAGCACTGACAATTTTTTAAAACACTAATAAGTAAAGGTTCACAGTGGACAAAAGAATTTATGGGGGCCGGTTTCATGTCCTTCTTGTTTACAACAATATCCCTAAAATCTAATTATTGAGAGAATGAATAAAATTAGGGGGCAGGTTGCTTTAAAAAATAACGGGGAAAACAAATGAACAGTAAGGAGAGACAGAGAGAAAGAAAGAAACAAAAAACAATCACAGTAATACATTGAACTTTTAGAAAACTAGAGGTGGAAAAGGCGAGGGGGAGAGAGAGGGGCTGATGAGGAATTGGTCAACAGACACAAAGAATGATGGCGTATTGTAATGATGAATAAGCACCACACATTGTACACAGTTACTGAAAATCAACGTTGTACCCCACGTGTATGTATAATATAAATAAACAAATAAATAACAGGGAGAGACTGATAGTCTTTGAAAAGACTGACATCATGAGAGTTATTCTTTGGAAAGAATAATCTACCAGTCTCTAGGTTAGCAGTAAGAGGGCAAACAAAGTTAGTCAGGAGGGGATGAAAGAGAATGTTCAGGTTACCAAAACTGCCACCAGCAGTTTCAAACAGTCTTTCAATAATAGAAAAACTGACCAAATGAATGACATGAAATTACTCTGAATTAATTTTGATAAAAATGAATACAGCTGAATCAGCATTAAAATAATCACAAGAAAAATAATTACTGTATTTCATTACATCTAAAACACCATAGATTGTAAGATACATCTTATTTTATATACCACCAAGAAAGCAAAAAAAAAATGCTAAAAAATTAACACAATGCCAAGATGTTACTGATTATAAAATACACTCCACTTTCAGAGATTAAAATTTGAAAAATATGTATCCTAAAATCAATAAAATATAGTATCTGCCTAAATAGTAAAAAGACATCACAATCCTATGAAATCCTGAGTAATGTTCATAACCCTCTTCACAGCCTGCTTGGGATCTTTTCAAGTCTTCTTGGAGCTTGAACAGCTCCAGCAGGCTTCTGACATCTGACTCTGGCCCCACGGACACCCATCTGTACCTAAATAGGGAGGGTAAGCCCTTGTCCATCCAACAGATGCCACAGCCCTAAGAAATTCTCCTAAAGGTTCAGCAAGTAATCTTACATGACCTTTATTAAGGTTTCTTAATTATCACTGCAGAAGACAAGACTCTATCTTTTATAATTATCCTCATCCTAGACTCAGTTCAAACTATTGTAGATTATTCTTCCAACTCTGTATCAACAACAGAAAAGAGTGAAAAGGTTAGGAATTCTTCTGGAAGTGTTCAAGGTATAGACAGGTTATTGTAAAGGTCTGGCAATTAGCCTCCTTTAAATTTATTCATTTTCAAAGGCAAATTACTTTAGCCTCCCTGGTTTTTGCCGCTAATGAATTGTGTCTGACCTCTTTCATCCCTCTTTGATCAATATATTTCACTGGCCTGGAACATTTTTCTAACAGTGCTCGCTTTTGCACTAATTTTGATTGCTGGCTTTCAACTGAATGAGACAGTGCCATTTTACCAATTCCCTTATAAACAAGCCAGTATTTTGTATGCCTCCCACGATGTCAGGACCACAGTTAGAGCCTGCCCTTAACATGAACAGACTGCCCCAGGATCTCTATGTCATTACTTCACTCTGATAGACACACAAAGAAGGAAATGGGAAAAGTTTCTCTGTGTTATCAGACACAAAAGAATAGCCAAGCATCTTTGCTTTATCATTGAAACACTGCCCAAGTTTAAACCACAATGATGGCTTTGACTTCCCAGTACCTTTCTGTCCTCCTCTTTCTTCTTACTTTCTTTCCTGCTCTCTTTTCAGAATCAGGCCTGGAGTCAGACCAGATGCTCTGTTTTTCTCTAATTTTCCTTACTTCTTTATTTAGATGTCAGAAAATTCATAAATGAAATCTGTTGATACACTCTTACATTTGAACAGTCAAATTTTACCCCCCGTTCTATGTTCTGAAAATAAGAATTTTGATTTTCTGCATTCACTTGCAGAGAATGAAAAATTAATATGTAAAGATGAAATCAAAACAAGGTCCACCTCTCTCCTTAGGAAGCACCTGAGTCATGACAGAGGCTGGTAACCCGAGCCCACAGCTTCAATCATTCCTAGGGCTTGGGTTAGCCTACAAATGAGGTGAGAACATGTTTTTCACTTACGCAAAAGGATATATCCAAAGTAAATACAGACTTTTAACTGGGACGCAAAGGGGAGAACAGGGATGAGAAACCTAGTGGTGTATTGAAAAGTTACAGGGAAGAAAGCCATGTAACTACGTGAGTAAAGAGGCCTAACCTTGCCAAAGGAGAGAGCCAGTGTGAAGAAACAGCCAGTGATATAATGAATGGGAGAAAGGGAAATGACATGCTAGTTCCTGCATCTAGGAAAGTGCAACACGTGTCTGAAAGGTCTTGAACCTAAGGAAGGAATTCATGGCCAAGAAGAGTAAAGTGCCTTCATCTTCCCAAGGTGCCAAGAACTAGGGCTGATCCAAGAAAGCAGATGACTGATATAAAGCAGAAGAGAATCTAGCTCAACTACATACAATCAGAGGGCTACAGCAGGAGGACTTCCCTGGATGTTGGGTAGAAAAAAAGCTCCAAGAGCCAGGGTCCTCGCAGCCTTACAAATTGTTCCAATCCAAAACTACATAGAACAAGAAGTGAGAATACCATTAGCTAACACTGTAAAAGAATAACTCTCCATTTTTTACACTTTGGTTGTTTTATTTCGGTTGCTTTCTTGATAAAATTACTCATTTAAAACTTCAGATCACTAAGTAGTTTTATCAAGTGAAAAGTGTCTCTACACATGCATCAATAGGGACCAGAAGACAAAAGCAGGTTGGTGAAGTAACGAGACTGATCATTTCTACTCTGAAAAATTTGGCATAACTGACTTGGGTGGTGTCTTCATCCATTTTCTGTTACCACAAACTGGGTAATTTATAAAGAATAGATGTTTATTTAGCTCACGGTTCTGGTGGCTGAGAAGTCCAATGTTGAAGGGCCAGCATCTGGTGAGGGCCTTCTTGCTGTATCATCCCATTGCAAAAGGGCAGAAAGGCAAGCGAGTATGTGTGAAAGAGAGAAAGCACAAGGCACCAGGTTCACTTAATTACAATCCACTTTCGAGATAATTAACTCACTCCCATGATAACTCTACCCTCAGAACCCAATCACCTCTCATTAGTCCCTACCTCCAAACATTGGGGACCAAGTTTCAAAGCTGAGTTTGCGAGGGGACAAACACCCACACCACTGCAGGTGGGGAACTAGGAACATTTGGTGCCTGTCTAAAAAACTGCATTAGCTTTTGGTATTAAATATCTATAATAGCAACATGTAAAAAAAGAACATTATATTATAATGTTCAAAATTGCATATATAAGTACCCAGTCTGTAATTACAGTGAGTTGGAGGTATTCATGTAAGTCATCTGATAATTAGCAAAAAAGAAGGGCATTTTAAATAGGAGGAAATAACCAGTAATTAATACTCATGGGCTGTTTCTAACTCCTTCTAACAATTTGTTCTCTTTCAATGCTGACGGCAGGATTTCCTCTATGACATGGAACCTACGTGAGACTGCAAAATCTGATATCCTAATAATACCAACTTGAATGGTCAACACTATATGATACTCAGCTTTGTTCCAACTTTGACTGCCTTAAATAAAACACTGTACAACAGTATTTGAAAATCATCAAAATTTCTAGCATATCTAAATGTCTTGCTTATGATTACAAGTCAAAAGCAGATTTGTAACTGCTATGGTCTAGATATGTTTTGTCCCCACTAAAACTCATGTTGAGGCTTGGTGCCCAATGTAACAGTGTTGAGAGGTAGTGGAACCTTTAGGAGCCATTTGGGTCATAAGAGTCCTCATGACAGGATTAATGAAGTCTCTCAGGAATGAGTGAATTCTCACTCTTGCAGGACTGGATTGGTTACTGGGAGAATGGGTTGTTATAAAGCAAGGCTGCCTCTCATATTCGGTCTGCTCACCCTTCCACTTTCTGCCATGAGTTGAAGCAGCATGAGGTCCTCACCACATGGGCTGCCTGATCTTGGACTTCTCATTCTCCAGAATCATGAGCCAAATAAAGTTCTTTTCTTTATAAATTACCCAGTTTCAGGTATTCTATTATAGCAACACAAAATGGACGAAGAAAATAAAAGCTTTATTTTACAATTTTGAAGTCTAGAACTATGTTTTAAATGACCTTGTATTCTCGGCATCTAACCAATGTCCCAAACACAGTAAGTAGCCAATAAGTGTCTACTATTAAACATGATAAAAAGTCCAATGACATTTTAAAAGTACAGCAGTAATTATTTGATGCCAGCTCAATAAATAATTTTTAAATGAATGAATAAATGCATGGTGCTCAAAAGGAACTTCTGCTGGATTAAGCAAATTAATCTACTTACCAGATAATACTGCCTTATAAAAATATTTCAAAGAACTGGACTTTAGTTATATTTTTATTTCCTTCTTTACTAATGTATAATTTTTAAAGGGAGAGGAGAATTCAAAGCTAGGCTTAACATACTTAATTCTTTAGCTTCAGATTAAGCTCCCCCCCAAAATCTAAGAGCAGTAATTGAGCTATACTACATAGAAAAATCTGACTCATGTTTAAAGGCTTTTTTAAAAAAAAATGATGTCTTAGGTGCCTAAAAGACCACTGCCCTGTCCAACTGAATTAATTAATGTTCTTCATTCCTTAATGCCTCATGGAGACCTAATAAAGTATTTTTAAATATGAGACCTGCTAAAGTACCTGATGATGCAAAAATCACAAAGAGGAATGAATAAAGTCAGATGCCCAAAACTAACAATAAAGACATTCAGTGACTTCACCTATAGTTAATGCACAGTCTGTGAACCTTTACCATGCAAGGTAATAAATTTCCTTGGTATATTTAGATATAGCTAACTTAATTATCTTAAAAACATCATTTAATATTTTATTTCTTTGCCTAAGTGTCTGGGAACATCTGAAACTTAACATATGATACTATAAATCTGAATGATGAAAGTAATTTATGTTAGTTACATAATGTGAAAGGAAGAAATATGGATAATTTCCTTAGAAACTGTTTAAACTATGAATGACTACCAAAAGAGCCATTTGAAGTAATGTTATCATCCTCTATATAACTTAAGAGTCAGAAGATCTCCAGATCTATTACTATTGTCAAATAAGAAAAGAATTTAGGTATGATTCAGTTAAGTACAGATGCCTTACAACTACTAATATTTAAACACTGAATTGTTTAACAATTCACTTTAAAATGAACCATAAGAACCTGTTTAAAATCTTTGGGTATAATAATGATTTTTAGTATAGAATACTGTTTGAAATCAAATGGGTTGTAGTTTAGAAAATATGTTTTTGTTATGTTGACATTATATTGAAATAGTACTGGCAATAAAATTTTATACATATTTATTTCCATAATACATTGGCCATTACCTGATAAACCCCTGATGCTGCAAACATTAAATACAGAAAAGAATTTGGTGGTTAATTATTCTGTTAATCACTGGGGAAAATAGACCTTTTAAAGCTCCTTGTGTAATATATATATATATCACTTGCCACTTAAAAAACCATGGTATCAAACTCCTTTGGCTCTTCCCATATGAGGTATTTAGGGTGCTCAGATTTCTTTTTTGTTTTATACAAGATTAAGCAGAGCTTAGCCCAACTCAATAGCAAAATTCTTTAGGAAACCAAAGGCTGAGAACATTCCTTACTCAAAAGTGAAATTCCATTGTCAGGGAAATCACTAATACCAACTATCAAGGGAAAATGTCTCATTCCTATTGCAGGATCAGCTAACATGAAGCTGCTTCTTTAGTTGCTAGGAAACAACCAACTCATTATACGCCATTATCAGAACCCTAGAGAAGAGAACTGGCATCTGCTTCACATTTGGGGATACTGGAGATTGAACTAAAAGCACTGAAATTGCTGCCAAAATCCCTATCTCCAGGGTTTACACTGTGGCCCACAGCAGGTGATGACATCACTCTAGCCTTTGAAGTTTTCCTTTCTGAAACTCTTTTTCTAACAACTAAAATTATTTTTTTAATATTCCACATTTTCCAACTCAAAGATTCTAAGAAATGACTTCCTCATTTGAGTTAAACTAATGATATCTATGTTGCACACAATTTAGGAGAAAAAAAACACTACTTGAGAACTTTAACAAATTACAGAAAAATTTTAAACTATTAGTTATTCATCGAGTGAAATATACTAGATGTTTATGCCTTTAATTATGAAAGTCAAATGAAAAATAAAGAAAAATTGTTTCAAATCTCAGGACAGTAAAAAGGAACACATACTGATAAATCCAGTACTCAAAATGACATTCTAATACTTATCTGCCTAGTTTTCCTATTTGATCCTAAAGCTTAACTTCTACTTTTATGTCCTGACACACTTTTTCACAACGCATCGTAAAATGCATTCATGAACATATATTTATTCATCAATCTTTTCCTTTCCTTCTGGCAAACGAGGTTGGAAGGAGGTGGGGTGAAATTATTCAGATCAACTAGACATTCACAAGTAGAAACCAAGAGACTCCCTGTACTACTGCTTCTGTATACAGAAAAATAAGTTATCCGTCTGAAGATGTTCAAAGTAGTAGACAAATCATCTTCTTTCACTAAATTACAAAGAAAGATCCTAGCGGGGCATATCCGTCCCAGTATAATTCTTCTCCCCACCACGCATCTGATGCTCCTCATTTCAATTACTCACGCCTGCTACTCTGGGGTAAATAATGTTCCCTTCATATTGCCTCAGACGCTTACTCTCAAGCGACTCAGCCTCACTCCACTAACATGCCTACCTTCTCCCAGTATGACTCTAACCCACTTTTCTCTTTTTCTTGTGAAAATCACTTCCACCTAGGGCTACCAGAGTTAGCAAATAAAAGTACAGGAAACTCACTCAGAACATCTGAAAATCAGATATACAATGAATATATTTTTAGTATGGGTAAATCCCAAATTATTCATTGTGTATCTGATATTCAAACTTAGTTGGGTATCCTACAGTTTATCTGGCAACGCTACTACCACCCCACTGTGAAATATCTTGATCTTTGACAATCTTCTCACTTTATGAGACTTGATTTTTCTCACATAACCTCGTTTTCAAATTCTATTTTAAAAAAATAATAAAGGCAAACTTTTCTAATGTCCCTCCTTCTCTGAACACAACCAACTTATCAGTCATTTTTTACACCTTTTCCTCGCACAACTACTCAATCACTTCTTACACATCACAAGTGATTTTCAACTATTTGATTCCTCCAATTTTACCCCATCTCCTAATCCTTCCTGACCACCTGTACTTCTGAAAACCAGGACTTGACTTCAATATTTCCCTCATTAATTCCTTGGATATTCTTCCTCTTTGGACATTCTGCCATGGCAGTTACTAATCCTAGATCCAACAACAGGTTTGCCCATGCAGGCTTGCAGGCTTCTCTGAGTTACTGAAGACAGCCGAGTTACTGAAGACAATCACAAAAATTTGGTAGAACTAAAAATTTTCATCCAGTAGGCTTTTGCTACTACGTAGGAATCCTATTATTCATCTCTTCGTCTCTTTTTTTATTATTATTCCTCTGAAAGCAGTTTTAAAAAAGCCCTGCCTCTGTACCATTGTATGCCTAAGCCTGACCTCAGAACCACCAACATTCTTAGAGTCACCTGGGATAATCCAATTAAAATGCAATTCCTTGGCCATACCTGGGACCTACTGAATGAAAATCTGGGGTGGGGGAGGGGGAACAGGGCGAGTGGGGGGTGTGTGGAATGGGGAACTATAAATCTGAATTACTATAAACTATAATTCAGCCAGCTCCCCAGGTCATTTTTATGAAAACTTAAATTTGTAAACTCTTGCCCAATTGAGTAAACTCACCAGCTTTCTCCTTCCACTGAAAAGATCAAGAAAAGAATAACCTCTATGTTAACCTCTTTTTAGTGGTAGTTGCAATGGGGTCACCTTATCTGCCCTTCTTTCTATTCCGAGTTTGAACTTGGAACTACAGACTTCTTTCTAAAAATAATTCATCTATCTGAACTTTAATATCATTCCCTTTTGCCTCTTTCATAATATTCCTTTTTCAACAATTTTCTCATTTCCTACAATCTCCAGTCTCTCTTCATTGAATCCTATTACCTTGGAAAAGGTATAGATGTCCGCTTTTGGAAAACAAACAAAAAGGACTTTCATTTGATACCATTCCTCCTTAAACAACCACCCTATTTTCCTTTCTTTTTCCTCACTACCTACCCTTCAACCCATATATGGCCTATTTCATCTAATAAGCAGAATACATTTCTACCTCCATAGTCTTGCTGTAAATTTATTCTTAAACCCCTATAATCTCACTCTTTTCATTCCCTGTTCTACTAATGGTTCACAAATGGCCATCTAACACCTATTATCTCCTTGCCCTATCTCAATCTTCATTCTTTCTGACCTATCATTCTTAAAATTCTCCAAACCAGTAATCCCCAAACTTGACTACAGTTTGGAATCAGGTAGAGAGCTCCGAAAATGCTGATGCCTGTGTCACATATCCAGAGTTTGAGACTTAATTGGCCTGGAGTGTGACCTGAAATTTAAAATTTTTAAAAGATCCCTAGATGATTCTAATATGCAGATATGTTGGAGAACCATTGCTCCAAACACTCAATCTTAATAACATTAGTATCCCTTAGCTCTTTTCTTACCTCTTGAACTACTTCTTTTTCTCTTTACTCCTTTCCTCTCACAAAATCACCCACTCCCAATTACAAGTATTAACGTAAGAGAAGTCCTCAACCCATTACTTTTTGTTTTAGTCCATTTTGTATTGCTATAACAGGATACCTGAGACTGGGTGATTTATAAAGAGAGGTTTATTTGGCTTATGATTCTGGGACAGTTGCATCTGGCATGGTCCTCAGGCTGCTTCTACTCATGGTGGAAAGTGGCAGGCAGCCAGTGGGTACAAGCAGATCACATGGCAAGAGCAAGCAGGAGAGAGAAGCAAGAGAGACAGAGAAGGTGCCAGGGTCTTTTTAAGCAACCAGGTCTCGCGGGAACTAATAGAGCCAGAACTCACTCACTACCCCTCCTCCCCCAGGGAAAGCATTAATCCATTCATGAGGGATCTGCCCCCATGATTCAATCAGTTTCCAACACTGCCACATCAGAGATCAAATTTCCACGAGTTTTGGAGGGGACAACACATCCAAACTCCATCACTTTTCCCTTACTATAATCAATATTAATGCAAACAATGAAAGCAGAAAAGATGTCTCAGGGAGGGTGGTGGTGACGATGATGATAATTACGATGATACCTAATAACAACAAATCTAATACCCCACTGATTGTAAAAAGCTTCATTATTTTATGCAGCACTAAAAGATAAAAAACTGAGTTGGATTCTAATAGGAAAACCCTGCACAGAACTGGAACTCCAAAAGACTGTACCCTCTAAAACTAAAGGTAAATGAAATATAAATCCACAATTTAGAAAGAAATTGGGAGGAAATGTGCATTTCTCAACTTAGGCCTTGGCAAAAGGGGTGAAAACACTTCTTTAGGAACATGAACTGGCCCCACTCTCACATCCAGGCAAGCAACTGAGCCAGTCAAGCCTGGGGTCCTGAGATGGGGGCTGGGCCAGCCCCGCCCTGGCCTACAAACAGATCTTAGAATGTACTTATTAACCACGTGTTTTTCTTTGGAGTGTATGACTTATGTATGCTTATGTCCTTCACCAAATTTCTGCTTAGATTTTTCTAATTCATTGTTAAGAGTTCTTTTTGCAATAAGGATGTCAATCTTTGTGTGTATTTGGAAAAAAAAAAAAGAGAGAGAGAGTAGAATAATGGTTACTAGAGGATAGGAGGGGTGGGGTGAGGGGAAGGAGGAGGGGTGAATTAATGGGGACAAAACTATGCTGTCTATGGTTCCAAGTGAATCATTGTGCAGGATATACATGTATTGAAACAACACCTGTACCCCACAAAAATAAATATAAATAAAATTAGAAAAAAAAAAAAAAAAGAATATGAACCTTAAGTTGTTACCCACGCAGCTTTCCAACCTGAATTCATACCAAGAGAGTGGTCCCAAAAACCTATAACAGAAAATTCAACTGAAAGTTGCCTAAGGTTGAAAGTGCCCCAGGTAACTGGAGAAACAACACAAAACCTCTCTGAAAGAAACTCACCTCAATCTAAGGATAAAGCACTCTTAAGAAGCCGTCACTTGTAAGATGCATCCTGACTAGAGAAATGTTAAAATGTGGGGGGGGGGGGGGGGGGGAATGTATTAGAATTGATAAAATACAATAATAACAGGGCACATTTATATGACATTAGGTTTTCTAAGCATATTTTACATATTAACTCATATACTCTTCATGATGAGGTAGCTACCATTAACCCCATTTACAGGTGAGGAAAGTAAATCTCAGAGAATTTTTTGTCCAAGGTCACACAGCCATTAGATATGGAGAAGGGAACAAACTCAGGCAGATGTGGCTCTGGAGTCCATGCCCTTAATGACTAACCTATAGACATAATTCTGAAAAACATCAATATTTAAGGGGTATGCAAGAAAAATAAATAAAAGATATAAAGAAAATTATGAAAGCTTCCAAAGTAAGTAAGACACATTACTTACAGGGGAGCAACTATAGAAATTACAATAGACCTCTTATCAGAAATAATGAAGGCCAGAAAACAAAGGCACATCTTTTAAGAGGTAAAGAAAAAAATGTCAACTCAGAATTCTATATGCAGTGAAAATATAAGGGAAAAATAAAGACATTTCCAATAAATGAAAATTGAGACAATTCATCACCAGCAGACCCACACCATAATAAATACTAAAGGAGGTTCTTTGTGATAAAGAAAAATGACATCAGATGAAACTCAGATCTAAAGAAGAAATGAAATGCACTGTTGAAATGCACTGTAATAGCGAATGTGTGCATAAATACAAAAGACTGCTTTCTTAATTAGTTTAAAAGAACACTAAATAAATTTTATAGCACTTTGTTGTGAGATTTATAATATATATATTTAAAATACATCACAACAATTTACTAAGTACAAGAGGTGTTAAATGGAACTACAAATTTTTTTACATTGAAATATTACAAAGTGTATTCTCTAACCAAAACAAAATTACCCCCAGAAATCAATGCCATTAAGTTATTAAGAAGATCCCAAAATGTTTGGAAATTAAATGACACAATACAAATATACATAGGTAGAAGAAGAAAAGGAAATTAGAAATTATTTTGAACTGAATGACAGTGAAAATACAACATATCAGAATTTGTGGGATTCTAAGTAATGCCTAGAGATAAATTTATAGACTTAACCACTTATACTAAAAAAGAAAAAATGCTTAAAATCAATAATCTAAGTTTCTACCCTACGAACCTAAGGAAAAAAGAATAAATTAAGCCTGAAATAAATAAAAGGAAGGAAATAATAAAGATAAATGCAGAAAATAATGAAATAGGAAATAGACATAAGATACAGAATATTTTTAAGGCCAAAAACTTGTTCTTTGAAAAAATTAATGAGATTGATAAACATCTAGCAGGAACAATTAAGAATAGAAGAGAGAAATAAACAAAAAGAATAAAAAGTAGCTTTTCACAAGAGGGCATTAAAGGCAAAAAAGGAACCTCCTTCCCCTGCGACGCCTAAGCCAAAGCAAAGGCTTTGAAGGCCAAGAAGGCAGTGCTGAAAGGCATCCACAGCCATAAAAAGGAGAAGACCCTCACATTGTCCATCGCCAGGCGACCCAACACACCATGGCTCCAGAGGCACCCCAAATATCCTCACGAGAGCACCCCCAGGAGAAACAAGCTTGACCACTACACCATCATCAAAAACCCCTGATCACTGAGTTGGCCACGAAGAGGAATACAACAACATATTTGTGTTCACTGTGGATGTCAAGGCCAACAAGCACCAAATCAAACAGAGCTGTGAAGAAGCTCTATGACATTGACGTGACCAAGGTCAACACCCTGATCATGCCTGATAGATAGAGGAGGGCATATCTGTTTGACTGGCTCCTGATTATGATGCTCTGGATGTTACCAACAATATTAGGATCATCTAAACTCAGTCCAGCTGGCTAATTCTAAACATACATTTTTCACCATTAAAAAGAAAAAAAGAATAAAGAGGGAACATTGCCACATACTATATCCTATTTTAAAAAGTAATAAGGGAACATTATAAACAAACTTCATGTATACATTATAAAACACAGGTAAAAAAAACAAATTCCTGCAAAACACAACTTAACAAAGCTGAAACAAGACGAAATTAAAATCTGAAAAGAATTAGTCATCAAAAACATTCTCCCAACCCAGAAAACACAATACTCCAGACCCAGATTTCATTGATTAATTCCATCAAATACAAACATTTAAACATTTAAACCAAAGCTAATAACAATTTTACACAAACTCTTTCACTAAATAGAAAAGGAGAGAAGTACTTCCAACTCATTTTTTGAGGCCAGGATAGCTTTCATACAACACTTGAAAAAGGCTTTACAGGAAAAAAAGATTCTAAACTAATATTCCTCATAAATGTTGATGCAAAAGGCCTTAACAAAATACTGGCAAACTGAATCCAACAATATATTAAAAGTAATTATAATATTACTTATGTAATTAAAATATTATGACCAAGAAGAATTTATCCCAGTAACGCAAAGTTGGTCTAACAACAGAAAAGCAATCAATGTAAAACACCATATTAACAGAATAAAAAAGGAAAACTATATGATTATTTCAATTAAAGGGGGGGGCATTTGATAAAATTCGACACCCATTCACACTAAAACCCCTCAGCAAACAAGGAAATAGGAAGGATTTTCCTCCACCTGATAGAGGGCATCAGCAAAAAACCCACAGCTATCATCATTGTTAATGATGAAAATTTAATGCTCCCCCCACCACCGTCACCAAAATCAGGATGAAAGCAGGGATGTCTACTCTCATCCTTCCTGTTAAACATTATACTTGGCAGTACTAGCCAGTGCAACAAGAAGACCAGAAAATGAAATTAAAATGCTGTTTTACTTGCAGACAACATAATCATGTGCATACAAGATACAAGGCAAGCTACTAAAGAACTGTTAGAATACAAAAATTTTGCAAAGTCACAGAATTCAAAGTTAATATACAAAAATCAATAGTTGATATCTCTACACGCCAGCTGCAAACAATTTGAAATTAAATACAAAAAAGACCACTTATAAGATCATCAAAGAACATAAAATACATAAAGGATAAATCTAACAAAAGAAGTACAAGACCTATACACTGAAACCTATAAAATGTTACTCCAGGAAATTAAAGAAAATCTAAATAAATGTGGAAATATACTATGATCATGGATTAGAAGACTCAATGTTGTCATGATCTTTATTCGCGAAAAATTGATCTATACATTAAATACCATCCTAATAAAAGTATCAACATGCTTTTCTGCACAAATTGATGAGCTGAATCTAAAATTTATACAGAAATGTAAGAGAACCTAGAGTAGCCAAAATGAAAGGAATCTTAGCCAGAAAATGGTCATCTTTGGGGTAACTAAGACCAACCAGAAAATTTCAGTTAGCCATTAACTTAAGAACTGACAATTATCAATTCCTTGAGGTTAGCAGAGAAATTGAGAAACTGACCATATGGCTGAAACTGCCCAGAGATTAAATCATGCCCTAAAAGGATTCTTCTCAAAAGTTTATTCTTGTTTGTCTCCCATTATACCCTTCTATATTGATTTACTTTAGATGTTGCGCACTTAAAATGAAGAATTGAAACTAAGTTTTCTTGTTTTTCTTTCCTTTCCTAATCAACTGCAAATGAATTCCAAAAGAAAGGCAAAGCACCCTTAGCTGATTATTAACTCACTTTCTTGATTAAAGGAAAATTGCATCCACATTAGTTAGAGGTATGAGTCAGGTATTTTTATGTTCCAGTGATACCTGACAGGTTATTGTCTTTAAGCTCTCTCTAGGAGATAAGGACTCTGACCCCAAAATAACATCAAGGGTTTCAAGCTGACCAGTCCATCAACTGTAGACTCCATGACACCAATATCTCACTCAGACCCCCTGCTGACTCCTTGACCAGCCTTCCCTTGGCCTGCAGGACAAAACCCTTACCTCGCCTTCCCATCTCTTTCCCTTTATAAATCCCAGAATAGGCATCGGAAGGCAGGATGATTTTAGCCTGGTCATCCCCCAGATGCCAGTTATCTGAATAAAACTTCCAGTCCTTGTACCAACTTTTGGACTTTCGGATCATCTGTTTAGTGCGAGAGGGCGAACCAAGCCTGATGCCAGTAACAAAAGCAATCTTTGAAAAGAACAAATTTGGAAGACTCACACTTCCTGATGTTAAGATACAAAAAAATCAAGACATTATGGTTTTACTGTAAGGATTAAACAAACAGATCAATGGAACAAAATCCAGTATCCAGAGACAGACCATCCACATATGTTCAACTGATTTTCATCTGGGAAATCTCTTTTAAAAATGGTGCTAGAACTGAATAAATTATGAAAAATTATAAACTTTGACCCTTATCTCACTTCACACATAAAAATTAATTTAAGATGTACAAGCCAAAACTATAAAACTTTAAGATAAAAATACTTGAGAATATCTTGATAATCTTGAGGTAGTCAGGCAGAGATTTCTTAAGATACAAAAAGCACTAAGTATTAAAAAATTAAATTAAAAAAATTAATAAATCAGAATTTATTAAAATTTAAAATTTTAGCTCATCAAAAGGCAAGCCACAGTCTGGGATAAATACTCTCAATAAATATATCTGACAATGCACTCATAGCCAGAATAAAGAAAAACTCCCACAACTTAATTATAAAAAGAAAAATTAACCAATTAAAAAAATGAAAGACTCAGACATTTCACAAAAAAAAATACAGCAAGGTACACACAAAAAGGGGCTCAATGTCATTGATCATCAAGGAAACACAAATTAAAACCTTAACAAGATACCATTTTACACCCACTGGAATGTTTAAAAGTAAAGGGACTGACAACCCCAAATGTTGACAAAGATTAGAGGCAACTGCGACTCTAATGAACACTTCTAAAAAGTATTTACAGCAGTATTATTCCTAATAGTCAAAAGCTGCAGACAACCTCAATGTCCATCAACAGAAGAACAGATAAACAATATTTGGTTATATTAATACAATGGAATATTACTTAGCAGCAAAAAGGACCCAACTACTGTTATATGCAACAACAAAGATAAATTTCAAAAGCCTTAGGCTAAGCGAAAGAAACCAGATACATTCTGTATGATTCCACTTATTTGAAGTTTGAGAACATATAAAACTTGTTCACAGTGATAGAAATCACAACAAAGATTGCCTATGGGTGTGGGATTTAATAGAAGAGGGGTCAAGGAAACTCTCTAGGGGGATGAAAATGTTCTCTATCTTAACTGGGGTGTATTTATATAGGTGTATATATATTTGTCAAAAATCATTGACCTAGGGGCCGGCCTGTGGCTCACTTGGGAGAGTGTGGTGCTGATAACACCAAACCAAGGGTTAAGAGCCCCTTACCGGTCATCTTTATATAAAAAAAAAAAATCATTGACCTATATACTTAAACTCTACGCATGCTATTGTATGCATAATTTTAGCCCAATAAAATATTGTTAGGGAGAGGGAAAACAAAACAAAACAAAACAACTTTGAACCCAAATTTCTAATTCAAGATGGCAGACTGACAACAGAATTTATCCTCTCCTCAAAAAATAGTAACTAGGAGGAGACACAAAAAGAGGCTCTGGATCACTGTGTTGTTTTATTTATCTTATTCTGAATGATCATTGTATAGGTGTCTTTAATTGGGTAATTCATCTGTATATGCTTCTGTATAAATATTATATACAATTCTTTTTAAAATCAACCTATAAATCAGGTACCCCCTACTATCCATTGCTATACAAAGCTTCTATGCAGCTACTGAATTTTCACAAAAGATGTTAAACTTACCAAATGCTTGTCTGCTTTCTAAGCAAAACAAAAAAAAAAAAAGCAAAAACACTCCTATACTAGCAGGCTCAGATGACTGGCACTAATCATAGCATAGTCCTAAAATATCAGCTTTTCATCTCCATTAAAACGTGCATTAAAATGTGCCCCATTAAAACGCCATTAAACCTTTACAAAAGACTGTAGATATGCAGTCTAATTCACATCCTACAGGTTACTGTGTAACCTCTAAGCATCCTGATAAAATAAGACAGGGATCCATTTTCTCAACCCATCTTTCATCCTGATATTTTGTAATGCGTTTGCTGAAAATTTATCTTCAGCACTAACCAGAATAAACCGTGACTTTTATATAATTTATGTGTCAGAGAGCTCATTTTCACTAAATCTCCACTTGGTCCTCTGCCAAACTACCAAATTCCGTAAATATTTCTTAAGCTGAGCTTTTGATAAATGTTGAGAACAATGAGTAAAATCAGATGACTGAAGTGCTGACTAAACTAAACTCAGAATTCAACAATGTAAAATGCAGGCAATTCACACAATTATTCTATATTCTCCTACAGTATTCAGCAGTAGAGAACAGAGAGGCTGGATTAATCAAGACAAACAAAGGTCACAAAGGAATTGGCGGGGAAGGAGTGTTTTGCGGAGTATAACTAAAACAACAAACTATAGGATCTGAGTATAGAACAGGAAGAAATGCAGCCAAGAGACTTAAATGTCTAGGGAATAGGAAGAGTCTGGGACCAAAGACCAAAAAGCATCTTTATCAGAACTCAAGCAGCAGAAGTAGTAGAAAGACAAGATAGCTGTTATCATGAAGAAAGAAGAGTTTCAGAATTCAAGACATATTTCATCTATTTACCTGTGCATCTGAAAATGAATATAGGAATATCTATCATTATATTTGTCAACTTACAGCATGGTGCCTGCCCCAAAGTAGAATCTGAATAAATAAGGAGTAATTGTTGTAAGTTGGAGGAGTAAATGCAAATTACTTTTAATATTTACCTAGAAGACAATTCTAAACTCACATCTACTGAGAAAAAAATAAAATTTATTCCAAGGAGACTATAAATAACATACAGTCCATATAATATTTTTAGATTTTCCAATCAAATGTTCTGTTCCTTTCTTAAGGATAAATTAAAGTTGATTAGACAGATAATATACATGCAAATATACAACCATATATACTCAGAGTAAAACAAAATTTCACTTTTTTTGAAGCTATTTGAAACTACAAGTACCATAGTTTATATAATTTTTTTCTACATATGAGGAATTTCTACCCTTCCCTTTTAACTCAATATTGACTACAATGAGATTAATCATAAATCTAAAGAGGACAGATTACTTATCAAATACTTCTGTTCTCAATGTAGACTCAACAAAGCAACAAAACAATATAAAATAAGACACTAGGATTTTTAGTACTCATAAGCAACAGAAAGTATTAAATCATATAACAGTGCAATATGATCTCGGCACCACGTATCTCATTAGGTGCCACATTACTCATTATACATTCAGCACATCAACTGGATTCCTTTGTAAAACATCTCAAATCTCAGTGCAAATTTTAACAACTCTCCAATCAACAAATACATTAACCACAACTTTGCCAATAATAAAATAATATTTAATGCAATTTTCTTACCTGCCTCAACAGTTTCTCAATGGCTGACATTACCATAAGGCCTCTCCAAACAACTGGTGCAGTCTCTTCAACCAGGAAGCCCATAGACATACTGAAAACAGTAATCCAAAAATACAAATAATTTGTATAAGTTAATCAATATTATTTGAAAAAGTAACATGAAGTAAAAAAGATATGCTCACCAAGCAATGCCATAATTCAAAAGAGGCCTCATTAGGTTGCCTGAAACAAGAAATAAAAATCTCTTTTAGAAGAATAAATAGAAGAATAAATAACTATACATATACATAAACATACTGACTTGGGGTTTTAAAAAAAATTTATTCATTATCATTTTTAATCGACAAGTAATAATTATATGTGTTTATTGGGTACAATGTAATGCTATGATACATATATATATTATAGTGATTAAACCAGGCTAATTAACATATCTACCACCTCATACACTTATCCTTTCTTTGCAGTAAGAATATTTAAAATCTACTGTTACATTGAGAAGGGTCAAGATGGCAGACTAGAGGTGCCCAGCATGCAGTCCTCCCACTGAAGAGATCCAGAGCAGAGAGTGGACAGCAGAAATCAGCTCAGGAGAAATTCTCCCTTGTGACAAGAAGAGTCTACTCAGCTGGAGCACTTCCCAGTGGTAACCCCCAATTGCTCCTGCCCCAGCCCTCCCTCACCACCACAGAAGATGCCAGTGCCATTGTCTAGCCCCAGGGCAGGGATCCTTCTCCCCCTACAGGAGTTCCTCTTGTTCCCTGCAGCAGCCACTGGTGCACACTGCTGTACAACCCACACCACCTACAGCCACAGCCACTGGAACTGCAGGCCAGGCAGATCTAGCCATGTCCACTGAGCAGCCAACAGCCCCAAACATCAGAATGCTGTGCTGCCTGCTGCAGCCTCCAGAGCCAACACCCCACAAAGCTTCTATCACAGGAGGCTGGAGCCAGTAGGCAGCAATCCCAGGAGGCCCTGCCCTTGAGGCTTTCACCAGTAGATACTGGAGCAACTCGGCACATGCTCTGGGTGCCCTGTCCCTCACAGCTCCCACAGGGAAAGGCCTCAGTAGCTTGGTACCAGCCCTAAGAACCCCACCCCTCAGCACTTTCCAGGGGGAGGCCCCAGCAGCCAGGCAGGAGCCCCGGGAGCCCCGCCTCACATAGCTCCCACCAGGAGCAACTTGAGCACCTCTACACCAGCCCCAAGAGCCCCACCCCTCTCAGCACTGGACAGATCATCTAGGCAACAAACCAAAAGGAAACACAGGATTTAAACTATACTTTAGACCGATGGGACTTGGTGGATATATATAGAACATTTCACCCAACAACTAGAGAATATACATTCTTCTCATCAGCACATGGAACATTCTCCAAGACAGATGACATATTAGGTCACAAATCGAGTATCAACAAATTTTTAAAAACTGAAATCATTTCATCCATTTTATCAGACCACAATGAATTAAAACTAGAAATCAATAAAAAAAACTTTGGAAATCACACAAACACATGGAATTAAACAACATGCTCCAAAATCAAACAGGAAATCTAAAAATTTCTTGAAACTAACAATAATAACAACACATCATACCAAAACCTATGTGATATTGCAAAAGCAGTACTAAGAGGAAAGCTTACTGCAATAAATACTTAAATCAAAAGAAAAGAAAGACTTCAAATAAACAACCTAACATTACACCCAAAAGAACTTGAAAAACAAGAACAACCTAACCCCAAAGTTAGTAGAAGGAAAGATATAATTAAAATCAGAGCAGAACTAAATGAAATAAAGATCAAAAATACAATACAAAAGATCAATAAGACAAAAAGGTGGTTTTTTGGAGAAGATAAATAAAATAGACAAACCACTAGCCAGACTAACTAAAAAAAGGAGAAAGAAGACCTAAATAACAAAAATCAGAAATGAAAAAGGAGATATCATAACTGATACCACAGAAATACACAGAATCATTAGCGATTACTGAACAACTATGCATCAACAAATTTGCAAATACGGAGGAAATGGATAAATTTCTGGACATATACAGACTACTAAGACTGAACCAAGAAAACATAGAAAAACTGAATAGATCAATAATGAGCAACAAGACTGAAGCAGTAGTCAGTAGTCTCCCAACAAAGAAAAGCCCAGGACCAGATGGCTTCACTGCTGAATTGAACCAAACTTTTAAATCGGAATTAATACCAATGCTTTCCAAACTATACCAAAAAATTTAAACAGAAACCATTTTCCCAAACTCATTCTATACCCTGATAACAAAACCAGACAGATACAAAAAAAAAACTATAAGCCAATATCCTTGATGAACTTAGACACAAAAATCCTCAACAAAATACCAGCAAACAGAATACAGTTGCACATCAGAAAGATTATACACCATGATCAAGTGGGATTCATCCCAGGAATGCAAGGATGGTTCAACATACACAAATCAATAAATGTAATACACCACATCAACAAAATCAAGAACAAAAACCATATGATCATCTCAATAGATACAGAAAAAGCATTTGATAAAATTCAACATTCCTTCATGATAAAGACTCTCAACAAATTAGGCATAGAAGGAAGGTATCTCAACACAATAAAGGCCATATTCAATAAATACACTGCCAATATCATCCTGAACGGAAAAAAGCTGAAAGCTTTCCTCTTATGATCAGGAACAAGACAAGGATGCCTGCTCTGAAAAGGAAGTACTTGCCAGAGCAATTAGACAACAGAAAGAAATAAAGGGCATCCAAATAGCAAAAGATGAAATCAAATTCTCCCTGCTTGCAGGTGACATGATTCTATATATAGAAAACCTGAGAGACTCCACCAAACAACTTTTTTTTTAATTGGCTATGACTATTCATGAGATACAAAGCTGATTGTCAACCCTTATGCCCAAGATGTGAAGGCCAGATCCATACTGGTAACATGCACCTTACCACAAATTGTATTTGTATCCCATGGCCCCCACCCAATTATCCCCCACTCCCCTCCCCCTTCCCCCCCTCCTCCATTTTGTATCCCAAGGTATGTTCTCTCCTCTGGAAGTCCAACACACCACTGTGGTCTTCCTCTCCTTCCTTCTTTCTCTCTTAGCTCCCACTTATGAGTGAGTACAGGCAGCATTTATCTCTCTGTGCCTTGCTTATTTCAGTCAACGTAAGTATCTCCAGGCTCATCCATGTTGTTGCAAATGGGAGAATTTCATTCTTTTTTGCGGCAGAGTAGTATTCCATGGTGTATATATGCCACATTTTCCTTATCCAATTATCCACTGATAGCCATTTAGGTTGGTTCCATGTCTTCACTATTATAAACAGAGCTGTGACGAACTTGGGAGTACAGGTATCCTTTCGACATGATGATTTCCATTCCTCTGGGTATATACCCAGAAGAGTGATTGCTGGATCATATGGAAGATCTATCTGTTGTTGTTTGAGGAAACTCTATACTGTTTTCCATAGTGGTTGTACTAATTTACAGTCCCACCAACAGTGCAGGAGTGTTTCCTTCTCTCCACATCCTCACCAGCATTTGTTATTCACTGTCTTTTTTATTATAGCCAGTCTAACTGGGGTGAGATAGTATCTCAATGCAGTTTTAATTTGCATTTCCCTGATGACTAGTGATGTTGAGCATTTTTCCATGTACCTATTGGTCATTCGTATATCTTCCTTTGAAAAATGTCTATTCAGCTCCTTTGTCCATTTTTTAATTAGGTTATTTGTTTTTTTACTGTGTGATTGCTTGATTTCCTTGTATATTATGGATACTAGTCCACTGTCAGACGCATAGTTAGCAAAAATTTTCTCCCATGCTGTAGGTTGTCATTTCACTCTGTTGATTGTTTCCTTTGCTGTGCAGAATCTTTTTAGTTTGATGTAGTCTCATTTGTTTATTTTTTCTTTTGCTGCTTGTGCTTTTGGGCTCATATTCATAAAGTCTGTGCCCAGATCTAATTCCTGAAGTGTTTCACCTATATTTTCCCTTAGTAATTTTACAGTTTCAGGTCTTATACTTAAGTCTTTAATCCATTTTGAGTTGATTTTAGTATATGGTGAGAAGTGCTATCTAATTTCATTCCTCTGCATATGGATATCCAATTTGGCTAGCACCATTTGTTGAAGAGGCATTCTTTTCCCCAATGTAGATTTTTGTTGCCTTTGTCCAATATCAGATGACTATAAGCCTGAGGGTGACTTCTGGCTTCTCAATTCTGCTCCACTGGTCTGAGTGTATATTTTTATGCCAGTACCATGCTGTTTTAGTTACATTAGCTTTGTAGTATAATTTGAAGTCAGGTAGTTTTATGTCACTGGCTTTATTTTTTTTGCTCAGGATTGCTTTGGCTATTTGGGGTCTTTTGCTGTTCCATATGAAAGTTAAGATTGTTTTTTCCATTTCTGTGAAGAATGTCATCAGTATTTTGATGGTGATTGCATTGAATCTGTAGATCGCTTTGGGTAGCATAGACATTTTCACAATGTTAATTCTTCCAAAAATCTCTTGAGCTGATAAACAAATTCACTAAGGTTGCAGAATACAAAATCAATATACAAAAATCAGTATCATTTTTATATTCCAACCATGAACTACTAGAAAAAGAGATCAAGAAAGCAAACCCATTTACAATAGTCACCAAAAAGGTAAAATACCTAGGAATAAATCTAACCAAGGATGTGAAGGATCTCTACAATGAGAATTACAAATCACTACTTAAAGGAATTAAAGAGGACACCATAAGATGGAAAGACATTCCTTGTTCATGGATTGGAAGAATCAACACAGCGAAAGACCCCAAATAGCCAAAGCAATTCTGAGCAAAAAAAGTAAAGTTGGAGGCATTACACTTCCTGACTTCAAACTATATTACAAATCAACAGTAACAAAAACAGCATGGTACTGGCATAAAAAAAGACACATGGACCAATAGGACAAAATGGAAAACCCAGAAATCAACCCATGTATTTACAGACAACTGATCTTTGGCAAGGGCACCAAGAAAATAAATGGGGAAAAGACTGCCTCTTCAATAAATGGTGTTGGGAAAACTGGATATCCATACGTAGAAGAATGAAACTTGATTCGTACCTCTCACCATATACCAAAATCAACTCAAAATGGATTAAAGATTTAAATATAAGACTTGAAAATTTAAAACTCCTAGAAGAAAGCATAAGGGAAACATTCCAGGACTTAGGACTGGGCAAAAACTTTATGAATAACACCCTAAAAGCACAGACAAAAAAAGAAAAAATAAACAAATGGGAGTATATCAAATTAAAAACCTTCTGCACAGCAAAGGAAACAATCAAAAGAGTGAACAGACAACCTACAGAATGGAAGAAAATATTTGCAAACTACACATCTGACAGGGGATTAATATCTAGAATATGCAAAGAGCTCAAACAACTTTACAGCAAAAAAAAAAATAATCCAATTAAAAAATGGGCAAAGGAGCTGAACAGAAATTTCTCAAAGGAAGACATACAAATAGCCAACAGGTACATGAAAAAGCTCTCAACATCACTAAATATCAAGAAAAAGCAAATCAAAACTACTTTGAGATATCACCCAGTCAAACTGGCTATTTTAAAAAAGACAGAAAACAACAAATGCTGGGAAGGATGTGGAGAAAACGGAACCCTTCTGCACTGTTGGTGGGACTATAAATTAGTACGGCTATTATGAAAAACAATATGGAGGTTCCTCAAACAACTAAGATAGAACTCCCATGTGATCCAGCAATCCCACTACCAGGGATGTATCCAGAAGATTGGAAATCATCATGTCAAAGTGATAACTGCACTCCCATGGTTATTGCAGCTCTATTTACAATAGCCAGGTGATGGAACCAACCTAAATTTCCATTGATGGATGACTGGATAAGGAAATTGTGGTATATAAACACAATGGAAGACTACTCGGCCATAAAAAAGAACAAAATTCTGCCATTTGCAGCAAGGTGGATGAGCCTGGAGAAAATCATCCTAAGTGAAACGAACCAGGTACAGAAAGAAAAATATCACATGTTCTCACTCATAACCAGGAGCTGAATCTATAAATAAACAAGTAAACAATAAAGAGAGACAGAGAAAGAAACAACAAATACAGTAATACAGTGAACGTTTAGAAAGAGAGAAAAGAACTGTTGTCACTAGAGGTGGAAAAGGGAGGAGGAGGGGGACAGGGAGGGGGGCTAAGGAGGAATTGGTTAACGGACACAAAGAATGATTGCATATTGTAATGATGAATAGGCTAACTATCCTGATCTAACCATCACACACTGAACACAACTACTGAATATCAACATTGTACCCCACATGCATGTATAATAAATTATCTTAAAAATTAAAAAATTTAAAAATCAACTCAAAATGGATTAAGGATTTAAATATACACCCTGAAACAATAAAACTTCTTAAAGAAAACATAGGAGAAACACTTCAGGAAATAGGACTGGGCACAGACTTCATGAATACTACCCCAAAAGCACGGGCAACCAAAGGAAAAATAAACAAATGGGATTATATCAAACTAAAAAGCATCTGCACAGCAAAAGAAACAATTAACAGAGTGAAAAGTCAACCAACAGAGTGGGAGAAAATATTTGCAAAATATACATCTGACAAAGGATTAATATCCAGAATATATAAGGAACTCAAACAACTTTACAAGAAGAAAACAAGCAACCCAATTAAAAAATGGGCAAAAGAGCTAAGTAGGCATTTCTCTAAGGAAGATATACAAATGGCCAACAGACATATGAAAAAATGCTCAACATCACTCAGCATCCGGGAAATGCAAATCAAAACCACACTGAGATACCATCTAACCCCAGTTAGGATGGCTAAAATCCAAAAGACCCTGAATGATAAATGCTGGCGAGGTTGCGGAGAAAAAGGAACCCTCATACATTGTTGGTGGAACTGCAAAATGGTGCAGCCTCTATGGAAAATGGTATGGAGGTTCCTCAAACAACTGCAGATAGATCTACCATACGACCCAGCTATCCCACTGTTGGGAATATACCCAGAGGAATGGAAATCATCAAGTTGAAGGTATACCTGTTCCCCAATGTTCATCGCAGCACTCTTTACAATAGCCAAGAGTTGGAACCAGCCCAAATGTCCATCATCAGATGAGTGGATACAGAAAATGTGGTACATCTACACAATGGAATACTACTCAGCTATAAAAACGAATGAAATACTGCCATTTGCAACAACATGGATGGACCTTGAGAGAATTATATTAAGTGAAACAAGTCAGGCACAGAAAGAGAAATACCACATGTTCTCACTTATTGGTGGGAGCTAAAAATTAATATATAAATTCACACACACACACACACACACACACACAAAAAAAAAAAACCGGGGGGGGGGGGAGAAGATATAACAACCACAATTACTTGAAGTTGATAGACAAGCAAACAGAAAGGACATTGTTGGGGGGGAGAGGGGAGGGAGAAGGGAGGGAGGTTTTGGTGATGGGGAGCAATAATCAGCCACAATGTATATCGACAAAATAAAATTTAAAAGAAAATAAAAAAATAAATAAATTTTTTAAAAAATAAAAATAAAAAATAAAAAATAAATTTAAAAATTAAAAAAATTTTTAAAAATCTACTTTTAGCAATTTTGAAATACACAATACACTTATTAACAATAGTTACCATGCTGTGCTAGAACCTATTTATTCTTCCTAACTGAAACTTTGTGCCCTTTGACTGACATCTCCCCTTTCCCCATCTACCCTCCAGCCTCTTATCAAAGAATGTCAAATTAAAAATACAAATAGTCTGCTTATGCTGCTGTAATTTAACTTCTAACTAATTCACCTCAGTCTGCAACAGTTTAAGCATTATACCAAGCATACTACTATAATATTCCCAATAGTTCCTTGTGCATTAGCTTGCACTTTCGTGGTAGGAAGATTTTTAACTATTGATTACATTTCTTTAATAGGTATGAAATAACCTGGATTTTCTATTTCTTCCTAATTCTGCACTGGTGATATATATTTTTGTAGGAAGTGCCTATTACAAAATTTTCAAATGTATTATTATAGAGTGGTCCAAATATTTTCTTATATTTGGAATCCATGTTGCTTTGTAAATTCCCCTTTTTTATTACCAACATATTTATTTAGGTCTTCTCTTCCCCTCCCTCCCTTCCCACCCCACCCCCTTTTTCTTAAATCTACCTTGTCTGGCATTTGTCTAATTTATTAGTCTTTTCAAAAATACAATTTTTGCTTCTGTTGATCTGTTTCTCTACTGTATCTTGCTTTCAAGTTTATTAATTTCTGCTTACTCATTTCCTTCCTTTTACTTTCTTTGGGTTTACTATATTGTTCTAATTTAAGTGGTTAACTCATTTATTTTCTGCCTTTCCTCTTTTGTAATATAAATATTTAAGGCTATTCATTTATCACTCAATATTATTTAGCTATATCCCTCAAGTTTCCGTGTCCAATATTATTTCTTCTTTCAATTGTTATTAATTCCAAGTGTGTAGATTTTTAGTTACTGCTTTGTTATAAATTTCTAAATTAATTGCATGGTATTCAGGGAATGTGGTCTGAATGACACCAGTCTTTGAAATACACTGAAACTTGCTTTATGGCCTAGTACATGGCCAATTTTAGGAAATATTCCAGGTGTGCTGGAAAAATATGTTCAATATACAGCCATTAGATGAAGCTAGTTTATATAAAGAGAGACTTTCTACCTTCAGTATTTGGCTTTTAAGTCTTTAAAGTCTATTTTGTCTGACAGTAATATAACTGCACCCACTGCCATTTTGCCTGATTTATCTTTTCCATTCCTTTTACTTTTAACCTATCTATATTGTTATGTTTGGGGTGTATCTATTATAATTAATTTTTATTTATCTGGATTTTGTTTTATTTTGTTTTTGTTCCCTCTTGTCTTACAATCTTAATGTTTTAACTGGAGAGTTGTATGTATATACGAAGGGTCTTCAAAATGTTCATGGGAAGATTCATATTCTTCTAATTCTATTTTTCCAGAAACTTTTTGAAGTACCTTTATATTTATATTTATATTAATGATATATTTGGATTCACTTCTACCATCGTACTTTCTCTTTGCCTTTTTTTTTTTTTGTAGCCTTCTTTTCTGATTGCGATTTTTCTTCTCATTACATTTTTTCTTCTTAGCGTGGAAATCATGAAGTCCATATCTACCCTTATAATGATTACCCAGTAATTTTTTAAAACATATTTATGAATTTCAGGTGTAAAGTTATCAATACCTCTACCTCCTTCCCCTTTGAATGTTTCAAATCTAACCACCCTAGACCAACCTATATGCCACTGTTGTCTTCAATTTTAGCTCTCTCTTGGATAATTCTCAACTATTATCTCTTCAAATATTGCCTCCATCATATCTTCTCCATAATCTCCTTCTAGAACTCTGTAACAGACCTGTGGGAACTTCTCATGCTTTCCTCCTTGCCCTGTCAAGCTTTCATTATTTTCCTGAACTCTTTCTATGGACTACATTTGGGTGTTTTCTTTTCATCTTCCTTCTAGTTAACTAATTTCTTCCTCAGTTATGTCTAAACTGTTGTTTTATCTATCCTCTGAGTTTCTTTTTTTTTTTTTTTTTTTTTTTAATTTTTTTTTTATTTTTAATTTTTAATTTTTTTATTTTTTAAATTTTATTTTGTCGATATACATTGTAGCTGATTAATGCTCCCCATCACCAAAACCTCCCTCCCTTCTCCCTCCCCCCCCTCCCCCCCAACAATGTCCTTTCTTTTGTTTGTTGTATCAACTTCAAATAATTGTGGTTGTTATATCTTCTTCCTCCCCCCCCCCCGGTTTGTGTGTGTATGTATGTATGTGTGTGTGTGAATTTATATATTAATTTTTAGCTCCCTCCAATAAGTGAGAACATGTGGTATTTCTCTTTCTGTGCCTGACTTGTTTCACTTAATATAATTCTCTCAAGGTCCATCCATGTTGTTGCAAATGGCAGTATTTCATTCGTTTTTATAGCTGAGTAGTATTCCATTGTGTAGATGTACCACATTTTCCGTATCCACTCATCTGATGATGGGCATTTGGGCTGGTTCCAACTCTTGGCTATTGTAAAGAGTGCTGCGATGAACATTGGGGAACAGGTATACCTTCGACTTGATGATTTCCATTCCTCTGGGTATATTCCCAACAGTGGGATGGCTGGGTCGTATGGTAGATCTATTTGCAATTGTTTAAGGAACCTCCATACCATTTTCCATAGAGGCTGCACCATTTTGCAGTCCCACCAACAATGTATGAGAGTTCCTTTTTCTCCGCAGCCTCGCCAGCATTTATCGTTCATAGTCTTTTGGATTTTAGCCATCCTAACTGGGGTTAGATGGTATCTCAATGTGGTTTTGATTTGCATTTCCCGGATGCTGAGTGATGTTGAGCATTTTTTCATATGTCTGTTGGCCATTTGGATATCTTCCTTAGAGAAATGCCTACTTAGCTCTTTTGCCCATTTTTTAATTGGGTTGCTTGTTTTCTTCTTGTAAAGTTGTTTGAGTTCCTTATATATTCTGGATATTAATCCTTTGTCAGATGTATATTTTGCAAATATTTTCTCCCACTCTGTTGGTTGTCTTTTAACTCTTTTAATTGTTTCTTTTGCTGTGCAGAAGCTTTTTAGTTTGATATAATCCCATTTGTTTATTTTTCCTTTGGTTGCCCGTGCTTTTGGGGTCGTATTCATGAAGTCTGTGCCCAGTCCTATTTCCTGAAGTGTTTCCCCTATGTTTTCTTTAAGAAGTTTTATTGTCTCAGGGTGTATATTTAAATCCTTAATCCATTTTGAGTTGATTTTAGTATACGGTGAGAGGTATGGATCTAGTTTCATTCTCCTGCATATCGATATCCAGTTATCCCAGCACCACTTGCTGAAGAGGCAGTCCCTTCCCCAGTGAATAGGCTTGGTGCCTTTGTCAAAGATCAGATGGCAGTAAGTGTGTGGGTTGATTTCTGGATTCTCTATTCTATTCCATTGGTCAGTGTGTCTGTTTTTATGCCAGTACCATACTGTTTTGGTTATTATAGCTTTGTAGTATAGCTTAAAGTCAGGTAGTGTTATGCCTCCAGCTTTATTTTTTTTGCTGAGCATTGCTTTGGCTATTCGTGGTCTTTTATTGTTCCATATAAATGTCTGAATAGTTTTTTCCATTTCTGAGAAAAATGTCTTTGGAATTTTGATGGGGATTGCATTGAATTTGTATATCACTTTGGGTAGTATGGACATTTTCACTATGTTGATTCTTCCAATCCAAGAGCATGGAATATCTTTCCATCTTCTTGTATCCTCTCTAATTTCTCTCAGCAGTGGTTTGTAGTTCTCATTATAGAGATTTTTCACCTCCTTGGTTAACTCAATTCCTATGTATTTTATTTTTTTGGTGGCTATTGTAAATGGGCAGGCTTTCTTGATTTCTCGTTCTGCATGTTCACTATTGGAGAAAAGAAATGCTACTGATTTTTGTGTGTTGATTTTGTATCCTGCTACTGTGCTGAAATCATTTATCAATTCCAACAGTTTTTTTGTAGAGGTTTTAGGCTGTTCGATATATAGGATCATGTCATCTGCAAACAGGGACAGTTTGACTTCATCTTTTCCAATCTGGATGCCCTTTATTTCCTTCTCTTCTCTGATTGCTCTGGCTAGTACTTCCAACACTATGTTGAATAGGGGTGGTGAGAGTGGGCATCCTTGTCTAGTGCCTGTTCTTAAAGGAAAAGCTTTCAGCTTTTCCCCATTCAGGATGATATTGGCAGTGGGTTTGTCATATATGGCTTTAATTATGTTGAGATACTTTCCCTCTATACCTAACTTATAGAGGGTCTTTGTCATGAATGAGTGCTGAACTTTATCAAATGCTTTTTCAGCATCTATAGAGATGATCATATGGTCCTTGTGTTTGAGTTTATTAATATGGTGTATCACATTTATTGATTTGCGTATGTTGAACCAACCTTGCATCCCTGGGATGAATCCCACTTGATCGTGATGAATAATTTTTCGTATGTGTTGCTGTATTCTGTTTGCTAGTATTTTAGTGAGGATTTTTGCATCTATATTCATCAAGGATATCGGCCTGTAGTTTTCTTTTTTGGTTATATCTTTACCTGGTTTTGGTATCAGGATGATGTTTGCTTCATAGAATGAGTTTGGGAGATTTTCGTCCGTTTCAATCTTTTGGAATAGTTTGTAAAGAATCGGTGTCAATTCCTCTTTGAATGTTTGGTAAAATTCTGCTGTGAATCCATCTGGTCCTGGGCTTTTCTTTGTTGGGAGCCTTCTGATAACAGCTTCAATCTCCTTTATTGTTATTGGTCTGTTCAGATTTTCTACGTCTTCACGGTTCAGTTTTGGGAGCTTGTGTGTGTCCAGAAATTTATCCATTTCCTCCAGATTTTCAAATTTGTTGGCGTATAGTTGTTTATAGGAGTCTCGAATGATTCCTTGTATTTCAGATGAATCAGTTGTAATATCGCCTTTTTCATTTCTAATTTTTGTTATTTGAGTCTTCTCTCTTCTTTTTTTTGTTAGCCATGCTAATGGTTTGTCAATTTTATTCATCTTTTCAAAAAACCAACTTTTTGATTTGTTGATCTTTTGAATTGTTTTTTGGTTTTCAATTTCATTCAGTTCTGCTCTGATCTTAATGATTTCTTTCCGTCTGCTAACTTTAGGATTGGATTGTTCTTGTTTTTCTAGTTCTTTAAGGTGAAGTGTTAGGTTGTTCACTTGCCATCTTTCCATTCTTCTGAAGTGAGCATTTAATGCAATAAATTTTCCCCTCAATACTGCTTTTGCAGTATCCCACAGGTTTTGGTATGATGTATCATTGTTTTCATTAGTTTCAATAAACTTTTTGATTTCCTGCTTGATTTCTTCTTGGACCCATATGTCATTAAGTAGAATGCTGTTTAATTTCCATGTGTTTGTATAGTTTCCAGAGTTTCGTTTGTTATTAATTTCTAGTTTTAATCCATTGTGGTCTGAGAAGATACATGGGATAATTCCAATTTTTTTGAATTTATTGAGACTTGATTTGTGACCTAATATGTGATCTATCCTGGAGAATGATCCATGTGCTGCTGAGAAGAATGAATATTCTGAGGTTGTTGGGTGGAATGTTCTGTAGATATCTGCCAATTCCAATTGGTCTAGAGTCTTGTTTAGATCTTGTGTTTCTCTACTGATTCTTTGCCTAGATGATCTGTCTAATATTGACAGTGGAGTGTTCAGGTCCCCTGCTATTATGGTATTAGTGTCTATTTCCTTCTTTAGGTCTAATAGAGTTTGTTTTATAAATCTGGCTGCTCCAACATTGGGTGCGTACATATTTATGATTGTTATGTCTTCTTGATGGATCAGTCCTTTTATCATTAAGTAGTGTCCCTCATTGTCTCTTTTTATGGTTTTTAGTTTAAAGTCTATTTTGTCAGATATAAGAATAGCCACTCCAGCTCGTTTTTCTTTTCTGTTTGCATGGTAAATCTTTTTCCATCCTTTCACTCTTAGTCTGTGTGAATCTTTATGGGTGAGGTGGGTCTCTTGTAGGCAGCATATAGTTGGGTCCTGTTTTTTGATCCAGTCAGCCAGTCTGTGTCTTTTAATTGGGGAATTTAAGCCTTTAACATTAAGAGTTGTTATTGAAAGGTGTTGATTTATTCCTAGCATTTTATTGGTTGTTTAGTTGTCTTAGGTGTCTTTTTTTCCTTGCTTTCTGATTTACTGTTTGGTTTCTTTGTTTGTTGGTTCCTTAGGTTGTAGATAGTGTTTTTGTTAGCTTGTTTTCTCTTCATGAATGCCATTTTTATTGTACTAGCGGGTTTAGATTTTTCTTAGGTTTTTCTGGCAGTGGTAGTTATTTTTCAGGAACCAAACCCAGTACTCCCTTGAGGATTTCTTGTAAGGGTGGTCGTGTGGTAGTGAACTCCCGCAGTTTTTGTTTGTCTGAGAAATATACTATTTGCCCCTCATTTCGGAAGGATAGCCTTGCAGGGTAGAGTATTCTTGGTTGGCAATCTTTGTCTTTTAGTATTTTGAAAATATCATCCCATTCCTTTCTAGCTTTTAGGGTTTGTGATGAAAAGTCTGATGTTAACCTGATTGGGGCTCCCTTATAGGTGATTTGACGCTTCTCTCTTGCAGCTTTTAAGATTCTCTCTTTGTCTCTGAGTTTTGCCAATTTGACTATGACATGTCTTGGTGAAGGCCTTTTTGGGTTGAATACGTTTGGAGATCGTTGAGCTTCCTGGATCTGAAGATCTGTGATTTTTCCTATACCTGGGAAGTTTTCTGCCACTATTTTGTTGAATATGTTTTCAATGGAATCTCCATTTTCCTCCCCTTCTGGAATACCCATGACTCGGATATTTGAGCGCTTGAGGTTGTCTGATATCTCTCTCAGATTTTCTTCCATGTCCTTGATTCTTTTTTCTTTCTTTTTGTCTGCTTGTGTTATTTCAAACAGCCCATCTTCAAGTTCAGAGGTTCTCTCTTCAACTTCGACAAGCCTGCTGGTTAAACTCTCCGTTGTGTTTTTTATTTCGCTGAATAACTTCTTCAGTTCAGCAAGTTCTGCTACATTTTTTTTCAGGACATTGATTTCCTTGTATATTTCCTCTTTCAGATCCTGTATACTTTTCCTCATTTCATCATGATGTCTAGCTGAGTTTTCTTGTATCTCATTCAGTTTCCTTAGAATTATCACTCGAAATTCCTTGTCAGTTATTTCAAGGGCTTCTTGTTCTATAGGATCTAGAGTATGAGATTTATTAACTTTTGGTGGTGTACTTTCTTGATTTTTTGTATTTCTGGTGTCTTTTTTTTGGTGTTTATTCATTGTGGCAGGGGGTTTCACAGTCCACCGGTTTAAGACTAATGACTAACTAGGATGTTGCTGTGGTTGCCAATTTGGTATGGCTCCCGCCGTGACTGCTCAGTTGGCCTCTAGTGTCTTGTGTGTGTGGTTGCCTCGGGTCTTGGGCTTCTCCGGGGATCCACCTTTCTGGTCAGCTTGTACTCTGCTGGGCTGGTGGATCACGTACCACAGGGTGTGTGATCTCTGTTGAGCTTTCACTTTCTGTACAGGACTTCTCCCCGTTCCGTGTGCTCTGGCCCAGGCTGTTAGATCGTGCAGTGGCGACCCCACCGGGTGTGTGGTTTCTGTCGAGTCTCCGCCTCCCTGGCCGCACGTCTCCCCCCTCTGTGCACACTGTGCTGGGCTGGGGCGTGTCTTCTGCACCCCTCGTCTATCAGCTGGGCTTTCAAGACCCTGCTCAGCACCGCCTCGCCCAGGAAGTCTACCAGGTTTCTGCTAGGCACAGACGACCGGTCTCTCTGGGTGCCTTTGTAGCACTGTGTAGATCTTTCTCGGGTCTTGTTCACCTTTGTATCCCCCCGGTATAAACCGAGTCTAGTGCCCGCCTGCAGCCTGCTCTCCGGCAGGTTCAAGCGGACCTGGGAACTCTCCTACCACACTATTCCCAACCAGAAATTCGTTAGGCTTTTTTCCAAACTGGTGGTCGCAGAGATGGTATCTGCCTCCCAGTAACAGGAAGTTTACCGGGGCCGGAGTCCAGGGTGTGGTGGAGTGACAGTCGGCCCGCCCGTACTTCCTAGCCCTCCCAAAACTGGTCGGGACGCCCCACACCCCCAGCCCTGCCAGAGAACCGCGGAGGGAGTGGGAGAGGAGGTCGGCCCGCAGGGTCCGGAAAGCCCCGCGCCAGGCCAAGCAAATGGGCTCAGTGATGGCCGAGCAGGGCAGAGCTGCCCGCACCTGGGAAAATGGAGGCAGCACCGTGGCAGTGAGTGGCCTGGTGGTGCAGGCGGGAGCCGCGTGGGCATTCACCCCCCGAACAGAGCTGTGCCAGGGATCACTCACAGTGCTGTGCCAGGTCGGGCGCTCGCTCTGTCTCTGGTTTGTTGCCTTCCGTGTTCTCGGCGCTGCCGCCTCGGGCTGTTCAGTCGCGGCGCCGCTCGGGCGCTCCCAGGAATCTTCTTTAATGCCGGCCTGAAACCTCGAATCCTGAATAGGGCAGCTGGCCGCCTTCAGTGCGGCCCCAGCCTCCGGGATCCTGGCTTCATCCACAGCAGCCCTGGCGCCGTGTTCCCTGTTTCAAGACTCACTTTTGCAGCCAAGAATCAGTTCTTTTCCGGCTCCACACTTCGAAGCTGTTGCCTGTAAATGAGGCAGCCTCTCCTTCCGGGGGCAAAGTGGCAGTCACCCCCCACGACCGGCCAGCAGCAGCAGTCCTCCCTTAAGAGATGGCCAGAGGAAGGTCCACAAGTTTCCCGGCTGCCTGAGGCCCAGTGGCCACCTTTTCCACCTCAGCTACTCCGCGCCAGCCGCTGCAGCCGCCGCCATCTTGAAAACCTCTATCTTCTGAGTTTCTAATTTTAATTATTACACCTTCATTTCTAGAAGTTATATTAGGTTCTTTTTCAAACCTGCTGAATATATTCTGATCGTATTTTATTCCTTAACATATTTTCAATTTCCAGCTCCATCTCTTTAAATATATTTTTTTCACATTCAATATTTGAAAATTCTAATATGTATGTTCTTTGAGGAGTATGATGTAGTAGTTGTTTTTCAACTGTTCTCACTCACAATTGCTTGTTTGCTCATGTGTTTAGCAATTTCATTCATTCATTCATTCATTCATACCAAAAGTTGGCAAACTACTGCCTCCCAACACCTGCTTTTGTAAATAAAGTTCTATTGGAACACAGTTTGTAGTTTTAAAAAGTCTCCCTTAAAATTTACCATATTTTACCACTCCACACAGAGCCAAAGCCAAGTATGGCATATATTCCCAGTAACTACCAGAGCAGGAAAGATTTCTTTCATAAATCATTTACTAAGGATGTCACCCTTTGGGTGTCCCGTCTTTTATATGGTGATTCCCCCATTGAACCTTCCTCCCTCCTTAGGCACCAAACTTTGTCTCCATTCATTCATACATACACCTATACATATAGGCTGTAAGCCACAAAACATCTATAGGTAACACCTAGGCAAACATCAATTCCAGTGTACACCTATACCAATGAGCTCATACTTTCTAGTTATTTCTAAGTTCTGAGAAACTCCCTTCATTTCCTACTACCTCAGCCATGCACTGAAAAAGTAATTTTTTAAAAATATTTCATCTAATATTTTAAGGTATGCATTGCATGAAGGGTTTCTCTAAATACCCAGCTGCCCACATTGCCAGAAATAAAAGTGGAAAGCTGCTGATTTTTATACAGTAATGTTGTATCACACATATAGTCCCCGAGACATCTTTTAGAACTCTTCCAATTTTTCAAATAGTTTTCTGATTATTTTATTTGGATTTTCTAGGTAGACAAACACATTAAATGGAATTAATGACAATTCTGTCTTTCCCTTTCCACTATTAATACCTCTTATTTCTTTTTCTTATTATAGGTACATTAGCTAAAACCTGCAGTAGCAATGGCAACCTTATCTATTTCTGAACACTACATGGCAAAAATTACACCAAAATAAAATAGGAGAATATAGATATCACCTATTCACTTACCCACCCACCCCCATCTGAAGTAAAGTAGGTGATCTAAATAGTTTAACTCTGTTCAAAACATCACTTGAAGTTGAAACTGAGATTGGAAATTCAAACTGTGACAGTCAAAAAATCTTTTCGTAAAATTGAAAACCAAAATCTCTAACACTACAGAAATAAGCTTTAACTTACTTTATCAATATGTTAAATCCCAAACCAGAGAAAATGTGTACTTGTTAGTTAGTGAATGACAAGCTGTACACCGAAAGCTCCATAATGTAAGATTACATTACCATGATTCTTCAAAACTTATTAGGTGCTCACTTCAACGGTATATATACTAAAATTGGAATGATAAAGAGAAGATTAACATGGCCCCCGCACAAGGATGATAGGCAAAATTTAAAAAGGAATATGTACAGTGGACTCCTAAAAATATATAGCATATACATTAAAAAGAAAGTCACAGGCACATTCTTTATTATCTTTCCCTAGGTATTAGTAAACAAAATCAATACTGCCTAAAAGCTTTCCACTTTAATTGGCTAATAAAATTACCAGAATTGAAATGTTGGCATAGTCTGAAGCCGTATTTATTAATTGATGGTGAAAGTCTCTGAACAAGAACTCGTGATTACAGGTACAAATTAGTTTCTTTGCCTTAGAATTTTACTTTTTTAAAATATGTACAGAAATTTTTCCACATAAATAGAAAAACTTACAAAATAATACTGGTTTAAAGTTTACACAGAAACTTTGGAATCCACTGCCTGTGAATAATACCTTTTGAAGTGGCCATCATTAGCAGAAATTGTCATGACACAAATCATTATTTCCTACCTCCTCATAACTTCACGATAGCTCATGCACTGAAGCACGAAAGATTTTAACTGTAAGTCAAACTATTTCAATTGCCATAATGCCATTGATAGAACGAATGACATTCTGTCACATCCTCCTCAATCTATTACAACAAATTTCTATCATTTCTAACAGGTGTGAATTTAATTAATCAACTGCATGTTATCAGTGGGTTTCAAACACATTTAGGGACTACTTTTATCTTATAAGTTAATTGTAAAGCTAGAATGAATGACACTGTGACCATGTCAAACCAGATAACGAGGTAAAAAGGAAATAGGCATAAGAAAGGCTGCTTTAAATCTTTCTATTAAAGTTGACATCATTAAATGTTCCAAGGATAATTCTGATCTAAAATTAGATCTTCTTTCTGTAGGGATCCATTGTTCGTGAATCAACTAAGTAGTAGACATTACCATTTACTTGGTATTAGCAACAAGCCTGAGAAAGCTCTGTTCCTTCTACTCTGTTCTCTGACTCTAGGAACAAAGGAAAATTTTCAAATATATTTGAACACCAAGGTTCAGAAATATATGTTTGAAAAAACATTGTAATTTGAAGCCATATAACTAGAGGCATTAAATCCATTTTTTAAAATGAGGACAGAGTACAACCAAGAATATACAACTTCATTTCATGAATTTTAAAGAATTTTTAAACATAAAGTAAAATAAAAAGATTAAAAGTTTTATAAAAACAAGTCTTTATCCATGTTACTGAGAAGATAATACAAGAATGTTCAGAAAGTAAAAGAGGGCATCTAGTACACATTTTACAAATTCACTTTCTCACTATTTACTAACCAACATCCTTTCTTATGAGAAGTCAGATGCAAAGAGGAGTCACATCCATTATTATTCTCTCAGGAGAATTTCAATAACGGTACCCAGGACAGGTTTATAAAACCCTACCTGTTTACCTAAAAGAAAAGAAGAAAATTTTAGAGAGAGAAGGTAAACATGGGAGAATAGAATGGGTCAAAACTCAAAATTTGAGTGCCGGAATAGATGCAAAATACAATACTGAAATATAATACTGTGTCTAGAAGAGGAAAACAGGAAGATGTAGAAAACTAGAGAAGGGAGCAGAAAGTAAGACTACAGGGAAAATTCTTAAATCTTTTCATAATTTTACATCTTCTATCACTCTTAATATTAAAATTTCACTTGTCTTCAGCATACTTTCCCTTTTTGTACCACCTTGGAACCCTACTATCCCATCCCAGGCACGCTACCATCTAAAAGCTGAAGGCCATTCAGGCATATCTTTCTTACAATCCAACCTCTTTCACAATAAAAAAATTGCCCCTCTTTTCCAACCTATCCCTTCCTCAATCAAAACACTCATTTTCTCACATAGATGGTTTTCTTAGGAAAATCAATCTGACTGAAGTAAATCACATTGAGACCTTAAGCTTTGAACAGGATATAAGTATTTTCTAAATAGAAACTGTTAGTACACTAGAATATAAATGGAGGAATGCATAAGGGATATTTTGGAGCAGGGGTGATATTCGGATTCTTGTCTACTCTGGGGCTAATCTGTGGAATGACTAGAAGTACAGATATAAACTTGTTATTCTACTTTTAAAACCTTGCCATTTTATATTGTAGAGTTTAACAGGAAGAAGTGAAAGGAGGGCTACAAACAAATAGGAGATAATAGTAATAAGGCAAGGATGATAAATACTTGGTTTATGTACTATTACTCCAGCATCCCATACACCACAATTCCCTGCCTCCAGCCTATTTTATATTTGCCCTGGCATCATTAACTGATCGCAGCATTGTTGCCTGCTGAAACAGGTATGGTCTCAGAATTTTTTCAACATTATGTTCCAGGTAACCAGTTGGTATTTAAGATGAAAACTATGCGTCATCTCCAAAGTAAAGGAGTAGCCAGGCATTTGGGAAGGGAAATTTTAAAAGATAACAGAAAGAATCACTTATACGCAGTCCAGAAGAATAACAATAATAACAGTGACATTATGTGTCACAAAGCACTGCAGATATTTTAGACACTTTAGATAATTTATTTCACTGAATCTTTACAATTTCCTCTGAGGCAAGTAATATCTCCCTTTTAGAATCGGGCAAACTGAAAGACTATCCTTAGCCTCCTCTCTGCTTATCTAAATCCACTTATTCCATGGCAGCCTCCAATCTAGCTCTCCATAATTCTCCCCCCCTTTAATCTCCTCTAGCACCTAAAATTTAACAAATGTTATCCTGCATGATTATTTATCTTTTTATGCTTCTATACTGCCTCACCACCTAAATACTATATTCCGCTTGCTTGCTATAGCAGGTGCTTATAAACATATGTCTACATAATGGTCTAAACAATTTTGTAAATAACTAAAGGTCAAAAATAAATAGGAGCATCATGGCCAACTAGAAGGAGGCATTGCTCTTCTCTCCCACAAAGACAGAGAATATATCTAACGTGCAGCTACACTTGGCCAAGAAAAACTAAAGGAGTGAGCAGGAACATGTAGAGCAAGCAGAGGAGACACTGGTGAGTGCAGAAACTCAGCACAGTCACAAAGAGAACGGAAACATTCTCAACCACCACCATCCCATCCCCCAACCCAGAGCAGAGTTTCTGACCACAGGAAGGTGAGTGGACCAGCAACTCAACCCACAGGGGATTCTGTGCTGCCCTTGAGGCAGTGCACTCGTTGTCAGGAACTGCTGCAGACACACAGAGCTGCGCTGACCTGGGGAGGGATGTACACAGAGCTGCCCCATCCCCTGGGTCCCACACAGCTGAGGCAAATTTGGGATGAGGATCAGTCCTAACATTCTTGATTTGGCTTTGGCCCTATGCCCTGGCAACAGAAGGACCAGTGCAGTGAGAGTGCTACCCTCAGGACAAAGGGGGTCAGAGCATGCACCCTCCAGTCCCAGAAAGCAGCTTATTCAAGTCTGGTGCCCATAGCTGGTGACCCTGCCTACATTGGTGGGACATCCATACAATATTCATAGCTATTGAAGAGGAGTAGGAAAACCCACATGCCTTTCTCAGGGGCTGCCTCTGTGGCCATGCACCTGATGTTGGGAACTCCTGGCAGCATGAATGACCGAATTAAACAAGTAACACAATTAAAAAATGGGCAAAGGAGCTTAACAGACATATCTCAAAGGAAGACATACAAATGGCCAACAGATAACATGAAAATGCTCAGCAACACTAAATATCAAGGAAAAGCAAATCATTGGCTATTATCAAAAAGACAGAGAATAACAAATGCTGGTGAGGATGTGGAGAAAGACCCTGCTATACTATTGGTGGAACTGTAAATCTGTACAGCCATTACAGAAAACAGTATGGATATTTCTCAAACAGCTACAGACAGAACTACCATCAATCCAGCAATCCCATTTCTGGGTATATACCAAAGGAATGGAAATTATCATGTCAAAGGGATACCTGCACGTCCATGTTCATTGCAGTTCTATTTACAATACCCAAACATGGAACCAACCTAATCATTCATCAATGGACGACAGGATGGAAGTCATACCACACACAATGGAATACTACTCAGCCATAAAAAAAAGAATGAAATTCTGCCATTCACAGCAACATGAATGGGCTTGGAGAAAATTACGTAAGTGAAATAAGTCAGGCACGGAAAGAGAAATATTGCATGTCCTCATTCATAAGTGGGAGCTAAAAAATAAATAAATAAGAAAGAAAGAAAAAAAAAGAAAGAACAATCACAATAATATGCTGAACTTTCAGAAAGGGAAAACAGAACTGTGGTTACTACAGGTGGGAAAGGGGGAAGGAGAGGATAGGTTAGCAAGAGATTGGTTAATGGACACAAAGAATGATTACATTTTATAATGATGACTATACTAATTATCCTGATTTGATCACCACATATTGTACATAGGTATTGATATTCAACTCTATATCCCACAAACATGTATAATCAATTATGTTTCAATTACAAAAAATAAATTTAAAAAAAAGTAAATAAATTAAAAACCTCCACACCTATATTTAATCATCAGGCATTTTTACTGCAGTAAAATATTATGTATTTTATAAAATTAGCCACTTACTAGCTGTGACCTAGGACAAGTCTTCATATACTATATGAACTCTTCATACGACATACATACAGTAGTTGAAGATCAGAAAATTAAACTTATCTGCCCAAAGTTAAACAGCAAGCAACAGAAGGAGTAAGGATTTTAGTTAAAAAATTATTTTAAGAAGACTACCAAAAAAAATTATCTAACATAACAAAAAATGATATAATAAAAGGTAATAAATAAAAGTTAAAGCTGCAGAATGTAAATAAACATAAATTATAATAAAAATTATGAAAGATAATACATTTATTTACAAATATTCAGATGCAAATTCCTTCCCATAAATGTTTTGTATAGACAATAAAAGCTTTACTATACTACCCATTTAGTTATACTAGAGGTTTGGAAGCTTATATGAATGCCACGTATATTAGAGTATACAAATTAGAAATCAGAGGAAAGAAGAAATAGGAAGCAGAGAGTCACTGGTGTCTGTGATACCACAGTAAACTGGAGGCTGTCAAGAAGGGTAATTAAACCTTGGAATGTTGGGGAGTTTTGTGAATTTGGTTACAAGGCTACCATGAAAGCATTTCTAGAATAGTAACTGCTGTAAAGATTCTATTCTTTGCCCTTTGAGATAATAGCTAATTAACAACTTATGTAATAGCTGTACCCCCAAAATAGACTACATATAAATCATATTTCCGTAAAATGAAATTTTGTCTTAAAGGCTCAATGAACACTTACCACATAAGAGAATTCTTTCCATTCATTCACTCATGAGACATATTTATTGAGTGCCTACTATATACCAAGCACATGGTTTGGTGCTAGGGATACAACGACAAAGAAAAACACACAGTATCTTTCCTCATAAAATATAAAGTCTATGGGAGAGACAAATACTAACCACACAATCACTAGACAAATGTAAACCTGAACCAAAACTAGTCCTACAAAGGAAAGAACAGGACTTGCCCTAATCACGACGGTCTTTGGTTCAAAGGAAAACTTCATAATTCAAAAAAGCACCCTGCAAATTTAACAGGTCTATAAACGTTGGTTCTTATACACTGATGTCTTTAAAATCAGGGAACAGATATTGGAAATATTATTACTGAAGAGAAAAAAATGCCATCATTTATCTAAAGAAAAAACAATTCTGTCTTTTTATATTTTATTTTAATAAACAAATAAAAATTGTATATATTTATGGTATACAAAGTGATGTTTTGATATCTGTATACACTGTAGAATAATTTAATCAAGCTAATTAACATATGCATCTTCTCACATACTTATTTTTTGTGGTGAGAATATTTAAAATCTATGCTCTTAGCAATTTTTAAGTATCCGATACATTATTATTAACTATAGTTACCATGGGATACAATAGCTCTCCTGTCTCACTGAAATTTTGTACCTTGTGACCAACATCCCCCCATCCCCCGGCCCCCCAATCCCTGGTAACCACCATTCTACTCTCTACTGCTATGAGTTCAACATGTTCAGATTCCATATATAAGCAAGATCTTGCAGTATTTGTCTGTCTGTGCCTCGCTTATTTCACTCAGTATAATGTCCTCCAGGTTCATCTATGTTGTCACATATGACAGAATTTCCTTCTTTTTTAAGACTGAGTGGTATTCCATTGTGTTCTTCATCCATTCATCCATCGATGGACACTTCGGTTGATTCCATATCTTGGCTTTTGTGAATAGTGCTGTAATAAACACAGGAGGGTAGGTGTCTCTTCAACATACTGATTTCATTTCCTTTGGATACATACCCAGAAGTAGGATTGCCAGATCACATGGCAATCCTATTTTTAGTCTGAGGAAACTCCACACTGTTTTCCATAATGGCTGTACAATTTACATTCCTACCAACAGTGTACAAAGGTTCCCTTTTCTCTAAATCCTTGCTACCACTTATCTTTTGTCTTTTTAATAATAGGCTTTCTCGGGCTGGCCAGTTAGCTCACTCAATTAAAAAGTGTTGCTGACTACCACCAAGGTCAAGGGTTCAAACCCCCATACTGGCCAGCCGCCAATAAAATAAAATAAAATAATAATAGCCACTCTCATAGGTGTGAAGTGATATCTCATCGTGGTTTTGATTTGCATTTCCCTGATGATTAGTGATGTTGAGAATTTTTTCATACACCTCTTGGCCATTTGTTTGTCTTTTTTTGAGAAATGTCTATTCAGGTTATTTGCCCATTTTTCAATCAGGGTATTTGTTTTAGTGCTACTGAGTTGGGTTCCTTATATATTTTGGATATTAACCCCTTACCAGATGTATGGTTTGCAATGCAATTATCTTCTCCCATTCCATAGGTTACAAGAGAAGGAAATTTTAAATGTATACTACTACTCAATACCTGAGATAGCCCCTTCCTAAAAAATGTCACTCACGCTAAAAACAAACAAAAACCTAAGTTAAAATTTGACAAATAATCTACCTTTTTAAACAAATATGCAAAGATCTAGAATAGTACTGATATTTAAAAAACAGTTTTTAAACATAGGCATTTTTTCCCAGTACTAGCCACCAAAAAAACAGGAATTTTTATGATATCTGGCCTTCAAAGAAGTAGAAAATGAACATGAAGTATGAAGATAGCATTTTTCAATGAAATCCATTCCCAAAAAAAGCTTACTTAGGTAGGTTTTATCTTTACACAAATATGCAATTATTTGGACTTACACTGATGTCAACTAATTCATGTCTTAACTTCTTCTGCATATATGACTAATATTTTTGACAACATGATCATTTCTGAAAGAGTGGATCTATAATTTGAATCTCCTAAATAAAAAGATCTAAGCTTGTCAAAGTCTAATGAAAGACATTATGCAACTATTAAAAAGAATATTTTCCCATCCCTGACAACATAAAAACGTACACGTAAAAATTAAAAAAATAACTTCGGCAGTATCAACTGCATGATGTCCTGTCTCCTGTGTTTACTTTCTGACATGGCAACTTAGGCAAGACTTTATTATGCAAAATGGTTACATGCAATTATTTGTATTTAACATTTAATTAATTAAAGTTGTATGGTTGCTTTTGTTTTTGGCAGCTGGCTGGTATGAAAGTTGTACATTTTTAAACTTTTTTTACAGGCCCTCAAGTTAACCTTACAAATCTTACTATATTGTATATAACTTACAATTTTACTATAAAAATAAAAGCAATTACTTCCACATATTCTTTTATTCATGTTCAGTCAACTCATTAGAGATTAAATCCCCTTCAACAATTACCTTTAGTTATAAATCTAGTTAAGAGTCAATATGGCGGAGTAGTCAGTTCCTGGTATCGCTCTCTCCCACAGAGCAACCAATTTGCAGCTATTGAGGAGCAGCGACGGAGGACCCAAGATCTGCGCTGGAGCAGGCGCGAGCCACACGCCGTGGGACCCCAGTTCACATTGCTCCTCACTGCATAGACAGACTTTAGAGCTTCTGGGCCCACACGCCCCAAGCCTGCTGTCCCGGAGAAAGCAGGCAGGGCGGGACTTCTGGGTCAGGCCGATCTCTGCTGCTGGGAGAGACTTAAGAGGCTCCAGACCCCCTAACCCCAAGCCAGCCAGGCCGGAGAAGACAGACAGGATAGGACCTCCAGCCCAGGCGGATCCCCACTCCCAGGTAAGACTTAAGAGCCTTGGGGCCCCCACACCCCAAGCCAGCTGTCCCAGAACAGGCAGGCACAGTGTGACCCCCAGCCCAGGTTAGTTCCTGCTGTCCAGAAGTGACAGTTCCTTCAGGATCCAAGCCAGATCAGGGTGAAACAAGTGGACTGTGATACCCCTGGCCACAATGACAAAACACCAAAAGAAAGATACCAGAAATATGAACAATCAAGAAAGTACATCACCACCAAAGGAAAATAATAACTCTCAAGTGCCAGATCCTATAAACAGGAACTCTCTCAAATGACAGACAAGGAATTTAGAGTAAAAATTCTAAGGAAACTAAATGAGATACAAGAAAACTCAGCTAGACAACACAGTGAAATGAGAAAAAATACAATGGATCTGAAAGAAGAAATGTAAAAAGAAATCAATGCCTTGAAAAAGAATGCAGCTGAGCTTGTGGAGCTGAAGGATTCATTCAACGAAATAAAAAACACAACACAGAGTTTAACCAGCAGACTTGAACAAGCAGAAGAGAGAATTTCTGACCTTGAAGACAGGCTGTTTGAATTACAACAGGCAGACCAGAAAAAAGAAAAAAAATCAAAAATGTTGAAGAAATCTAAGAGAGACAACAGACAACCTTAAGCGCTCAAATAGCTGAATCATGGGCATTCCAGAAGGGGAGGAAAAAGGAAATATCATTGAAAACATATTCAATAAAATAATAGCAGAAAACTTCCCAGGTATAGGAAAGTCACAGATCTCCAGATTCAGGAAGCTCGAAGATCCCTAAACACATTCAACCCAAAAAGGTCCTCTCCAAGACATGGGATAATCAAACTGGCAAAACTCAAAGACAAAGAGAGAATCTTAAAAGCTGCAAGACAGAAGCAGCAACTCACCTATAAGGGAGCCCCAATCAGAATAACATCAGACTTTTCATCAGAAAACCTAAAAGCCAGAAAAGAATGGGATGATATATTCAAAATACTAAAGCACAACAATTGCCAGCCAAGAATACTTTACCCAGCAAGGGTATCCTTCCAAAATGAAGGACAAATAGTATATTTCTCAGACAAACAAAAACTGTGGGAGTTCACTACCACACAAGCAGATCTACAAGAAATTCTCAAGGAAGAGAGTTTGATACCACAAAAACAACCATCACTGCCATGAATACTCAAGAAAGAACAATACCTACTAGCAAAACAAAAATGCTAACAAAAGAGAAAAAGAATACTTTATCTATCACCCCAAGAAACCAACAAATACAGAAGACAAACAGAAAATTAGAAAGAAAGAAACAAAAGGTACTTAAGACATCTAAACAAAAATCAGTAAAATGCTAGGAGTAAATCAACACCTTTCAATAATAACTCTAAATATAAAGGGATTAAATTCACCATTCAAAAGACACAGACTGACTGGATTAAAAAGATGGGCCCAACAATATGTTGTTTTCAAGAGACTCACTTGACCTGTAAAGACACACAAAGACTAAGAGAGAAAGGATGAAAAAAGATAATTTGTGCAAGTAGAAATGAAAAACGAGCTGGAGTAGCTATTCTTATATCAGATAAAATAGACTTTAAAGCAAAAACCATAAAAAGAGATAAAAAAAGGCCACTATATAATGATAAAAGGATCTATCCATCAAGAAGATGTAACAATCATAAATATATATGCACCCCGTTTTAGGGCAGCCAGATTTATAAAGCAAACACTATTAGATCTAAAGTATGAGACAGACACTCACACCATAATAGCAGGGGACCTGAACACCCAACTCTCAACATTGGACAGATCATCTAGAAAAGAAATCATTAGAGAAACACAAGATCTAAACAACACTTTAGACTTATTGAGCTTGGCAGATATCTACAGAACATTCCATCCAACAACCTCAGAATATTCATTCTTCTCATCAGCTCATGAAATATTCTACAGGATAGACCATGTATTAGGTCACAAAGCAAGTCTCAACAAATTCAAAAACAGTAGAATTATTCCATGTATTTTTTCAGATCACAATGGATTAAAATTAGAAATCAATAACAAACAAAACACTGGAAACTATACAAACACATGGAAATTAAATAACATTCTACTTAATGACATATGGGTCCAAGAAAAAATTAAACAGGAAATCAAAAAATTTCTTGAACTAATGAAAATAATGACACATCATACCAAAACCTATGGGATACTGCAAAAGCAGTACTAAGGGGGATATTTATCACATTAAATCCTTACTTTAGAAGAATGGAAAGATGGCAAATAAACAACCTAACACTTCACCTTAAAGAACTAGAAAAACAGGAACAATCCAAATGCAAAGTTAGTAGACAGAAAGAAATAATTAAGATCAGAGCAGAACTAAATGAAATAGAAACCCGAAAAATGATACAAAAGATCAATGAAACAAAATGTTGGTTTTCTGAAAAGATAAATAAAATCAGCAAACCTTTAGCAAGATTAACTAAGAAAATAAGTGAGAAGACCCAAATGACAAAAATTAGAAACGAAAAAGGTGATATTACAACTGACACCTCAGAAATACAAGGAATCACTAGAGACTAGTATAAACAACTATATGCCAAGAAAATTGAAAATCTGGAGGAAATGGATAAATTTCTGGAAGCATACAAACTACCAAAACTGAGCCAAGAAGATATAGAAAATCTGAACAGACCAAAAACAATAAAGGAGATTGAAGCTGTTATCAGAAGGCTCCCAACAAAGAAAAGCTCAGGACCAGATGGGTTCACTACAGTGTTCTACCAAACCTTCAAAGAGGAACTGATATCAATTCTCTACAAACTGTTCCAAAAGACTGAAACAGCGGCCATTCTCCCAAACTCATTCTACAAGGCAAACATCACCCTGATACCAAAACCAGACAAAGATGCATCAAAAATAGAAAACTATAGGCCAATATCCTTGATGAATATAGATGCAAAAATCCTCAATAAAATACTAGCTAACAGAACACAGCAACACATACACAAAATTATACACCATGATCAAGTGGGATTCATCCCAGGGATACAAGGTTGCTTTAACATAAACAAATCAATAAATGAGATACACCACATCAATAAAAGCAAAGACAAAAACCATATGATTGTCTCATAGAAACTGAAAAAGCATTTGATAAAATCAACATTCTTTCATGAAAAAGACTCTCTACAAGTTAGGCATAGACAGAAAGTATCTCAACATAATTAAAGCCATATACGATAAGCCCACTGCCAATATCATCCTGGATAAAACAGGAACTAGACAAGGATGCTCACTCTCACCACTCCTATTCAACATAGTGTTGGAAGTACTAGCCAGAGCAATCAGAGAAGAAAGGGAAATAAAGGGCATCCAGATTGGAAAGGATGAAGTCAAGCTGTCCCTTTTTGCAGATGATATGATCCTATATATTAAACAGCCTAAACCCTCTATAAAAAAAACTCCTAGAGTTGATAAATGATTTCAGCAAAGTTGCAAGATACAAAATCAACACACAAAAATCAGTAGCATTTCTATACTCCAACAGTGAACATGCAGAAAAAGAAATCAAGAAAGCTAATCCATTTACAATAGCCACCAAAAAAATAAAATATGTAGGAATAAAGCTGACAAGGACGTAAAAAATCTCTATGAAGAGAACTACAAAACACTGTTAAGAGAAACTAAAGAGGACACAAGAAGATGGAATGATATCCCATGCTCTTGGATTGGAAGAATTAACATTGTGCAAATGTCAATATTACCCAAAGTGATCTACAGATTCAATGCAATACCCATCAAAATTCTAATGACATTTTTCTCTGAGGTTGAAAAAGCTATCCAGACATTTATATGGAACAACAAAAGACCATGCATAGCCAAAGCAATCCTGAGCAAAAAAAAATAAAGCTGGAGGCACAACACTAGCTGACCTTAAACCATATTACAAAGTTATAATAACCAAAACAGCATAGTACTGGCATAAAAATAGTCACATGGATCAACTGAATAGAGTAGTGAACCCAGAAATCAATCCATACACCTACAGCCATATGATCTTTGACAAAGGCAGCATCTACATACTGGGGAAGAGACGGCCTTTTCAAAATAAGTGGTGCTGGGAAAACCGGATACTCATATGGAGGAGAATGAAACTAGACCCATACCTTTCACCATATACCAAAATCAATTCAAAATGGATTAAAGAATTAAATATACATCCTGAAACAATAAAAATCCTTAAAGAAAACATAGGGGAAACACTCCAGGAAGTAGGAGTGGGTACAGACATCATGAATAGGACCCAAAAAGTACAGGCAACTAAAGGAAAAATAAACAAATGGGATATCAAACTAAAAAACTTCTGCACAGCAAAAGAAACAATCAACAGAGTAAAAAGACAACCAACAGAGTGGGGAAAATATCTGCAAAATATACATCTGACAAAGGATTAATATCCAGAATATACAAAGAACTCAAACAACTTTACAGCAAAAAACAAGTAACCCAATTAAAAAATGGGCAAAGGAGCTGAATAGGCATTTCTCAAAGGAGAATATACGAATAGCCAACAGACACATGAAAAAATACTTAACCTCACTCAGCATCCAGGCAATGCAAATCAGGCTACTTCGAAATACCATATCACTCCAGTTAGGATGGCTAACATCCAAAAGACTGAGAATGATAAGTGCTGGAGAGGTTGCAGAGAAAAAGGAACTCTCATACACTGTTGGTGGGACTGCAAAATGGTGCAGCTTTTATGGAAAATGGTCAATTGATCTATCAAACAATTACAGATAGATCTACCATATGACCCAGTGATTCCACTATTGGGAATATACCCAGAGGAATGGAAATCATCATGCCGAAGGGATACCTGTACTCCAATGTTTATTCTAGCTCTATTTACAATAGCCAAGAGCTGGAACCAACCCAAATCTCCATCATCTGATGAGTGGATAAAGAAACTGTGGTATACCTACACAATGGAATACTACTCTGCAATAAAAAAGAATGAAATTGCATACTACTATTTGCAACATGGATGGACTTTGAGAAAATTATATTAAATGAAACAAGTCAGGCACAGAAAGAGAAATACCACATGTTCTCACTTATTTGTGGGAGCTAAATAAATAAACACACAAACAAATAAAGGGGGGGAGGAAGAAGACAGAATAACCTCAAAAATTCCTTGAACTATTTAAGTCAAGTGAACAGATATGATGGGGGGGGAATGGGTAAAGGGGCATGAAAATCAACTACAATGTATTTTGAGAAGTAAAATAAAAATAAATAAATAAATAAATCTAGTTAAACTAAGTTGCCTAAAACATTTAAAACTATATTTATAAATCAAATAAATCTGATTCTTTCAAGCCTTTCAAATGTGTGACATGGTAGCCTTGCAAACCTAACAATTAAAATCATTCTAAATACATAAGCAACTCTAGTAAATTTAGTAAGTCAAACTAATAAATGGAATAAATACAATTATCTTAAATGTTCTAACACTGTTTAGAAACTTAGCCAAATTATTTTATATATTTCATATTAAAATCTTCCTAGGCATGGTGTAACAGTGAACTGTAAAAACCCTGTGGTCCTGAGGAATAGAACTGTTTTATCAGTACTGAATGAATTGCCTCCAAACTCTTATGTATGAGAAAAATAAACTATCTTCTTTAAACTACTATTGTGTTGGGTTTTTTTCACTCACAACCAAACATAATCCTAGTAAATATATAATCTATGTTTAATTTGAATTAAACATTTCAAATTAAAATCACAAAGCTAACATGTCAGATTGTCTAACATGTTTCTCCTAATATCTTCAAACACCTTTAATAACAAATACACACATTCAAGTATATTATCACAATAATTATAAAACCTATTCCTAAACAATACAAAATGCTAATACTAATGGATTTGATTTACTTCATAGCTAAAGGTATTATGCTTACAAAAATATAGTGTAGGGATGTGCACTATCAGTCAGTGAGTCAAGACAGGGTCACAGGACTTAGGGGCTTCTGCCAGGAGAGTTCTACCTGACAAGCGTGTGAAGTTCCTTCTTACGCTATTAAGACTTCTCAAGCTCATGACTTTTCTGGCAACCATACCTTTAATTTTTTACTCAACCTCTTAACTTTTAATCGCCTACCTTGAATTGATGATATTCTGTATACCATATTCAGATTCAACTTATCTCTTTACTAATTGGATTCTGCTTTCTTTCCGTGTCTCTCTCATCATGCTCAATGCCACAATGCTACATTCATTTTATTGAGAACAAAGATATAACAGAGAAATGAGTTTGTAGTTTATTGTTACTTTTGCATAATGATAACCAACCATTAGGTATGACATAAACCATGTTTATAAAACAGAACCTTAAACTGTCTACCATTATTTATTATTTAATTTTCATGGGTGACTACTTGTACAGCCTTATTAACCATAAAGGTTAAAGGTAATCTTTTTCAAAGGGTGATCAGATAATCTTGGTAAGGCTAAGTAAGAAACAGTGCACATTTTCAAAGGGTAGCAGTAAGCTAGGTAGCAAAAAGGAAACATAAGTATCACAATAGTCAAACTGCCAGAACTGTGAGGGTTTTTTAAAATGAAATGTCTACATGAAGCTGCAACGTGTAAACTCAATTAACTCACAGAGATTTGTAGTTTGCCTGTTCCTTGGAACTGAGGAACTCAGATTTTAGGAGAAAAAAATCAGAGACAAGCAATAAGGTAACAAAAGATTAACCCAATTGGTGCTTCCTTCCTTTCTTTCATAACTATGGGAGTTAAGTAAGTATAAGCATAAAGAAATAATGTAGTTAAAGAACTGATGATGTCATTTTTCTTCTTTTAATGTATTGTTCATCGTTTTGTAATTGGGTGATTAAAAGTACATTCACTACATCCCTTCAGAATGTGCCCAGAAATAATGCTCAAATCTGGGCAACCCTATTTAAGTGGCATACTGACAAAGTGACCCATGGCCAGGAAGACAACCAGAATGGTAAGTGTACTGAAAACTGCATTATATGAGAAAAAGCTGAAGACCTGAAGATATTTAACTGAAAGATAACTTAAGGCCATGATCATAGTGAACAAATATTCCAGAGGTTATCAAAGGAAAAATAGACTAGGTGGTTCTCATGAGGACCGAACATGTGAAAGTTATAAGGAAGCAATTTTTTGTTCAAAATAAGAAAGAACCAGTTAATAAAGACAGCTGCCATGAGACAGCAAAATCTCCCTCACTACCACTGTTTAGGCAGAAGCCAGACCAACACTTACCATGCACTTGTGGGTTCTATAATTTCATAAGTCTGTATACCTACAAGGAGGAGCAGCAAAGCATAATAAGAACACTGACAGTAATCCGCAGATCTGAGTTCTTATGTTGGCACTTCAGTAATAAACAATGTAACTGTATCTAAATCTCATCAGTAAAATAAACTTGTAAAGATCTCTCCCATCTCTAAAATGTTAAGAAACTATGACTGCTACTCAGGGTTCTTAAAATGCTCAAATATGTTTGTGAAATAAAAAATTAAATAAGCCTTTTATTTTTAGAATACTTTATTTTTAGAATAACTTTGTGGTTATAATATGTGGTAACAGCACCACTGCACCATGCAACCTTTCTCAGTTCACAGTTGCAAGAGGTGGAGGTGGCTTAGAGCTACTGCTACACAGAGATAGGCCAAAAGCCATGCACTATGCACCAAAAGACAGGATTGAGCTTCCACAACCAGAGTTTCACATACAGCCAAAGATGCAAAGCAGCAGCACCTTTCCCTAATGTTCCAAATTTGTTGATAATTACCAAATAACACTCATTAAAAGATTGAAGTCTCTGTTTTTAACAAGGAATGCCTCACTTACACCAAGCTTGTTCTTAATGACTTATAGAAAGACTGAATTAAACCTGAAATTGCTTATTCATGTCTATTAATAAGTTAAAAGTAGAAGAGGCATTCAGCTTACATATAAATAATTGCCACTACTATGCTTCAGATTTGAATAAACCACTTTGAAATACATGAATATTTTCTTCTCTTTTCTTCTGGATAATTTTCTTAAAATACATTGCAGATTGTGGAGTACCTAGATACTGTCCTACTACTACCCCGGGCAAACTTTATTAATTTTTTTACATTACTCTCCTTATCCATAAAATAACAGCAACCTGCTGATGAGTTTACTTGATTCTGGATAAACTAACATTATTTCTCTCTGCTTCAGGGCATACATAGAAGACTACTTAAGAAGGGCAAGAAAATGACAATCTGTAAGTTGGATTTCCTTTCATTTCTCATTTCAAATCTTAGGTTTGTGTATTGAAACATCTGTTTCTGAAGGAAAGGGGTCAGGCAGCTACTACAACATAGCCCTCTGTCTTTGCTGAATATCTGCCAGCTGCCCCTCCAGTTCACCTTGTCCTCTGTCCCAGTGGTTCCTGAATGGACAGCCTCAAAAGCAGGACATCAGAAAAAGGAAGGAGAGGGAGGTCAGAACATTTAATTTCCCGGCTTCCTCTCCGTAGGGTGGCCTCTGGCTTTCTGCGTCCTCCACCAATTGTTGCTGTTCCTCCCAAGGCAGATATCTCTACAGGACTATCTATCTCCTTCCAAGTCTGGATATGCTCCCTCCCCTCACCTCTTCAGGCCTAGGGGTAGTAACTGCTTCACTGCTACTCACCAGTTACTATGCTATCTCTTGTGGTTTCCCTACACTTCTTCCACATCTTAGTAAACAGTCCCTCTCAAATTATTCTCAATGTACTATGTGTTTTGGTTGAAAAGTGGCCCCAGGAAACTGATACTCAAAATGCGATTGCGATTACACTAGAAACTCAGAGATAATCTGAGGAAATGGGACCACAAGTAATGAATGTATTTAGCATTATCATGATTCATGATTACACAAATTAGATGAAGGGCCAGTCTAGAAAATGAAGCGGTATGATAGCTAAGTTTGTGTGTCAACTTGACTGGGCCATGGAGTATCCAGATATCTGGTTAAACATTCTGGATATGTCTGTGAAGGTGTTTCCAGATGAGGTTAACATTTGAATTGGTAGACTAAGTAAAGCAAACTGGCCTCCCCAATGTTGGTAGGCTTCATCTAATCCGCTGAAGTCCTGAATAAAACAAACAGGTGGAGTAAGGGAGAATTCACTCTCTCTGCCTGTCTTTCTAGGACATCAGTTTTCTGCCTTTGGACACAGAAACAGAATAGAACTTACACCACAGGCCCTCCTGATTCTCAGGCCTTCAAATCAGACTACAAAGTACACTATTGACTCTCCTGGGTCTCCAGCTTGCATGCGTGCGTGCGTGCGTGCGTGCGTGCGTGCGTGCGTGTGTGTGTGTGTGTGTGTGTGTGTGTCTCCTACTGGTTCTATTTCTCTGGAGAACCCAGACTAATACAAGGTGATTATAAAGGTAATGAAGTCATCTGACTTCTTAGTGTCCTAGAGAGTATACGGGGGGTAAAAGAAGAAGTAAAAGCGAAGACTAGAACTTTGCTTCTGGTCATAAAAGAGTGACAGGAACACGATTTGCACCCTAAACCCCCCTACACACACAAACACACACACACACACACACACACACACACACACTTCAAAAAACTAGAAAACTGAACAAAACATGTAAAACTATGTACTCAGACATAGGACAATGGGCAGGAGGACTATAATCCCTGAAAAAAGAGAAACAAATGAGGTGAGCCCTATGACCACCCCAGTTTATGGCCTTACAGGCAGCTTCCAGGCTACAGCACAGCGAGGGGGAATCCAAACACAGCCCAGTAACCTTGCTGAGTTGAGAAAAGAAAATAAGAATTAAGAGAAGCCAAGGCAGCTAGAATTTATGGGACAGAATACCAGAGAGGAGGGAGCTACACAGAACAAGAACTCCCCAGAACTGCAGAGGAAACCTGTTGAGCTTTTCGCACGAGTGAGGAGAAACTACCCAAGACTGGGGAAAGAATCACTGAAGAGTGTAAGCTGTCCCAGAGATCACACACAACTGGGAATGGTTTATGTTCCCATCAGCTAAATAGGAAAAGTCTCAGAAAGGTATTGCCTTCATAGAGGGATAAATTAACCCTCGACTAAAGGCCGCTCTGGACCCACCCAAACAAAGCTTAAAAGTAAGCCTCAAAAGATTCAAATGGATTCCAGGTCATTTAATTGCATGTGACAGAAACTGGCAAACTTTTTCGATAAAGGGCCAGATAGCAAATATTTTAGGCTTTGAAAGAGGTATAGAGATGGACCTCAAGATATTCATGAACTATAAATGTCAGCAAAAAGAAATGTCCATTCTTAGACCAAAGACTAGGTCACCAAGTACTGTAACAACATTCATTAATCAGCCTAGTCTAATCAAAATCCCCCACGGGACTGAACAAAATCATAATTTGATTACAGAGGAAACAAATATTTGGGGGGGACCCTGCTATCTTCCCCAAACCATTCCCATTTATTATATAAATAAATTAAAGCTTGACAAGTTTAAGTCAACTTCCCAAAAGTAAACATAATGGTAATAATACAGGTGAAAATCAGGATTTGACAGCGATTCTCTGATTCTAAAGCTCACGGTAACCACTAAACCTATTGCCTCTCTTTTGATCTTTTGGTCTTTTGGTCTCCCAGTCTAACATAAATTTCATCAAAACACACTATCATCTAAATTAATGCACTCTCTGTTGCTGTTCATTACTTGTAGTAATGGGAAAAGGCATTTAATATTTATTGAGAACCTTTAAATGTATTATTTCACTTAATTTTCATACTGCCTTTGGAATGTGCCCTGAGAATTGGGGTATTGGTCAGTCTGATACCCAAGCCCAACATCTTTCCACCACACCTACACTGTCTTAATAACAGCACAAATCATAGGCTTCAGAGTGGTTCAAAGAAAGAACTACCAGAAAAATTGTGTACTGAACCACAGAATGACAGGAAGACAGAAATTAGAAACAGATATTTGTTTGCGAAGAGAAACAATTAATTGAGAAGTATGACATGTTCTCTTTGCACCTTGGCATCTATCATTTCCTCATTTTTATTAAGGTCTAATTTAATTCTATCATCTTCATTAAGCACTCACTTCCACATCACTTTAATAAAGGAAGAAGAAACAAAAATGAGGTCAATAACTTCCTGAAATCTATAACAAGCAATACTAAACTACAAACCAAGACTTCTTTCTTTTGGTTGCAGACCTTTCCATTAAACAGTTCTGCAAGTATGGCCTCTGGAGATCCCCAAGAACCTTTCAGATGATCCAAGAGGGTAAAACTATTTTTACAATAATACTAAGATATTATTTGGAAAAAAGATGATATTATTTGGCTTTTCATTGGGCTGACCTTTTTCACTGATGATCCAAGAGCAACGGTAGGTAAAAACTGCTGGCACCTTAGCATAAATCAAGGCAGTAGCACCAAACTGTACTGGAAGTCATATTTTTCACCACCATGTATTCACGGTAAAAATAAATGTCCGTTTCACTGAAGAATGTGCTGATGAAGTAGTAAAAATTATTTAATTTATTAAATCTCAGCTCTTGAGCACAGGTCTTTTTAATGTTCTATGTGACAAAATGGGAAGTAAACGTAAAGTACCTCCTCTGCATGCTGAATTACAATGGCTATCTTGAGAAAAAGACCTGTGCAACTGTTTGAGTTGCCAGCCAAACTAGATGCATTTTTCATAGAGTACCATATTTACTTGAAAGACAGACTAACAGACAAACAATGGCTTTTCAGACTTGGGTATCTGGCATTCAAAGTGAAATGAACCTATTACTTCAGTGATCTCAAAGATGAGATCAGTAATAATATGGTATTAACGAATGTGATTTTTAAATATTATATAATAAAATATGTTAACATTTGGGTTTTTTTCTATATTATCTTTATGTATACATATTTATGGGATACAGAGTTGACTATCAGTATTTGTGTACAGTATGTGATGATCAAATCAATATTATTAGCATGTTCATCATTACAAATCACAATTACTTTTTGTGTCCCTTACTCAGTTACTCCCTCTCCCCCCTTCCCCTCCCCCTTTCCCACCTCTAGTAACTATAGGTCTGTTGTCTTCGTCTGAAAGTTCAATGTTTTATTATGGTCTTTCTAAGATGTGTTAACATTTGGAAGACCAGCATAAATCAATAAACTAATATTACTACATGGCCAGTGCATGATGTTACAAAATCATGCAGGAGTATAAGATCTAATTCAAAGTATAAGATATACCAAAAGATTTTAATGTAATAGACTGAAAAGTTCACCATTATGGTCTCAGGTTTCACATTGAAGCTAATCTTTAAACCACCACTTGTCAAATTTGGTGTAGTATCAAAAAAGAAAATCCACACTTATTTGAAAAGACTATTAAAAGTATTCTTCCCTTTTTCCAACTGCATGTCTGTTTGAGGCTGGATTTCCTTCATATGCTTTAGCCAAAACAACATATTGCAACAGATGAAATGCAAAAGTAGATATGAGAATCTTGCAGTCTTCTATTAAACCAGACATTAAATGATTTACAAAAACATAAAACAATGTTACTCCTCTCATTAATTTTTATTTCAGAAAAGTTATTTTTCATTAAAATATTATTCATGTTAACAAGTTTATAAGTTTACATTTAATAAATTAATATTTTTTATTTTAGTTTTAATTGCTAATATGATAAATACCAATAAATATAAACTACATTAACAAAAACTGTTTGAGATCCTTGATAATTTTTAAAAGCATAAAAGGCAAGAGTCCAAAGAGTTTGAGAACCACTACAGTATACGACTATTATGCTATAATGAAATACTCAGTGAAAGTTGAAGATGAGCAGAGTAAGCAGAAATGCACTGCAGTTTTTTCTTGAAAGGCTTTTTACTAGCATTCAAATTTTTCCTGAGCAAGTAAAAATCAATCTGTAACACTCTTTATTTCTACATGCCTTCTCTTAAACTTTACTTACTTGTTTTCCCTTATGGGAAGGTTTAAAAAAGGGGGAATGGGGCGGGAATTAAGGAAGAAAAAAAACAATTTAAATCCCCTTTTCTCACCCACATTTTAGATTGTACAATAATACTGATAAATACTAATGAAAACTAACACGGACTGGTGGCTAAATACTGTTCTAAACACATTTTTTATAATTGTGTAACTCAATTCTGAATTATCTACTAATTATATAACAGCTACCAGTAGCTCCTATCAGATTTTTGATTTAGTGGCTCTGGGGTCAGCCTAGAAATTGGTTATGTTTAACAAGCACTGAGGATGATTCTGACGTAGGCCCTTCACAATGTTTGTGAACCACCATCCTTGAAAGGTGGTTGTTTTAGTCCATTTTGTGTTGCTATAACAGAATACCTGACACTGGGTGATTTATAAAGAATAGAGGTGTATTTGGCTTACGATTCTGGGACAGCTGCATCTGGCATGGGCCTCAGGCTGCTTCTACTCATGGCGAAAAGTGGCAGGCAGCCAGTGGGTACAAGCAGATCACATGGCGAGAGGAAAAAAGGGAGAGAGGGAGAGAGGGGGAGAGAGGGAGAGAGAGGGAGAGAGAGGGAGGGAGAGGGAGGGAGAGGGAGGGAGAGGGAGGGAGAGGGAGAGAGAGGGAGGGAGAGGGAGGGAGGGAGGGAGAGGGAGGGAGGGAAGGAAAGGGAGAGAGGGAGGGGAGAGGGAGGGAGAGAGGGAGAGGGAGAGAGAGAGAGAGGAGGTGCCCGGGTCCTTTAAATAATCAGGTCTCGTGGGAAGTAATAGACCAAGAACTCACTCACTATCCCTCCTCCCCTAGGGAGAACATTAATCCATTCATGAGGGATCCGCTCCCATGACTCAATCAGTTTCCAGCACTGCCACATTGGAGATCAAATTTCCACATGAGTTTTGGAGGGGACAACACATCCAAACTCCATCAGTGGTTCTCAAGGAGACAACTTTGATTCTGTCACTAACCATTAGATGACTCCAAGCAAATTATTGCCTCAGGTAATAGTCACATCTGGACTAGATGATCTCTCTAAAGGGACCTCCATTTCTAATATTTTATGTCACTAACCTCAATTTATAATCTAAATTATGAACCCTAGAAACATACAAATTTGTAAAATAAAGTTTTACTCCCCACTTCTAGGTCAAACCTGGGATTAGGTGGTAGATGGGTGTGGTGTGCTTTGGAGGAAAGAGATAGGTTAGAGGAAAAGCCAACTGTGAAACAAATTTACAGATTCTCCAGATACACCCCAGATTGCCACAGCCCTCGGTTACTTACTGTCATTTCCAGTCTCTGCCTGGGATGACAAAGAAACAGGAGTGGGTAGAGAGGAAGGAGGACAGTTACAGAGATGACCAAGCTCAAGCTCATTCTAAAGGTAAAGGGCTATTTTGGGGTGGAGGTAGTATAAAATGACATAAAATACACCAGAAATATTTCGTTCATGACAGATGGAATATATCACCCACAGTTTTATTGTCAGTTTTTTGTTTAACATCAAAGTTAAAAAGATAAACATGATCTTTTCATTATATGTATATTTTTTAAATATGCTGTCTGGCTAGGCTAAGGCCCTGGGCTAATGTCTGGAATCCTACTCACAGCACCAACCGTAGCACTCTTAATCCTGTTCATGATGCCAATTGTCTAGCTACACAACCATGCTGGCCAAAAGGTCCTGGAGCCATAGGTTGGAAAGCATGGCTGTGTGGGGCGGATGCCCAAGGCCTACTTCACTAAAACTTCTCTCCTCTCTCTCTCTCTCTCTCTGTCTCTGTCTCTCAAGCACACACGAATAGCAACAAAACTAAAAAGATACATTAGTGCGCACACGCGCTAACTCCACACACACACACTAACTCCACACACACACACAATTTGCATACAAAGGATGCTGAACCACGCCCAGTGGGACCCAAGGCGAGGGCCCTGACCAAACTATTCTATTTTCTAAACATATGCCCACATGTTTTTATCCTTTTTGTGCACTATGATTGCAAGCCTTACTAGGGTCCAGGCTTGACTGATCTACATCACAGAAAAGAGTGTAAGTTTCTCTCTGTTTTCATGGTCCTCCATTCATACCTCGTATTTACTATGGTACTTAATGCACTGATGTTTTCCATCTCCCCCACTGGACCATGAACTCTTCAAGAATAGAATTTATGTCCTAGTCATCTTTCTTCCCTATAGCATAGCATTGTACTATAATACATGATAGCACAGTAATCAATAAATGATTCCCAAATGATTTATTTCCCAAGGGTCAGACATGTCTCTGCAAGAAGCACAATATAAGTTGTACTCAGATGTCTTTAAAATAGTAGTAACATAAACTGAAATTATGGACATATTGTCAAATCTAAAATATAATTTTCAATTCTAATCTTATTTCACCACTCAGAAAATATTGACCATTTCTTCCCAAAACTCCCTCCTTCCTTGGCTTCTAGGGTGCAGTTCTTTCCTTGTCTTCTTTCTACTTCTCTGGTCTTCCCTTCTCAGTCTTTCTCTGATTACCTTAGGTTGATATTTCCCAAAGTTCTATCCTCAGTCCTATAGTTGACTCCCTCTAAAACTCTTTTGGGTTACCTTGTCTAAATCAGGGTTTCTCAACCTTGGCACAACTAACACTTTTGGACTAGATAATAATTTGTTTTGGGGGGATATCTTGTGTATTGTAAGATGTTTATAGCAGTTATAAACCTACATAGATTACACAGAATACACATAGCCAAATATGCAGTTAAGAAAATAGACTCATCTGCTCAAGCCCAGAAAATATTTAGCTGGGCCAAAATGAAAACAGCTACTGATTATAATGAGTACTACGCACCAAGAGAAGCAATTCATTATATCCTGCTAATTTTCTTTTTGTTGTAGTTATACAGAAATCTGTGAGGGAGATCCCCCTGGTTGAGAACAACTGATCTAAACTAACAACTTCAAGTATTACCTATATAATGCTAACTCCTAAATCTGTATCTTTAGCCCAAACTTCTCTCCTAAACACATACCCAACCACTTGCTGACTAACAACTCTCTGTAGACATCAAATTCAACATATCTAACTAAACCTTAACTCATCACTGTTTTCCTTAAATTTATTCCTATTTCCTATCTCCTCTATCTTAATGAATGATACAACTATTTACACAGTCTTCCAACCCAGAAACCCAAGAGCCATCCTAGAGACCTTTTTCTCACACATATTCAATGAATTACCAAGCCCTATTCATTCAATCACTTTAGTACCTCTCAATTAGGTCCTCTCTTCTCCATTTCTACAGCCACAGACTTAAGTCAGGCCTTATTACACATCTCCTGGATCACTATAATAACATCTAAACTGGCCCCTACTTCCCATCTGATCCTATTACCTTCCTTCCACAATGCTACCAAAGTGATCCTCCTAGAACTCAAAACTGATAGTGTCACTCTCCTACCTAAAATCCCTGATAGCTTCTCATAGCCTTCAAATCACACTTCAATTCTTCAAACAAGTGCAAGAAGATATTTATGACAGGACCCTCAATGACCTTTCTGGCCCTGCTCTCACTATTGCAACTCATCCACAAAGACTTTCACTTCAAGCATGCCAAACAACTTGCATTCTGCAGTCTTTAACACCTCTCACTGCCTGGACTGCTCTCCTCACTTTCAATCCTCCACTCCTCTGACAACAGACTCCTTCCTGGCTTATCCACTTTTCAAAGCTTATCTCAAGAATCACTTCCTCCAAGAAATCTTCTCAAAGCTCCAGTTTAAGTTAGAGTTACATCTCTGGATTCACAAAGATCCATGCTCATTTGAGTATTTCTATTACAGCATTTACTGGTGCTTATAATCCTTGGTTAGTGTGTCTACTGTAAGTTCATGAGTATAGGGACCGAATCTTATTTGATCTGATAGCCAAAGAACCAACTATTTCTCATGCCTACTAACTACATAGAAGACATTCAATAAATGTTTGCTAAATAAACAAAAATAATGGCTCCTTCAACATTTCACTTTTGATCTAACTGCAAATTTTAAAACGAGGTTTAAAATATATATAGCTAACTTTTTAAGAGCAACCATGTTTATTTTAAGCCAGTGTTAAGCTGCAAACAACAAAATTTAAAATATATATATATATATATACACACACACACTATATATACAGCCTTTTTTAGCCCCAGAATCTGTGAAAAACATAAGAAAAAAGCCCTAAATATTCCTCCAATACTATGGTGCCTACTAATATATCCAAACAGAGCCCTCTGAACTCAGCTCCCCCTGATTACTAAAACTGGTATTTCAATTTTTAGTTACTATTCTTGTCCAAATCTGACAGTAAGAATATTCTTGCTATCGAGAGGCTTCGGTGTTAAATGAACAACATACACTATCATATTGTGCAATCATTTGTTTGAAATAAAAAAACAGTTTACAGAAGGATCAAATGACCAGCAGTTAAAACTTAGCCCTTGTATTAGAGTCCCAAAACCTACAACACTTCTGTACTTAAAACTGACCACATTATATATCTCCCATAAGCCCAAGCCCCATTCATGAAGGAGTCAAGTTTAGACTTTGATACTACCAAATTTTATATTTTATAAATCAAAAATTATCAAATTGAAAGAATAAAATGAATAAAATCAAATACAAGCCATTTTATTTTACATATATCTTATTGAAGTAAACTTTGAAAGTGGATTTCTAAATATTATTCAAATGTCCCTTTGAGGTGTGCAATCCCTTGAAAAATGAAATTTTGAGATGTATTAGTTTAACAGATTAGGGAAATCATTCTATATTCTCTTAAAAATTCAGAATATCAAAATTTGGAAAGAATCCTGCATCTTCTTGGTTCCCTGCCATTGTGTCCCAGCATCAGTCAATATAAGAGGGATTCACTTAAACAGCTACCTGGGTTCTAGAAGAGCTCAGCTTCCCATCCCTATCCCCATGTGTCAGAAGCCCCACATGCACCACTCCAGACCCTCTTAGCCTCACTGGTCTCTCATTCCAGCCTCCACTGTGGCAACAAACTCTGCATGGGCTCTGACCAACTGCACAGAGGGGGCTGGCTACATGACAGCACCTCACTTCAGTCCTATACATTATGTGTCTCTAACCTCCCAGCCAAAAGCTTCTATGTCGACACCAAAGTACAGGACACAACCTGATATCATAGGGCCCTGTAGGGCACTCACACGTACATAGTTTGGAAATGCAGGCAAGTTAATATCTCCTGAGGTGAGCCTTTGATCAGCAGGAGATAGACACTATTAGATAAGTCTTTCTCTTTTCTCCATTAATTAGTGTTCTATCATAAAGGACATGGAGATTATATAGTCCTATGCAGTCAAGCAATCTGTCACATTTAGTGATAGCCAGTTTGATAACAAACTGGCTTGTTTGTATTGGCTCTCTCTCCTTTCCTTCTTTACTCTGGTTTTGCACTCCCCAATAAATCAGTGGTTCCTAGGATTCTGCTTTCTGGGAAGCCAGCTTAAGACACAGTACCACCTCAAAAAAAGTTTGTGGTTTGTACACTGCAAGGGAGATCCCAAAGCCCATTTAATTGCAAGTTGCTATTTCTGCTTTCTTTTCCTTAACTGAAAAACCTCAGAGACAGCAGAATAAAATCAATACCTTACTGTCACTGCTTCCTCATTTATTAGTTCTTCTAACCTATCACAAATGCCAGTCTCCAGAATAAAAAGTCTTAAATGAGGTCTTTGTATTAGTGTCCATGTACTATTTTAGCTTGGCAATGAGGACGGTCTGAGGAAAGAATGAAGGTATATGCTGACCCACCAGTTCCTTTTTCCTTTTTCCAGGTTGTTTGTATTCCCAGAGCTGCGATTCTGAACACTGCCTTTTCTATCATGGCTCAAATTCAGGCTCCAAAAGACTCTACCCCTTATCAGTAAGCAGAGCAATGCTGAATATTTCAAAGCTAAGATATAAATCAATGTTGGCACTGTCCTAACATATTGAAACAATCTGAGAAATCATCTTACTACATATAACTCAATTCTCAAAAGTCAAATTACTAACCATATAGAATTTTTCTTTTTTCCTTTTTTTTTTTTAAAGAATGGAGGGGAGAAAGGAGTACAAGACAGTCACTCAGATGTACCACAAAGATTAACTACTAAGATAATGCCTTAAAACTTCTTTTATTATTCATGAAAGAATGTTTCAAATTATCTAATATAAGAAAGCAGAAAATTAATTATGTGGGTAACATACATGAAATTTAGCAGGGGTTGCTATATTATTCATTTTTTCAACTAAGACTTATTGCACATATACTATATACCAAGCATTAGAGAAATAAACCAAGCAAAAAAACCTGCATTCTATGAACATTGTATTATCTAGTAAGAGAGAGGAAAAAAAATTAAACAGATTAATAACACAAAAACTCTATCCCTGCAATTGTGATAGGAGACTGAAAAGTCAGAAAAGTCCTCATGCAAGAAGACTTTAAAATTGAGACCTGTTGAGTACAAATTATCTGGGTGAGGGGGTTGGGGGGAGAGAGGCTGAGGACATTAGAGGTGAAAGGCATTCCAGGCAGAGGAATAAAATATGTGAAGGTCCTCAAACAGCCAAGAGGTTGGCATGTTAGAGAAACAGAGGTCACTGTGACTGGTGCTCCTGAGCAACATGGTAAGTTTGTCAGAATGGAAGCTCTAGAAGTAGGCAGAAGCCAGAACTAGATCATGTGGGGCTTAGTAATATGAATAATGTTATAAATGGTAATACTGGTAACAATAACATTTAGGATTTTTAATTCTCTCACTTTTCATTAGATGAAAAAAGATAATATAATTTAAGGCTACAAGTTATAACAACTAGGAGGCCAGTGAAGTTTCCAAACTGAAAATTAGAGGCTAATAGCTAAACTTACTAAGTCTCCAGATGAAACATCACTATTCTATTTTCTCTCAGTTCTGTAATGATTGCCCTTTTAAAGAACAGATTGATTCATTAGGTCAATACCACTGATACTACTGAAGAAACCCTACATTGTTAAGATCCCATTTCATCCAGTACCCTGCATGGATGCATACCACATACATAAAATCAAGAGCAAGAGTCAAGAAGGAAAATGGATCACCCCCACTCCTACCTTCAATTTGCTCATTTTTGTTTTTCTCATCTAAGATTCTGAAAATTTGGTAATAATTTTGAGATTTTGAGAAACAAAAATGATTAAAAGTTTAAAAAATAAGAAGGAAAAAAGTTGGAGTGTTTTCTAAACCTGGGACTAGACTGGAAAAGAGAAATGTAAAGTACAAACAGCCTTAACAAATAGGGAACATCACAAATGTACTGTACTACTACTCTATACACCTCAAGGATAACCCTCTGATATGATGCAAAATGTGAAAGAAGCATAGGAGAACACCAATCTTCTCTTGTGGCCATGCTAATCATAAACACAAAGATGTACGACCTGTTTGACATATATTCAGATACATCTGATTAACCCTATTTGCTGCCATCATATGAAGGAAACCAAAATAAACAGTCAAACAGATAGTAGCTACTAAAATACATTGAGTTGTTCTGTGCTTGAACAAATCATTCTTCACCGACTTTATTTGCTGTAACCCCCAGCTAAGATGACTCGCAGCAAAGCGAATAAAACTCCAAAACGGGGTTGGCTCCTCTTCAGCTCAAGAATGTCAGAGGAAAAAGGAAACGGGTTTTCCCACAGTAGGCAGGTATTTAGTTCAGGCCTTCTCAATGAATTATACAAGAAACTACAAGCCAAGTAGAGAGATGGATGGACTTTCATTTTGGTAAACCAGAATGAGGGCTCTTCAAAGAACATAGACCTCATCTCAGATCTTTCAGAAGTAAAAGTGCCTAATGTCTGAGCAAAACAATTTTTTAAGATTCCTTTAACCCCCCATTACAATTAGAATATCATCTCATCTTTATATTCTAGGTATAAAAGAGGAGATAAAACAGAATCCAGGAAAGCAAGGAAAAAGTTATTTCTGTAACACTGTGATTATGTAATACATTCCAGAACTTTCCCCAAAGATAATCAGAGGAAATCTAGCATGAGATCAAATCCAAGAGTCTACAGACAGTGACCAAAAGATGCAAATCATAAATCAAACCAAAAGAAGCTTTGGAAGCTCCATCTGCTGGGTCAGAATGTGACCATGCATGTCAACAATTTCAGCAACACCCCTAAATCTCTTCCCTAGAAGGAAGCAAGGTGGTGACTTCAGGAATAACTGAAGGTCATTCTCATTCTCTATACTCTTGAATTATCTTTAAGAAATCTTAGTTCCTTCCTTGTAGTTTTTACCAAAGATGGAAGCTATTATAAGATGTTATTTGCTCAAGCTGATTTTTTTTTTTAATATATTTTATTTTAGTTTATTTTGTCAAAATACAATGTGGTTGATTATTGTGGCCCATTACCGAAACCTCCCTCCCTCCTCTCTCTCCCCGCTCCCTCCCAACAATCTCCTTTCTGTTTGCTTGTCGTATCAATTTCAAGGAATTGTGATTGTTATGTCTTCTTCCCCCCCCCCCCCCCGACCCGGTTTTTTGTGTGTATTTATTTATTTATTTTTAGCTCCCACAAATAAGTGAGAACATGTGATATTTCTCTTTCTCTGCCTGACTTGTTTCACTTAATATAATTCTTTCTAGGTCCATCCATGTTGTTGCAAATGGCAGTATTTCATTCTTTTTTATAGCTGAGTAGTATTCCATTGTGTAGATGTACCACATTTTCCGTATCCACTCATCTGATGATGGACATTTGGGCTGGTTCCATCTCTTAGCTATTGTAAAGAGTGGTGCTATGAACATTAGAGAACAGGTATACCTTCCACTTGGTGATTTCCATTCCTCTGGGTATATTCCCAGCAGTGGGATAGCTGGGTCATATGGTAGATCTATCTGCAATTGTTTGAGGAACCTCCATACCATTTTCCATAGAGGCTGCACCATTTTGCAGTCCCACCAACAATGTATGAGAGTTCCTTTTTCTCCGCAACCTCACCAGAATTTATCGTTCACAGTCTTTCGGATATTAGCCATCCTAACTGGGGTGAGATGGTATCTCAATGTGGTTTTGATTTGCATTTCCACAGTTTCTCTCTCATAAACTCACACACTCATTCCTAAACTTGAAAAAAGCTTAATACCATAAGACAGAGAAGAAAACTGTAACATGAGTACAAAATTACTACCCCACAACCATAGAAAAGACAAGTGGATCCTACTCAAAACAGTCTCACCTTTAGTCATTAATAAATACTGTATCAACCTCAATAAAATACTTGCCATTTCCATTTCATAACCTCTCTCCACAGATTTTAAAAAATGTCCTACTTTATTAATCAGTACACTAAAAGACAGTCTTGAGTAAAACTAAATAGGAATAAATTCACAACTATTCTGAAAGTGATTTATCATCACAAAACTATGAAAGAAAGCAGATATTTCTACCAATAACAGTCACTTTAGAAAGCTTATTGAGAACCATCAGCATAGTTACAAAAAAAGAATATCACATTTGTGAAATGTAGCAACACATTTATTTGCCATTTCAATTGAGAACCTTCTAGGCAATAATTTCTAGAACTATAATTTGGATACCTAAAATATGAAATTTGAGTATTATGTTACTTGGAAAGTTAAAATGGAGAAAAATACCTGGTATTTGGTCTTTTAAAAAAAAATTATATTCCTGCTTAGAGTGCTTAGATACTAATTTCTCCAACTATACATAGATTTTATTCCAGATTCCATTAGGTTTCCAAAGCAACTGGCCATTTGCAGTTATTACAATGTCAACTTGTTGATGTTTTTGTATAATACCCTTCTACAAACTGGCTAGACTCCCATTACCATAATTTTGCATGATAACATAGAAAAACACTTATCATTTTAAGCAGATAGGAACATTCTCAGCCTAAGAAACTTGGAAACTACCTTAAATTTTTCTTCAATTACTGAATTCATTTTTCTAAAATCGAATATAAAATTTTTCTTGATAATCAAGGCTATAATGTCACAACTGCAAAAAGTATGGTTTTTTTTATAATTCCCCCTAAAAGAAAAAAGATATGAAAACAATGTGGACAAATGTATGATCTGCCAACTCTAACATGGAGTTTTAAAATGAACAAATTGACGAAAACTATATTACCATACATCTGTTTAACTATTGAAGAGAAAGAGGCAATCCTGAGGTCCCAATGCCCCCATCATTGTCCAGCTTAGTCCAAGAATGGAGGAAAGCCTATAAAGTTGGGATTCAGTTCACTGGACCATCTCCCAAAACCTGAATTGCTGAAAACAAGTCTTTTATAGTATTTCTTTATTGTTAATTAGATAATTTTATATTGCACTGTGTTTTCTGTAATAGAGAGTACAAAAGGATAAATTAACATGATAAAATGTAGAAATGTCAAAATGATGCCAATTAGTATAATGGTGGCAGGTTTTTCTAAGATTCAAAAAACAATTTATAAGTTGGGTTTTTAAGAATCCACATTCTTTTAAATGAATGCCTTAATCATTCAGTTTATTTCTTGGGAGACTTCAGATCGGCTTGTCAACACATAAAAAAAAGTGGTTTTTTTCAGGCTTTCCAAGATTTTCAGTATCTCATCTTTACCAGAAAGCCTATCTAATGGCAGTCAATTTGCAAACATCAAATTTTAAATTACAGCTTCAGTAAAACAAGAAGAAAGAAATTAAAGTTCACTTCAAGTATTTATGTTGGCAGAGACTGAAGAGACTACTTAAGAAAAGACTGAAACTGAGGGCTCGAGTTTGCCATCATTCATGTGCCGCACGCACCAGTTTTCACATTACTTTAATCAAGAGACAGACATAATGAACCTATCATTTAAGTACACAAATTCATTATTCTTTCTCTGTGAAAGTTTGACATCTTGGCTCATGTCATGTATTTGTAAACTGAGTACGTATTCCATTAAAATGACAAAAACAAAGAAAATAGAATGACAGCTTTTTAAGTTTACATTTTCATCAAACAAGAAAACTACATAAGTGCCTGCAATATAAAACTGCCAGGGTCAATTTTAATATCACTAGATCTTCAAGTTTTCTTCAAAACGGTAGGGAGAACACTGTATCATAAAGAATTATCCAGAACTCAACATTATAACTGACTCCAGCAACTAAACCACAAACAAAAGCAACTTAAATAGCAAACAATGCCTAATTAACTTTTAATGGCAACAAAAAATAATACTTCTATCACCTACATAGATAATTCAATAAATATCCATCAGCAAATAAAGTCATTTTGTCCTAGACCCATGGAAAGTAAAAAACCCAATAAGAAACATAAAAAAATTATTTACTTTTATACTCCTATAATTAGAAATCAATTTTAATAAACCAGTTTCACTTAAAACCATTTTTCAAGAGAAATTACCAGTTCTTCCAATTCTTCATTTTTTGATCATAGCATTTCCTTGTTCTTAAAGCTTTATATTAGATAGCTTTACAAGAAAATGTAACAAGAGCAGTAAATACTAAAGACTTATTCAAAAAAATTACTTCTGACTTCCAGTCAAGATGGCAGAATAGACAGTCCCCAGAGTCACTCTCTCCCAGAAATCAACCAATTTACAACTATATAAAAAAGCAACAACAACCACACTGGAGCTCAGGGGAAGAGGACGAGAGATCTACAGAGTTCATGTAGGTGGGAAAAGCCATGATGAGAGAAAAAACTGCTCTGAGCATTTCGTGCCACAGCCGCTTTAAGACTGGAACTGCTGAGTACATGGAGCAGGAGCCGGCAAAAGCGGCAGCTGTGCCCTTCAGATGGAGTTGCTTGGAGGCAGAAGGGCAGAAGAGGGCCCCCAGGCCAGCAAGACCACTAATAAGGTTCCCGTGGACCCACACAGGAGTGAGGAGCCACAAGAACTGAAAAAAATGGAGCCACTCAGAGGCCAGTGAGTCATGGTAAGGGACTGGTGCACACCCCATCCCACAGGAAGTGTTTGGAGCACAGGAAATGGGAGAGACATGCCCACCGGGGGAACATTGGGGCACAGCAAGGACAGCTGATCTGAACCCCAATCAGCAAAGGACCACTCAGAGGAGACTGGTCAGGAATACAGAATTGCACGGGGTGCAGTTTGATGAAAAGACTTGGGCCCAGATCAGAGTTTCTACACAACCCTGATGCACCAAGTCTCTGGAGAGCCTGAAGTACAAATAAAATCAACCATTATAACCTGCGGTGCACAAAAAGCCTTCCTTAGGGAAGGAGCAGCAAAACAGCAATTTAGCTAAACCACAAAGCTCAAGTACTGGTCCCAACAGGAAGTTCCCCCACTTTAGAAGAAAGCAAAGGACAAAAGAATTAGTTCTGGTTCAGAGACACCGCCAGCACCTCAGGTCCACCTTGGGACATGAGGCATGGAGCCAGGTACCAGATCCACCTCCCACAACCAGGCACACTGTGCCAGCACCTGGGGGGCTGCCCAGGGACCCTGGGGAGTCACCCAGGGACCTGAGGCTTGGAGCCAAGGACTGGACCCCCTTCCCACAACCTAGCACACCGCACCAGTGCCTCAGGGCCCACCTGGGGATCTGAGGCATGGAGAAGAGGACCATACCATCCTCCCACAAATAGGCATACCACGCCAGCACCTTGGGGGCCGCCCGGGACCCGAGGCATGGATCTGGGGACTGGACTCCCCTCCCTCAACCAGGCACACTGCCTGTGCCAAGGAGCATGCCAAAAACATCACCTCCATGTGGGTGGCCCACCACAGCCACCACAATAACCATGGCTGCCGTGAAAGCAGCCAGATGCCACAACCACCATGCAGATGGTCTGCCAGCCATTGGAGTGCATTGACACAAGGAGAGTCACCAGCAGAGATAAAGAAGAGGATGTTTCTCTCCACAATGCCCATTCCAGAGTGACAGAAGAAGCATCTGCTCTACAATAATATTGGGGGACCTGATCATACCTCTCAGCATTGGACAGATCATCTAGGCAACAAATCAGCAGAGTAACCATTATTCTTTCAGGAGGAGAAAAGAAATCTCGGGTAATTAGAGGGGGGAAGGGTGAGGGGAAATGGGGTGAGATTGGACAAGAGGCATAAAGAATAAGTATGATTTGTAACAATTTATATGCTAGTAATATTGATTTAATCAACATATGTCAATGCTGAACCCCCAATATATGTATAATCAATTTTGATTTAATAAAAATTTTAAAAATTTTTTTAAAATCACTTCTTCCTATTGATGGTAGAAGGGAGTGAAATTAATGTTTTGGGGTTTTTTAAAACACTTTAAGACAAATCTGACAAAAATTGATTAGAGAAAATTATTTTCAACTAATACAAAAATATTTTCTATTCAAATATTCCCAAACATCTATGCATTTAATGTAAAGAGAAAATGCAGATGAGCCAACATTTCTAATCACTTACTATGTGCCAGGAACTGTGCTAAATGCATTACACTTATATTAATCCTCACAGCAAATGTAATCCTATTTTACAAATAGGGGGCAAAGGCACCCCCCCATTAACTGGAATTTAAACAATTTACTCAAAACCACACAGAACTGAGATTCAAACCCAGACAGTCTGACACCCGATCTGATTTCTGAATCACTACACTACACTGTGTATAAAGTACACATGGTACTTGGCACAATGTCTAACATACAGTAGGTACTAAATAAAAGTGCAACTACTATGATAATATTTATCTCTTCTTTACTTACTTTGTGATAATTCTGGATTTCCTTTCAGATTCATCATCTTTGGAATTGAAGGGCCATACACATCTACATCTAACAAACCAATGGCCTTTGACTGTAAGAAAACAGAATTTACCATAAGATTATTCCCACTCTTCGTCAAAGATAAAGCACATAGCAACAGCAATTTGACTACAGAAAACAACATTCACTAAATATCCCAAAATCATATCCTAAACTTTCAAAGCAACAGTAAATAAAACAGCAAAAATTACTTAAGGTAAGTACTTTTTATTGATTTACTAATATCTTCTGGATAACTAACTAGAGAAATCCACTCATGTGCTTTACATATGCTCAGGTCTCCCATATACGTAGCCTCAAATACACCAAGAACTTTTTGCTCTGAATGCGATTCTGAGAACTAACAAATGACATGCAAACAATGTTAAAATAATGACTTACAATGGCAAACAAAATACCAGGAAGATGGAGCATTAATTTTTTGGAAAGCGCATCTAACACATCAAACAATGCAAAATGAAAAAAGATTGTGGAAATATGACCACAATAAACAAGTGAGAAATTGTGATGCAGATCTGGCATAAATGAGATGGAAATGCTAACAAGGACACTGACAGACATAATACAGAGACAAAGTCTTACATGCAAGTCACAGCTAAACACCCAGTGTCTCCTGGAGGATTTATAAACAACTAAAACTGTTTTATTTGATGATCCATCCAGCTACCAAAGAATAGAACATCTTCACCAGCCTCGTTGCTAGCTGCTACTTAATCAGCAGCTTAGCCAAGAAAAGGAAAACAAAATTCACTATTCCCAAATACGACCCCCCACCTTTTTTTTTAAGATGACCGGTAAGGGGATCTTAACCCTTGACTTGGTGTTGTCAGCAGCACGCTCCCCCAAGTGAGCCAACCAGCCATACCTATATAGGGATCCGAACCCATGGCCTTGGTGTTATCAGCACCACACTCTCCCAAGTGAGCCACGGGCTGGCCCAATATGTCTCTTTTTTTGTTCTTCTCCCCCTCTCCTCTCTCTCCTTTAATAGATGAAGTCAAACTCTTATTGGTTTTTCTCGTCTACAAGTAAACTGAATGCTAATATTAACTATACATCCTAGAGTCATAATTCACCAAATCTTACAACTCTCCTACCACTCTCCCCATATCCTAGGCAAGATAAAACACTTAACCTCTCAACAAAAATTTTTTAAAAACTGAAATAATCCCTCATCTACCTAGTTTCAGATACAAAATTACTTTTTAAACCTGCTTTCTGGTTCCTATAAACACATAAAATAAATTCAACATTTATGTTCCTAACTTTATACTAAATCAAATTACAGTTCTAAGAAAACCATTTAATATCCCTATGTAACTCAGTGCCTTCAAAGAAAAAAATGGGCTTGATATCTGCCTCTACCAAAATTTCAGCTTACTGTAAAATAAATGAGAAAACAGGAAGCATACTTTACTTTTAATAGAATGGTGGTATACAAAATTTAGATTTAATGCATTGAAGTATTAGCTTTAAGAAGGTGAAAACATTCAATGAGAAATTTTGACCCATTTAGCCCTTTTTGTAAACCACAGACAAAAGAACTTAGTTGAATTAAAATAGAATTAAATTTACTATGGATAACAAGATTCTCAAATGAGGGGGCCTAAAACCTTTAGAAATGTGGCTGGTTGTTACCATTATTAACTAAGGGTCTGTTAAAGATGTAACTATCATCCTAGCTTTTCTGTATCTTTTGTGACACCTACAAGAACTAAAAACTACCACAAAATAAAACAAAATAAATAAAAACAAAAAAATTTTAAGATTCTTTTTCCTTGTTCTCTCATTTATATCAATGTTGATTTTACAATAACTTGAAAAGATTAGCTCCCAAGTTTCAAACTTAATCTTCTAACAATACCTGTCAAATAAAATAATTTAGCCTTGCAAGTTTATTTTTTCATGAAACAAGAACATAACTAAGTGTTCTAACCACTACAAGACTGCTAGGCTCAACTTCATCATTACTAGATTTTCAAGTTTCCTTCAAAATTTTAGGGAGTATCTATCATCTATCCTGCCTTCTAGAAGAGAACCACGTCTGCCTAAAGATGCACCCTTGGCACCACGGTTCCCCCCGCCAAAAAAAACTGAAGATCTGCCCTAACATTTGTTGTTGTAGGAGTGGATTTTACATATACGTAATGGCTTCCAATACCCATTATCACCTAAAAATATGTGATTGTTATTTGATACTTTCATGATGAAAAGGAGATTACAAGATTATAGAGTTCCTCTGCTTCCTAGAGAATGGAACTAACAATAACTGAGAATCTTCTACATTTTAGGTTCTGCGCATACTCTCTCTAGGAGTAGTTTCCAACTGACCTAAATTTAGTCCCACCGCTTGCATATATCAAAAAGCAAACAGAGGGCCAGCCCGTGGCTCACTTGGCAGAGTGTGGTGCTGATAACAGCAAGGCCATGGGTTCGGATCCCTATACAGTGATGACCGGTTAGCTCACTGGGTGAGCGTGGTGCTGACAACACCAAGTCAAGGGTTAAGACCCCCTTACCGGTCATCTTTAAAAAAAAAAAAAAAGCTAATGGAGAGAAGGAAAGTTTGAAGATCCAGAGAAAGAGAGGAAAGAGGAAGGGAGAGAAAGGCAAAGGGAGGGAAGAAGGGAGGAAGGAAATGATACAGGAAAATTAATCAGTAATACTACATTAAGACCCCAGATAAACTAGGCCTCTACAGCCAGTTCTATGGACAAATCAGAATCTCTAAAAACATATCATCCTAAAACACCCAGACACCGACTTTCCCTGATATTTCCCCATTGCCTGAATTCCTCCTGGGGGCCAAGCACTCAGCTAAACATTTTACATTTCTCACTTAATCCTCACAGCAACACTGCAAGGTGGTATTATCCTTACTTATGGATGAGAAAGCTGGAAACTAACTCACGAAATTCTAGTTTTTTTTTTTTTTTTTAAGTATTCTATTTTAGAATGTAGCAGAACGGAAAATTAAACACGAAAACACTAAACTCATAAACCTCCACCAGAATTTTAACAGGACCTAACTACAAAAGACTTAGATATAGAGCACACTTTTTCTTAAATGGGCAAACATAAAATATTTTAGGCCTTGGGGATCATATGATCTCTGTGACAACTACTCAACACTAACACTGTAGCATCAAAGCATCCATAAACAAATGGTAAGTGAATTGGCATGCATGTGTTCCCATAAAACTTTACAATAACACACAGGATTTGGTCCACAGGTATAGTTTTCCAACATCCAATTTAGAGAATAAGCTTTTCCATAACCAAGTTATTCAATCATCCAAAAATATAATCTTGGTCAAGCCAAAAGTGGGCAGGACATAGTCATCACTTTTAGTGTCAGAGAGCTATTTCAGTAAAGATTTACTTCCTCATACTTAATTAGCTAATTTTTTAAAATAAAAAAGAGCACACTTTTCATACTATTTCACCGGAACTAAGTTAGCATGTCTTGCTTAGATTTTATATGTTGTAAATAAAATCAGTGTCCATTAACAGATAAGCCAAATCCTACATTAATTAAAGCTTATTGTACTTAGAATTGGCACAGCTATTGGACCTGTACAATTACCACTGCTATAAAAATAAGCTTAAATAGATTTTCATGTCTAAAATTCAATAATTTTCAAAAGATGCCAAATAAACTTAATTTGTTTTTCAAAATCTACTCCATTATTTTTAAATAGGCTCCTATTTTAAGTGTATAAAAAGTCTTTCAATTTAAACTTCCAAACAGTTTTATAATGTAGGAAAGTAAATGAGTGAGGTAGGCGCCTAAATTAAATGTATGCATCTGGGTGTCTAACTAGCTATGTTTATGAATCCTTTCCACCTCAATCCTCCCTTAATTATATTCAGTCAAGACAGCTACAATTAGGATTTTCTTTAATTTCAACCAGGCTCAAAAGAGTAATCACTATAAATGCTTTACCAAATACACAACAGATAAAATAACTAGCAAAAATAACTGTAAACTTATTATTGTAAAGTGTGATTGTCATCTTTAATGTCACCATAAACTTAACCTAATGTGTTGGTATCTAACAATACATTCCTTTTCTGACTTTCCTACGGTACTCAAAACCTAGCAGATGACAAAAAAAGATACATATAACCCTAAGATACTATTTAGATTTTTGGATTTGTTTCTTTATAATTTATAACACTCTGTGAAAGCTGTAAAAGGTGGCAGAATGATTCAGAGTGATTATACTGTTTCATTACTACCACATGAAAGCTGCAATTTGAGAGCCTGCAAGTCCCATTTTTTTGTGTTGGCTTTCAAAGGCACCAACAACAGTTTTGATACTGCTTTGTTCTTCCAACAGAATTCATGCTAAAGGACTGTAAAGTTTCATGTCATGTTCCTTTTATACATTTGTCTGCTAATAGAACCCATCAAAACAACATCTTAGAGTGCTCCCACCCTATTATTTCTAAGTAAACACTCCTTTAAGACCTACCTAAAGGTTATCCTTTCCATAGAAGTACCCAGCCAAGATTCCCATGATTCCCTGCACATTATATTCATTTTAATCTTGGACTGGCAATTGATATTTATTCAATTTAGAGCTGAATCAAGCCTCTTCTTTCTTCTCTTTCTGCCTAGCTGTAAATCAAGCTGCCATTCACAAGAATTTCAGTCTCTTAGTAGAGAAAAATATGTGCTTCCTAATTCTATTAGCTAGGATTAAATAAGAATCTGACTGATAGAAAAACTAATGGTTGAACAAGGTAAGAGAACAATTTCCTACTGTTTATTAAAGAACTGTCTAAATCTTCAAGTTCAGTCAGAAAAGAAAGAGGAGCAAGGGCAGTATGAAGGAAAAAGTTCACCTGGCTGGTCAGAAAACAACCAGAAATGAGCTCATAAAAAGTATAGAAGAATTCTAATTGATAAACTAATTGTCTGAAAAAGAGCCGAAAAAGAAATGAAAGAAATAATAGATTTCAAATTAAAGACTCTATTTTAGAGCAGGAAGAAACCTAAGAAATCATCTTAGCCTTCCCTCCACTTTTTAGTGTTGAAAAAACTGAGGCTCAGAGATAATGCCACAGGTGGGCCTACAATCTAATTCTCTCTCGAATGTACCATAAAGTCTAAACACTAACAATCATCTCATCTCCTACTCTCCCCCTTTTCACGCCTCTCCAGACATACTGCCCCTTGCAGTTTCGTAAACACACCAGACATGCTCTGGCCTTAGGACTATTGCAGTTCTGTTCCTTCCATCTTGAATTCTGTTCCCCTAAGTATTCATCTGATCTCTCCCTCACTTTCTTCAGGTCTTGACTCAAACATAACCATGTAGTAAGGCCTCCACTGGCCAACCTATCTAAAATCACAACCCCGTCACCAGTACACTACACATCTCCTATTCCTCTTCCTGCTTTTCCTTTCTTCTTAAAATCTACATCAGTATTCAAGACACTATGTATTTACTTATTTGATTATTGTGTCTTTCCCACTAGGATGGAAATTCTATAAGGGTAAAGATTTTTGTATGCTTTGTTTACTACTGTATACCCAGAACCTAGAACAGTAAGCAGTCATGAAGATTCCTTTTTCCATCGCAGAAATTCTGATTCATTAAGCTTCAGCTTGAGGCCAACAAACTACATGTGTAATAATCTAGGGTATAAGATAACCACAATATGAAAAACAGAAATAAAGATAATACAGAAAAGAGAGATAAAAATTTGCTATAAGGGCCTAAAACCTTAGGACCAGCAGGATCATGGTTACAATAATAATAAGTAATCAACAGTAACACTGAAGAGGTTCTTTTTTAAGTGATTTAAAACAAAAAAAAAGGTAGTGAATACGGGTAGTCAATAAATACTGCATGGGATATAAATCTGAACGCAAAAATTTATTTGTTGTTTATCTGAAATTCAAATTTAAATGAGTATCCTATATTTTTATTTGCTAAATCTGGTAACCCTACCCCAGCATTTCTTCTCAGCACAGCAGCCAAATGATTCAGCTGAAACATAAGTCAGATCATATTATTCCTCTTTTCAAAACCCTTCGTTGCCACCTCCCCCAATTCATTCGGTAAAAGCCAAAGTCGTTACAACCACTCACCCCATATAATCTAGCCAGTTCCCCAACCACCTTCTTTTTTTTTTTTTTTTTAAAGATGACCGGTAAGGGGATTTTAACCCTTGACTTGGTGTTGTCAGCACCACACTCTCCAAAGTGAGCGAACCGGCCATCCCTACCTGGGATCCGAACCCATGGCCTTGGTGTTATCAGCACCACACTCTCCTGAGTGAGCCACGAGCCGGCCCCCCCAACCAACTTCTGATTCCCACCCCTATTAATTTTTATCACCTTTTACTTCATTCCACTTCTTCCTCCAAAAGCACATTAGCCTTCTTACTCTCCCTTAAAGAGTAAGCGAAGCAGGCTCCCACCTACTGACCTTTGTCCTGGCTTTTCCTTGTCCCTGACATACTCTTCGCTCAGATAGTCACACAACCTTCTCTCTCACCTCCTTGTCTTTGCTCAATAGGGCCTATTCTATTTCACATTGCAAACCCACACTCACCCTCTCAAGCACTTCACCACCCCCTTATACCAGTCTACTTTATCACCTTCTAACATACTATTTAACTTACTTACTATATTTATTATCTATTTACTGTAAGCTCCATAAGGGCAGGGATATCCTGAAGCACCTAGAACAGTAAGAATTAAATAAATATGTGTTGAATGAATGAATGAATAAATGAACAAACAAACCTCCATTTGTTCCTCTGTAGTGTATCAGGATTGGTGACTATATGATCCCTAAGGTTTAACATTCTATGATTTTTAGTAATTCCTTCACCTAATACTTCTACACTTTTTATGTTATAGGACTCAAAATTAAATAATATATGAAAGCTTAAAATTATTCTAGTGTTAAAGAAGGAGTCATAAATTTCCTTGCAGTCCATTCCTGAACACACTTTTCCCCAAGAAAATCTAATATCATCTTCATTTTCTTATTGATATCAACTCCAAAAAAATGGGACTTCTTGGAAGAAAATCTAGGGCAAACAATGACTATGGTGGGCTGCTATAAAAAAAAATATGATAAACTGTGTAAATCTTGCAAACTAAAACCACAACATTGTACGAAAGCCAATGGAAAAAAAGAGTAACTTTAAATCTGCTCACTAGCAAGATTAGGTACAACAGGGTTTCAAATATAAAAAGGCTGCATAAGAGTTTTGGTTAGTTTTTATTTTTTCTTTCGAGAGCAGGCTAAGCAACATCTTCTTTAACAAGAAGCAACTGCCAAAAGTACCACATTTTAATTTAGTAAGTAACAGGGAAAAGTAAATTAGGAATAAAACACCTAAGACTGAGAAAAGAAAAACCTTAAATTCTTGGCCTGTATAATAAAAAAAACAAACAAATAAAAGCATTGATGCTCTTAGTAAATAAAGTCTTCAATAACAGAGATAATTAGAAAGCCTTCTATCACCATGGTGATATTCAGAAAAATACAGAAAAAGATGCTCATAGACACTAAGCCCTAAAAATAACAGTTAACTTATTTGTGACATCAACTAGTCATTTTGCTGCCAGAATCTAAGCCTGGGGACCTAGAAAACTAACTCAACAAGAATCTTTCCCAAAACAGATAAAGTATTGCAGCAAAGGCACTGAAAAATCATCAGTTCCTAAGAATGTCCTTAACTAAACTGCAATGCAGAGAAGAATATTTACAATTCTGATAGCAGCTCTTCCAAAGAAAAGCAATCACAGGAATCAGACTTGAACAGAGAACTTGATCCAATCTCCAGACTCAAAATCACAGCAGCCAAGCAGCTGGTTTTGAAACCCATGGCTCCATGTGCTGTGTTCTCTTCCTCTCAGTGACCCTTCCAACACTGCCCTGCTGAGGATTAAGGGCACTTCTTATTCAAGGAGATGGGATGAAGGGAAGTAAATTACTGAGGGGAAAAAAAAAAAATGAGAGGAAAAATGAACTGGTGAGAGCCAATTTAGGGAGGAAGGAGGGAGAATAATTTTAAAAAGAGAGATTGTTCTGTGAGAAAGATCTATATAAATTCTTATTAAAATTAGATAATGAAATTCAAAGGATGTACAATAGTTGTGCCACCTATATGTTATAAATGAAAGGAAACTAAGGCAGAATATATTAAATGTAAAATTAGGGTAACTGCTTTCTTTCTAACTCATAAGCAAATTCAGCAACTTCCTTGAACAAAGTAAGAGAATAAATTACAGGCAGTAAGCTGCACTTTACCAAAAGAAATTTAAAAGGTAGGCCAAAGGGTACAGAGAAAGAAACATCCAGCCAACAGCTTCTTTAGACCTATTCTAAACAAAATTACTACTGCTTCTAATTAGAAACCTCAAAGCATGTTGTGCATAATACTTTCTACTTAAAACCATACAGAAAATATGGGGGAAAAGCAGTTTGGGGATTTTTACCTATCTGAAGATTATCTTAACAGTATTTTATTTTATGGTGTTGGGTGAACATGGTGTGTGTATCTGTGTGCTTGTGGAGGAGGAGGAAGAGCAGGTAAGAAAAAATTCCTCATAAAGACTGGCTTTAGGATCTATTTTAATACACTTATCCCTCTATTACACATTTAATTTTTAAAAAACTATATTTCATCTTAATATTTGATGTTAAGTTCCTTATTCAGTATACTGAATTATTCTATATAAAAGACATTATAGAAGTACACACATCTCAAGTCAATTAATTCTATCAATATATGTTAGTGGTTTTCCATTAGCAAGCATACTGCTTATGTTTTCTATAAAATGTATGAAACTTGAGGATTTTGATAATCTATTTGATCACAGATGGCATCTAGATCATGAGTAAAAAAAAACCTGTACTGTATTCAAATATATACATAACTATACAACTATATCAAACTAAAAATAAGTTCAAAAACTATTTTAAAAAAAACCTCAAAGCACCATAATGATTACTACCCACAAAATAATGCTATAAAAATATCATTACTTAAGCCGAGGTAAGTGATATTTATGTAATTAATTTCAATTAAATTGCTATTGCAATATATGGTATGTTTTTAAATATCTGTTAATTACACTTTAATGCAATATTTTAAATTAAGTGTCAATAATAGAACTTTTAAAAAATACTAGCACTTTACTCGAAGTTTAAAAACAGTTAATCTATTAATTCTATTGACAAGTAGTAAAAAAAATGTTTTTGATAAATGAAAATCATTGTTACTTTATACCATATGAATCACATAAGTGATTACTATTTTTAGGATTTTTTTTTTTAATAATATTAAAAGCATAGTAGAATTCATGAAGACAAACTAGTATTTGTATCACTTATAGACAGGTGGTAATGGATAAGTTATCTCATCAAGCCTCAGTTTTCTTACCTGTAAATAAAGATTAAGATGGTATCTACTTAAAAAAAAAAAAAAAAGACATTTTCAGACAAAAATTTTAAAAATCTACTTCACAGGACTTTTGTGAAAATTATATAGCAGTGTAAATTTGTGAAACTTAAAGAATAGCTAACAGTTATATGTGAGGGTACTTCAAAAAAAAAGTTCATGGAAAAATAGAATTAAAAGACAATACAAACATTTCCATGAACTTTTTGAAGTACCCTCATAGTACTACGTGCCAGGCGCTTTCTAAACACATTACATATGTTAACTTATTTAATCCTCACAATAACCCTATGAGGTAGGTGTACTGTAACTCTCAATGAAGACACCAAAGCACACAAAGGTTAGTAACTTGCCCAAGCTCAAGCAGCTTAAGTTCAGGAAAAGGGATAGGAACCCAGGCAGTATACCTTCACAGTCTACAAGTAGCTACTTACAACACAAAATAATCATCCAAAATAACATTCTAATGATTAACCCAGGCAACTACATAACATAAACTTTGAGAATAACAAAATGAATCTTAACGTGCACTTATTACTTTTATCTGAATTGACACTTTTTTCTCTGTTTTAAGAGCAGGAACCATGTCTAGTTTAAGGGTTCATATGAGATCACTGTGAAAAATAGCCTCTCCTAAGTATTAAGTAGCATATTTCACAGAAATAGGATTTAGAGTTTTTGGTGTATTAATCAATTTTTAAGTTATATACTTACATAGATTACACAGAATAGTTATAGCCAAATACGCCGTTAGGAAAATAGACTCATATGCTCAATTCTAGAAAATATTTGGCTGGGCCAAAAGGATACCAATTATTGATTACAATGAATACTAAGCAACAAGAGAAGCAATTCATTATATCCTGCTAATTTTCTTTTTGCTGTAGTTGTATAGAAATCTGTGTTTCTATGCTAAATCAAATGCATGGTACTTACTGAAGGCTAACACACATGGTGATAGCCAGTTAATGAATCCTAACTAGATGTCAGGCATTATGCTAGTGGCATTATATATATAATATCTCTATATTTCACAAAGCTCTGTAAAACAGCCATTATCGTTATTATTATTACTACACATTTAACAGATGAGGGACCTGAGCTCTGAGAGGTCAAGTGTCTTGCCCAAGTTCACACAGTTTATATGTGAAGAGTTGCGATCAACTTCAGGTTTGTCTGAATCCAAAACCCACGTATTTTCTACCAAAAGTACTCAAACCTAGCTGTGTATCAGAATCACCTGGGGAGCTTGTTAACAAAATTGAAGGTCGAATCCCAGACCTAAGAATAGTAATTCCCAGACATTGTGATTGAACAAGCTCCCAAGTGATTTTTATGCAGCAAGCTGGCACTGGTCCTAGGCGTAGCATTTTAAAAACACTGTTCTACATACTTCCAACTCCTTCCTCAACGTTCCATGAGGTTTAGTGTTTAGAAAGTGGTAATGATTGAGTAAGGACCCAATTCAATTTTAGATTAGAAAGTTATTTTGGTAAATGGCATTACCATTTTTTCATTCACCACCAAAACTTGGAGTCATAATCAATACCTCCCTCCTAATCTGTCTCTTAAATCTATCTCTTCCTTTGCCTTTTTTACTACTAACTAGAAGACATCATCTGTGGACACTGTTGGTTGCCACCCAACAGTAACCCGTCTCCCCACCCCTTATTTTCATAGGCAGTGCTCACTTTGCACGATAAAAGTAGAAAATCTCCACCTTCCCAGCCTCCCTTTGCAGCTAAAACATGGTCATGAGATCCAATCCTGATCAATGAAGCTAGGGAGTGCCTGGTGAAAGTTTTCTTCCCTAACAAAAAAAAAAGGTAAGGGAAGGGAACACACCCGTCCACTTTCCATTTTCAATTGGGGGAGGTAGCTATCTTGTGACCATGAGGACTAAGCCAAGGGAAATGCAGAAATGTCACCCCAAAGCCCTGATGTAGCTGAGCCGCTTTTTAAACAACTCTGTAACTTCCAGAGTTCTTGATGTGAAATAATAAACCCCTATTTTAATTTTAATTTTAGTTAATAATTCAACTCTCACTCTGGCTATTTCAACAGCCTCCCGTGCCTCCAATCTGATTAATTTGTTCTTCAACATCACTATAAATCTTATATTTGAAGAGCGCACATTTTTATCATGAGTTGTACGCTACTGAAAAACTTTCTAAGGTATCTCACCGATCACAGCACAAAATCCAAACTCCTTTACGTGTCATATGCATCCAACTCTTCAGCTAGATTCCCCACTAGCCCACATACCATACCCTATACGCTATACAGATTACTTCTCATTCCAAACACCTTATAAGTTCCTGCTTCTATGACTTTATTCACATAGATCCTTCAACCTAGTATTCTCTTCTTTTCTATTTTTCTTCCTGCCAAAATTCTACCTAGCCTTCAGAGTATTGCCTTTAAAGAACCAGAATTAATTTTTCTGTTCTGGTATTAGCATATTCTGTTTATACCCATTAACTGCTGCACTTGCCACATTTCTTCCTTTTTTTGTTTTTTTTTTTTTTTTTGGTGGCTGTCCTATAAGGAGAACCAAACCCTTGACCTTGGTGTTACAAGGCTGCGCTCTAACCAACTGAGCAAACCGAGCAGCCCACATTCTTCCTTAAATGTAAATAAATATGTATATCTGTCTTCCCCACAAGTGTGGAGGTTTTGTGAAAGTATCACCCATGGGTAAACACAGTGTATAGTACAGATTATCTTTGGATTGTTAAGTGAATTTGTCCATAATCACTCAGATATTCTCAAAACTATGTTGTTTAGGGGTCAAAGGGATGACCATTGTATTTTAAAGGGAAAGAAAAACTGTAACAAAAAATATTTGGGGGTTTTGGGAAAATTATTTTTGCAATACCTCAAATCTTGCTAAACTTAAGGTACAAAATACAATATTTTGTTAGTTGCCGAATGAGAACCACAAAGACAATGTAAAACCTTACAAAATGCTTAAAATATGTCAATTCATCTCCACTCCCTCATGGTTAAAATGACTTCTTAAATCCTTTGTCAACCGGTAAATGACCCAGCTTCAATTTCATTATCATGTTCGTCCAATAGAAACACTGTTAGGATATGTAAACCAAAGCCATACAAAATACCACTTTGGATCCATGAGGATGACTATAACCAAAAACACAGAAAATTAGTACTGGCAGGGATGCAGAGAAATTAGAATCCTCCTACAAGGATAGTGGGAATGAGAAGTTGTGCAGCCACTTTGGAGAACAGTCTGGTAATTCCCCAAACAGTTAAACATACAGTTTTCATATGACCAAGCACTTCCACTGCTAGGTATATACCCAAGAGAACTGAAACATACATACATACAAAAACTAGTACACAAGTATTCATAACAGCATTATTCAGAATAGCCAAAAAGTGGAAACAATCCAAATGCCCATCAAATGATGAAATGGATAAATACAATGTGTATATCCATACAATGGAATATTATTCAACAATCAAAAGAGATGACATACTGAAATATACTATAACATGGATAAACCTTGAAAACATTATGCTAAGTGAAAGAAACCCATCACAAAAGACACATATGATTCCTGTTATGGATTGAATATTTGTGTCCCCAAAAATTCATATGCTGAAATAGTAACCCCCAATGTGAAAGTTATTAGGATGCAGGGCCTTTGGAATATAATTAGGCCATGAGGGTGGAGCCCTCATAAGAAGGATTAGAGACCTTACAAAAGGGACCCCAGAGAGCTCTCTCTCACTCGCTTTCCACCACGTGATGACACAATGAAAGGCAATCTGCAAACCAGGAAGCAGGCACTCAATCAGACACCTTGATCTTGGACTTCCCAGCCTCCAGAACTGTAAGAAATAAATGTTTGTTGTTTAAACCACCCAGACTACGGTAATGTGCTATAGCAGCTCAACCTAATATAATTCTATTTATATGAAATGTCCAAAACAGGCAAATCTATAGAGACAGAAAGGAGATAAGCAGTTGCATAGTGCTTGGTACATGGGGGATTTAAGCAGTGACAGCTAAGGAGTGTGAGGTTTCTTTCTGGGGTAATAAAATTGTTCTGAAATTGATGGTGATGGATGCAAAACAATGTAAGTATACTAAAAACCACTGAATTGTATACTCCAAATGGATGAATTGTATGATGTGTGAACTATATCTCAATAAAGATGATTTTAAAAAACTGCTAGGACTCCAGTCAGTTATGACAATTAGCAAGCCTTGATCAACGATATAAATTGCTTATTAGCAGGTAAAACAGTACAGGCTGAAAAGTATTGTGCTTTTCCAACATGACCAAAAGATAACTGAAAAAGTTCAACATGTGAATTTTCATAAGCAGAAGCAATTCTGTTTATCAAAATTGAAGATATGCATATTATTTTTCAAATGTTTTGGGGAAATGTATCCAACTGACATCAACTCAGTTGTACAATCAAGAACCTGGAATGGAGGTCATCCTTGAACCCTTCTCCTCTCTCATATCCAATCCATAACCAAGACCTACCAATTTTATGTCCTTCCCCATTTCCTGTGACAACAGCCCAGTCCAAGACATCACCATGCTCTCCTGCTTAGGTTACTGTAATAGCCTAAACTGGTCTCCTGTGTCCATTCTAATCTCCTCTCCACTCTCCATGCAATAGCGAAGCAATTTTTAAGCAAATCTGATCAAGTCTAAATCCTTTTTAAAATTCCTTCCCATTGCCCTTAGGATAAATTCCAAAACGCTTGACATGGCTTCCAAGGCTGCTACTCTCCCTCTCACACTGATTGCTACCCCATTGGTCTTCTTTTGGTACCTGCACCTCCCCATGCTCCTTTACACGCAGTTTTCTGGGCACAAAGGTCCCAGCTCTGCCAGCTTTCATTCTAATGGGAGGAAGGAAGAGACATGGAAGGAGATGAATAATAAGTAAATAAGAATTTGGAACAATAACAATTATTACCATTAAAAAAACACAGCAATGTGATAGAGAGTAATGGTGGTTGTAGGACGGCAGATGTAATTAATATTACTACCTTGGGAAAGTCTTCTCTCAATCCTCAAATTAGGATCAACATCCTGTTACATGCTCTCCTGACAACAGGATTCCTCCTTTGTGGCACTTCTAACAAATGTAAATAAATAACTTGGACTGTCTTATTCACCACTCTATCCAAAATTCCTACCATTAGGTAGTTAATAAACACACTTGAAAGGAATGTCTTGGGTTCTCCAGTTTTACAAACTAAATTATAAAACCACAAGCTATGTGATGTAATCAGCTTACCTACCCAACTCTTCCAGAGCCAAAACCCAGTCACCAAAAGAAACAAGAAAGGTTATCTGTCCCATCCCTGCTCCATGAGGCTCAGCAATACCCTCTCTGCCATCTTTGATTTACTACTGCCTATGTTGTATTTCCTGTGGTGTTTCATAAGACATGCACTTCAACAACAGCTGAATTCCATCTTCCTTATCTAATCATGTATAAAAATAAAACGTCATTTATATTATCACAATCATTTCCGTGATAAATTTGAAAATCTCAGAGCTCTAACTCAAGGACTATCAGGAAAAGTAGCAGCCTTGCAGGGGATTTTGTCAGAGGCAGATGTCAGCTACTTACGTTCCATTTATAGGACTTGCTTCCAAGCAAGTCTATTCTTTCCTGACTTCAATTTCCTCCTTTAAAAATGACATTTGATAGACTCTCTAGATTCTCAGCTTTTCCTTTTTCTTTTCATTAATTATAACATCCTTTAGTAACATGAAACCAAACCCATTTAATCTCCATTATAAAAAAAATTCCTACTATCACACTACTTTTGATACTCAAAACGTGTAAATAGTACCTATAATGGGAAAAATTCTTTTAAAAGAATTGGTATTCACAAGCTCTGTGGTGTGTCCACTGCAAAGACATAATGGGGATTTAATCAAGCTGAGCAATTCTCATTAAATGGAGAAAAAACAAGTAATACTAAGATTTGCCTCTGAAGTACTTGGTCAAATGCCCATGAACCACAGTGCCTAGGAAAAGTTCTTCCCCATTATCGTTGCAAACATCCCTCTTGTTCCAGATATTTCCTCCACCCCCACCTCACCCCACCAAGTGGTCTGATCCTTCTTTTGAACTTAATCCTTTGGAGAAGAAAAGAGATCAGTATTCTAACTAAAAAGCCTCTCTGGGCCGAGCCCGTGGCGCAGTCAGTAGAGTGCTGCGCTGGGAGCGCGGTGACGCTCCCGCCGCGGGTTCAGATCCTATATAGGAATGACCAGTGCACTCACTGGCTGAGTGCTGGTCACGAAAAAGACAAAAAAAAAAAAAAAAAAAAAAAAAAAAAAAAAAAAGCCTCTCTGAAGTTAAAAAAAAAAAAAAAAGTACACAAATTTTCCCCCAAATGTCCTTCCCCTGGATAAGTGCCACCCTTAGTCATGCGCAGGTGTTGTTTGCTCTCTAAAATACTCTGTTCATAAACAAATCCCCTCTATCTTATCATCACCAGCATCTATTAATTTTCAAATTGTTCCTACTATGATAAAGTTGCTATTCTGTGTAGCTTTGGAAAATAACATTTTAGCCAGTACTCAATTCACCCTGACACAAATTTTTTTTTAATTCCTCAGAAAACTCCTGTGTTACCACTATTTTAAGCCAAAGAAAATAATGGAATTGGCTAATGAAATAACAAGCAAACAACTGCCTCAGACCAATGTGCTATACGAATCAGAACATTTTAAACCAATGTCAATTTTTCAATTTTCTTCTTTGTTTGTTTTGGGGTTTTTTGTTTGTTTGTTTTTTGACCGGTAAGGGGATCATAACCCTTGGCTTGGTGTGGTCTGCACCACACTCAACCACTGAGTGCATCGGCCATCCCCATTTAGGATCCGAACCCGTGGCCTCGGCACTGCAAGCGCTGCACTCTCCCGAGTGAGCCACAGGGCCGGCCCACAATTTTCAACTGTATCACTAGTTAAAAGACCATTTTCTCAAATCTACTCTTACTTCTGAGGTGATGTTACTCAGTTCCATAGCTTTAAATACCCACTCTGACAACACCCAAATTTAAATCTCCAGCCCCAACATCTCCACTGAGCTTTGGACTTACTCAACATATCCATTTGGGTGTCTACTGGGCATTTTAAATGTAACATGTGTACAAGAACTGATTTTAACACCCAACTCTCCTTCAAAAACCTTCATCTCAGGAAATTTCACTACCATTCACACAGCTGCTAAAACCAAAACCAAAGAACACAAAAACAAATGAAATTCTGATATATGCTACATAATGAACCCTAAAAACATTTTGCTAAGTGAAATAAGGCACAAAAGGACAAATTTCGTATGATTCCACTTATATGAGGTATCTAGAAAAGTCAAATTATAGACACAGAAAGTCGATTGGTGGTTACCAGGGGCTGGGGTTAGGGGAATGGGTAGTTCTGAGGACAGATGGCGGTGATGGTTACACAACAGTAGGAATGTACTTAATGCCACTGACCTGTTCACTTAAAAATGGTTAAAATGGTCAATTTTCTGTTATGTATATTTTACTATACAAAAAACAAAACAAAACTATCTCTTTCCTTCACCATCCACATCCAATTCATCAGCAAATCCTACTGGCTCTATCTTCAAAATATTCTTGGAACCCAAATACTTATCACTCCCTCTACCACTGCCGTCCAAACCATCATCTTTAGCCTAGATTCCTGCATTAGCTACTCGCTAATCTCTGCTTCCATTCCTATTCCCTTATAATCTAATCTCTACATGACAGCTGGATCCTTTTAAGGAGTAAATTAGACCACGTCACTACCCTGGTCAAAAATCCACTATGCTGTACTCAGAAAAAAAAATCTACATTTCCACCATGGTTTATAAGGCTCTGTATGACATGCCTCTGCCTACCTCTCCCCTAGTCCAGTCTTGTCCACTGACCTTCCTCCCGTTCTTCAAACAATCCAAAAGGATTCCACCTCAGGGCTTTTGTCCTTCCCATGGCCTAGTTTCCCAATGCATTCAGACCTCTGCTCAAACAGCAAGTCTTCAAGAGATCCCCTCCCTGACAACCCTATCTAAAATAGCACCTCTCAATGCTTTATTATTTTTCATAACTCTTATTACTACTTCAAAGTATATGTTTATTATATCACTTCCACTAGACTGCAAACTCTATAAAGACAGAAACTGACTTTTGTTATCACTACATCTCCAGGATCCAGAAAAGTGCCTAGCACATGCTAAGTACTCAGAAAATTCTGTAATGATTGAATAAAATTACTTTTATGTGTAGAAGAACTGAGTATTATAGCCCACATTTTCATTTCATACAAATAGACTTTATTGGACATCAAAGGAAAGCATGTTATTTGAAACAACCAAGAGGAAACCTCCATCATCCAAGTTCCCATTTTGCCTTTTCAATCATGGTCACACCTTGAAAGTGGAACAAACCCTTCACAATGCAATAGGTGTCATTCACAACACAAAAACACTTCTACCAATATGAATTTCACCTCAATTTTTAAATTAACTAATTAAAAAACACTCTTCTATCAGCACCAGGTAACTCCCCTGATAGTTTCTGCTCAGATCTTTCTCCTCTGTTCACTAGTTCCTCACTAAGGGAAGAGGAGGAACTGTCAAGGTTCAGACATCTGAAGATTACCATAAATATAAAAACTTCCTGAACTTTTTAGCCATAGACTGGTCATTTCGAAAGATGTGCTAGTATGTCTGCAATATCTGAATATTTAATTACCCTAACTGCTCACAGATGCTTTTAACTTTATGTCTCTTGACACCATCACTTAGACCACATTTCACTTGGCAATGGTATGATAAAATAATTCCCATGCCTTTATTTTTATGACAAGTCCCTCTCCGTCACTAAGAAGGTAAATGGAAATTTAGCATTTGTTATTCTAAATACTAAATATATTTATAATGTATAAATATGCATGCATATAAGCACAGAGGCCGACCAACAAAATCACAAACCAGTGGAATTAAGTCCATCAGGAAGGAGAATCTGCATTAATGTTTCTTGGCCAGGATACTCTTCAGTTGCATAGACTGTTTTAAATAGCCTTATGGAAACATGATACAATATCCTATTCTCCCTTAAGTTAGCTGTATTTTAAATAATTTTTAAAGAAAATGCATATGTGGAGAATAGGATTAGACACATTAGCCATCTTGTATTTAAGTCACCCCAAACAGTCCAAAGGATAGGAGAAGTGCGTTGGTCAATTTCCAGGGCTGACTGGCAAAGGGTGTTCCAAACAGCAAAGGCTGTTCCAAAGTTTGAAAAGCGTGTGTTTCCTGTTCTAATTAAGAAAAATCTAAAGAGAGCAACCCTATCTCCATGCTGGAGATCTACACTGCCTTCAAAACCTACCTGAGTAATTTCCTCCCTTAATTCAAGAATGTGACATTGTTTAAGAGCCACAGGCAGTAATCCAACTTGTCATTTATTGCTCTAAGCAAATCCTAGCTTGTTATCTGTCCTGACAGTAATAAAATCATCTTTTAAAGTAACAGTAGATAGAGTTCTTCCTTCCAGCTCCGCTGAAAAATAGGTGGTTGTACTTTATCACTCCCTGAAGTAGAACATGCTGCCTGCTCTCTTTAAGTAGCCACTGAAGATTTTTACAGAAGTACCAGGGAGACTTATGTCCTTTGGGGAAGATAAGAAGAGAGAGAGAGACTTTCTGAAGAAGCTTCTTAAGAATAATTGCTAAAGAACTATTTAAAACAGCAATCCATTTTCCGCTAAATTGGTTGATGTGGTTAATTTGGCAAAGCATTTGAGAGATGGAAGAAGCAAGAACATGGTAAGAGGTTCAAGCTTATAATTATTTTGTTTTATTACACCAACAATAAACAAAGGCTCTTTAAAAGTGTTTTTTCTCTTTCATCTGAACACTCATTGACCCATTTCTGCACAGCCATGCTGACCCCAGCCCTTTCACACAGTGTAACTGCCAAAAGTGAACTATCACACGTTCCTGACCAGAAGGAAAAAGGCTGGAATGAAATCTATCATGTGAAATATATTTCATGGCCAAAATTAAAGCTTTAAAATGTCACAACCAAAAGCAATACTGTTCTGATTTCAATTTTTTTCTCATAGCCTTTAATCTTATCAAAGCTTGTTGTAAGTCTGATACGTGTCCACTTCCCTAAATTTTTTTGCACATAAGAATAACATTTCAAACATAAGTTTTTGGGTTTTGCTGTATATGTTTTAACTGAAATAAAAATGTTAAAGCATAGCATGTAAACTCTATTATTTAAAAATCTTCTCTAAGCATAATCCTCCCAAGGCAAAAATGACTCCTTGGTAATTTTATGGACATTTTTTAAAAACCCAGTAACTCATTCAAACCTTTGGGAAATTCCACCAAAGTGTAATCTGTTTTCAATCACTTAGCAAGCATTTATTGAATATGTAATGATGGGCCAAGAAATAGTGGCAGATGATTTAAGACGCAATCTCTGACTTCATGGAAGTCATGGTCACTCCAATGGCAGGTTATAAATATATGAACCAAGAACCACACGGAGAAGCTGTTTGCAGAGCAGGGTTGAAGATGAATGCCAGAGGACTTGGATCTCAGCTGAAGGACAGTATTCCAGTTACTGAACTTTCAGCAAGTGGACCTTTTGAAAGTCATAATCTTCTTCAGAAAGGTTTTTCTTGTATGAAAAATGAACTTTTGCCTAGTCATCCTCTTGAATTATCAGAAAAAAATTTCCAGCTCAACCAAGATAAAATGAATTTTTCCACACTGAGAAACATCCAGGGTCTGTCTGCTCCACTAAAATTACAAATGGAATTCAAGGCAGGAGAGCAGGTTCAGCATCTTCCGTTTCTTTCAAGCTCAAACCTTTCCCTGGATATTTTGAGGGGTAATGATGAGACTATTGGGTTTGAAGATATTCTTAATGATCCATCACAATGTGAACTAATGGGAGAACCACACTTGATGGTGGAATATAAACTCGGTTTACTGTAATACAGTGTGTGGTTCATGAATATAGAGGGACAGCATTTTATGTACTCAACATTAAAAGTACTTTACACATGAAAAAAAAACAAAAATAAATAAATATATGAACTAATAGAAAAGGAAGTGACATTACTTGAGGCCACTAAGAAGGCTTCACAGAGGAAGTGACATCCAATCTGAGACCTGAGGAGGAACTGGTGAAGAAGGCAAAGAGGACAGTCAATGCAAAGGAGCAGCACCAGCAAAGTCATGTACAGAGTAGAAAGCTGGGTAGCACCAGCCTTTTAGAAGTAAGCTAAACAATTTGGGCAGAGACCTGTATTCAGTAGGAGCTATGTTACAATCAATATGAGCAATCATTTAATTCAAGGCAGGAGAGGTTAAATAGGCCAATTAAGAGGTTACAGAAAACTCTCAAGTGAAAGATGATAAAAATCTCATAATGGAGGGAAAAAAATATTTCTTGAATAAAAAAGGCCAGCACTTGGTGACATACAGAAGTGAAATGGAATGGGAGAGATGAAAGACAACGATGATGTCAACCTTTCAAAGTTTTTGATACCCTTCCCATCAGTAGTGAGCTCTATGTCCCTTCTCCTTGTATCTGGAAAAGCACATGACTACTTCAACCAAGAATCCAGCCTGGCTACCAACGCTAGTTTACAAAAGGCTATACAGTTTCCTCCTTATTCACTGGAACACTAACTCTTGGAGATCTCAGCCACCAAGTGAGAAGTCCAACTATATTGAGGTTGTGATGCTGTGAGGAAGCCTATGCAACATGTAGCAGCCATGTAAAGGTACTCCAATCCACAATCCCAGCTGAACTCAGCCTTCAAGTCATCCCAGTCCAGGTGACAAGCATGTGAGTGAAGAGCCTCCAGATTAATTCCAGCCCCTAGCCATTTGAGTCTTCCCAACTGAAGCCCCAAACATCACAGAACAAAGGTAAGATATCCCTGCTGTGCTCTGGCCAAATTCCTGTCCCACAGAATCTGTGAGCATGATAAAATGATTATTGCTTTACATCACTAAGTTAAGGATCTGTTATACATCTATCAATAACTGAAACAGGTGGTAGTAACACATAAGTGAACAATTAAGGAATACAGGAACACGAGACTTTAGAGAGGAAGAAAATTATGCTGGTTCCATTTAGATCATTTAAATCTGACATATCTGTAGAACACCAAATGGAGATGTTGAATAAACTACTGAAAATAAGGGTCTGGATTTTTTTTTTTTTTTTTATTTGACCTTACAAAATGAATTTATATCCTCCCCAGGGCGGGGGCCTTCTCAGTTGTAATTTTATTTATTTATTTTTTTTAATTTTATTTATTTTTTTTTTAACTTTTATTTTGTCAATATACATTGTGGTTGATTATTGTTGCCCCTTACCAAAACCTCCCTCCCTCCTCCCTCTCCTCCCACCCCCTCAACAATGTCCTTTCTGTTTGCTTGTCATATCAACTTCAAGTAATTGTGGTTGTTATATCTTCTTCCCCACCCCCCACCCCCGGTTTTTTGTGTGTGTGAATTTATATATTAATTTTTAGCTCCCACCAATAAGTGAGAACATGTGGTATTTCTCTTTCTGTGCCTGACTCGTCTCACTTAATATAATTCTCTCAAGGTCCATCCATTTTGTTGCAAAAGGCAGTAACTCATTCGTTTTTATACCTGAGTAGTATTCCATTGTGTAGATGTACCACATTTTCCGTATCCACTCATCTGATGATGGACATTTGGGCTGGTTCCAACTCTTGGCTATTGTAAAGAGTGATGCAATGAACATTGGGGAACAGGTATACCTTCGACTTGATGATTTCCATTCCTCTGGGTATATTCCCAGCAGTGGGATAGCTGGGTCATATGGTAGATCTATCTGCAATTGTTTGAGAAACCTCCATACCATTTCCCATAGAGGCTGCACCATTTTGCAGTCCCACCAACAATGTATGAGAGTTCCTTTTTCTCCGCAACCTCACCAGCATTTATCTTTCAGAGTCTTTTGGATTTTAGCCATCCTAACTGGGGTTAGATGGTATCTCAGTGTGGTTTTGATTTGCATTTCCCGGATGCTGAGTGATGTTGAGCATTTTTTCATATGTCTGTTGGCCATTTGTATATCTTCCTTAGAGAAATGCCTACTTAGCTCTTTTGTCCATTTATTAATTGGGTTGCTTGTTTTTTTCTTGTAAAGTTGTTTGAGTTCCTTATATATTCTGGATATTAATCCTTTGTCAGATGTATATTTTGCAAATATTTTCTCCCACTCTGTTGGTTGTCTTTTAACTCTGTTAATTGTTTCTTTTGCTGTGCAGAAGCTTTTTAGTTTGATATAATCCCATTTGTTTATTTTTCCTTTGGTTGCCCATGCTTTTGGGGTCGTATTCATGAAGTCTGTGTCCAGTCCTATTTCCTGAAGTGTTTCTTCTATGTTTTAAGAAGTTTTATTGTTTCAGGGTATATATTTAAATCCTTAATCCATTTTGAGTTGATTTTAGTATATGGTGAGAGGTATGGGTCTAGTTTCATTCTCCTGCATATGGATATCCAGTTATCCCAGCACCATTTGCTGAAGAGGCAGTCCCTTCCCCAGTGAACAGGCTTGGTGCCTTTGTCAAAGATCAGATGGCAGTAAGTGTGTGGGTTGATTTCTGGATTCTCTATTCTATTCCATTGGTCAGTGTGTCTGTTTTTATGCCAGTACCATACTGTTTTGGTTATTATAGCTTTGTAGTATAGCTTAAAGTCAGGTAGTGTTATGCCTCCAGCTTTATTTTTTTTGCTGAACATTGCTTTGGCTATTCGTGGTCTTTTATTGTTCCATATAAATGTCTGAATAGTTCTTTCCATTTCTGAGAAAAATGATTTTGGAATTCTGATGGGGATTGCACTGAATTTGTATATCACTTTGGGTAGTATGGACATTTTCACAATGTTGATTCTTCCAATCCAAGAGCATGGGATATCTTTCCATCTTCTTGTATCCTCTCTAATTTCTCTCAGCAGTGGTTTGTAGTTCTCATTATAGAGATTTTTCACCTCCTTGGTTAACTCAATTCCTAAGTATTTTATTTTTTTGGTGGCTATTGTAAATGGGCAGGCTTTCTTGATTTCTCTTTCTGCATGTTCACTATTGGAGAAAAGAAATGCTACTGATTTTTGTGTGTTGATTTTGTATCCTGCTACTGTGCTGAAATCATTTATCAATTCCAAGAGTTTTTTTGTAGAGGATTTAGGCTGTTCGATATATAGGATCATGTCATCTGCAAACAGGAACAGTTTGACTTCATCTTTCCCAATCTGGATGCCCTTTATTTCCTTCTCTTCTCTGATTGCTCTGGCTAGTACTTCCAAAAATATGTTGAATAGGAGTGGTGAGAGTGGGCATCCTTGTCTAGTTCCTGTTCTTAAAGGAAAAGCTTTCAGCTTTTCCCCATTCAGGATGATATTGGCAGTGGGTTTGTCACATATGGCTTTAATTATGTTGAGATACTTTCCCTCTATACCTAACTTATAGAGGGTCTTTGTCATGAATGAGTGCTGAATTTTATCAAATGCTTTTTCAGCATCTATAGAGATGATCATATGGTCCTTGTGTTTGACTTTATTAATATGGTGTATCACATTTATTGATTAGCGTATGTTGAACCAACCTTGCATCCCTGGGATGAATCCCACTTGATCGTGGTGAATAATTTTACGTATGTGTTGCTGTATTCTGTTTGCTAGTATTTTAGTGAGGATTTTTGCATCTATATTCATCAAGGATATCGGCCTGTAGTTTTCTTTTTTGGTTATATCTTTACCTGGTTTTGGTATCAGGATGATGTTTGCTTCATAGAATGAGTTTGGTAGATTTGCGTCTGTTTCAATCTTTTGGACTACTTTGTAAAGAATCGGTGTCAATTCCTCTTTGAATGTTTGGTAAAATTCTGCTGTGAATCCATCTGGTCCTGGGCTTTTCTTTGTTGGGAGCCTTCTGATAACAGCTTCAATCTCCTTTATTTTTATTAGTCTGTTCAGATTTTCTACATCTTCATGGTTCAGTTTTGGGAGCTTGTGTGTGTCCAGAAATTTATCCATTTCCTCCAGATTTTCAAATTTGTTGGCGTAGAGTTGTTTATAGTAGTCTCGAATGATTCCTTGTATTTCAGATGAAACAGCTGTAACATCGCCTTTTTCATTTCTAATTTTGTTATTTGAATCTTCTCTCTTCTTTTTTTTTGTTAGCCATGCTAATGGTTTGTCAATTTTATTTATCTTTTCAAAAAACCAACTTTTTGATTCATTGATCTTTTGTATTGTCTTTTGGGTTTCAATTTCATTCATTTCTGCTCTGATCTTAATGATTTCTTTCTGTCTGCTAACTTTAGGTTTGGATTGTTCTTGATTTTCTAGTTCTTTAAGGTGAAGTGTTAGGTTGTTCACTTGCCATCTTTCCATTCTTCTGAGGTGAGCATTTAAGCAATAAATTTCCCCCTCAGTACTGCTTTTGCAGTATCCCACAGGTTTTGGTATGATGTATCATTATTTTCATTAGTTTCAAGAAATTTTTTGATTTCCTGCTTGATTTCTTCTTGGACCCATATATCATTAAGTAGAATGCTGTTTAATTTCCATGTGTTTGTATAGTTTCCAGAGTTTCGTTTGTTATTAATTTCTAGTTTTAATCCATTGTGGTCTGAGAAAATACATGGGATAATTCCAATTCTTTTGAATTTATTGAGACTTGATTTGTGACCTAATATGTGATCTATCCTGGAGAATGATCCATGTGCTGATGAGAAGAATGAATATTCTCAGGTTGTTGGATGGAATGCTCTGTAGATATCTGCCAATTCCAACTGGTCTAGAGTCTTGTTTAGATCTTGTGTTTCTCTACTGATTCTTTGCCTAGATGATCTGTCTAATATTGACAGTGGGGTGTTCAGGTCCCCTGCTATTATGGTATTAGTGTCTATTTCCTTCTTTAGGTCTAATAGAGTTTGTTTTATAAATCTGGCTGCTCCAACATTGGGTGCGTACATATTTATGATTGTTATGTCTTCTTGATGGATCAGTCCTTTTATCATTAAGTAGTGTCCCTCATTGTCTCTTTTTAGGGTTTTTAGTTTAAAGTCTATTTTGTCAGATATAAGAATAGCTAATCCAGCTCGTTTTTCTTTTCTGTTTGCATGGTAAATCTTTTTCCATCCTTTCACTCTTAAGTCTATGTGAATCTTTATGGGTGAGGTGGGTCTCGTGTAGGCAGCATATAGTTCGGTCCTCCTTTTTAATCCAGTCAGCCAGTCTGTGTCTTTTGATTGGGGAATTTAAGCCTTTTACATTAAGAGTTGCTATTGAAAGGTGTTGATTTATTCCTAGCATTTTATTGGTTGTTTGGTTTTCTTAGGTGTCTTTTGTTCCTTGCTTTCTGATTTACTGTTTGGTTTCTGTGTTTGTTGTTTTCTCAGGTTGTAGATAGCGTTTTTGTTTGTTTGCTTTCTCTTCATGAATTCCATTTTTATTATACTAGTGGGTATTGATTTTTCTTGGGTTTTTATGGCAGTGGTAGTTATTTTTCAGGAACCAAACCGAGTACTCTCTTGAGGATTTCTTGTAAGGGTGGTCGTGTGGTAGTGAACTCCCGCAGTTTTTGTTTGTCTGAGAAATATACTATTTGCCCTTCATTTCGGAAGGATAGCCTTGCAGGGTAGAGTATTCTTGGCTGGCAATCTTTGTCTTTTAGTATTTTGAATATATCATCCCATTCCTTTCTAGCTTTTAGGGTTTGTGATGAAAAGTCTGATGTTAGCCTGATTGGGGCTCCCTTATAGGTGATTTGACGCTTCTCTCTTGCAGCTTTTAAGATTCTCTCTTTGTCTCTGAGTTTTGTCAATTTCACTATAACATGTCTTGGAGAGGGCCTTTTGGTTTGAATACGTTTGGAGACCGTTGAGCTTCCTGGATCTGAAGATCTGTGATTTTTCCTATACCTGGGAAGTTTTCTGCCACTATTTTGTTGAATATGTTTTCCATGGAATCTCCATTTTCCTCCCCTTCTGGGATACCCATGACTTGGATATTTGAGTGCTTAAGGTTGTCTGATATCTCTCTCAGATTTTCTTCATTGTCTTTGATTCTTTTTTCTTTTTTTTGTCTGCTTGTGTTATTTCAAACAGCCCATCTTCAAGTTCAGAGGTTCTCTCTTCAACTTCGACAAGCCTGCTGGTCAAACTCTCTGTTGTGTTTTTTATTTCGCTGAATAACTTCTTCAGTTCAGCAAGTTCTGCTACATTTTTTTTCAGGACATTGATTCCCTTTTACATTTCCTCTTTCAGGTCCTGTATACTTTTCCTCATTTCATCAAGATATCTAGCTGAGTTTTCTTGTATCTCATTCAGTTTCCTTAGAATTACCAGTCGAAATTCCTTGTCAGTCATTTCAAGGGCTTCTTGTTCTACAGGATCTAGAGTTTGAGATTTATTAACTTTTGGTGGTATACTTTCTTGATTTTTTGTATTTCTGGTATCTTTTTTTTGATGTTTATTCATTGTGGCAGGGGGTTTCACAGTCCACCGTTTTGAGACTACTGACTAACTAAGATGTTGCTGTGGTTGCCAATTTGGTATGGCTACCTCCATGACTGCTCAGTTGGCCTCTAGTGCCTTGTGTGTGTGGTTGCCTCGGGTCTTGGGCCTCTCCGGGGAGCCACCTCTCTGGTCAGCTTGGACTCTGCTGGGCTGCTGGATCACGGGGCGGTACCGCAGGGTGTGTGGTCTCTGCTGAGCTTCCACTTCCCATGCAGGACTTCTCCCTGTTCCCTGCACTCTGGCCCGGGCTGTTGGATCACGCAGTGGCGACCCCACAGGGTGTGTGGTTTCTGTCGAGTCTCTGCCTCCCTAGCCGGACGTCTCCCCGCTCTGTGCGCACTGGGCTGGGCTGGGACGTGTCTTCTGCAGCCCTCATCTATCAGCTGGGCCTTCAAGACCCTGCTTGGCACCGCCTTGCCCAGGAAGTCTACCAGGTTTCTGCTAGGCGCAGACGACCGGTCGCTCTGGGTGCCTTTGTAGCACTGTGTAGATCTTTCTTGGGACTTATCACCTTCCTCCTGGTATCGCGGTTATTTGTGTACTTGTCTTATCTCCCACACCAGAGCGTGAGCTCCTCAGGGGAGGAGCCTGCAGCACACGGTTCACCTCTGAATCCCCCTGGCGTGGACCGAGTCCGGTGCCCGCCCGCAGTCAGCTCTCCGGCAGGTTCAAGCGAACTCTGGAACTCTCCGACCACACTATTCCTAACCAGAAATCGGTTAGGTGTTTTTCCGAACTGGTGGCCGCAGAGATGGTATCTGCCTCCCGGTAACAGGAAGTTTACCGGGGGCCGGAGCCCAGGGTGCGGTGGAGTGACAGTCGGCCCAGCCCGTACTTCCTTGCCCTCCCGACACTGGCCGGGGACGCCCCACACCACCAGCCCCGCCAGAGAACCGCGGAGGGAGTGGGAGGGGAGGCCGGCCCGCAGGCCCCGGGAAGCCCCGTGCCGGGGCAAGCAAGTGGGAAGGCTCAGTGAGGAGCCGAGCCGGGCAAGGAGGACAGGCTTGGCCTAGCTGGGCCAGAACTGCCACCACCTGAGAAAATGGAGGCAGCCCCGGGGAAGTGAGTGGCCCGGTGGGGCAGGCGGAAGCCGGGCAGGCACCCGCCCCCTGAACAGGGCCGGGCCGGGCCGGGGATCACTCACAGGGCTGTGCCGGGTCGGGCAGCTCCCTCTCTGCCTCTGCGTCATCACCATCCCCGTGCTCGGCCACCTCTGCCTCGGGCTGCTCACTCGGTCCCGCGGCGCTGCTCGGGAGCTCCCAGGAATCTTCTTTTATGCTGGCCTGAAACCTCGAATCCTGAATAGGGCAGCTGGCCGCCTTCAGCGCAGCCCTGGCCTCCGGGATCCTGCCAGCGACAACAGCAGCCCCGGCACCGTGTTCCCTGTTTAGAGACTCGCTTTTGCAGCTAAGAAACAGTTCTTTTCCTGCTCCATACTTCAAAGCTGTTGCCTGTAAATGAGGCAGCCTCTCCTGCCAAGGGCAAAGTGGCGGTCAGCCCCGACGACCGGCCACCAGCAGCGGTCCTCCCTTAAGAGACGGCAAGAGGAAGGTCCACAAGTTTCCCGGCTGCCTAAGGCCCAGTGGCCGCCTTTTCCACCTCAGCTACTCCGCGCCAACCACCGCAGCCACCACCATCTTAGGATCAAGGGTCTGGAATTTTAAAAAGAGGTAGAAGCTGAAGAAGCAGTATATGAAAACAAAAAAAGGGTGCATGATGGAGAAAAATAAGAAGGTATAGGTATAGAGTAATAGGAAAGTTAGAGAGGAAACTGAGTGGGTCAGAGAGAGAAGAATCAAGAAAGAATCTGAAAACCAGGCAGATAAAGATTCTCTAAGGTGTCAGCACTGCTGGTCGACAGTATCAAATGTAGCAGGAAATCAGGCAGAATCAAGAGAGAAAGGGAACAAATATATTTGGCAGACTGCTGGTAACTAGGAGAGAAGAAATTCAATAGCATGGTGATAAGAAGTCAAATTACAGAAGGTGAAAAATGAATAAGAACTGGGTAAACTGACACAGCCAGTGTAGACTATGCTCTCAAGTATGGCTGAAATAGGAAAGTAACAGAGAGGGTAGAAGCTTGAGAGGGAAGCAGGGTTAAAGAAGTTCTGCTTATCCACTCACTCACCCAGCAAATACATATTTATATTTCTCAGTGTGTATGAGTAAGATGAGTAGGTCTATAAACCAAGGGGAAGAAATTAGTAAAGAGAAACCAAAGATAAAAAGGAATTAATGAGTCAAAGTCCTAGAAGAGGCAGGAAACAAAGGATCAAGAGCCCTGGATAGGGCTCAGGACTGGACATCTCTTTCTCTGAGGCAGGAGAGAAAGGAAGTAATGATGACTACAGAAAGAGACACACTTGAAAGAGGGAAAGAATGTTAAAGAAGCTACCAATGAAAAGCCCATTTTTCATGTGGAATAGGAAGCAAGACCATGTGTTGGGTATGAAGAAACTGGAACAGGATAGAAGACTTTTGAGGAGTTCGAATGATTTGGAAGCACATCTGTGATAAATGAGAAGTAGAATGGAGACAATCAATGAATCAAGTCATACAAAGAGCCTGGCACAAACTGGAAATGACGATCTCTCAAACAATCACTAGAGCTATAAATTAACTAAATGAGGACAGGCACAGAGCTTTTTCAACTTTGTATCCCCCATGCCAAGCAGAGCACCTAGGAGATGACAGGCCCTCAATAAACATTCAGTGACTGTATGTATGAATATGTATGTGCAGATATCACAATTATCAAAAATTTATAAGAAAATTCATCAACGATGATAAAATATTCCCATTTCTTATCCTAAAAGAAATTGTTACTTTCAGTACAGACTTTTTGCTCTATAATTACAAACATATTTTCAGAGTCTATCAGTATATGTAAAAATTTGTGCATTTGAATGCACTCATAAATATAAAACACATTTCTTATCAAGAATTATCTTTGAATTGAAAAACGAAAAGCAAAATATAATGAATTTGCTATTTTTCCTTCTGGATCTGAATTTTTGCCCCAGTCCTCATGTGGCTTTAAATAACTATATATATATATATTTTTTTTTTAAATAACTATATTTTCAACACAAATAGTGTACCCTTCCTTCAAAAAGGCTAACCATAATAATGAAACAAATTGTTGTTTCATAAGAAATACCTGTTGTTTATACTTCCAAGTTATAGTAAAATACATTCAGAACAGGTTAATTTAACAAAGCATAATGCCTTTACAAGACTGGCATTAAAGAAAGGATGAGGCCCCAATCTTATGAACTTAAACCAAATGGTATACATCAGGACTTCCCATTTATAATTGTGAGAAACAGTTTCATTCATATTTAGTCCAAATTCACATAATAATATTCCAGGTAATAATAATATGTACACTCTGGCATTTGGAGTACTATAATAGCTAATAAGAACAGCTCTCATTAGCATTTACTATATGCAAGACACCATGCTAAGCCCTTTATATGTAGCATCTCCTTTAATACTCATAACCTTATGAGGTAGCTACAAGCAAAAGTCACACATTTCACAAAAGGCAGAGCCAAGATCAAGCCCAGATCTGTATGATACCAAAAAGCCAGACTGTTAACTGCTATACTCATATCCACTAATGAAGAAAATCATAGTGTTATAAGTGGTAGTACATAATATGCTCTGTTCCAAGATTGTTGAACTTCTCAAAACCAAAACCTAAATACTGAACTAAAACTTCCTAATCTGCCCTAACATAATCACAGAACTTGAAAGGCTTAAGATAATCTTAATTATGTTCAAAGTACCACTCATAATAATTTGTTAAAAAAGCAGTACATCTGGAAAAAATAAGTGTAAAGACATGTGATCAAGGGAAAAAATAAATATTTTGAGCTAAACATCAATAAAAAAATAAATAACCAAAGAAACAAACTCTTTGAAGATAATATTGCTTTCCTTTTCCATCATTAAGTTCAATTAAAATTCTAGGAAGTGATTCATACTAGCAATAGAAAATAAGCAAGAACTTGTAAGTTTTGCTAAATAAATGCACATCAACTTTTATTTTGAAATATTACTTTCCAAAAGCTTTTATTTAGCTACCAATACTAAATGTTTACTTAGAACTTAATATGGGTCAACCATTGTGCTGAGCACTTCACATACATTATCCCATTTAGATTTTTATTATTTCATTCGCTCAGGGAAAAAAGCATGAAGTACACTGAACTGTACACAACTAATCCAAAACTTGGAATTTGCTGTATATATTATTTATATATGTAAATATTTACTTATTCACAAGCACTCTTCACTTAACATGTTCCACTCTTTTTATCAGTACTTATCATGAGCCTACTATGTGCTATCACTAGACTACGCACTGAGGATTAAAAAACAACAACAACAACAAAAAAAAAACAAGATCAAAAGCATTGTCCCCAAAAGGTTCACAAACCAGCAGAGGAGATAAATAAAAAATCCCTTCTAAAATAATATGTGTTATTCCTTTCCTTGAAGCATCATAGCAGAGAAAATAGAAAATAGGGATCAACTAATGCCAGAACAGTGAGAGAAGGCATCACAGAAGATCCATAATAAGGGCCCAAATAAGGCAGTGTCATTAAGGAACGAAATGAGAGGACATATTCTATAAAGCTTCAAGTGGTAGCAGCAGCAGTAACAGGTGATTGAAGTGGGGAAGGGAGGGAACTGTACTACACCCATAAGACAAAGACAGTTATAGAAGAGTTTGGTTTTACACATGCTGAGTTTGAAGTGCTTGTAAAGTGTTTAAGTGGACATCTACAGCAGAAAACTAGACACGACTGGTACCCAGGAGAGATATCAGGCTGGTGATGCATTTGGAGTCAAGGACACGTGAGTAGTAACCGAGGCAATGGCAAAAGATGAGATTACTTGGTAGACTATAAAATGAGAAGAGCACCAAGTAGAACCATGGAGCACACTATCCTTTAAGAAGCAGGAAAAGAAGTGTGTAGGCCACAAGATCACAATAAATGCTCCCTTCCCATCACACCACTCCTCAAAAAACAAAGCAAAACAAAATAAAACTTTGCACTTACATACTGTGTAATCTGTCTATGCACTCAATTCATCCACAAAGCAAACATTTACTGTGTATTTCTTAAGTCATAAGGCACTGTGCTAGCTGCTGAGGGTAGTCAAGGATGAAGAGAACCCAGTTCTTAATCATAAGAATCTTGCTAAAATAGGAGCAATATAGCAAGCAGGTTAACAGCACAGTATCTAGGTTGGCATTCAAATCTTAGCAATGCCATTTACTTCCCGGGTGACCATGGGCAAATTACTTAACCTCTAGATGCTTCTGCTTCCTCACCTACAATGAGGATCATAATAGTACTTATTCCCATATGGTTGCTATGGAGAGTAAATGAGCTAAGAACCATGTCATGAGGATTAAAATAATCAAGGTAGAGCACTTGTAACAGTGTTTGACATATAATAAATGGTCAATAAATGTTAGTTATTTGTTGTTATAAAAATTACCAGAATGGCTGGATGAGTGCAATAACACAAATAAACAGTGCTACAGGACTTCAATAAACACAGAAGGATTCTCACTTGAGGGGATTTCAGGGAATACTTCACTGAGCTGCCCCTCAGGGCAAGACTAACTCATACAGCGCCTTTGTGTGAAACAGAAAGCAGACCACAGGTGCACATCAAGAGGAGGGTAGTCTGGATATCTGTCATCACTCGAGCACCTCGACTTGTGCAGAATGTAACCAGTACAGCCATACAGAGCAGCCTGGAAGACAGAACATATAAAAAGCCAAAGAAAGGTGATGAGGACATTCCAGTAAAAATATAGAAAAAAGACTGTAAGTAATCAAGAATGTAGCATATCCAGCTGGCTTTGGCAAGTAACCCAGATTAGCTAGAGCACAGGAACGATTTAGAATAGCTGAAGATAAACCTAGAGAAGTAAATTGGAGCCAGGTGATAGAGGATCTTGAATACCACAAAGGCATTCAGCTGTGACTCTGATAAGTCAGAAGTAAGGTGATTCCAACAGTAAGAATAATCTGGCATTAAGTACTGAAAGTATCTGAGCATGGGTAGGTAAGAGGACATTGCAGTAGTCTGCTAGTCTGTGAGTTCCTCACAGGCAGGGACTGTATGTCCCATTCATTTCTGTATCCTCCAAATTAACATAGTGCTTGAAACAGAGTAGGCACTCAATAAATATTTGAGGTATAAATGAATAAATGAGCCAAAAAGAAGCAATGTGAGCCTTTATTAAAGTGGGAATAGTGGAAATAGAATGATGCATAATAGAAAAATATTGCAGAGATAGAAACAAGGACATTTGCTGGCTGATGAAATGTAGCAAGGATATGGCAGAATCAATAAAGACTGTAAAACTGATAAATACCATGTGGATTGCATTACATGTTTCTTTGAAAATCAAATACAATTATGTTCACAAAAATGCTCTCTGAAAAAAAAAAAAAAGACTTTTTCTGTGGAATAAAAGCTAGTCATCTTGGGTAGATTTACTACTGCATTTGACCGTGGATATATTTCATCATTTTAACACATTTTTTCTTCACTAACACAAAACCTTTAAGAGTACTAAGTGTGTCTACTCTGTTATGAAGCATAATAAAACCTTATTAAATGTTGCTTTAATTAACACAGAAGAAACTACTTGTAGGGAAAGTGAAGGTAAATGGTCAGGCTCCCTCAGGGGGTTCAGAATCTTGCCGAGCATTTGATGTAAATGATAACTGTGCATGTGCGCCCAGGTGTTCCTTAGCCATTGTCTGTGGATGCACGTGGGCACCCAGGTGTTCCTGGGTTATCGGCCTTAAGTATAAAAGATGAGTAGCTCTGATGACAGTGCCCTCTCACTCCCCTCACCCCCGAGATGCCCCAGGGCAGAGGGGCAGGAGGGCCCCAGGGAGGCGGCAGCAGCTGCTGCTGCTGAGGAAGCTGAGGACTGAAGACTGAGCTCATGTTGAAATGAACCTGTCAACCCTGCCAACGGCTCCCAGGATATTCCCAACTACCTAGCTTGCGACCTGCAATGTGAGGGGTCTGGTGACCCAGCCTGGCATGTGAGGGATCTGGTGACCCAGTCTATACAACAGGTTTGAAGGGTCTGTGGGCCCTAGCCCAACAATACTTCTGAACCAATTTCAGCTATATACCACCAAAAAAAGTTAGGTAGAAATTGATAGACACAGATGTAAATACACTTATATAAATATATACACACATTTATATATACAAAACACTTTTGTGAATGTAGTCTTAGACTATAAGCTTTCACAGTGCATGTTTATTTTTCTTTTTAGTCCCAGGATGTCTGGCAGTGAATGTTATAGGTGCTCAATAAATATCTGTTGAACTAAAATGAAATGAATTGACTTAGAAATCTCACAGAGCTTATCAACAGTTTCTTTTTTTTTTATCAACAGTTTCTGATGGGCTTTGTTTCCCTCTCCCAGTCTCAGTGCTCTTCCACACTGTGCATCAAATTATACTGCAAAACAGTGAGTTCCATAATAAGGGTGGTTTAGAAAAACGAAAAATCAAAAAATATGATTGTCAATATGTATGATCAGTGGAGCACCAGTAAATTTTTACCAACTGGCTCAGGATGAGGTTGGGTGCTTGATTTTCAGTGTTTGCCAACTTCCATGGTTTAAATAGTCCCACCATGGCCTATTTCAAGCTAATAACATAATATGAATTGTTTTGCAATTTTCCTAAAAATTTAACAATCAGCTCTCACAAGCCAGTATAAGCTGCCTCCCGCACACCACCAGATGCAACATTTAGGTGCATAGCACACAGAATCCCCAAATTCTGATCTGCAATACTACCCAGCTATGATCCCAATGGAAAGTACAAAAGGCAGAGGAAATCTGCACCCTATTCCAATAAGGCCTTTACCTCAATCCACAAAGTAGTCTTCTTCTGAACTGGGTATATCGTACAGCCCAGAAATTCTTTACTGAGGCCAGTGACACTCACTTTTCTGATCTTACCCAATAGGTCAAAAAAAAAAAAATCTGAGCATACATCCTCAATATATGTTAATACATTTATTTGTTTATAAATTATATTAGTGCTACTATACTAATATTGTATAAATTATAAAGCATACATAAAAAACATAAAAAGATAAGATAAAAATACAAATAGAAAAAAAAAATTTCTCCTAAATCCCAATGGACTGGCTTACATACCCCCTGGGGTTTACACAATCCTCTTCAGAGATTACTAAGGCCAACATGAAAAGCAAAATGAATAGCTTCCTGGACCTGCTTCCCCTAGGCCTACAGCCTTATCTTAGATCTTCCCACTCCAATGCTGAAAAAGACACCAACCCATAGAAAAGATGAGAGAAAATAGTTAGCAAGGCCTTGAGCAAAACTGGCTTAAGCAGAAACAGGTCAGAGATCCCTCTCACAATAGGAGGTCCATGGAATAATTAAGACTTCACATAGTAATGAATCACTAGAGACCTCCAAAGACACCCCCCTTACTTGAGATTAACACCTTAAAAGTATCACATCCTAGCACCACTTCCCTATAAATGTCCATGAACCTAAGCCATCTATATCAGCACAGGCAAAAAGAAGGGCTAGGAGGAATCCTAAGCTTCTCCCAAAGGCCAGGCATGTCCTCTACATAAATATAATAATAAAACCGTAAGTTGGGAAATACAGAGCACAGGATCATGCCAGACACACACAAATCATACAGAACTGGTATAGCTCTTTTCCATTTTCAGACAGTCCTCTGGCAGACCATATTTCAGAAAAATCATTTAAGACAAGCATGCTGCTCCCTAATCAAAAACACTACTAATCAAGTACATATGCTATATTAAATTTCTCTTTCTTAAGTATTATATATTTATTAAAGAGGACAAGATAGTAGCCAATCATAAAATACTGTAGTAAGTCATATTATCTTAGCATTATCACAACATGCTGCTCAAATTTCTTGGCTTTTTTCTTCCTGATTTCTGCACTAACTTTGCTACAAAATATCAAAAAATGAAAGAAAAAAAAACACCCTCTACAGAATACTACAGATCTTCTTATGGGAGATTTTACAAACATGTTTAAAAACACTAAACTTTAAGATACTAAATGCTTTCTAAGGAAGTGATTCAAGAGTAGTCTAACTGCTGTTTCTTTCCTGTTGCCACTTTCCCTGTCATACACATAAGCATTAAAGATGAAGCTGTCCTCATTCCTACCACCTGAAAAAAGAAAAAAAAAAGAGTGTTTCTGATTCAGTAGATGGGGTAGGGCTTGAGATTTTTATATATTTTACAAGTTCCCAGGTAATACTGATTATGCTGGTCAGAGGGCCACATTACTGGAACTATCATCCTAAGTCAACAGAGGTGTTTAAGATAGACATTTTTTGTTACTTTTAATTGGCATCCTCAGAGAGACTCAAGAGAATGGTACAAACTTTTTTTTTAAGGGACAGCAAGTTGTAAACAAATAGCAGTTCTGAAAAATTGGAAAAAATATAATTTCTAAATAAAAAAATTTTTCAGGACTAAAAAACAACTAAAATCTAATATAGCAGTGTGAAAAAGTCTAAGAAATCTTTCAAAACACAGAGCAAAAAACAAAGAGATAGAGAATATGAGAGGAAAAATTACCAAGTATAAAGAGTTGACATCTACCTAATAGGTTTCTGTACGGAGAAGAAACACACCACAAAAAAGTATTCAATTAATAGTAGAAATTTTCCCTAAGCTGAAAAAGACTCAAGCCACGATACTGCAGAGCCAATTTTCCAAGCAGTTAAAAATTTTTAAAGCCAACAACTAGATACATATTTGTGATACTTTAAAACTTAAGACTTAAAGAAAACCTTAAAAGCTTTGGGGGAAAAAAACACATGTTAATACAAAGGAACATGAATCAGACTAGCATCAGACATTTCATTAGCATTCTAGAAAAAAATGGAATGTTGATTTCAAAGTTAAGAGAGAAAATTATTTTGAACCTTGAATTGTATACCTAGTTAAACTATAAAATATGAAAGCAACTTTGGAAATTAATGAACTAAGCAAATTAACTACCTATATGTATTAGTTTCCTACTTACTCTGTTAAGAAATTATCACCGAAGTCCAAATGGGTCTTAATGAGCTAAAATTAAGGTGTCGGCGAAATTAAATACCTTCTAGAGGCTCTAGGGAAGAATCCACTTCCTTGCCTTTTTTAGCTTCTAGAGCCTACATAACATTCCTTGACCAGTGGTCCCTTTTCATCTTCAAGGCCAGCAATAATAGATTGCTACTTTACATAGAATCACTCTGACTCTGACTCTGCTGCCTCCCTCTTTCACTTATAAGGATCCTTATGATCACACTGGACCTAACCAGATAATCCAGGATAATCTTCCCAACTCAAGACTGTTAATTTAATCACATCAGCAAAGTTCCTTTTGCCATGAAAGGTAACATATGCACAGGATCCAGGAATTACAATGTGGACGTTTTGGTGGGCTGTTATTCTGCTCATCAAACCACACAAGGACTCAACATGCCCTCCAGAGAAACAAAAAAAGAATTCAAGAAAGACGACAAGATGGGATACAAAAAAAATAAGTCTTCCATAAAAGGAAAAGACTTGAAAAAAATTTTCAAAGAAAAAACTTGGCCTTGACATTGGAATCTTCTCCTTCTAGAAGCACAACTTTAGAGAAACATGACTACATTTTCTTCTCTAAAAGTTCATTTACACCACTTGGTTCTACAATGAATAAAATTCACATAACCAACATATTACAAATGTTGTTTATTAGTTTCAAGTTTTCAGAAATAAACATAGAACCAAGCATCAGAAGACAAACTTCATGTGCCCAGTTCTGATTTCTGGGAGATTCTGGATTCCATACGTTAATACCATACCACATATTATTTTTCCATATGTGCTATCTATTAAGAACTGAAATTGCATAGTAATGGTAGAAAATAAGTTAGAAGCACAGTCACAGCTAAACATATTAAATGATTCTTGTATTTTATAAAATAGGTATGAAGGAGAAATTAAAATCAGCTCTGAAATATGTATGTGCATTTTTGTTAACTAGCTGATTAATTTATGGAGTTGCATATCTTTAATGTTAAATTTTAGTTTTATTTTAAATATCTAAAAAGATAGATAACATCTAACATTAATGAAGTATGATAAAGGTGTACTCCCATAGACTACACCTGAAATTAAAAATTAAGCAAACTTTTAGGAGTATAATTTAAAGTATGTATACCTTTTTACCTAATAGTTTTATTTCCAGGAATCTATCCTACAAAAATATCAACAGTTAATGCGTAGGAATACTATATAAGAATTACACCACAACATCATTTAAAATAAGGGGAAATAATGGGAACCAACCCAACCTAAATATTACATCAAATGGGAATTGATTAAATATATTATGGTTCGCCATTAATGCAGCAGCCATTAAGAATGAGGTATAGTATAGAAAGATGCATGTATATACATATGTATTATTTTTCAATTTTGTATGGAGAAAGGAAGAACTGAAAGGATATATATAAATTCACAGCTACAGTTAATCCTATTGAAGAAAAGGAGTGTAAGAACCTTAGTTTTATGTTACACATCTTCTGTTTGAATTTTATTTCAATGGCTATACACTACTTTCAGAATATTTTTTACCTTTAAAGAAAAAAAATTAACACTTAAAAGTTGAACTCAGAATAATTCTTCTCTAGAATTATTAATGGGATCATAATAGATCATAAGTGGGAAAACTGGTTTAGGATATGACCTCTGTTCAAGAACACGAAAGCCTTCTGTGGGATATACTGCAAACAATATATGGTTACTATTTAAATGCATCACTACTATTAAAAGTAACCAGTACCACTGGCAGTATTTCGAGTTCCTTAAAGCCATGAAAATGATTAAAACTACACTACGTAGCTTCTGACAGAGTAAATGGAAAACATGAATATGCTCTTTATCATTACGTTAAATAACATTCTAATAAATTAATATTTCTGTTAATAAACACCTACCGAATCATTCGCTGCTAGTGCAAGCGCAAGGTTCACTGTAAAAAATAAAAAAATAATTAAATTTAGTAACTTTTCTTCTATCAAATTTAATTTGCCTTTTAATGTAATAACCTATGCACAAAAACTCTTAACATATCTCCCTTACTTGTAAAGAACAAGGACACAGATAGAACACAGAAAGTAAAAAGTAAAGTAAAAAAGAAAGTAATTTTCTAACATAAGCAATAGATAAGTGCCCCCAAAGTAACATTTTAAACAATCCATTAATAATGTTATAATTTTGTTTAAATAATCCACTTAGTTTTTAAAAAACAATGTTAATAGAATATATACTTTAATTATTTTCAAAAGCATATTCTGTAGAAAAAATTTCTATCTTTTGATAAATAAAAGTGAATATGATCCAATTGTCTTAAAAATAAATGCTGGTATTGCAGGAGTTCCAAGTATCTAACTCATAAATATTCATGTATATGAAAGCCTGGACCACTGTGCACAGAGAGAAGGGAAGAATAAGGGGGTAAAATGTGTTCCCAAAACTGCCTTTGCCAGTGAATTCCAGAAACATAAAGGAGGAAAGCAGTAATCCCAAAACCAGCTTTAGCCCACCAAAAAGGATATGCTACATCTGAGAAGAGAGGTCCGAAAGTAACACATTTCCAAGACTGATAAATAAACAGACCCTCATAATGTGAATCACATTTCCTTACAGAGCAACATTATGAATTATGTCAGGGGTGTTTCCTGTCAAGTAGTTAAGAGCACACCTTTTTAAGGTAGATCTGGTGCAACCCAGCTCCATTACCTTCTATTGTATAACCCTGAGTAGGTTATTTTATCCAGTAAGTCTGTTTCCTCATCTATAAAATGAGGATAATTCCTACTTCATAACTGTTGGGAGTTTTAAATGAAATACTGTATGTAAAGTACTTAGCCTAGGGCATGGAACTTGAGAAATTCATTTTTATAAATTATAAAATAACTTTGAATATCAGGTACAGGAAAATTCAAACATAATCCAAATTTTAAGCAGAAATTTTCAAAAAATAATTCAGCTTAGAGTTAGGTTCTTCCTGGGCTGTGCAGTTAGCTTGCTGGTCAGAGCATGATACTGGTAATAAGGTCAAAGAATCAGATCCCCGTACAGGCCAACTGCCCCCTACCCCCTACCCCCAAAAAATGTTAGGTTCTTCCTACATTTATGCAATAGAATCACAGAGCATGTTCATGTTAGTCAAATGTCTCTAATCCACAATATCTCTAGCATAAATATTCAAAAGAGAAGTATTTTGAAATAATTTGGGACAGGAATCAATACATATAAGAGAAAGAAAATACAGTATCAACAGAGTGTACATAGAAATAACCTATTTCTTAGGCTTAGGTGTGAGGACAGAGCCGTCATGAAAAGCAAGGGGTAGCTGTTTGGGACAGATGGTATAATGTTAACAGAGAAAAAAAGTGAGGAAGGACCATTTACTGAAGCACCTACTATGTGTCATACACTGTACACCTTCTCATACATTTTCCTAATTAAATGCTTGTGCATTCCATGGCAACAGATCATCTTCCAACTAAAAACAATAAACAATCTGTTTTAACAAGTGCTAGCCTAGAGACCCAACAAATTACACTGCACAAAACTGAAAGAACTTACGGCTATGACCATAAAAACACCTTCCTTCTTTATCCAGTCCAAGTAATCACAGAGCATGCAAAAGAATTCACACCACTTAAAACACATGTGAGTACTCCAAATTTTCAAAAAACAGTAAGAGGTAGATTCTAGAACCAAAGACTCAGAGGTTCTAAATTTTAAAAATAAAACATCAAACAGATTGTAGGCACTTAGGAAAGAAAGCAAAAATGTATAGGATATCACATGAATTCATTAAGAACCATTAACTAATCATTTTTTAATAATAATATAGTGTCAAATAGTAATAGATTAGGGGTTTATCACAAATATAATATTTGGTAAATCTTAATTTCTTCAAAACATCTGACAAACTATTCCACAATTCCCTTCAAGTCAAAATGAGAATAAATGCAGCTAACAACACTGTAGCTAGTTGTACAGCTATAAAACTGAAAATACCGAGAAGGAGCCAAATATGGCTTTAAGTCAACAAACAAGATCTCTAGTGATATTCACAGAACTCTGTATCTGGCTCTTCTTATTTCAAAATGTCATTGACTTCAATGGAATGAAAAAATTTTAAGATAAATATATGCCCCAATTTTAGGTTAACAGTTTGAAAAAAAATCTCAAAATTTAAAAGATCTCTTTTGTCAGTCTAGAACTATGCCAAAATTAACACAATGAAATATAATAAGGATAATCATTTTTTAAGTATCAACTTTTAAAAACAAAAGATTGGGTAAAATCTGAATTAGCAGCCACTCCTAGTGAAATGATTGAAAATTCAATATGAGGCAACAATACGACATGAGTGCTTTATGATTCCAAATTAATAATACAAGTTACAAGGGTATAACACAAGTCAAAGGGTACAAACTTTCAGTAATAAGATGAATAAGCTCTGTAGGCCTAATGTACAGCTAAGTGACTAGAGTTAACATATTGTGCATTTGAAATTCTCTAAGAGAATAGATCTTTACTATTCTTGCTCACCACACACACACACACACACACACACACACACACACACGAACACACACACACATGAACACACACACGAACACACACACACAAAAGGTATGTGATGATGGATATGTTAATTAACTTGATTGTGAAAATCATTTCACCATGTATACATATATCAAAACATCATACTCTATACCCTGAATATATATAATTTTTATTTGTCAATCATAACTCAACAAAACTGAAATAAAATAACACGTTACCTGTGGTGATTGAATTGGGAGGAAAAAAATTTCCCTTTTATATTATTACACTGAAACAATTTTTTCAGAAGTCAAAATTTACTTTTGAAAATTTTAGAGAATATCTGGTTATCAGTCTAAGCTGTTAACTCTTCTAATTCTGGTGGCACATCTTTTATCGGTTCTGAAAGCAGCATTTCAGTGTTAATGAAATCTATAATCAATAAAAAGCACCACCAAGAAAATTTTCTGCTCATAATATATTAATATAAAAGATACAAAAATTAAATGGCATTTCAAATAAATAAAATAATATTACATCTTTTCAAGCATTTTCAAATATTACATCATGTTGACTTTATAAATGGTGAAAATTATATTATGGTTAAATGAAAAAGGCACAACAACGCAAACAACCTCATTGCAAATATATAGCTATATGTATATTGATAAAGACTGGAAAAGAACATCAAAGAATGAAAATAATTCAGTATTAAAGTTACTATATGTTTTAAAAATAATAACCAATTACTGAGCACTTACTATGTAAGAGGCACTGGGCTAAGTGGTTAACTTTTTAAATTTGCATAATCATGCTTGGAAAGAGGTTGTCATCATCCCCTTTTTACAACGAAGAAAACTGAAGAACTGCTGGGCAATCTCACCACCTTTTCTTCAGTTAAGTTGTAGAAGACCTGGTTACTACATAGTTTTGTCTAACTCCAAAATCTAAGCTCCTACCCACTACCAACTCCTAATACCTGAATTAAGGAACCAGCTTTTAGGAACTAACAAATACTAAACATTATTTAAAAACAAAACTATAATTTTAATAGGGTGCACTTGCCAGTTGGCCTAAGTTCTTAATCAGGATAAGAATTAATATCCCATAATACCTGCTGTAGTTGATTTTCCAACTCCACCCTTTCCAGAAGCCACAACTACAGTTTGTTTAACACCTTCTATCGGTTTCTGCTTTGGAAGTCCTCGGGACATGATCTGTGTTCTTCTTTGTTTTAGGGACTCACTCTCAGCGCCAGATAACTTTAAAAAAAAAAAAAAAAGCGTTTTAAATAAGCCATCTTCACTGTCACTCTGTAAAAGGAAAAACAATTAGGGGGTTGCGATTACAAGGGCTTTTTTTCTTTTCTAATTCTGCTCTTCACTAGTTCAGCCTTTGGTGATAATATACCCACTGCTACTGATCACAATTATAAAGACACATTTTTAAACTGAAATTTATCTTCCAAAATACGCTGACGTTGAAAAATGGAAAGTAAATAAGATGGCTCTCTACGGAGTTACATCCTCCACGTGTTTTCCTTCTTTTTAACCTATTTGTTAAATAACCCAAAACCAAGAAAGCAATGTGCAATGCGCACATCCACGTTCCGACCATGCGTTTCATGTCTCGCCACGCCTCAGCCTGGTCCTACTGGGGGTATGCCTGGAAAGCGGGGACGTCTAGCCGACTGCGGTCTCACTAAGCCAAGTGACCGGGGCCCATGAGAAACTGAGGTCAGTCCTCGGGAAGAGGCAACGCCAGGGCACCTGCGCATCTGCCGCCCGACATCGGCCGTCCCGCCCTCCTCCCCCTGCCCTGTGTCACCACGGACCTGGCGCCTGCAAACCAATGCTCGGATTCCCCCAAGCGGAGCAGCAGCCCCACCACCACTCCCGGGAGACACCCCACCAAAAAGCAGCAGACGCTGCCAAGTCCCCATGGCGCGGAACGAATCCCTGAGTCCTGCTGGGAAACCGTCGCGGCGGGCGCGGGGTGATGACGTCACGTGGCAACGCTCGGCTTCCTCTCCCTAGCGACCGGCCTTTGGGTACCTTCAGCCCAGAAACACAACTTGTCGTTGTCCTGTTTGTAGCCAGCTACAAACATTTTGCAGCGTTTTACCATCTGTTCGCGAAGCGTTTTCACATGCAACATCTCATTTAATCCTTACAGAAGTCCTGGAGTAGGCAGAAGACTCTTACTAGTATCCCCTTCTCATTAGTAAGAAAACTGAGACCTAGAAAGTTCAAACGGTGGAACCTGAACTCCAGGTTTTGTTACTGCGCAGTATATGGCCACTTAAACACTGCCACTGTTAAGGACTTTACCTTTTTATTTTATTTTTTCCTGCGTGATCTACAATAATAGTAGTCTGCTTTGTGCTGGTATTCACTGCTTGTATTGCTGACAGTTCCCTGAAAGAGAGGTGGGGGTGCTTTACCTGACTGGAAAAAGTCCAGTTAAGTCAGAAAGCAGGTCTAATGAAGTAGGTTTTGCTCAAGAAAAAACTTGAGTGAGACAGAGCTTGAGGGAGGAAGTGGAATTTATCCTGGTGAAAGAAAGGAAGTATTTCTACATCCAAAGCGGATGAGAGCGTGAAAGAAATCACTTTAGGAGAAAAAGCTCAAAAGCTGATATAGGAAGCCAAACCCAGCAAAAGCATCATTTGGAATGTGGGATGGTTTACCCTCTCATGTTCTCCATAGTACTTTCTAGGTTTGATTTTAAATTCTTTCATTTGCTTCTTATTTGTAGGTTGTTTGATATATCAAAGATACAAGTTATTTTGCTCTGATCTGGTCTTTAATTTTCTTATCTTTTATACAGGCATAACATATCAACCACGAAAAATTATTGTAAGGATTAAATGAGATATTACCGACAAAATACATTTCATTTAATAAGCTCTGAAAAGCATTCAGTTCCTTGCTTTTTCTCTCCCAGTCCCACAACCTTATTGTTTCATCAGTTTTCTTTGTCTTACAGTAGGCTTGACACTTTTAGCTTATTATTTTATATCACCTTCTTATGTTACTTTATAGCATGTTATCTCAATTTTATTAATTTTTAGATTTTTTTCCTGCTCAGTTTTTATAAATTGTAAGCCAAAGCATAGGGATAAGGGTAACGACTGTCAAAATAATTCATTCACTTGACAAGAAATGCTGAATATCTGTTTTTCTCCAGGTAGCTTTGCAAGTTCTTCCAGACTTCCACTTACAGTTCATTCATTTAACAAATATTTATTGAGCAACTACTATGTGCCAAGCACTACACACTAGTGTTAGGGTACCAGACATAATCCTTCCACTCAAGAACTTTATTATCCAGTGCAAAAGACAGAATAGTTTAACAAATAATTACAGTATAGTGTGATAAGTATAGGAGAAAAGTGCTGAGTGATACAGGAGTACAAATATGGGGCACCCAATTCAACTAGGGAAGTTTTCTGAATGGGGTAACATCTAAGTTGAATCTTGAGTGTGGGTAACTTGTAGGAGTTAGCTGAGAGAATGGCTAGGGGGTTGTTGTACAGAGATAAGAAATGGACTGTTAATAACTGCAAATAATCTGTGTGGTTTGAGGATAGAGTGAAAGAGATGAGTATGGAGGTTTGTAAAGATGGAGGTTGCCCAGACCATGAAAGGCTTTATACATCATGTAAGAGAATTTGGACTTTATCCTGAGGGAACCACAGAAGGAACGTAATATGATCAGATTCGTGTTTTAGAAATACCACTATGATTACTGGGTAATGTAGTGCAGGAAAAATTTTCTGAGGGGCTTCTGAAAAAGCTTTTGCTTTTGTGCTGGGGTGGAATATAGTTGATGCTACTCCTTTTTCTCACCTTGACCATGGGTATGACACCTGGAGATGTGGCAGTCATCTTGTGAACCTGAAAAGCACAATGGTGGCAAACACGATGACAAAAGACAACAGCTAAAGATAGTGGAAGCATAGCAGAAAGACAAATTCTTGGTGGGATAGGTATGCTACTCTACCAGTCCTGGTCTGCATCTCCAAACATCTTATGTGAGATAATTAATTAAGTCACTGTTGGTTAGGATTTTTGTCACCGAGCTAAAATAATCTGTGCCTGTCAGAGCTCCTAAGAAGGAATCCCATACACTGTGACTACTTCTTCTCTGTTCACCCTGAAGAGGGCAGACAAGAGAACCCCCAATTAGTTTGGGGAATGTGAGAACAACAGAATCAATGTCTCCATTCCCAGGTAAACCTCAGTACGGTGGCAGAACAACTGAATAAAAATGGTAGAGTGTTTAGACAGGTCTGAGTGAGCCACAGGAATAGCTGAGAGAAAGCTGAAGAGACCTTAAGGGCAGGAATGAGGGAACACAATCTGCATGGTTAGGGATGTGGCATCTCCATGGATGCTGGTATAAATAGATAAAGTCCTTGAGGATTAAATTCACCTCACCACGTGGACATGTGAACACTACATAAGCTCCCTGTAACTTAACTACACACCTAGTGGAATCTATATTGAATAAGATTGAGTTTCCACCACCTCACAGAAATTTATAAATAAATAAATACTAATCAAAACAAAGACGATTTTTTTGAATGCCTCCTAATCTAGGGTAATATATTTTTATTTTGGGGGGGGCTGGCTGGTACAGGGATCCAAACCCTTGACCTTGGTATTATAACACTTCACTCTAACCAATCTAGGGTAATATTGTGTATTGTTTCCTACAAAGGAAGTATCTGTACCTACTAGGTTGCCCCTCACCAGAAAAACCAAACTATCCTTTTTAAGGGATCAAGGACTCACTGAAAGTTCAGATTCCCACTTAGACGAGGAGCCTACTTCATTCAGTGTCCATAAACCTAAGACTGCCTCAAATGCCTCAACTGGGAACATGGTCTTCACTTCCTTGCTCAGCTCACTAAGTAAGAATAAGGTGTCTCAAACAGTCTCCTGTCTCTGTTGAATATACTGAATAAAGTTCAGAAACTAGTGCCAGTTCCTTCAGTTTAAGATTCGTGTCCACAACTGACATTCTCATCCTGTCCAAGGACTCACCAAAAAGAAAACCTCACCCTATCTATGGGACCTGTCCAAATGACAACCCCATTAATTGACCCCACTTTGCCTCACAATGTGAATTGTTCCCAAACCTCTCTGTTCATAACTCTAAGCATGAAACCCTCTTTTACCTGTATCTAATTCTAATTTGCACGTTAAAGTATAGAATAATTTCTGTTTAGGTGAATAGCTTCCCAACAAGCCAGTCTCTCTATAGGAAATCTTGTCTAGGACATTTGTGGATGTTCCCATATCAAAGACTTTGCTGGCCTTTCAGTATCTTAGCTCACATAAACTGGTCCAGTCAAAGAAGCTCTCATGCTTATAATTTAAAATTACGTAAATCAAATGTGTGTATATTCTTTGACTAAACAGACTTCTGAGAATGTGCCTCCAAATGACTATCCACCTCTAGAATGTGACAGGTTGTATTTCTAAATGCCAGTATCCAAAGCTGGAAAAATCATGGGTGATATGACATTTGAATTTCTGATTTATAAAATTGAACTGAATCCTTGGACAAAGGTCACAGGCTTGCATTATAGCTGAATATAGTCTCTATTTAATGTTTAAAGATTCTAAGAAGATCCTTTCCTGAAATAGGAGCCACACAATCAGAATTTGGAAAAAGTATTTGTCACCCAAGCAAACACTTGCTATACATGGGACCTCAGCATTCCCATGCTTTTGCTTTTTTATTTCACTTTCTCCAGTACCAAACAAGTATTCTTTCAGCCAAGCCCTTTCCACTCTTCTATTCTGTCCTAGAGATTAGAGGACAAAAGCTTCTACAAGACTTTGCTTAAACCTTACCTCATTATGTATTCAGAAAAGAATTTTCCTGTTTGTACTTTAGAGGGCAAACCAAGGACAATGACAAAGCAGAGCCCCATCAAGACACCAAATCTTCACTCCAGTTAATATGAAGTTTCACTTTTCTGCAGGGAAAAAAAAGATAACATAAATTTTTGTCTGTGTTATGCTGCTATCAAAATGTGAGGATGTCCTCCATAACCATGCAGCTTAGATAATATCTTGGTCTACTTGGTGTTCTGGTACCAAATCTTCCAGATTCATTTATTAACCTTTTCTATTTAGAATTTATTAACCATACATAATATGTGATAAATATAATAGGTCCAAAATTTGTTCAATCTATTGATATAAGTGAGGAATTCCTACAACTCACTATAATCTCTCAAAATATATCCTATGATTCTTATTTACAGCAATAGAGCAAAAATATGAAGAAAAAATTTATGAAGTTGTATTACAAACTTTAAGGTATGAAGTTTATCTTTGTTTTCTGCCTTCCACACATCTATCTCCGCTTGAAGTGCTACAATTCATACCAACCACTCCTTTTTTTTTTATTGTAACATAGTTGATTCTACATATCTGTGGGGTACAGAGCTGAATATCATTACCTGTGTACAATATGTGATGCTCAAATCAGGATAATTAGTATGTTTAACATTATACAATGTAATCGTTTTTCATGACCCTTTACCAATTCCTCCTTTACTCCCCTTTTCCACTTTCCCACCTCTGGTGACCTCTGTTCTGTTCTCTCCTTTCGAAAGTTCAACATGTTACTGTGATTGCTATTTCTTTCTTTCTTTCTTTCTTTCTTTCTTTCTTTCTTTCTTTCTTTCTTTCTTTTTTCTTTCTTTCTTTCTTTCTTTATTTATTAGCTCTCACTTATGTGTGCGGACACGTGGCATTTCTCTTTCTGTGCCTGGCTTATTTCACTTAACATGATTTTCTCTAAGTTAATCCATGTTGCTGCAAATAGCAGAATTTCATTCTTTTTTATGACTGGGTAGTATTCCATTGTGTATTTATAACACATTTTCCTTATCCAGTTGTCTGATGATGGACATTTAGGTTGGTTCCAACTCTCATGCCAACCACTTTTACAGGCAGTATTTGGGTCCATTTTCCACAGCATCTTCTTTTGTGGTTTAACAATGCCATTTTTTGAAAATAGAACTTCCTGACCACCTATCATACAAGTTAATGAACTTATTCTCAATCCTTCGAAAGACATCCACTAACCATAACTCAACAATCCAAACACTGCTGAAATAATAACTATTAATCTCTCCCATCTTACACTTTTTCAGTCTTTGCTAGTCTTCAAAACAGATAAAAATGTTTTTGCATTGAAAATGGTCATATTGGGCCTAATTGTTCTAAGCAGTGGTGGTGTTTTGACCCGGTTAGGAGTACATACAGTTCTTTTAGACACCTAATGAAGTTTTGTCAATTAATCAAAGTCAAAGACTTTGTTATATCAATGCCACATTTAATCTCTTTTGCAATTTCTCATCATGTGCAAGAATTGCTATTTTATTTAACCAAGGCTATTTCTGTGGGGGAACATGCTAGTAATGTACTGTTGACGATACCATTTTTAATAGTTATCAGTTACCAGTACAACAAAATCGACAACATTTGCTGATGAGATGCACTATTTAAATAATTTTTTAAAGGATTGTATCTAGCACTTTTCTGAAGTGCTACTCTTTACAACTTTTCCAGGGTCTGATGTGAGATTTTCTCATTTCATAACTGGCAGCACTGGAGAAAGAGCAGAATAGTAGAAGAAGAAAATAATGTACTTAGTAGCTTGTGCTTATTAGTTCATGGTACTACTTAGCCAATTGAAAATTCTATTAAGCCATTCCCACCAATTCCTTTTGGATTATGAATTAATTGAATATAATTTATTAGTAGACATCAAAGTTTACCCTTTCTTTTTTTAGCTATGCCATGTGTTGAATTAATCAGTTCTTTTCCAGAAGACTTTAAGATGGCCCCCAGTGATCCCTGCCTCTTGGTATTGTCACTCTTGTGTAGTCCCATCCCCTTAAGAGTGAGCAGGACCTGTAACTTGCTTCTAACCAATAGAATACAGAAAAGGTGATAAATGTCACTTCGGTGATTACGTTTCATAGACTGTAATTTCTGTCTTGCTAGGAGACCCCCACCTGGCTCTGATGAAGCAGGCCGTCATGGTGTGAACTGCCCCAGAGAAAAGCCCATGTGACAAGGAATAGCAGATAATAGCCAGCAAAGAACTGAGGCCCACAGTCCAATGGCCTGCAAGCAACTGACCATGTAAGATTGGAAGTGAATTCTTCCCAGATGAGCTCTTGAATGAGTCTCCAGCCCTGACTGACTCCTTGACTGCAGCCTTATGAGAGATCATGAAGCTAAGGACACAGTTAAGTCGTACCCAAAATCCTGACCAACAGAAACCGAGCAATAATAAATGTGTGTTGTTTTAAGCCACCAAGTTTGTGGTAATATGTTAGGCAGCAAAAGACAACTAATACTCAGCAACCTAGATTTTAGTAAAAGTATAGTGAAGGTATAATTTCTTGTGAAAAACATTGCATATTTTGTTAAAAATTAAACTATTTTTAAATATTTTGAAATTTTGTTGTGAGTTATTAAATGTTATTGAACAATAATAATTCATTCATTTTTATAATATTAATTACCAACCCCCATAAAATCATATTTTAATATTACATACTAGGGAACAGGGACATGGAGGCAGTGAATTGAAGAATTTCTTTGCCTTACAATCCAAATTCTTTTTTTCTTAGCAACAATTGAACCCATCTCAGTCACTTCTAAGTGAAAAAATAATAATAAATACTATTACAGTTCTTGAAACTGGAGTTGCAGTTCCATTCTCTGTGTGCCTTAGTTCATCATCATTCTTCAGTAACGTAATTAATCTGTATACAAGTATGAAGAAAGCAATTTTTTGTACGTAATGTATAAATAAAAAGTAATACAAACAAGAATTTTCCAGTGACACTCTAAATAACAGCTACCTGCATAGCTGTAAATCAGCCTAGTTGGTGAAAGATGATTCACTACACATGAAGCATTCAAATAATCATATTGCACATCTATCATATAGTTATCTACATCCTAGGAAAAATATAGTTAATTCCTATTCTAATCTCTAATCAACCCAAATCAATGCTACAGAGAATTCTGCAGAATGTATCCCTAAAAATATTTTCATGGAATCTCCATTGAACCATAATCCATACACTTCTTTTTTTTTCCCCTCCAGCTTTATTGAGGGATAATTGGTAAATTAAAATTGTATATATTCAGGTTCATAATTGCCATGAGGTTGGCAGGACAATTGTTATTAGTCCTATTTCTATATGAGGAAATGAAGAATCAGAGAGGTTAGATTATTTGCTTTAGGATGAAATGTTGAAATGCAGGTCTTTTACTATATAATAGTTTATAGTCCCTATGCTCTTCCTAATTCCATCACTCCTTGAAATTCTTTTTATTTATTTATATTTATTTATTTATTTTTATAAAATCTTTTGGTTTTCTATTTTATTTCATTTATTTATTTATTTATTTTTAGTTTTATTTTATTTTGTCAATATACAATGTGGTTGATTATTGTGGCCAATTACTGAAACCTCGCTCCCTCCTCTCTCTCCCCCCTCCCTCCCAACAAACTCCTTTCTGTTCACTTGTTGTATCAACATCAAGGAATTGTAATTGTTGTGTCTTCTTCCTCCCCCCCCCCAGATTGTTTGTGTATTTATTTTTATTTTAACTCCCACAAATAAGTGAGAACATGTGATATTTCTCTTTCTGTGCCTGACTCGTTTCTCTTAATATAATTCTCTCTAGGTCCATCCATGTTGTTGCCAATGGCAGTATTTCATTCTTTTTTATAGCAGAGTAGTATTCCATTGTGTAAATATACCACATTTTCTGTATCCACTCATCTGATGTTTCCTTGCAATTCTGTCTCAAATCCTTCTTTTTCCATAAAGACTTCTCTGATAATTTCATCAGGTATTAATCCTCATCTCCTTTAACAGTTAATATTTTATTTAACAGAATATGAATTTAACGTAAAGTATGATTGCTTTCATTTTACACATTCAAGTTAGCAAAGTTAGCCTATGTCAGGTCCCTCTTATACAACCTGTATTCAATCACAATTCAATATTGCCATAACATAGGCTAGATTTATTTAAAGTAAGGCATGATATTACTTCTATATTCCATCCATACCACTTTATTCTATCCAATTTTGAACTTTATTACATATTGCCTTTACTATTTTCTAATTGTGTCTTCTCTTACATAGGACTCTGATATTTGAGGACCAGAGTTTTATCATAATGATAATTTGTATCATCTATGCATAGCACAGTGCCAGGCACATTGTAGGGGCTCAGGAATTACTTACTGACTCATTAGTTATTATGACAGCAATGCATAGTAAAAATAGTGGAATAGAGAGTTTGGGAAGTCTAGGATGTTGTCAGAGTTCTTCTACTAACTCTCTGTATGATCTCAGACAAATCATTTAACTTTCTGTTTCTTTCATACAGAATATGAAAGGATTATACTAAATAATCTGTAAGCTTATCTTCCAAGCTCATATTGAATTAAAATAAGAACTGAAAAGAACAAAGCTGTGTAACTTCACTTTTTCTAAAATAATTTTGAAAAAAATCAAGGCAAATAGTTTAGAGATGCTTCATACAAGAAAAAGCACAAAATGTATTACCTTCCTTAGATAGGACATGAGTCTAAACAGTTATATATGGATTTTTCACATTTACCATCACTAGTTCATCTTGGAAATGGCTTCTATTCTGTCTTTTAGGACACAGATCCTTGATTTTTTATGCTCCAGGGAGTCTGCAACCCTCATCCCAAGGTTCGGCAAAAGAAGTTGTTGTCCAATGTAACTTCTGAGTAAACAATTCAAAATAGAAGAAACACAGACTTAAGCTCTCTTCTGGTCTAAAACACAGAAGACTAATCAGACCCTATTTTCCTTTTCAAAAATCTATTAAAATATATCAGCCTATGTAGACATACATTTATAAAATTCTTGAATTAAAAGTATCAAAATAAATTTGCTTTCATCATATCTACAGATTAAACAAAATCCAAGTCATAATTCCAGCAATTAATAAGCTGATTTTAAAATTCATATAGAAATTCAAAGGACCTAGAATATCCAAAACAATCTTGAAAAAGAGCAAAACTGGAGGATTTATTCCTGACTTGGGAGTAATTAAAAGTTTCTTGGATTTGTCACAGAACACAATAATCATTAATGAAGAAAATGAAAAATTAGACTTGATAAAAATTTAAAAGTTGTGGTCATCAAAAGATTTCATTTAAAAAATCAATAAGCAAGCCACAGAGTGGGAGAAAATATTCACAAAACATGTATCTGATAAACACTGGTATCTAGAATTGCACTATACAATAAGGTAGCCATTAGCCAATTTAGCTATTTCAATGTAAATTGACGAAAATTGAACACAATTTAAAATTTTATGTATTAAAATATATAAAAGGTGTGAAAAGATGCTGTATAAAAGAGAAGCTACATGAATAAGTACATGAAAAAGTACTCAACGTCATTAGTTAACATAGAAATGCAAGTTAAAACTGCAATAATATATCTCTACACACCCACCAGAATGGCTAAAATTTAAAGAACTGACAAAACCAAATGCTGAAAAGGTTGTAGGGCAATTGGAACTTTCATACACTGTTGGAGGAAATATAAAAGGGTACAACTACTTTGGAAAATGGTCTGGCATTTTAAGACTTAAATATGTACCTACCCTATGACCTAGCAGTTCCACTCCTAGACATTTACCCAAGAGAAATGAAAACACATAAATCACAAGACTTGAATACAAGTGTTTGTAATAGCTTTCTTCATAATAGCCCCACTTAAGAAACAACCCAGATGTCCATAAATATAAGAACAGATTTTAAAATTGTGGTATATTCATAAAAAAGGCAATAAAAAGAAACAAACATGAAATAACATAGCCGAATCTCAAAAACATACTAGTGAAAGAAATCTAACACACAAGTGTACATACCATATGATTCTATTTATATGAAATTCTAGAACAGACAAAACTAATCCATGGTGGAGAAAAAATTAGTGATTGCCTTTAGAGGGGGTAAGGGCAAGTGTTGTTTGGACAAGAGAAAGAAAGAAATCTTCTGGAGTGATGATAATGTTATATATTGTCATAGTGTTTTGAGTTATGTGTATGTATGTGTTAAAATTCAATGTATATACAATTAGGATTTACACATTTCACTGTACGTAAATTTTACATTTTGAAAACTATAAACAAATATTAAATTCTAGTTATTGATACACATGCTGAAGTATTTAGGGGGAAGTATACTGATGCCTGCAAATTAAAATGCATCAAAAATAAGATGAATACTGGCCAGCCACCACCACCACCAATAATAATAATAATAATAATAATAATAATAATAATGTGGATTAATAGATGGACAGAGGAATGAACAGATGAATAGATATGTGATAGAGCAAATAGAGTAAAAAGTTGATGGTAAAATCTAGGTGGTATAAAAAAATTTCACTGTAAAATTATTTCACACTTTAAAATTGTTTCAACTTTGCTATATGTTTGAATTCTTCATATCAAAATATTGGTGAGAAAAAAAGATATCTCAGGCCTCCCAGAGACAGAATTCTAGTGCTAAATCTTCATAATAAAAATTGGGACAAAAATCATGAAGTCAAAATCATGTTTTCTCTTGCTCTTTTCTATAGCTTTATCTGGCAACTCCCTCAGCTGTGCTTCTCTATTTCATATGAGACAATTCCATCTCTTCAGGGAGTATGAGTGTTATCAAAAAGGAAACACTCAATGTCCTTGAAACTACAATTTTTACTTAAAGCTCTGTTTTTATTTCTTGTGTAAGAGAAAAGGCAGATTCTGATTTACAGTTTCTATATCTTGGTAATCCCTCTCAAATCAAAATGGGGATTAGCACTGACTAGTAATATTATTTCCAAAAATAAAGTTTAAACAAGGAATCAGAAAGAATATAAATTATTAAATTTATGTAGCTAATACTATTCTCCAGTAAAGGGAACCAGTAATCCTTGGAGAAATGGCTGACTCTAGGACAGGGGCAGGAAATATATAAGATGAGCTTAGAGCATCTTGTAGTACAAGAAAGTAAGGAAGTGCTAAAAACAAACAAACAGAAAACAAAACACAATGATGAATGTCAAGGGAACATAGAATCCAACTGAAAGAGTTCCCAATGACCAAAGCTAGAACATGTGAGCAATCAAAGAAAGAACTATAAGATTATATTTTGAAGTATAAAACATGCACGAGTCTATACTGATATAACTAAATGATGAATAAATAAATAGGGAGAAGAGATAAATCTCCCATGTCAAAGAATTCCGAATAATTTCATGTAGATAATTTCCCTTCAAAGAGGTTGAGCATAACTCCCCACAGCTTAAGTGCACATAGTGACTTCCTTTCAATGAGCAGAATATGAAAAGGGTAGGGGGAGAGAGTAACTTTAAAGTGGAGAAACCTGATGAACACTACCTCAGCCAGATGATCAAGGTCAAGATCAACAGAGATTAGTCATGTTGATAGAATGTACCCATTGTATAATAAAGAACTTGACTGGCCTTCATCCCTCATTGCTGGGAGGAAGACTCTAAACTCTTGGAATTTCCCAAGTAATAGGAGTATCTATGTTATTCATGAGCATCTCAGATCATACCTGAGTTTATGCTAACAAGGTGGTTCAGGATGGGGCTGGCAATCTCAGAAAGGCCAACCATGTGATTAGAGGGTAGAGGGCATTGAGCCAAGTGATATCAGCCCAGTCCAATCTCCTTCATGGATAGGAAGGGGGCCAGAGATTGAGTTCAGTCATGTGGCCAGTGATTCAATCAATCATGCCTATGTAATGAAACCCCAATATAAACTCTGGACACCAAAGCTCAGGAGAGCTTCCCAGATGGTGAACACATTGATGTGCCAGAAGGTGGACACATCCCAACTCATAGGGAGAGAACATGGAAGTTTGTGTTGGAGACCCTCCCTGGTCTCATCCTATGTGTCTCTTCACTTGGCTGGTCCCAATTTGCATCCTTTATGATAAAGCTGTAATCATAAGTATGGCTCTTTCCTGAGTTCTTTGAGTCATTCTAGTGAACGGAGGCACTCACACACAACTCTGACATTGAATACAGCCAAAGAAACCACACAGAGACTACACTACACAATACTAAAATACCCTACTCAATGGTCAATATAAATCACAAATACAGGAGGGAGATAAAACCAAAGTGACAGATTCGGGTCATATCGTGGAGGCTCCAAAAGCCAGGCTGAGGATTCAAACAGTGTTGAGCCCCAATTAAAGGAGTGACATAATGAGAGCTGGGCTCCAGGTAAGATTAACCTGGCAGTAATATGTAGGATTAATTAAAGTAACAAAAACGTAAAGAACATGAGACTTGGTAGATTCTATTTCATAGTCCCAGTTAGAGTTTTCAAGTATCTAAGATAATGTTGTCAATGAGAAGGGAAAGGATATTAAACCAAAAGGTATTTGAAAACAGGATTGAAAGGATGTCCTTCATTCATCAAATATTCATTGAATACCCACCACAGACCAGACACTATTGTAGGCAGTGGGGATCCAGCAGTAAACAAAACATACAAAAACTCCTGCCGTCATGGAGCTCATATTCTGATGGAGGGAGATATACAATGCATAAAACAAGTACAATGAAAGCTGGAGGTCCTATGAAGAAATCCAAAGCAGGAATGTAGAACTGGAAGTTTGAGATGATTAATTTGCATTTAGAAATGAATTTAGATGGACCTGGGATATCCAGATGGGAATGTCCAGCTGACTGGAACTCAAGAGAAATTAGAGCTAGAGACATGAAATAGGAATTTCAGAGGTCAAAACACATGTTGTCTAAGGGGTCAGCTTACTGTTCACAGGGTGGTATCACCTTGATATAGCTAGTACATTCTCCCAGTTTTGCAGGTCAAAACAATTTTATTTTGTAAGTGTATCCAAAGATGGTTAGGCTTGAGTGAACTAACTAATACAAAAACTACAGACTGATGTAAAGTCAGAATTTTAACTTTAAAGTGAGAAAGATAACTGTCAACTCGGCTATAGAGCTCACATTGTTTAGTTAATACCTATAGAAAAATCTATGTTGGTGGCTAGAACAAGATCTGACTCCTGTTTGCTGATCACGAATCAGAGCTGGGAGAATTAGGTGAATAATCTGAGTGGCTAGGATAGCCTCATGCACTCATTAACTCCATAGAGAGACGTTTGCCAAGGGGCACTAATGCTTCTGCCTGGTGATCTATCTACTGTCTTCCCAAATAGAGGCAGAGATATGATACCAAAGTCTTCCCCTTTGCCTCGCTTTCTTCTGGAATCCTTACAGACCTTTTCCTTGCATTCCTTTTCATTTAGACTATTGTATACTACTTCTGGAATATAGTTAGGGAGTATCGTTACGATTTACGGAATCTTTAAGTTTGATGGAAATTGAAATAGCAACAGAGACATCTGAAATGTATCTAGATCCAACCAGGAACTTTTCTGGGTAGATCCTATATGCCACAAGATACCGAGAGAACTCAAGAAAACACTCAGGACAAACTTCTTCACCTGCAATCAGGCTCTTCCCATCCCTCTATTCATTTTGGCATGTGACTTAGTATGGTATAAGACAAACCGAACTGAGAGGCAACCAAAATGTGTTGCTTGAAGATGCATTACTCTTAGTTTATTTTTTAACACCCACTATGTGCCACTCTTTTTGCTAAATGCTAGGATATAATAGAGAGTCCTCATGGAGTTTGTGATTTATCCAGCCAGTAAATATAAACCTTGTCAAAGTTAATTCCTGTGAATTTGTCTTGATATGTCATATCACATCCTTACCCTGTAATGTCAGGACTCATTATGAAGACAATAAAGTTTTCTAAGACCTTGCAAGCCTGGTCTGTCTCTCTCTTCTGTCACTCCCATAAGGCCATGAACACTGAAAGGGAAAGGCTGTCCTCGTCATGAGAACAGCTATTGACAATAGCAGAAAGGAATCAGGTGAAATCATAAGCACGTATAGGCAAGGAAAGAGATCCAACAGCAGTACCATGAAAAATGCCTACACCTAGGTAACAAGAAGAAGAAACAAAGAGCCAACAAAGGAAATGGCAGTAGTTTCATGCGAGTGAGAAAAGCAGTCCAATACTATGCCACAGAAAGCAAGGAATAAACGGAGGGAGGAATCAGCAATAGACACTGGTGACATGTTGGACTTGGTGACAAAGAGGTCAATGGTCATCTCCAAGAGGATAATTTCAACAAGGTGGTGAGGTCTGAAGTCAAAGGACAACGTGATAATGAGTAAGTGTGTGGTGGAAAAGTGGCAATAATGAGTGTCTCCCGGAAGGACAAGAAACTAGCACCATTTCTGTCTCTCCTCAAATAACCTTGACCAAGGAAGGGAAAAGGCCCTCTTCTCTCCAGGAAGTTCGTCTCTTTCATATCATAGGGTGACTAACCCTCCCAGTTTGCTCCAGGATTTTTCTAGTTTTATCACTGCAAGTCCTATGTGTGGTGAAAACTCTCGCCCTGTGTAAGCTGTTACTGTTAGCACCCAATATTCATAAGCATGACACTTTAGTTTGGTGAGGTTTTAGATACCTGATTTAAATAATTTTTAAACACTTTATTTTGGTGAGGTTTTAGATTATTACTTGAAACAATTATATTGAGGTGAAATTTACATACCATAAAATTGGTTCTAGCTAATTTAAAGAAATCTCAACCCAGGCCGTACACTAAAATCACTGGTGAGCTTTAAAACAATACCAGTGACAGACAGACTCCCACCCCCAGGGGTGCCCAGAGCCCAGGTGTTATTTTTTAAAAGCAACCTAGTTGATTCTAATGTACATCCAAAGTAAGTCTAACTGGTTTAAAGCAAAGAACAACACACAATATCAATGCTTTTCTACATTTTCAGGAAGTAGAAATGACATAAGCACTCAAATTAATATGGTAATGTGGGCTTCTCAAAATGGGAAAATTTTTGGAAAGGTAGAAAAAGCATTTTAAGTATTTTTTTTTTAATTCTAGAGCCAAACTCAAGAACTTACATGAATTTTTAAAAATTAAAATGCAGTGTATCCCGATACTGGCCAGCCACTCAAAAAAACAAACAAACAAAAAAATGTAGTGTAGAATTATCTCGCTAGGAAAATCAGATGTATGCCCACATTTTGCATTAAATCCTCCTTCTGATTACACAATAGTCCTACAGAATAAGAAAGTATAATTTTTAATTTCATCCAGATGAATAAATGCTTCCTTTAAAGTAAAAGGGAATGTTTCAAGATTCAAATCTTCAGTCAGCTTTTCAAAAACCTCTACATGGTAAAATGTAATTGATTTCTATGGAAATGAGTTTGTCTTGCCTATAAATGTATTCTTGTCTGACTCCAAATCAATTCAAGATACTCTACTATGTCCACAGGAGGCTTCCTAAAAAAAAGCAATGCTAATTACAAAATTGTTTTAGCATTTTAAAAATTTCTTCACTAAGATTGATTCACATTCAGCAGGATAGGCATACAAAAAAATACATTACTAGAAATTACTATGATATATGCCTATTATTAGTTATGAATGAAAAAAAGACCTGATAAAAAGCTGTTTAGTGATTAATAATAACATAGTGATTGTGAGTCTCAGCTCACATTTTGAAAGAGCAAAAAATATAACTTTATTTTCCTACAACTCAAATCAGTTTCTATTTGAACCCTAATTCTGCCTGTATGTAGCATGGCATAGTCTGGCTCTGTTCTTGGATGCCTTGGACAGTTACCCTTTCCTTGGGACTTTGTCCAAAAGGCAAGTCACAGGACCTTCAATGAGAAAACCACCAACATCTATTTTTCCATTGCTTCCTTGGTGTATTTCTTCTCCCCAGACATCCCTGATAAAGGGCATCGTATTAGTCCGTCTTGTGTTGCAATAACAAAATATCTGAAACTGGATGATTTATAAAGAAAAAAGAAATTTATTGCTTGCAGTTTCTGAGACTGAGAAGTCCAAAGTCCATCTGGTGGTGGCAACAGTGACCCACGAGTCTCACATTGCAAGATGGTGGAAGCAGAGAGAGAGCAGAAAGAGACTCTCCTCTCTCTTCTTTTAAAGCCCTCAGAACCATGACCCTGACCACCACTTTTTATCCATTCACTGCAGCACAGTCCTACAATCTAATAACCTGTTCAAGGCTCCACCTTTCAATTACCATAATAGGATTTCCCACCCTCTTAACAGTCACAGTGGGGGCCAAGATACATAAAACGTGGGAACACAATTCAAGCTTCAATGAGTTTTGGGGGGACATAATTCAATTCACTACAAATATCTGTGAAAACCCAGAGCTAACATCATACTTAATAGTGAAAGGCAGAATGCTATTGCCCTAAGATCAGGAGTAAGAAAAGATATCCACCCTCACCACTTCCATTCAACTTTCTGAGGCTAAGTAGATAAGAAAATGAAATAAGACTTCAGGAAAGATGGCAGACTAGAGGTACCCAGGGTGTATTCCTCCCACAGAAGACAACTAGAACAAGCCCACTGCCACCACCACCACAGTGCAGTCACAGAACCATCGCCCATCTTCCTGCAGAGCAGTTGGTCCGGTTTCCTGCTGCAGCCACTGGCACCTTCCCACACCACAGAGCTCCAACACCATCACTGCAGCCACCACCACTGCATGGGTGGACCACCACAGACACTGCTGCCACATAGGCAGCCCACCAATCGCTCAATTGCATTGATACAAGGAGGGGTCACCAGCAGAGCACCCAGAAGAGATGAGTGAGCACAGACTTGTGACCCGGTGACCTCAATCAAGGGGGAATTACACTGCCCCCTTGAAGTGGGAGTTACATCTGCAGACCAGGCAATTGCCTTGATCTGGGGAGAGACACACATGGAGTCAACAGAGAGTGCAAAAACCCATGATAGACAAATACAGCAAGGAAGAAAATTCCCAGCCACCACCAACCCATCCCCCAACCATATGAAGCAAGGACCCAACAGGAGCCTCTGCCTGTAGGAAAGAAAAAAGAAAAACCCCACCCAGGGTCACCCACTCAAACAGAGGAGATCCAGTATACTCTAGTGCACCTATCAGTGTCATAGGATGCTAGCTGGGGTGCCAACAAGCCCCCCAGGGTCACCCATCCCAACCAAAGTGTAACAGGGAACCCAAGAGATTCTGCCAAGAACTCAAGAGTTTGCCCATGTCCTCAACTACCTAACACAGTGTCACTAACCTCAGCAAGGAACCACTAAGTGCCCCAGTGCCTAGACCATGGGGCACTCACACACAACTCTGACATTGAATACAGCCAAAGAAACCACACAGAGACTACACTACACAATACTAAAATACCCTACTCAATGGTCAATATAAATCACAAATACAGGAGGGAGTCTCTCTTCTCAAAAGCCACTCTGGGGCAATAGAAGCAGCAACTGCTCTACCAGATGACCAGATATCAATCTAGGGATACTATGGAAATACAAAAAGAAACAAGAAAATATGACACCATCAAAGGAATATGTAATTCTCAACTACAAGATCATATACAGAAGGAAACCCTGGAAATGACTGAAAAGGTATTCTGAACAACAATCTTAAGGAAACTCAATGAGATGCAAGAAGACTCAGACAACATAATGAAATGAGAATAACTGTCCAGGATAGGAAGGGTGAAATTTACAAAGAGAAAGATACCATAAAAAAGAATGTAGCATAACTTCTGGAACTCAAGGATTCACTCAATAAAATAAAAACCACAACTAACATCATAAGTAGCAGGCTAGAGCAAGCAGAAGAAAGAATTTCTGATCCTGAAGACAGTCTTTTCAAAATAACCCAGGAGGACAAAAAGAAAAAAGAATTATAAAAAATGAAGAAAACCTAACACAGCTATCAGACAACCTTAATTATACAAATATCTGAATCATGGGTGTTCTGGAAGGGGAGGAGAAAGGAAAGGCATTGAAATCCAATTCAATAAATAACAGCAGAAAACTTCACCATATTAGGAGAGACACAGTCCTTCAGTTCCAAGACACTCAAAGATCCCCAAACAGAATCAATCCAAAAAGATCCTCTCTGAGACACAGTAAGGTCAAACTGCCAAAAGTCAAAGAAAAGAGGGGACTCCTAAAAACAGCAAAATAAAAGCATAAAGTCACCTAAAAGGGAGTCCTCAACAGACTAACAGCAGATTTCTTGGCAGAAACCCTACAGGCCAGAGAGAATGGATGATATATACAAAGAAGAAAAAAAAAAAAAAACTGCCAGCCAAGAATACTATACCCAGCAAGGCTATTCTTCAGAAATTAAGGAGAAATAATGTATTTCCCAAATTAACAAAAAACGCAGGAGTTCACCATCACACAATGAGTCCTACAAGAAATTTGAAAACCTGAGAAAATGGATAAATTTCTGGGTATATACAAACTACCAAGACTGAACCAATAAGAAATAGAAAATCTGAATAGACCACTAACAAGCAACAAAATTGAAGCAGTAATCAGCAGTCTCCCAACAAAGAAAAGCCCATTACTGGGTGGCTTTACTGCTGAATTCTACCAAACCTTTAAAGAGGAATTGATATCAATCTCTTCAAACTATTCCAAAAAATTGAAACAGAGGCCATTCTCCCAAATTCATTCTGTGAGACCAGCATCACCCTGATACCAAAATCAGACAGATACAACAAAAAGAAATCTACAAATCAATATCATTGATGAACATGGACACAAAAAATCCTCAACAAAATATTAACAATCAGAATACAGCAACACATCAAAAAAAATTATACATCATGATCAAGTGGGATTCACTCTAGGGATGCAAGGATGGTTAAGCATACACAAGTCAATAAATGTGATACACCACATCAACAAAACCAAGAACAAAAACCATATGATTATCTCAATAGATGTGGAAAAAGCATTTGACAAAATTCAACATCCCTTCATGATAAAGACTCTCAGCAAATTAAATATAGAAGGAAAGTATCTCAACACGGTAAAAGCCATATATGGTAAATCCACTGCCAATATCATCTTGAATGAGGAAAATCTGAAAGCTTTTCACTTAAGAGCAGGAACAAGACAAGGATACCCACTCTCACCACTCTTATTTTACATAGTATTGGAAGTACTAGCCAGAGCAATCAAGCAAGAGAAAGAAATTAAGGGCATCTAAATTGGAAAAGACAAAGTCAAACTGTCCCTGTTTGCAGATGACATGATCCTACATGTAGAAAAATCTAAAGACTCCACCAAGAAACTCATAGAGCTGATAAACTATTTCAGTAAAGTAGCAGGATACAAAATTGACATGCAAAAATCAGTAGCTTTTTTTATGCTCAAATAATGAACTAGCAGAAAAAGAAATCAAGAAAGCAAGCCATTTACAATAGTCAACAGAAAAATAAAACTCCTAGGAATTGATTTAACCAAAGAAGTGAAAGATCACTACAACAAGAACTAAAAATCACTGCTGAAAGAAATTAAAGAGGACACAAAAAAGTGAAAGACATTCCATGCTCTTGAATTAGAAGAATTACCACTGTGAAAATGCCAATACTACCCAAAGTGATCTACAGAGTCAATGCAATCCTCATCAAAATACCACTGACATTCTCCCCAGTAAGAGAAAAACAAAAATAAAAAAACTAACATTCATATAGAACAACAAAAGACCCTAAATAGCCAAAGAAATCCTGAGCAAAAATAAATAAATAAATATAACTGAAGGCATTATACTACCTGACTTTAAATTACACTACAAAGCAATAGTAACAGGATAGTACTGGCATAAAAACAGACACCTGACCAATGGAACAGTGTAGAAAACCCAGAAATCAACCCACGTACTTACAGATAACTGATCTTTGCAAAGGCAACAAGAACATACATTGGGGGAAAGACTGCCTCTTCAATAAATGGTGCTGAGAAAACTGGACATCCATATGTAGAAGAATGAAACTAGACCCATACCTCACACCATATACAAAAAGAGAAATTGGTAAAGGGACATGAAAATCAACTACAATGTATACTGACACAATTAAAAACATTTTTTTAATTGAGGCATGTTGATTGCATATGTTTGTGGGGTACAGAGTCATATTTCAATGCATGTGTGCAGTGTGTAATTACCATATTCATCATGGCAACACTTTATCATTTCTTTGTGATGAGAGCATTTGAGCTCCTCTCTTCCAGCCATTTGAGAACATACAGTAAGTTATTGTTAATTATAAACACCTAGCACTACTGTATACCACTAGAACTTGAGTTTTGTGCTTATCAAGTGTTCATTGCATTTGCTTTTGCACCTGTTTATGCGATTTTTCTTTGTCATAGCAATTATACAATTTAAAAAGGAAGGAAATTACTGTAAAAAAAGAAAAAAAATAAAATAAAAATCATCTAGATAGGAAAGGAAAAACTAAAACTAATTCTATTTGCAGATGATATGATCTCATATATAGAAAATCATAATGAATCTACTAAAAACTATTAAAGCTAATCAACCAATTCAGCAACATTGCAGCATACAAGAAAAATAAACAAAAATCAATCATATGTCTCTACACTAGTAATAAATAATCCTAAAATGAAATTAAGAAAACAATTAAATTTACAATAGCATCATAAAGAAAATATTTAGGAATAAATGTGATGTTTTAAAGTGTAAAACTTATACTCTGAAAACTACAAAACATTGTTGAAAGAAATCAAAGAATATCTAAATAAAGAAAAGACATCCCATATTCATAGATCAGAAGACTTATTATTAAGATGGCAATACTTCCAAAATTAACCTATAGTTTTAATACAATCACTGTCAAAATTGTAGATGGTTCTTTGCAGAAATTGACAAACTAATTCGAAAATTCATATAGAAATACAAGGGACCCAGAATAGCCAAAACAATCTTAAGGAAAAGAACAAAGTCAGAGAACTCACACTTGTCAATTTCCTACACAGCTACAGTAATCAAGACAGTGTGGTACTGGTATGAGGATACAAATACAGATCAATAAAACAGAATCGAGAGTTCAAAAATAAGCCCTCACTTTTATGGCCAACTGGTTTAAACCAAGTGCCAAGGCAATTCAAAGGGAGAAGAATAGTTTTTCCAGTGAATGTGCTGGGACAACAGTATATCTCCATGCAAAAGAATAAAGTTGGACTCTTCACTCACATTATGTATAAGAAATAATTTTAAATGGATCAAAGAGCTAAAACTAAAACTTTCTGAAGAAAATATAGAAGTAAATCATGGGTAAGGCAAAGCCTTTTTAGACAAGGTACTAAAAGAAGAAGAAAGAAAAGAAAAAAGAGATATAGTAGACTTCATCAAAATTTTAAAACTTTTGTCTGTCAAAGGACACCAACAAGAAAATAAAAAGACAACCCAAAGAATGGAAAGAAATTTTGCAAATCATACATCCTATGAGGGACTTATATCTAGAATATATAAAGAACTCTTACAATTCAATAATAAAAATACAACCCAATTTAAAAATGGGCAAAGGGAATGACAGGAACTTTCATTCATTGCTGGTGGGAATGTAAAATAGTGGTACAGCCACTTTGGAAGATAGTTTGGCAGTTTTTCACAAAACTAAAGATACTTAACATACGATCCAGCAATTGCAATCATTTACCCAAGTGAGTTGAAACCATATGTACACACAAAAACCTGCACACGAATGTTTAGAGCCACTTATTCATAATTTTCAAGACCTAGAAGCAACCAAGATACTTTTCAATAGATGAATGGATAAACACATTTGTACAATGGAATATTTTCAATGATGAAATGAGCTATCAAGCAATGAAAAGACATTGAAGAACCATAAATGTATATTTAAGTGAAAGAAGCCAATTTGAAAAGGCTGCATACTATATGATTCCTACTATATGATATTCTGGGAAAGGCAAAATGATGGAGACAATAAAAAGCTCAGTGTTTGCCAGGGTTTTGGGTGCAGGGGAGATGGAAATGATGAATAAAAGAAGTACAGGCAGTATCTGGGGCAGCAAAACTACTCTGTATGATACTGTAATGATGAATTCATGTCTTTAAAAATTTTCAAACAATACAAAGAATGAACCCTAATGTAAACTGTGGACTTTAGTTAATAATAATGTATCAACATTGGTTCATCTACTATAACAAATGTGCTAAACTAAAACAAGATATTAACAATAGGAAAAACTGTGTGTGGATGTTGGGGAGGAGTGGTATGGGAATGTACAGGAACTCTGTATTATCTGCTAATTTTTTCTATAAACCCAAATAAACTGCTCTAAAAGAAAAACAGAAGAAAAAAAATTTTAAGGACTCTAAAAAATAAAGTTTATTACTTTATTTTAAAAATAAGAAAGGATCTGAATAGACAGTTCCCCAAAGAAGATATACAAATGGCCAAGAAGCACATGAAAGGTGCTCAACATTATTAGCCATCACAGAAGTACAAGTCAAAACTACATTGAGATACCACTTTACACCCACTAGGATGAAATAAAATAGGGCAGCCACTTTAGAAAACACTCTGGCAGTTCTTTAAAAGGTTAAACATAGTGTTATAACCTACATGACCTCATGTGACCCAGCAATTCCTCTCCTGCTTATACACCCAAGAGAACTGAAAATGTGTCCACACATAAAACTATACACAAATTTTCACTGCAGCATTATTCATAATAGCTAAAAAGTGGAAACAACACAAATGTCCATCAACTGATGAAATAGATAAATGAAGTCTGGTATATTCATAGGATGTAATACTCAGCAAGAAAAAGAAATAATGTTCTGATACATGTGGTAACATGGATAACCTTAAAACATTGTACCACATTAAAGAACCCAGTCACAAAAAAACCACATGTTTCCATTTATATGAAATGTCCAGAACAGGCCATAGAGACAGAAAGTAAATTAGTGTTTGCCTGAGGCTAGAGGGATTGGGTAGAAATGGGGAATGACTACTCATGGTTAGGAGGATTCCTCTCCGGGTAACAAAAATGTTCTAAAATTGATTGTGATGATGGATACATGACTCTGTGAATATACTAAAAAATTACTGAGTTGTATAGTTTAAATTGATGAATTGCATAGTATGTGAATTATATTTCAATACAGCTGCTATAAAAAATAAGGGATTGATTGAGAATGTTTCTGGAAACAAGGATCAAAAATTACAGATTTAAAGTAAGCAACTGTACATATTTTTAACTCTAAAAATGTTCAACATATTTAAATACACTGGGCCGATTTCAGTTGTTTAAGCCACTTAGTCTGTGGTGTTTTGTTACTGCAGCTCTAGCAAACTAATACGTATTTGGTACAAGGAGGAGGGTGGTGCTGTGAGCAATTCCTAAAAATGTGGAAGTGGCTTTGGAAGTGGGTAATGGGTAGAGGATGAAAGACTGTTGAGAGACGTGAGAAAACATCTAGATTTCCTTGAAGACACTGTTGGTAGAAATACAGATGCTAAAGTGCTTCTGTTGAGGCCTCAGATGAAAATGAGGAACATGTCATTGGACACTGGAAGAAAGGCAATCCTTGTTACAATGTGTAAAAGAACTTGACTATATTGCATTCTAATGCTTTGTAGAAGATAGTATTTGCACATTATGAACTTGGATAATCAGCAGAGGGGATTTCTAAGCAAAGTTTTGAAGGTATGGCCTCATTTCATCTTACTGCACAGAGTAAGAGACAAGAGGAGAGATAAATTGAAAGAACTGTTAAGAAAAAAGGAACCAGAATTTGAAGATTTGAAAAATTCTCAGTTTATCCATACTGCAAAAACACGACAAAGAATGTTCTGTAAAGAACACAAAGGATGTGACTGAAAAAAACACTCCACAAGACAGATGTGACTCATGAATCTAAGCAGCTATCTCAGCAGAAGCCAGCAATAAAGATGGGATTATACCAGCAGAAACACTGCCAGCTCGGTGTTTTTGTCCCTAAAGGGGACAAAGATCAGACAAAATGAAGGAAGGCTGTCAGATTTCTTGGAATTCACAGGATAAGACAATAGAGCTATCCAGCTGCAAACATGCATTATCTTTCAAGAAAAGGGAAGAATGACCCCAAAGGTGATTCAGAGATCAGCAGGGCTGCCGCTCCCACCACAGATCTGGAAGGCACAGGCCTAGGGGGCAAGATTATCTGTTCCTCAGTTTCAGAGGCTGGAACCACCTTCTTGGTTGCAGCAAGCCCGTTTGCCACTGCGCAGAACTTCTAAGGCAAAGGTGCTGTCCAGGGCCAAAGGGTGGAGCCATGACCTTAGTAGATACAGAAGGCAGGGGCACCACCCTGGTGGGTCCAAAGGGCAAAGCATCAAGACAAAGAATTATTCTCAAGACCTAAAATATAATGGAACTTTTCCTGCTAGTTTTGGACTTGCTTGAAACCCATGACCCTTTTTTTCTTCCCAATTTGTCTCTTTTGGAATGGAAATGTCTATCCTATACCTTATATTTTGGAGGCAGATAACTTGCCTTGTTTTACAGGTTCATAACTAGAGAGGAATTTTGCTTCGTATAAATTATATCTTAAGTATCAACCACATTTAGAGTGAGATTTGGGAATTAGAGCTGATGCTGGAATTGGTAAAGACTTTCAAGCTGTTGAAATGGGGGTGAGTATATTTTGCAGGTGATAAGGACATAAATTTGAGGGGCAGAGGGCAGAATCTGTGGGCTATACTTTGTTCTCCCAAAATTCATACAGTGAAGGTCTAATTCCCAGTTCTTCAGAATGGGGCTGCAGTTGGAGATAGGGCCCTTAAAGAGAGAACTAAGTTAAAATGATGCTGTTAATGTGGGCCTTAATTCAATCTGACTAGTGTCTTATAAAAAGGGGAAATTTGGACACACAAAGAGACACCAAGGGCACAGAGAAAGAGGAAAAAAAAAAAGAACACACGAAGAGGCAGAAAGAGGGCAACCATAACCATCAGCATGCCAAGGAGAGAGGCCTCAGAGGAAACCAACCCTGCCAACACATTGATCTTGGACTTCCAGCACCCAGAACTGGGAGAAAATAAATTTCTGTTATTTAAGTTACCCAGTCTGTGGTATTTTGTTATAGCAGACCTGGAAAACAAGTATGCTTTCTTAGTTGTGAGCCTCTCCAAAGAGAAAGCATGTCATATTTAACTTTGTGTCTTTCACAATGCTTCGAACATTAAACGCACTTTTTAAAAGTGTTTGTCGTATAGTTCCAAGAGTTGCTTCAAATATCTTCATCCGGATGTAGACCATGAGACCTTAAAAGACCAAAAACAACAACATTTAAAAAAAATTTTTACTTCTCAAAAAACATTGTAGTTGATTGTCATGCCCCTTTACCCATTCCTCTCCACCCCCTCCCCACCCCCCAAACAACAGCAACATATTTAATTCAAAAATATTTATGGACTATATACCATGTGGTAGGTGTTTTATACATGAGGATTGAAAGATAATACAAATTTTTCCATGAACTTTTTGAAGTACCCTCGTACAAAGAGGAATAAGACCATGCCTGCCCTCAAGGAATTTACTGCTAATAATCTAGAAAGACATGTAAACCAGTCATTGTAATACTGCTTGATTAATTCCAGTGATGGGGTTAGGAATGGGGCATAGGAAAATTCACAGACATTCGAAAGCTGCTTTGCCCATAGAACTACCTTCACTCATTTGTTTCATGGGACAAACATGCATAGTACCATGTCTAAAGGTACAGATGGGTCAGTAGGGGCACACCGACCTGTTCTGCCATCCAGAATGACTCACAACAATAGTCTGGCTAAAAGAATCTCCTCTAGCACCACTTGGTAATGACTGTTTGGGCCACATTTCATGAAGATTAGAATAATTCTTCTCTGGCCACTACAACTGCGCAAGTGGAGTCACCCAGTGTCTTTAAATCCACCATTATGACATCGAGGCAAGCTCTTTTTTTTTTTTTAACAGCTGGCCAGTGCAGGGAACGAAACCCTTGACTTTGGTGTTACAAGGCCGTGCTCTAACCAACTGAGGAAACCAGCCAGCCGTAGGCAAGCTCAATTTTTAAAAGACCTCAGTTTAAAAAGACTTGGGGTTAAAAGTTTAGTTAGCTCTGCAGGAAGGGATGTTACGAATGCCAGATGAGGCTTGATGTTGCTGCTTTTACTCTTTCTGTGTTCCTGCAGTAATTTGATGAAGGAATGGTTAGGCCAGAGTAGTCATTATCCCAGTAGAGAGCCATCACTGAAGACCTCTTAGTCTTCTGCTTCCTAAATAGTACACTTCAGTCATCTATAAAATGAGAGGCTGAACAAGATAATCTCAAAGGCCCCTTTCTGTTTTCAAATTCCATGATTCTGTAATCAATAGCCTGACTTTTTAAAATGTGAAAAAGCCTCAAGAAACCTTTAAAGTAAGGTTCTAGCTTGTTCATGTGCACTTACAATTTATTTATTCAGAATTATATTACAAAACAGTAGTAGTTACACATAATCCTAAAATCTAACTTATTCTTGAAATTAATTTTATTTCTTTTGCTCTTTGAATATTTTTGACATTCTATTTTAAAGGATAAAGTCCAAAATAATATATCACATTAATCTCAATATCTAAATATATCTTTCAAAAAAAATGTACTTTCATTTATCCCAGGAATGATGCTCCTATGTAAAAATACTAAATTTTAAGAGAAAAATTTCCTTTGAAAAAAAGCATTGGTCTCTACTATAAAATAACTCATTCTGAAAATTAATAATTGAGGTATTTTTAAGATGTTAAATGCTTCTTTTCTTTAATGAGAATTACTATTCAGTGTTCATTTCACTTATAATAAAAGATCAACTGAATTTCCTAATGCAAAATGAGCTTGTCTTAGTGTTTTTAATTCTCACCAAAACTCACTCAGGCCCTTACATCTGAGAAGAAAACCTACCAATTTCAGAGAAAATTAATATAAAATTCAGATAAACTATATTGGTTTCAAAATGAAAATCAAGGTATATGGTTTAGTTTCGCGGATCTCTATGAAATCTGCCATCTACGTGCCTCCCCCTTGATTTCTTCCTTCCTTCCTCCAGCTCTCACTGTCTTCTCTCTTTAGCTCTCTCTTTTCTTCTCCTTTCTTCCACAGATATTTACTAATTAAATATAAAGCCTATATACCTGTGACTCTTGTAGTTCTATCCCAGAATGGTGTCATCAAAGGAACACAGTCCAAGAACAAAAAGGAGTTAAAAAATAAGGCAAGCCCTTTACTTGCGTCGTTCAAATGCCAAGAAGAGAGCACATGGTTCACATCAACACTTCTTAAAATCCCCTTGTATTCCCTCCCATCCACTCTCCTCACACATCCCAGGTAACCCCTCACTTCTTTCTGTACAAGCCTCCAGAAAACTTCACTCAACTCTAGCCTTCTCACTCTTCTCTCAAACTCGTTTTGGTCCTGATTCTTACCACAAAAATCCAGAAGAACCTGGACAGGGGAAGGCTGGGAACTGATGTATTAGTAATTTTTGTTCAATTACCCCTTCCAAGTGCTTTATAAGTATGAAGAAGCATAGACCCTACCTTTAAAAGCATGTAATAGAATGGGGCATAGTCAACATTTGTTGGACACCTATGACAAGTCAAGCACTGTGCCAAGCACCACGGATATAAAGATTAATAAGTAAGCATCTCTGCCCCTGGGAAGTTGTCAGCCCAGTGTAAAGGTGTTGCACTCTCCTTGTCCTCACACAGATTTGCCACCCCTCTCCCCTGGGTGACAGAGATGCAAAGGATTAATCAAAGCCCATTTCCTCTGAGGAGTGAGACACCCCAAAGGGGTTAACTTCCCAGAACCCTCAAGAGAGAGTCATTCCTCCTCTGGGAAATTAACACTGAGCTGGGGTTCTGTCTCAGTATTTATTCTCCAGGACAGAAAGTTACAGAAAAGGAACAAAGGTGGAGTCACAGTTAAGTATAGTTTAACAATAGAAGCTGGTAACATCAGTGAAATAACAAAGTGGCATTCACAATGCAATTGGCAAAAGGTTAAGTCAATCCATCAACAAAAACTTGTTCTTAGCAAATACTGTGTTTTCCTGCAGCAGTTTCCTCAGTATTTTTACATAACAGTAAAGTAACTTTTTTAACATATCAATCAGTAGGTTAAGCCAGCAACTTTGCTGTGTTACAATTCTATATCCACAGCAGAGACTTTAGCCTGGGGTAAGTTTCCTGTCTTTTGCAAGGTTAACATTTCTGTATGTAATTTTAAAAGGTTAGGTCAAACCTGAAACTACAGGGCTTTGGAAACTAGGCCCTGTGAAATGCATTTGCTTTATAAATGTTAGTGTACTCCACATGAAGGGGACACAGAGATAACTATAATGCAATGTGATAAATCCTAAAATAAACTTTACTCAGAAAGTGCTACGGAAACTTGACAGACCCTCCTTAAAAATGACACGTGTACTAGTAGTCTTAGTTAATGATGTTGGCTTTTTCCTCATTACAGGAACTCCAATCTTGAATTGAAAACAATTCATTGTTTTGTCACTCTCCATACTGCTCTGCCTAACCAGCCCCCAGAATTTTGCAACTTCATTTCTATTTCTAATGATATCCTTTCAATATGTAGTAGGGTCAGCGGGGGATGGTGACAGAGAAGGGTAAAAACAAAACAAAAACAAACAAACAAAAAAACCTGGCCCTTATCTCCCAGAGGAAAGGAGATATGCAACTGTAAGAAACATGAAAGAGTTGTCAGAACTACTCGTATTCAGCCTTATGAACTATGAAATATATTGCCACTTTTTGTTGTGTTGCATAACAGTATGGTAATCACAAAAATTCCACAGACATTAAAAAACAAAAAATCCACCACTATGTCCAAGTAATCTGTGTCCTCCCTAATATTTTTACTCATATTCTTCCAATGCCCTAATCATCATACCTGACTCCTACAATTTCTTCCTAAGTGTGCTCTGCTCCAATTTCTCCCAATTCTAATCCATCTAATCCACTTTCAGATTCATTATCCAAAACAGTATTTTATCATGTCACTCTCTTTTTAAAAACTTCAATAACTCCCCAATGTCTATAGGATAAAGTTCAAAGTCTTCGGTTTCACAGAAAGATTTTTGAAAATTTGGCCCCAAACTATCATCTTTTTTACTTTATTTCTTTTTACCCCTATTTCAACCATATGCTCCAGTCAATTCAAATGCTCAGCTGCCCCAAGAAATACCTACTGATTTAACAGCCTAGCAACCCTTTTCCTGAGAACTGCTTCTCCTCCCCTCCAACAACATGATTTCAGTTTCTTTGCCCTTATAAGGCAGCCCTGATTGCCATTGATCATTGATCCAGGGGTGACACCTGACACAAACTGGTCCAATGAGTCTTTTCCCTGAGGAATTCAGAATGAAAACAGTCTGGCTATCATTTTCTGCCACATAGGGAAAAAAGAAGAAAAAGCTGATCTGCAGTGAGAAACAAAGTAAACACGTAAAGAGGAGCAAAAACAGGGTCGGCCCCGTGGCTCACTCGGGAGAGTCCAGCACTGGTAGCACTGAGGCTGCAGGTTCAGATCCTATATAGGGATGGCTGGTGTGCTCACTGGCTGAGCGTGGTGCAGACAACACCCTGCTGAGGGTTGCAATCCCCTTACCAGTTAAAAAAAAAAAGGAGCAAAAACAAGAAATAAAAATGACGACAGTTCTCAGTCCATTCTGTTCATCTGACCTAGATGCATCTTGCTCTTGGGGCCCAAGAGTCATTGCTGCAGTCATAATAATAAATTTCCCCCTTTTCTTAAGTTATTTTAAATGAGTGAGTTCTGTTGCTTGCATCCCAAAGGAGTTATACTTAATCTAATTGTATTTACATCTTAAAGAGCATACTCTGTCCACAAGAGAGAAACAGGATGGGCTAATAATGGAAGAGAACAGAGGCAATGAGACCAGTCAGGAGACCATAGAAATGGTCCAGGAGCAGAATTTAGTGATGATTGGATGTGGGAGGTGAGTACATGTGGCAGGAAGTGAAGATGGCCTGAAGGCTGGATGACTGAGTGGGGGAGTGGGAAAGAGAATACTAAAGAATTTGGGGGGTGATAGTGAGCTCAACTATGCACGAGAATATATGTGGAACCATCCAGCACAATTTCTAGGCCATAACAGGTGTTTTGTAGATGTCAGCATCCTAGGTCTTCCCCCACCCCATATGTTTTGCCTCTGCTGTTAGGCTGCAAGCTCCTACAGGGCAGGGATGACATCCTATACTCCTCCATTGCCCTCACAGTGAATGTTCAGGTCCTTATACACTGTAGACACTCAGTAAGTATTTGTTGATTTCCTTTGATTTTATGCGAGACAGTTTTGTTTTGATTGCTTATAATAATGTATCTTATAAAGTGAACAATCAGAATGGTATTGTATAGACTTGCTTTTTTAGACAAAGAATTGAAAGAATGCTTTGCTCAACACATAATCTTGTTTGATTTCAGAGTAGTCTTGAAAAACATCTGAATTCTAATAGAGGATCATTTTCTTTTTGATGGAAAAGAAATAAGTAAAATCTGGACACCAAAACAATAAATAAATAAGCTTTTCATTTATAAATATGCATAAATCTGAAAGTGCTGAATAAACATCAATGCACAATCCTCAAAAATAAATCTGAAAGCCGAATACAGATCCTGAATCCTAATATAAACACAAACTAATCAAAGCCAAGAATTTAGATTTTGAAACAGCTACTGCTGCTGAATGTCAATATGTACCTCAGATATAACTAAGCTTTTTAGGAATTAATTTCTTCTTAATTCTCTATACAAAAGATTATTTTCATTGTCCATATGTATTATCTCTCTATACATCATTTCCTCTCTATATATGTAATTATATACAATATGTAATTATTATATAATATATAATTATTATAATACATAATATATTATGTATTATATTAAAGAGACATTATAATACATAATATATTATGTATTATATTATGGATATATTAAAGAGGCAGAGAGGGTGCAAATGTGCCAAACATATTAAAATTAAATATTTAAAAATTCATTTTAACTAATTCCCCTACTATGGAGATATACAATCAATCCATGAAAATCATTGCTGGGCAGCTTTTACCGACCTAAATTGAAGAGGAAAGAAAATGAATGATGGTCCATGCATAGCGGCTGCATATGGCCAAAATACCTGTGCAGACTCTTGGGCATTGATGGGAGAGGACACAACCTGAGAAGAAACCCTCTAACATGGGAAACGTAGGCCACCTTATATAAAATGTGACCTGAGATGCAGTGAAGTGCTCACCAACTATGGTGCCCAAAATTCCACCATTGGGGGCTTCTTTTGAGTTGAGGAGAGATGTCTGTTAAAACGCAGTCATCCACTAAAAATGGTAAAGCACTGACCTGCCGATACCTATAAACACATTGCCATGATTCATTTGTTTTAGTAGCTCCCTATCACCTAACAGAGAACCACAATTCAGCCCTTTGGCCCCATCTACTCCTCTCAACCTCATTTCTTGCCATTCTCCTCTTCCTGGTAGATGGTCTCTGCCTCCATGGTTGGTGACTTCTCAATGTTCCAGGTTTCAAATTAAATGAACTCGCTCAGAAAAGCCTTTCCTCACCAAGAGCACCGACAGCAATCTATTATTCTTTTGTCTGTTTTCACTTATTTGTCTGTTGTCTGTCTCCCTCAGTAGAATGCAAGTCCCTTGAGGGCTAGAACCTTGAGTATCTTATTGTCCATTGAAATCCTAGCTCTTACACAGTGCCAAGCACATAGTAAAGCCTCAATAGATATTTGCTAAATGAGCAGATAAATGGTAAAGGGATATAACATTTCTGGAAGTTGGTTTGGCTAAACGTATCAAAAGACATTAAAATATTCACACAGAGTGATCAAATAATTCTAGACATTTATCTTAAGAAAATAATCAGACATGTACAAATTTAGGCACAAAATTTTCATCACAGACTCATTTATAAAAGGGAAAACCGGAAATGACCTGAATGTCCAGAAATAAGAGAAGTATTAAATAAATGATATTTTAAAAGAACACTTAATGTCATGATAAAATGTCCATGATATAATGTTAAATGGAAAAAGCAGGACAAAAAGAGTTTATACAGTATGATCCCAATTTTGCAAAAAGGAAGAGCATATAGGCACAGCAAAGATTTGTTATATGTATCAATGTACCAAAATATTGATGGTGCTTATCACTAGGTGGTGAATAAGTAGTTTTTCTTCTTTTATTATTTATTATATTTTATATTTTAAAATACTCTTTACCATGAATATGTATTGCTTTTATAAATGGATAAATTTTTTATAAATGTATACATTTTTCAATCTAAATAAAGCCTTAATGTATAAAAATAGTCTGCTAATTACTGAAAGATTCAACATTTTTGAATGGATGATCGACACTTTTTCCATTCTCTAGTGGTTTTTAACTTATGATATAAGTGAACTTATTTTCAGACTCAGACAAGAGCTGGTGAAAGGAGCCATCAGCAAACCGGAGGATGGAAGAAGGCATAAAAATGGCCAGATGGGGTGGGGGGTGGGGGGTACCACAAAGGAGAAAAAGAGAAGCAAGAATGGAGATGGGGAAACCCCAAAGATAAACTTCAACTGCTTCCTTCATTCAACAAATACTTACTGAGTACCCACTGGCCCTTGTCTTTTACTAGGCCACAGTGTTTTAAAGATGAATAGAACATAGTTGCACCTTGTCCTGAAATTACAGTGGGGCAGGCAGGTAGGAAAATCAATTATATTAGCACTCAATTATATGGTTAGACACAAGATGTTCTAGGACTATAGACAAAGAGCGCCTCAGTGATAACAAAATGAGAATGGTCAGAAAACACTTCCAAGACAACATAAATTTATGCTAAATCCCAAAGGACACAATACAGAATTCCAGGCAGGTGAGAAAAACATAAGTAAGTTATAGAATCATGAAATCACATTGAATGATTTCAAAAAGGGTGCTTTTAGCTGCCTGGACCCCTAACTAGGACCCTGCGTATTGCTGGAAGGTAAATGTCATTTCCTATGGGCTCCATATAAAATGCAGTTGCCTAAATGGCAAGTTTGCAAACTTCCCTGCACAACTTTCATTGTGTAAATCAAGATGTAATTAATATTTATCAACAGTCCAGTATGTCTCAGGCATTTTTACCTGTTATTTCATTTATACTCTACGAGATTTTAAAAATGTTCTTTCTCAGCATCTAGTAGCACATCAGGGTGCATGACTGCAGGTGGCAGCTGGTCTGGAGCAGCCAGACACAGCAGGATATCTGGAGGGCAGAGAAAAGATTTTCTTTCACTTCTATCATCAGCTGATGAGAATCAAGCTGATTTAATATATTGTGTACATGATATGATCAATGCATCACTTTTTTTTAGGTCTCAATCTTCTCCCTTTTGAAGGGCATTTAAATTCCATTTGGTGGGATGATGCAGGCAAAGCTGTGCACAGTGGTGACTTAGTTTCTCACCCCTTTGCCTCATGAAATGCCCTAGAGCTACCTTTACATGAAGCCTAGAAATAACGAACTAGAGAATCTGCAGCCACTGCCTCTGCTCTTCAAAATCATAAGATCCTGTGTGGACCATAACCCATATGAAATGATGGCCATAAACACCAACTGAATGAATACTTAGTAAACAAAAAGGTAAGAAAATATTTATATTGTTTTACCAAAAGATCCTCTAAGCTACTTAAAAACAAAACAAAACACTTTGCCTTCCTTTAAGCCTTAATCTAAAACTTCAGTTCTGAATGTGCTTTTAAATCTTATTTTGAATAATTTAAAATCTTTGGGAAGAACTCACAATGCCCACATGCCAATGAAATAGCTAATGAAACTTTTTCACAAAGAATATGTTAAAATCAATTCAGTTGGCTTCCAGAAGGGGAAGTTACTATATTTTACCCTCTCCAGACTAAGTATATTACATGATTCAAGTACATCTATTGATTAAATTTATGTCTAGCACCACTGTCACTGTTTTCACTATATTCAGGACCTTTAGAATATGTCTACATAGACATAATAAAGAGTATATATTCTCTCCCTGGTGGATCACATTTCCAGGTACAGAATGTTAGATTACAAGCACAAAATTGAGATCGTGCTCAAAACAGAGACTATTTAGCTACTCAATTTGTCAAGTATAAATATGTTCTGGTTGTTTGTCAATGTTAAAAGAAAGAGTTTTCAAAAAAAGAAAATAAAATTAATAAACAGGCAAAATCTTCAACTTCAAAGGAAGGTGAATTAGAATAACAGTAAGGAATATTTTATTAGTAAAAAATGGTTATTGATGGTGTCAACACCCCACTTTTTCTTTGAGGAATTGTCCCTGAGGAATTCCAGTGATCTTGGTGGGGCTGATAATCACAGTTGTCCTGTCCCCCCTCCCCATCGGATGAGCATATGACACAGTTCTGGTTAATCAGAGTCCTTCCCCAGGACTGAAATATGAACAAAAGTGGAAAGTTCTTTCTTTCTCTTGACACTGGACCAACATATTGGAGCTCCCTCTTGGTGGTCAACTTCTCCAGTTGCAAGGAAGAAGTCCATTTTAATTAGGAGAGAACAGGTCAACATGTAGAGGAAAGCAAAGAGGTATAGCGAAAGGGAGAGAGAGGAAAAGGAGAAGAGAGAAATAGATCTGACATAATAGTCTCATTGATGTTACTTAGTAAAGCCCAAATTCATCCTCTGTACTTTCCCAGTATATGAACTAGTACATTCCCTTTTTCATTTAAATTAGTTTAGGTTAGGTTTTTATTACTTGCAATCAAGAGTTCAGACATAGTCCACCACCATCACCAATTTTAGTGACAGTACTCGTTATCATGGAGAAGTAATTATGCACGTATATTACTGTTACATTTTCTTTTGGCTTCATGCAACAGAAATATGACCACAGTTGCTTGACAAAACATAGATTAACTTACTCATGTAACCAAAATTCCAGGAAGGTGTCCAGAGCTGGTGCAAATGTTCAAGAAAATCACAAGCTTCTTCTAGCTTCCTGTTCTACTATCTTAACTTGCAGCTTCCATCCTCAAAATTGCAAGAAGGCTGCTCTACCTGCAGTCATGAAGAAGAAAGGAGGGAAGAAAAGGAAAAGGTGTGTGCTAGCTGGGCATGTTCCTTTTAATTGGTCAAAAAAATGTGTTTCTGGAAGCTGAACCCAGCAACCATCGTAGACAAGAACTCAGTCATATGGACACAATTAGCTGCAAGGGAGTCTGAGGAAATGAGGTTTTGACAAATCACATTTGTACAAAAAAAGTCTTTTGTTAATGAAGGTAAGAATATATATTGGTTAGGAAAATGCAGAGTCTATCTCAGTGGCCTTATAAATTGGTACAATATTTGTGAAAAGCAATCTAGACTTACTATAAAAATGTTCATACTTGGTGATCTGATAATACTGCTTCTTGGAATTTATTTGGAAATAATTCAGAATATGAAAAAGCTATATTAAAAAATATATTTATATTGGTGATCTTAAATATAAAAAAATCTGTGTAACATCCTAAATAAATAAAAATAAGGAAATGATTATGAAAATTATGTTTGCAGAATATAAATTGTACAGGGATTAAAAATTATAGTTCTTAAGACTATAAAACAATATGGGGAAATATTTATGATATAATGTTAAGTAAAAAAAATAGACTACATGATTTATATACACAGAAACTTTACACTCATCAAATGTTGCAAAGGAAAAAATTAATTACAAGAAAATACACCAAAATGTTAAAGTGGTTGTATTAAGCTATTGGGGTTATAATTTATTTTTCTTCTTTCCTCCAAGTTATAATTTTAATTATGTTTCCTTTACTTTAATAAGTTAATAAAGTAAAACATTTATTTTAACTCAATTAGTTTTATCAGCATATATTCTTGTTTGAAGTAACTCTTAGATTTATCCAAATTGTCTATAAATTTATGCTATTCTAGCATCTCTCCCATTGTTCTACATAGCACTGGGATCAAAATAGTACCTAATAAATATTTGTTTGTATATTATTAGATGCTAATTTTAAACAGCATTGGGCTGAGCCCGTGGCGCACTCGGTAGCGTGCTGCGCTAGCAGCGCGGCGACGCTCCCGCCGCGGGTTCGGATCCTATATAAGAATGACGGGTGCACTCCCTGGCTGAGCGCCGGTCACGAAAAAAAAAAAAAACAGCATTAACAGTGCATTGGTCAGAGTTCTCCCAAGAAACAAAACCAGTAGGATGGATGGATAGATAGAAAAATAGATAGATAGACAGACTGATTGATTTATTATAAGAAATTGGCTTACATGATTATGGAGACTTTCCAAAATCTGCAGAAGTGATGTCCCATTTCAAGTCCAAAGGTCAGCAGGCTTCTGTAGAACCAGAAAGAGTTGATGTCCCAATTTGAAGGCTATCAGGCAGGAGAATTCTCTCTTACTTGGGGGAAGGTAGGCCTTTTGTTCTATTCAGGCCTTCAGTTGATTGGATTAGGCCCACCCACATTATGGAGGGCAATCTGCTTCACTCAGTCTATGAATTTAAATGTTAATTTCATCCAAAAACTTCCTTACAGAAATACCCAGAAAAACGTTTGACCAAATATCTGTGCACACAAGAATATTCATTGTGAAAAGGACTATTTCTTCAATAAATGGTGCTGGAAAAGCTGAATATCCATATGCAGAAGAATGAAACCAGACCCCTGTCTCTCATTACATACAAAAATCAATTCAAAATGGACTAAAAACTTAAATATGAGACCCAAAACTATAAAACTAGTAGAAGAAAACATAGGGGAAACATTTCAGGACGTTGGTCTGGTTGAAGACTTTATGAAGACCTCAGAAGCGCAGGCAACAGAAGGAAAAATAGACAAATGGGATTATCTCAAACTAAAAAGCTTCTGCACAGTAAGGGAATCAATTAACAGAGTGAAGAGACAACCTGCAGGATAGGAGAAAATATCTGCAAACTATGCATTCAACAAGGGATTAATATCCAGAATATGCAAGGAACTCAAACAACTCAAGAGCCAAAATATCAAATAACCCAATCAAAAAAATGGGCAAATGAGATGAATAGATATTTCTTAAAGAAAACATACAATGGCTAACAGGTATATGAAAAAACGCTCAGTGTCTCTACTCATCAGGGAAACCCAAATCAAAACCACAATGAGATATCACCTCACTCCAGTTAGAATGGCTATTATCAAAAAGATAAAAAATAACAAATGCTGGCGAAGATGTGACAAAGGGGAACTTTTATACACTGTTGGGAATGTAAATTAGCACAACTATTATGGAAAACAGTATGGAGGTTCCTCAAAAAACTAAAAATAGAACTACCCTATGACCCACTACTGGGTATATACCCAAAGGAAGGGAAATCAGTATATCAAAGAGATATTTGCACTCCCATGTTTACTGCAGAACAATTCACAATAGCCAAGATACACAATCAACCTAAGTGTCCATCAACAGATGAATGGATAAAGAAAATGTGGTATGTATGCACAATGGAATACTCTTCAGGGACAAATAAGAATGAAATCCTGTCATTTGCAGCAGCATAGATGAGTTTGGAGAACATTCTGTTAAGTTAAATAAGCTAGGAACAGAAAGACAAATTCTGCATGTTCTCACTCATATGTAAAGCTAAGAAAGTTATTCATATAGATGTAGAGAGTAGAATGGTGGTTACCAGAGACTGGGAAGGGTAGTGGATTGGAGAATAGTGAGAGATTGTTTAACAGATACAAAATTTCCGCTAGGTAGAAGGAATAAGATCTAGTGTTCTATAGCACTGGAGGGTGACTATAATTAATAACAATTTATTGTGTACTTTCAATTAGCTAGAAGAGAGAATTTTGAATGTTCCCAACACAAAGAAATGATAAACATTTGTGGTAATAGAAAATAAATAATTTTTTTAAAAGATCAGTGGTTGCCAGGGTTTCAGGGGAGGAGGGAAGGAGAGAGGGAGGGATGAACAGGTGGAGCACAGAGGATTTTTAGGGCAGTGAAACTATTCTGTATGATACTGTCATGGTGAATACATGACATCATGCATTTGGCAAAATCCATAGAACTGTACACCACAGAGAAGGAATCTTAATGTAAACCTTACTTAATAATGATGTATTGATATTGATCCCTAATTGTAACAAATGTATCACACCAAAGTAAGATGTTAATAACAGAAGAAATGTGTACGGGAGTGGGGAATGTGAACTGTTTGTATTTCTGCCCCATTTTCCTGTAAACCTAAAACTGCTGTAGTCTATTCCTTAATTTTTAAAAATCTCGGCACCCTATGGCCCAGTCAAGTTGATGCATAAAATTAACTGTCACAAACAGTTACAGGTTAAACTGAATTTATGTCACATGTTCAACTAGACTTACGTATTTTTAGATCACCTATTGTTTCCTCTGTTTAACGTATGTATGGAGTTTATACATTTTGCATTTGCCCAGCAGGACTTGACCTCCATGACTTTGCTCATTCTGCTCCCTGCACTTGGAATGCTTTTTCGTAATTACCCTGTTTCTAAATCCTAAGTATCTTTAGGTCCTGCTCAATTGCTGTATCCTTCATGAAGCCTTCTATGATTCCTATTGTCTTTACGCCCCCTACACCTGACCACCCCACACAGACACATCAAACTAGAAGTAATTTTTCCTTCTCAACACATACAGTGCTGTGACTCTGCTTCTGTAATGGCATGTCCCACATCTAGCTTGTCTTATAGATTTTTATGAATAGGTTATTTGGTCTATAAATTTCTTGAGGGAAAGATTCATGTACAATTCAGTTTCAAGTCTCCTGAGTACCTTGCATTGAGTAGATTTTCAACATTTGTTTGTTGAATTAATATATTTTATATTTTTCCCCTAAAACGAAAGGAGTCAATGGTTTCTTGGATTAAAAATAGTTAAAAGACATTTTTAAACTAAGCAATAGAGGTCAAAAAATTGTCTCGATAAATTCATGCATTCAGTAGTTAAAGATAAACACACCTTTAGCTGGTTAGAATTTTTGGTCACTTTTTAACAAACAGGCTGTATCTAATTAACTATAATTTTAAGTATTAATTGTCAAATGCACTTAATGCAAAGTATCGGGAAATTGTTTTGATTATTTTAGTATTTTTCTTTACTGACACTTTTCCCACCTTTACAGTCTGAATTTAATTCTTTCATCATGCACCCTCATTAGGTAGTTTTATTTTTTACACTTATTCTTTGCGTAAAGGCACAAGTTGAATAATAAAACTATAATTTAACTGGCCAACCATAGAATATGTTGTTCCTCACCCTTTAGAGAAATCATGCCATCTTTCTATTACATTATTTCTGCATAGAATCAACAGACTCCAACAACCAACAGTATGTGCTAGTGCCTTCCTTCAATTTAAATTTCACTACAATTAGTACCACTTACTGTTGACATTCAGCTAATCTCTCAGATTTATCAAAATTTTCAAAGCTTTTCTTGTTTCTCCCTCTAGTGGTCCATAGCACTCATTAAAATGGAAAGCCATGTAAGGATGTTCTTAAATGTGGGTGAAAGGTAGGCATGGACATTCATTCAATTTTATTGTAAATAAATGTGGAATGTATTCAAATCTATGTGTCAAACTCCGAGAAATGATTTTTTTGGAATACAATTTCTGTAGATACCACACATAAATACTCTCTACATTTATTCTCCGAATAATAGATACTTAGAATTTACATTAATAATTGCTTAGACGTGCTGTATAATTAATGTTCTGTGCATTAAAATGTGGTTTTAATACCAAATTACCCGCTATCTTTGCATAATAAAGTGCATCACGAAATAAATTTAATTTTTTAGTGTTTCTTTCATTGGATAATCTTTCTTCCTCCACTCTCTACTTAATTCGCATTGGATCTTTGCTCTTATGTAATGTTCCCCTTTCAACTTCTAATTTCTTGCTTATGAAATGTTATGAAAAATTTGTTTAATTGGAAATAAATTTTAAAATTGCACGATACTTTTGTAAAATCATGAGATGGTCAAACATGAGTGAGATACAGAGGGAATATATGTGTGTATAAGAAACTCTGATTTCAGAGTGGAACTATTGTCAAGTATTTTTGAATAGAAAAACTTTTTAATTTTTTTTATTTTTAAAGTCTACAGCACCTGGTATTCCCAAATGGTCTCCCATCCAAGGACTTACCAGGCCCAACCCTGGTTAGCTTCCAACATTTTTTATTTGTTAAAAGTGGTAAACAGTGAGTCATCTTAAAAAGGAACACTGTCAAACACTTTAAAATAAAGATTGGCTAAATGGTGCCTCCACAAAATTCATGTGTCAAAGTTCTAACCCCCAGACATTCAAACATTCAAGCCATAGCACAAACATTCAAACCGTAGCACCCACATTCAAACCATAGCACCCCAGAGCCTCAGAATGTGCTGTGTTTGGAGATAAGACCTTTAAAGAGGTTACTAAGTTAAAATGAGGCCATTAGGGTGGGCTTTAATCCAATCTGTCTGGTGTCCTTATAAGAAGAGGAAATTCGGACACACAAAGAGACACCAGAGGTTCATACGCATACTTGTGTGTTGTCTTCCCCCTTCCCATCACCCTTAAAATAAAATGCAATGGAATTAACATGGTCATAAAGCTGTAGATGGTTTGGTCCTATGAATATTCCTATCTCATCCCTCTCCCTAGCTCTCTGCCCTCGAGTTGTGCTGTACTTCTCTCAGTTCTGAAACACAACTGGGGCCTTCTCACAAAGTGTTTCCTTTGCTGGAAGCACCAGTCCCTCCACCCTCATTATTCATGATGTTAGTCTGTTTTCTGTTGCTTATAAAAGGATACCTGAAGCTGAGTAATATATAAAGAAAAGATGTTTATTTCTTATAGTTTTGGAGGCTGGGAAGCCCAAGATCAAGGGTGTGCAACTGGTGAGAACTGTCTTCTTGGTAAGAACTCTCTACACAGTCCTGTGGTGACCCAGAGTATCACACAGGGACAAGCAAGAGCACACGTTAATTTGCTCACTTGCTCTCCTTATAAAGCTGCTAGTGCCACTCCCATGATAACCCATTTATTAACACATTAATTCATGAATGGATTAATCTATTCATGAGGGCATAGCCCTAATGATCCAATCACCTCTTAAAGGTCCCACCTTTCAAATACCACACTGGGGATTAGGTTTCAACACGAGCTTTGGAAGGGACAAACATTCAAACCAGAGAACCCTCTTAACTTCTAGTCTCAGCTCAAATGTCACTTCACCTGGGAAATCTTCCTGATTTCTTGGTCTAGGTCAATTTCCCCTTCTATCACTAAACACAGTTGTCACTATCAGCCTCATAACTACCATTTTCTCCACTAACTCAGAAGCCTCACAATAGCTGAACCACTCCTGTGTGGTTTACTTCTCTCTCTCCAGAGCCAGCACAGTATTTGGCACATAGCAGGCACTCAATAAATATTAGTTGGCCATAAAGTGATGCTCTATTTCAATATCTATACCTCTGTTGAGGAATTGAGACATCAATTGGCTTATTTGGAGAAGCCACACGTGTCAAATGTGCAGCTGTCTTTCCCGGCAGGGTCTATTTTCACTGGCACCTATAGCTTCCCAGGATATGTAATATAAAGGAAGGATGGCTAACAATAGATCTCTAAGTTCCTCTTCTAGACCCTGCCCCATGTGACCTGGGGGATGTCACACAAGCTGAACCCCCAGGATATGTCTGTATCCCAGACCAACTGAAAGCACTTCTGTAAAATGGTGTTCAGAGGGGAACTGTGAAGTGGCCTAGCAAACTCTTCAGTGTTCTGAATTGCAGCCAAGATCATTTACAAAAATAACTTCTGGAACGTTAAGGGGGGTATTTTAAAACTAGAAATGTAGTAGGAGGAACATGTATTTTCAAGTAGGAATCTGAAATGTTCCTCATGTTCTGATAATCTTGCTGAAGCAGGACGTCATTAGCTAAGGTTATAAAGGAAACAAAAACCTCAGGGTGCTAAAATGAAGGACTTCACAGAGATGAAAATTAACGTTTTGCTCTGAGTAGCCATCTCTTAAAAGTTTTTCTTTCCTCTGGGGCCTCCTGGACTTCCAGTTCATGAATCAGAATAGTATACATTTTCTTTTCCTTTCTTTTTTTTTTTCTTAAAGATGACCGGTAAGGGGATCTTAACCCTTGACTTGGTGTTGTCAGCACCACGCTCAGCCAGTGAGCAAACCGGCCATCCCTATATGGGATCCGAACCTGGGGCCTTGGTGTTATCAGCACCGCACTCTCCCGAGTGAGCCACGGGCCGGCCCTACATTTTCTTTTTCTAAGAGCCTCAGTATTCTATTATCTTCCATAAGAGAAAGTATTTTTCACCTACATCATCTATGCAGGTCCCTGAACCACTTGGTAACTCCAGAGATGTCTGAGACACAGTATTCCTGATCCTGATGTATAAAACAATTCTGTGTGGAGGTCTTGCTTCAAGGCAGCAGACCTCTTCATGATGGTTGCTGATTAGCAAAGACAGGTGTGAAAAAGTCAACCAGCAGGGTGATCTGATATCATCATTTTTGAATTTTAGTACTGTTTATATTCCAAAGTTTTTAAAAAATTATTATATGCCAGTTATGTTCATATATTTTATCTCATTTAATCCTCAAAATATCCTGCAATGGAATATTAGACAACTATTGAAATGATGATACAATGTACATATATTTATTAACATATTGATTTATCAATATGGAAAACATTTATAGTATATTATTAAATGGAAAGGGTTACCAAACAGAATGCATAGTGTGGTCCCATTTTTATATAATTATACATAAATATTTAGATGCATATACCACAGCAAAAAGTCTATTGAGTCAAGCACTTTTTTAAGAGCTTTTTAAGATAGATAAGTGACATCTAAAACTTAAGGACTATAAGCAATAGGACTGAGGCCATATCTTATACAAAGAGTAAAACCGAGATTTAAATACAGGTATATATGAAGGCAAAACTCCAAGACTGTTTTGCCCTTTACTAAGTTACTTTTTTGGTCACTCTTGAACCAGTGACTCAGGCTTCCTCAGGGGAATGCTTTATTTATGAAATAAAAATACCTATCCAACATTCCCTAAAGGCCTCATAAAAATGAGATTCTGGTAGCCAGTAGCGAACTCTTTGTGTCCAAATTGGGTATGGCCATAATGCCTCCTTACTCATATTAATTAAGCCACAGTAGGCCTGAGTGGCCTTAGTTTTTATATGGTTCCTATACACAAATTGGGAGAAAAACATAAATGAGCCACATTTGACCATGGCTGTCATAAGGATATCACAGAGGATGAAATTTTCAAGTAGAAGAGTGTATTAAACTATTTAATTTCATTCATCTGAATATCTCTGTACCTTTGATAATTAGATCCTAATCTCAGTCAAGGACCATTTTACATTTTACACTGTATTTCACTTATCTGGCAATAGAAATTTCTCATTTTCATCACAAGGATGGAGAATGAAAAGGAATATATGATTCATAAGACAAGGAGCTCTGAATTCTGGTTTTAATCACCTTCTGATAATTGTGCTTTGAAATAAGGAAAGAAAGAGAGGACACTGGGATGATGGGAGAGGACACCGAAAGATGAAAATAAAATGAGCCATGAAAAAGGCTGATTCTGATGTCAAAAACTTAAAGAGGACTTCCTGTCCAACTGGCAAACAATAATAAATATTTATGTTCAGGAATCCATCCTTACTAGTTATTTTAAAGTCAAAAAAGTTTGTTAAGGAATTGTCATTCTAAGAGTTGGGATCCCCATACTGGCCAGTCACAAAAAAAAAAAAAAAAATGTTGTATTCTAGATTCTAGTTGTCTAGTTGTCATCAGTAGAAAATAGGTTTGGAAATTATATCCTACTCGATTTGGCAATATTAAAGTAAATACATGTGTAGGAAACTCCTCTTTAGGAAGTCAGAAACCATATTAATATTGCTTTTTCCATTTTAGTTTTAACATACAATACTTAAATGTCAAATGTTTTCCTTCTACTGGGTAGTGGATATTTATAACACACTATAAAATAAGAATACATTTCTTAAAAAAACCATCCCTTAGACCTGCACTGTCCAATATGGCAGCTATTGAACACTCGAAGTGTGGCAAGTTCAAACTGAGATGTGCTTTAAGTTTAAAATACACATTAGATTTTAAAGACTTAGAACCAAAAAGAGGATGTAAAATACCTTATCGATAATTTTTGTATTGATTACATGTTGAAATGATCATATTCGGATATACTGGGTTATAATAGCATAAATGAAATATACTATTAAAATTAATTCTACCTATTTTTACTTTTTTAACATAGCTTCCAAAATTTTTTTTAATGTGGCTCATGTAATATTCTATTGGACATCTCTGCCTTAGTTTTTCACCTTTAAATAGTTCCTTGCATCAGGAATACAGGTATCAGATTTTACTCCTATCTTCTTGCAATATCTTGGGCTTATAATTTACTTTAAAAGACGATCCAAAATGTAGAACTTTTGAAAGTATGGCTTTGAAAAATGGAGAGTTTGAAATGAATGTGCACAGAAGTAGCATATATGCAAACCCTTTCACTTCTTTCCATCTTCATCATCTCTCTCTATAGCCTGGACTAATATGATAGCCTTTTAACAGAGTAGCAGATCCTCTTTGATACCCACCCAGGACTCTTTGTCTTTACCATTTCCGTTTTTCTTGGCCAGACTTCCTTCTGCTGGAACCTACTTTTTTTTTTTCTTTTTTTCCCCCCAAAAAACCTTCTCTGGCCACAGAATCCTATTCTGCTCACGTGTGTGGCAGAGGAAATACCAAGAAATTAACAGCCCCTTGGAACATCCCTCAACCAGTGACTGCCAGGAGTTAGTGTGTAAACACCATAACTCTTCAGCCCTCAGGTTGGTAACCCAGAGTATGTGTTCTACACCATTTCCCAGAGTTCCTCGGTGGGATTAAGCTTTGGTTACCCATAGCTATAACTAGTTCAATAATTCACCCTTTGTTGCTGCTGCCCTTCTCTCTCTCTTCCCCACCCCTTACCAGGTTTCCTGGGATCACTTAGCAAATAAGCTACTTGCCTTAGGATCATTGTCTCAGGGTCTACTTCTGGGGGAACCCAAACTAAGATCTTTGGTCTTCCCACTTCCACTCTCACCCCTCACCAACTCATTCTCCACCTCAAAAGCTGGGCTATCTTTTTAAACTATTGCTGTGACTTTATCACTTCTTAACTAAAACCTTTCAGTGATATCCCACTACTCTTAGAATAAAGACCATCCTTGGGCTGGCCAGTTAGCTCAGCTAGTTAGAGCATAGTCTTATAATGCCAAGGTCACAGCTTTGGTTCCCTATACTGACCAGCCACCAAAAAAAAGAGACTGTCCAATACTTTAGTTTTGAGGTTTTCTGATGTTAGTTCCAAAGAATGTTTTACTACCTGAGTTCCTTTGAGACATTCTAGAGACCGTGCCATCACTAAGAAGTACTACACCTCAAAAATCTTAAATTCCAATATCCCACACCTGACCACAGTCTTCAATGTTTATACAAACCCTAGTACTCTGCCAGTGCTAATAACTCCAGTCCCTCTGGCATTTTTCTCCCCACGTGGCAAACTCATGGCTTTGCAGGCTCTCTATTCCACCTAAACCTACAGCAATGTCATTTCTACTGATCTCTTATTGGCCCTCAACTTGGCTGGCCTTCTTTCCTGGTAGTATTAGCTTGGGAACTGTCAGCCCTGATATTTTGATAATCTGCTTCTGCTCCTACACCCAGCCTGGAAGCAAATGTAACAGGTGAGCTGCTCAGAGTTTAAAATTTGCGTGGTGAGGTCTTTCCCTCCTTGCCAGGAGGATAGACCCACAAATAAGTGGTCCCTAATCTCAAACAGATTCTTAATAGCACTCAATAATTTTTTTTTATATGGCTATTACTTTCATCGGAAATTCTAAACCTTCATCGCTCTCCAGCTTCCTGCATTTGTTTACTCTCAGCAGATTACCTTGGGTCTGAATTTGCAGAGAAACAAATCTATCCAAAGCCTTAACTCTTTCACTCCTGTAGAGAGTCTGTCCTCCACCTATGCTCCAAAGCCTAAACCTGCCTCCCCTGAGACTGAACCTGAATCCAAGTCCTGACATAATCAATACCTAGGCCAATTTCCCAGCCTCACCTCCTGCCTCTCCTCCAGCTACATCCTGCCTGCAGTTCTGGGAACTCTGTCTGGAGAGGATCTGGAGCCCAATGTGGTAGATCAGATCCAATAAGGTCACCTACTCCCAGGAAAGAGTCTCTTGAACAAGGCTGAATTCCTGTTTCCAGAAATGCTATCATAACAAGGACCCTGCCAAGGAGGAGAACCCAAGCCATAAAGCATGAAATGAAGTTGAAAAGTCATGAGCTAAAGATTCCAATAAATTTATTTCCCAATAAATGAGTAGGCCCAATTAGGAGAGCAAGAGCAGATAGAAGGTAGAAAGGGGCCAACATGCAGGAAACAGACATGGAGCAAGATGTGAGTTAGGTCCAGGGTAATGCTCCTACTCTTGATCAGCTGACTTCTTCATGTCATTCCAGTCTCATTAAATGTCACCTACAGAGAGACCTTTCTGGACTGCCCCATCTAAAGTAGCCACTTAGTCACTCATATTTCCATGTTTTAATGCTCTGCATAGTACTATAGTGCTAACTGATGTTTCTCTTCTTTATGTGTTTATTTTTGGGGTTACTGTCCATCTCTCCCTACGAGAATGTCAGCTCTATGAGAACACAGTTCTTACTCTGTATCCTCAGTGGAAAGAATAGTGCTTCAAATACGGTAAATATTGGATGAATAAATTAAATCTCAAAACAGCACTGTTTTTAAAGATCTCCAGGTGATTCTGACTTCAGCCAGGCTGGTAACCACTGGGCTAATAACTGCATTGTTCCCACTATGCTGGCATCTGGAGGATGTTGAGAAGTGACTTTGAAAAACACAGAAACAGCCAGACAAATGAAGCACTGCCTCTTTGGCTATGCCTTTAGCCATGCTGTTTCCAAGGCCTAGAATATGCTCTTCCCAACATTCCTAAGCTATTCTGTTCAGGTATCATCTTTTAAAATAACTACAAGCATTAAGGGCAATTTTTTTTTAATTATTTGTTTTCTCCAGTCTCAAACACTGTTTGGCATACAAAGATACTCAATAAATTTCTTGAATTGCACTGCACAGAGATTTGCTCCAGCACGCTGGGCTTTCTGGTGTTCTCTGCTACAACTTACATCTGAGGGTACTTTAAAAAGTCTGTGGAAAAATAGAATTAAAAAAAGAATTAAAATTAAAAATAGAATTAATATGGGGCTGGCCAGTTAGTTCTGTTGGTTAGAGCATGATGTTGATAACGCCAAGGTCCAGGATTCAGTCCCTATACCAGCCAGCTGCCAAAAAAAAAAAAAAAAGGAAAGATAATACAAATCTTCCATGAACTTTTTGAAGTACCCTTGAAATATTAATATTAGCTATCATTTATTTAATACTTACCATGTGCCTGGTAGTATGTTAAGTCTATAGAATCTCATTTAATCCCCGCAAGGATACTTCGAGACTTGTGTTATTTTTAAACTGAAAAGGAGGAAACTGAGACTCCAAGGGGTTATATATATGATAAGTAGCATAGTATGGATTTATATCTAGGGTTTTGTTTTCTATCCTAAACCACCTTGTGCAATCAATATAGTGCCCACAAGCAGTGCATCAGTATTTTTAGTGTACATTATGTCTGCCTCAACTCCTTTATGAACTAATAATGGGATATGGGACAAATTTTTAAATATCTCTAAGGGTCTTCTTAGTCTCTTCACCCGTAGAATGGGAGTTAGATGAAATTAACTCCTTGGTCCCTTCCAGCTCTAAAAATTATGTGCATCTATAAGTTCCTAGCCTTTCAAGCATTTGATTCAGAACACCATCTGCTTCTGCATTTCTGTGTACTCTGTTTCATACTGTGGTTACATCAAAACAACATAAAATAGTTTCAATTTCCATGAGTCCTTTTCTTGAAACCACCTGACAATTTGAAATATGAAAAGCAAACTGAATGGAGCCACATCACCAAAGCCACAGAAAAGAAGTTACTTTCTCAAACAGTCTGTATATTTCCTAACAGTTAATATCATTGGTTTAATTCCCTACGGGCAGAAAATACTAATGAGAGTATTTCTGAGAAGTGTTATGGAAGAATTAAATTTTAGGCTGTCTAATGGTGGTACCAGCCGTAGTGCATGTTTTGGGGGGGAAATTAAATAAAAGTTCCTAATATATTTATTTGTGAATTAAATTTTGCTAATTGTAGAATTAAGAAATATAGAGTTGGGGAGAAGAGAAAGAATCTGGTCCAAATTTCTTTTTTTACTGATGAGGTAACATAGGAAAGAGCCTATGTTCTTGGTGAAAACCTACTGTGATTCATTTAACCTCTCTGTGTCTCAGTTTGCTATTCAGAATTAGTGGGTTCGGACCAAATAATATCTCAAGTTGCTTCTGGATCTGTGAATAAACCCAAAAATTATGAAAACCTAGCAAGAAATCTCTTTTGAAATGCTATAGCAAGTTTGAAAACTCATCCTTAACCACAAAGAAGATCAGCTCTTAGGTTGAAGGTCACCTGCATGAATGAGTTAAGAACTAAAATTTAAGCCTATTTTTAATAAGACTACAGTCTAGCAGTGAAAGCTTTAAAATTCTAAGTCTAACCCAGACTCGATAACGGTTTTGATTCCCCCAGCTCTTCACCACTGAAGTTAGGCAGTGGTTTTGATGTATTTTCTCCACCGGAGGTGAAGAGATGAAGAGGAATGCATGCAGGAAAGAAATCAGGACACTGAGGTCAGCACAGAAGTGGATCCAAAAACATTTCAGAAATGGGTTAGAGAGAGGAAAATAGAAAATGCAGGACTCAGTCAGTAATGGCTCATAAATGCAGTACCTGGGCTGTAAGATTTCTTTCCTTTTTTTTTTTTTTTTTTTTGTAAGATTTCTTATAATGAGATCACCTTCTGGGATGTGGTAACCAACTCTATGTTTTCTCCAACCATTCTCAACAATTGTACAAATGCAGACCATTCTGCCTGTCATTCTTCATCTTTCCAAACTGAATAACATAAATCTTTGACCTGTCCTCATACATTCCATTTCAATGTGAAACTCAGTGTTTAAGTTTTTCTTTCTATCATTTTCTCTCCAGCAAAATTAGGGAGCTCAATTCCAGGTTCTATTTTTGTCCATGCCTGATTTTTTACCCCCTCCCTGTGTACCCGACTCCATCCGTCCAATATGCTAATAAACACCCTACAGTTGAGGCAGAGTGGGCGCCTGGTGAGATGACCAAATATGAGAAGATAATTTTTAATCAGTGTTTTAAGAATACATATATACGTGTGTAAAAATATGGAATGCATCACAAATTTGCATGTCTTCCTTCTGCAGAGCCCATGCTAATCTTCTCTGTATTGTTCCAATTTTAGTACATATGCTGCTGAATCAAGAACTGCTTATGGTATTTTTAAATTCTCCTCTTAAAATGGGGAAATGATTTGAAGTACTCATCTCTCTACTTCCACCTCTACAGCAGTACATTCCACAGAAAAAGGAACAAGGAAGAGTATGAAGACCTCACAGAATATTTAAATAGTAGGTCCAAGGCTGAAGAATTGCATCAGCCAGAAGAAAGGCAAATGAAACGAAGGCAAAGTGTCACTGATTTTTGCCTCTGTCCCTAGAGAGAAGATTGCTGATATAGAGTCACTTTGTCCTGCTCAAGACCGTCTGGCATGAAGATGTAGCTCTGAGGTAAGAGTCCTTGAGCCAGCAGGTTTATCCCAGTGCCATCATCTGTAGGCTTACTCCAGATCAGCTTCCTGAGGTTCCTGTGGCCCTTCCCCACAACAGCAGCACAGTGTCACCAAGTGGAGGTGGGGGTCTTCCTGAAAGCTGCTTATGCCAAAGGTATCATTACATCAAAGCCTCAAAATACTCTAAATCTGAGAGCTCTGACCGAGTCAATGGACATTTAGATTTTTCAGAAATCCCTGGAGGTACTCTAGAATTCAATACAGATGCTTTGGGAGGGAAAGAAAAGAAGTCTGCAGCATTAAAAGGGAAAAATGAGGATTTTTCTGGCCTTAATACAACAAGTGGAGCAAAAGAATAGGTAAAAAATTATTGAGTGCTTACTATGTGCCATGAAGGGAGCTAAGAAATTTGTATACATTGTCTCATTTAGTCCTCATAAAAAATCACAGGAGTTTAGAAGGTGAAAAAGGCTTAGAGAGTTAAGAGTCTTAAGGACACAGAGCTGATAAATGGTAGAAGAGGGATCCAAACCCAGGCCTGTGGGATGACAGAACCTGAACTCTGCCCCCAATAATCTCTACTGAAGCACTTTTAAACCATTTAAAAAGATGTTTAAGGATAGAGAATCCTCTGTAATCCCGGTTATATACAATAAATCAAAGTTCCTAGGAAGCTTTTTATAATATTCAGAACCCCCACCAACACTGATCAGAAAAGTTTTACTTTGATTTTGCTCAAGTCCTACATTACTTTCAGATGCCCTTCTAGAACTCAGCCACACAATTTTTTAAAATCTTCTCTATAATTCAGGCACCCAGTTTCTCATATGAGCATATACAAAATAGACCACACATGTACACACACACACATAGAACACAGACACACAATCACACATACACACATTCTAAGAGAAACACATGAAGACCACAGACACACACAGACAGACACCACACAGCACACACACAGCAATCACACAAATACACCACGGATACACATACACAGAGTTCCACACACATACCCCATGAATAAAAACACCTACCACAGAGACACATAGACTGTATACCCACATACATACACACAAATGCACCACAGATACACAGAGAAACTGCAGTCACATCTGCAGACACACACGCGGACTATACACACACAGTATGGGAAATTCTCCAGGGGATTTCATTTCTCCTCATGTATTCATGCCCCAGTATCCATTCAGTTTTCACCACATTCATCGTCTCATTCACATCTCATCTCCTGCTGCTGGTCTGTTCTCTCCATCCCACTCCATCCCAAATAGGGAATATAAGCTCTTTTCCTTCAATTCCCCAGAACCACCACCAACACGAGACAGTTATGGGTTAATGAGGAGAAGGGACATTAAAAATTGATTAAAATTGAATATTACACATTCGTATTTTTAGATCCCCTGTGTCGTTTCTGTTTCTCAGAATATCTCATTGACCCGTTCAGGCCTCCTAACCTCCTACCAGATTTTTCCTGTCCCCCCTCTTCTCCAGCTCATACAGCCTCTTTCTCAAGCTCTCACTCCTTCACTCACCATAGCCTATCCATTCTTTATCCTTCAGACTCCACTTTTTGTTCCCAAGGCAGACTACTAAGGTATTTTCTTGAAGAGAACTATTTTTCTACTTCAGAAAAAAAATTTGCAACTTCCTTAGAAGGCAGAATTAACTTAAAGCAGTTGTAGTTTTAAATAGCAGTCATTTTATGTCTTCTCTCTATGTATTCGCAGAATGTTTTTGCTGAGTGAAAAAACAAAAAGCATCATTACTAATATCCTCTGGTTTATCCAATTTATCAAAAACCAATTTGTTGATACTGTGACTCTGTTACAATAGCTATTTTCAAAAATATTCTCAGGTTTATATTTTTGATACTATAGGAACCATTATGCAGGAATTTGGATATTTTAGATAATCAAATACTCTGATTCATGGAGTATCAAAAACATTACCTATGAATTACCAATTTTCAAAGAAGTAATATAAAACAGCTGTAGGGTTCCCCACCTGCCACAATGGAGGCATGGTGGGAGATGTTGATGGAGAAGACACTTAGCCCTTCTAACCCTCACTTTCTCCTCTTTTTAAAGATTTGCCTCGTAGGATTTGTGAGGAAAAAAAGAAATGATTTTTATAGAAAGTTCCTGGCATGTAACAAATATTGGATAAATGTGAGTTCCTTGACTTCTTTCCCTCTTCTTCCCTCCCCAGGTAAGAAAGAACTACTGTTCCAGTATATCCTACAAAATACTTTCCTCTTTCATTGATTCTGAAGTCATTTCACAATCATGCAGTGCCTTAGGGCTCCCATATGAATCTCAGTTCTTATGTTATGTGCTGAATATTAGAATACTAGGTAATAGGGGCCGAGCCCGTGGCGCACTTGGTAGAGTGCTGCGCTGGGAGCGCGGCGACGCTCCCGCTGCGGTTTCGGATCCTATATAGGACTGACCAGTGCACTCACTGGCTGAGTGCCGGTCACGAAAAAACGACAAAAAAAAAAAAAGAATACTAGGTAATAGTATTTATTATACATAGTTACGTCAAGAGAGAAATCTAATTATAGCATCCCATGATTACTAATTTGTAACAGTTGCTGTTATTTTCGTAGTTCATTAGCAACATTTTCCCTGACCAAGTCTTAGTCAAGTAAAACTGATTCTACATTGCCTTATTCAAGAAGTTGTGCCCATCAAGAAGGGTCCGGCTTCTGGTTAATGTCCAAATAGAAGATTTTTAGCTACATAAGTTAATTACCTAATTGTCAAAATGCCCCAACTTTTATTTCTCTTTCACATTTATTTAATTTCATCTGTAGTATTTCTAGTTTTGGTGTTCAGATTAATCCTCATATAACATAAAATATAGAACTTAGAAAAATATTTGATTTGTATTATTCTAGAAACATTATGTTTGCCACTGTTAAAATACTGTCCTGGGTACTATTACTATGCAAAAATTGCTATCTTAATTTCTACATTTAATCTTTTCTTTTTTTATGTTATTTTCAGTTTCTCATTCCACAGGTGATTATGGATCTGAATAACTCTACTGATTACCTGACCAATGTCTCTACTTTAGTAAGAAGCAGCACTCACCTTCTAACTCCTGCCTCAAAAATGATCATTGCCCTTCCTTTATTCATGTCATTTGTGATTGGTACCATCATCAATGGCCTTTATCTATGGGTGCTAAAATTCAAGATGAAAAAGACTGTCAATACTCTCTTATATTTTCATCTCATTCTTTCATATTTTATTTCAACATTGATTCTGCCATTTAAAGCTGCCACTTATCTTCAGGACAATCATTGGACCTTTGGAACTGCCTTGTGCAAGGTCTTCAATAGCACTTTGTCGCTGGGGATGTTCGCCTCTGTTTTCTTCCTCTCAGCCATCAGTCTTGATCGCTATCTTCTCACCCTTCACCCAGTGTGGTCCCAGCAGCACCGAACCCCACGCTGGGCTTCCAGCATCGTCCTGGGAGTCTGGATCTCTGCCACTGCCCTCAGCATACCCTATTTGGTTTTCAGGGAGATACATCATGACCGTAAAGGAAGGGTGATCTGCCAAAATAACTATGCTGTGTCTCCCAACTGGGAAAGAAAGGAGATGCAAAAATTAAGGCAATGGATTCATGTAGCCTGTTTCATTGGCCGCTTCTTGCTGGGCTTCCTTCTGCCTTTCTTTGTCATCACCTTTTGTTACAAAAGAATAGCCAGCAAGTTGAAAGAGAAGGGCCTGTTTAAATACAGCAAGCCCTTCAAAGTCATGATGACTGCCATTATCTCTTTCTTTGTGTGTTGGATGCCCTACCATGTATACCAGGGCTTACTTCTCATGAAGAACCAGTCACTACTTTCAGAGTTGACTATGATACTAACAGTGTTAACCATTTCTTTTAATACTGTCTTTTCTCCCACATTCTACCTTTTTATTGGGGAGAACTTCAAAAAGGTTTTCAAAAAGTCCATTCTTGCTCTGTTTGAGTCAACATTCAGTGACGATTCTTCAGCAGAAAGGACACAAAACCTAAATTCAGGAGCCCAAATTTAAATTCTGGATCCTTAAGCAAACATGGACTCTGTCAATTATACCACTAAAGATACACCCTCTGCTTTTGTATACTGTAGTCCTTATATTAGAAAGACATCTAGGGTGTACTATAGGTAGATCTATGAATATTAAAAGAAAACAAGCAATAGGTCCTGTTGCAAATGTGACTTTTTAAATTCTGTTTTTATTGTGGTAAAATATATGTAACATAAACTTTGCTATTTTCACCATCGTTAGTATATATTTCAGTGGCATTAATTATATTCACAATGTTGTGCGATCATCACCACTATTTCCAAAATTTTTCATCATTTCAAAGAGAAACTCTGTAGCCATTAAGTATTAACCCCCCACTCCCTCTCCCCAAGTCGCTAGTAACTTTCACCCTACTTTCTGTTTCTGTGAAGATGCCTATTCAAGATATTCCATATAAGTGAAATCATACAATATTTGTCCTTTTGTGTCTGGCTTATTTCATTTAGCATAATGTTTTCACGGTTCATTCATGTTATAACATGTATCAGAACTTGATTCCTTTTTATGGCTAAATTATATTCTGTTGTATGTATATATCACATTTTTAAAACCGTCTGTTGATGAACACTTGGGTTGTTTCTACCTTTTGACTACTGTGAATAAAGCTATTGTGAATAAGTGAACGTTTGTGTTCGAGATCTGCATGAGTCCTTGTTTTCAATTATTTTAGGTATATTCCTAAGAGTAGAATTACTGGATAATCCTATGGTAATTCAGTGGTAACTCTATGTTTAACTCTTTGAAGAACCATCAAACTTTTCAGTTTGCACCACGTTACATTACCACCAGCAATGTACAAAGATTTCAGTTTCCTCACATCCTTGACAATACTTGTTATTTTCCTTTTTTTAAAGTTAGTCATCCTAGTTGGTTGAAGTGGTGCACATGTGATTCTTAACCTTTATTTTTGAAGCCAGGGATATCAATTTCTAAGTTCAAATAATATCCATGGATTTGAATTTTCTGTCATGGAATCTTCTAGAAAATAGACATTTGGACAGAGCTCCCTCTTTATTTAGATAACATCTAAATCATTAACTGGTATGGACAAAACATAAAAGTGACAAGGCACTCATCTTGTCATATTCGTGTTAAAGTATAAAGACATTTATAATTTAATGTTCTGAGTATGAAGACATCTAAACGGTCTTTTAAAAATACTTACAGATTAATCTGTCTCCAAAATATGGGACTAAAACAATTATGATGTTTAAGAATCTGCCTGTCCTAGTATATTTAATTTTTAAATAACAATAACAATATTAATTTGTCTTACGTGGTTTCCAGTTTTGCTTCAAGCTTTTTGCAATACATTACAGCACCTAAGTTTTATAAGACCACGTAGTATCATCAACCTATTGCCTTTTTATTTAGTTAGGTAGGTAGTTCTATCCATCAATCAATGGATGTCAATCAATAGACCTATCTATCCCAAATCAACTGATTCATTACAGAAATTGATTCAGCATAGAGAAATATTTAGGCCACAGCCACATTCAGTTCCTAAATTTGCCAGATAGCTTTGAACAAACCATTCCAAACCATAAGTGTGTATTCTACCAGAATGGATGATATTAATTACAAAGAGTTACAGAAAGGAAGGCAAATTATCTTGCATGACTAACTTTTTATAGAGAGAAAGTGACAGTAGTCTGATGCCCTAGAAATCCTGCTAATGGACTTGGCATCAGGGCTTCCCTGGGCAAAAGGGGACTTGGTGTCTTCCATGTCAGATATGGCAAAAAGCTTTGGGAAGATGAGAACTTTAACTGTGAGCCTGAACAGTTTTCTCAGAGGGAGGGGCGTGGGACTGATGACCAGGCTGGGGCTCTGAGTGGCCTCACAATGAAAGGGGTCGGTGCTCCTTTCCTGTCAGCACTCTCCCAGGTCCTGACAAGCCCACTAAAGTTTTGTGATGCAGGATTTAAGAAAGTTATTGGATGGAACATAGGATTGTTTAGAAACCTAGCAGCTACAGAGTTCCTTTTGTCTCCTCCTCAAACCTGCTACAATAACAAATAAAGAACATACACTAGAACGTGTGGCTTTTGTGGTGGTTGTTGGCCATATGCTGTAGCTCCTTACAACTATCTGTGTATGCTTCAAGTTGTCTTTTTCATGAAGTCTATTTTTAGGGCTCTTTTATGTACTTTATTCTATCTCTTTATGGACTGTAAACACCCCAGGGACAGAAAGAAGCCTATTGATTACAGTATTTCTTTTCTATAACACAGTTGATAGCCAATAAAAGATATTTAATGAAAATTGAGCACAGGCAATCACAATATGTGAAGCACTACGTACACATACTGTAAAGAGTTGGTTTTTTTTAAAGAAGTCACTTTAAAGTTTAAAAAATAGGGTTTAAACTTAAGAAAATGCCCCCCAAATATATTTTTTAACCTCCCATAGACTATGGTTAACTTTTAGGAAATCTGCCCATTTTAAATGTGTTGATTTCATCAATCTCCTTGCTATTTGGAATTATCAGGACCCGAGAGGTTTATAAACAAGGAATTAGTGGCTTTGCTTTGCGAATTTGGTGCATGGAGACAGTGTTTCAAAGAGGTGTGCCTATTAGCATCCAATTATATAAACCTGCTTTATTACATCAGTATCAAACTGGCTCAAGAAGAGAAGACAGTGGTGATTAGAGATGTGTTTTAAAAAGCTTTTTCCTGGAGAAGAGGCTCTTTGTTTTAATAAGATGAATGGGCTGCCAAGCTGCTAACATATGTGAGAGGGGTTAGGGTGTGGGGTAGAGTGGTGTTGTACAAAGCAAACCTGATTCCACATCCCTGAGAAACTAGGGGCAACAATTACTTACTAGTATAGTGTTTGTAGCTGGCATTGTAGTAGGCTCTGGGGATACGAGAGTGAATAAGATACAGCCCTTGTCCTCAAGGAGCATGAAGTCTAATGCAGCAGTTTTGAATTTGGCCTTAAATTATAATCATCTAGGATGCTTTTTTAAAAAGAATTCCAGTGTCTCAGCCTTACCCAAACTGATTAAAACCAAAATCTCTAGGGGCAAGACCCAGGAATCAGTATTTTTAAAAATTTCTCAGATTAACTCTAAAGTACCCTGTTTAAAGTTACCCCTGTTTAGTAGGAAAGAAAAAGGAATAAAAGGAATAAGTGCCATATTGCGGGTAACAAAAGAATGCCCCCCCACCCAGACTTCACCTGTCAAAAAAGTTTCCCTGGATGAGGGACCTTCTGGCTGAGTCCTGCAGAACAGTGTTAAGCATATGAAGAAGAGGAGGATATTTCAACAGAGGAAGCAGAATGTGTAAAAGCCTGGGATGGAAAGAGAGCACAATGCTGTAAAGTAGCACTACCCAAACTTCAGTATGCAGACAAACCACCTAATAATGTTGTTGAAATGTTGATTTTGATTCAGTAAGTCTGGAGTAGGGCTGAGAGTCTGCACTTGTAACAGGATTCCCAGGGATCCCATTGCTGCTGCTCTAGCACTAGCAAAAAAGTATAATTGGAACATAGGTATGCGAAGCAGGCTGGCAAAAATGTGCTAGAAAGGTCAGCCAGGACTAGATCCAGACAACTTATGCCAAGGAGCTTAGACTTGATCCTAGACTTTATCCCTAGGGCAATAGAGAGCACCAGAGGGTCTTAAGCCAAAGAGAAACAGAATCAGATTTGCACTTTAGAAAGATTGCTCTGGATGCCATAACAGAGAGGTCAAACAAAACTAAAGGTGAGTGTTCAAAAAGGACAGTGTGCAGAAATCCAGGTATAGACGATGTGGCCTGAACTACAAAAGTAGAAGTGGGGATGAAGAAAAGTAGAGTCCTATAAATTATGCTGGTTAAGGGGTAGAGAGATGGGAAAGTTGAGGGTGATTTCTGTATCAATTTGTGTTCTTTGTCGCAAACAGTAGATTTCATTCTGGCTGGTTTAACCAAAAACTGATTTACTGAAAGATATTAAATTATTGGATGGCTGGAGAAACATTCAAAGCTAAGCTCCTTGGAACAATGCCCAAAACATGCCACAAAACTGTCCAGATCAGAAATTTGTCACTGGTGTTCTCTATTTCAGCAAATGGTACCAACTGCTGTTGCTGTTGCCACTGAGTCCAAAATACCAGCAACTTGATTTTACTGCAGCTGCTACTGCCACCAATATCATTTCTCCATCAGGCCTTGAAAACCCTTCCCCCTTCTTTGTGCCTGAAAGTTCTGCCAACAAGGTGGAAACCTCATGCAGAGCCTGTGTATTCATGTTGCTTACTTCCACATTTAGTTTTGCATGATGTCTGCATCCTAGCTGCAAAGGAGGCTGGAAATTCGAATCCTGATTTCTACATGGGCAAGAGGTTGCTCGCAATGTGGGAATTCCCCAAATGTAAAAGCAATTCAAAAGATAATGGATAGGTGATGACAAATGTGCACATTCCTATCTTGGGAGACAGACGGTGGTGCTACTTACAGAAATAAGGAACACAAAAGCCCACACACAAAGAAAGAAAGAAAAAAGGGATGGGTAAAGACAATGAGTTCAGTCTTGGACATATTAATTTTCAGGTGCCTGAGAGACATCCAACTGGGCTATTCAATAGGTATTGGGATATAGGGATCTAACGTTCAAGAGATAAATTTGAGCCTTACAAGCACAAGATCCCTTACTTTATTCAGACTCTGATCAATTGTCATCACTCCAAGAGGCCCATTGAAAATTATACCTTTACACTGCTCTGGTTTTTTTCATAAACCTCATCACTACCTGACATTATATTAGATATTTGTTTATTTGTGCATTATCTGTCTTTCTCAATCTGTTTAATAAGCTTTATCAACTCAGGTTTTATTCACTACTATATCCATGTCACTTAGAACTGTATTTGGCATATTGTAGGAGTCGAATAACTATGTGTTGAATGGATAAATGAATGAATGAAAGCCATGGGGGTGGAGTGAGAGCTTCAGGTGGGCGTGCCCAGTGAGCAATCAAGGCCAAGGCTAGAAAATTGATGTTTAAAGGCCAGCAGAGGAGGCGGTCTCACGAAGGAATCTTAAGAAGGAATGTCTAGAAAAGAGAAAAGGAAAACCAAGTCTCCTGTCAGGAAGGATATTTCAAGATGTAGGGTGTGCAGATTGCTTATGGAAGATGACTGAAACATGTCCAGTGAAGTTAACCTAAAAACCTTTCCATAGGGGCTAGCTTCAAGAGAAGTAAAATTGCATTGTGCTGAGAAGTGACTGGAAGGTGAGACTCCGGAGGTTCTGAGAGTAGCAACTCTTAAATTTAGAGAATTAAGGGATAATTTCCCCTCCTTCTTTTTCCCACAAAAAGTAACTCTCACACATTCTACCAATTAAAGATTAATTTGTGTTAAGGGACTGCTATTAAAATGCAAATATACTTTTTAAGAAGAATAAGTTTCATTCACAAGTTAATGGGAATTACTTTAATCAGCTTCACACCAAGCGGAGTGCAGCTACACACAAAAAGTCTTAAAATATTAGACTTTTTGATTATGGCCTAGAGGAAGGAAACAACTGGGCTTGGGGTCAAGCCTGGAGCAAATTTTGGCGACCCAGACCCTGAAGGCAGTATAATACATGTATCAAAAAGTGCTATAAAGAGGAAGGAGATGTAAAGGTATTCTGAAAAAATCAGCTGGTCCTAAGAAAAAATTTGCCCAGAGGTAGTATCACCCTAAAAATCGTGTTTGTGCCAAATTGTTTGGGCCACAAGCCTTATCTTCCCTCTAGCTAGAGCCAGCACCCATTCAGTTTAGTTCACGTTTTTCAGGAGGTGGCTCCCCTTCTAAGTCCTGTCCTTCTGCTACTGAGAGGCAGAAGGGAGGAAAAGAGTAGAATGGTAGGGAGAGAAACAACAGTTCTTCTAATACTCCCCATTGTTTTCCTTGTCTCTTTATTAAATACAGAGCTCGTTGAGAGTAAGAACTGTGTCTTATTCCTCATATATCTCCAACACTTGGTTCAGGGTCTGGCATGATGAATGAATGTTTGTTATTACGTAAATACATGAATGCAGTTATTAATTAATCTTGGAGTTGGAATTTTCTGTATTTGTCATATCTTTAGAATGTCCTTACTCAAGCATGCTGAAGACCTACAATATTTCTTTTGCTTCACTTGCCAAAAGGAGAAAACAATCAGGGAGCTGCCATCTGATAACACTGCTCTCCCCTTTTCATCTCAAGCAAATGCAATTGAAGATTGAGGTGTATATAAATAATCCATTATTGTAATCATTATTATGCATTCATTTCCTTTGGAGTCAGTACAAACTTTACTTAGTTACAAGACTCAAAGACAATAAAAATAGTTTGTTATTTTTTTTCTGTATCAAATTAAATCTGATTCCAAGTGCCTTCCCCTACAGTCCAGAGGATTCTGGGAGAGTTCTAAGGACTTAGATTCTCAGTGGCCCCCCAAAATATGCTTCTTATTCAAGTCTGCATGATTCCTTGAAGGCAGTGGCTGCTTTTCTTCCTGCCATGCCAACTTAGTCCATGTAAGGAGCATTTTCACCGAGGCTAGCATCCCAGCAGCCATTCTTCTTTGATGTCTTGCCATATCCCCTATGGCTGGAATAAAAATGAGGGGAAAAGGGAGGTCAAGGACCTTGACTCATCTTACACTGGTAACTCACTAAGTCAAACTTCACTTCTCTAAACTCTTGGAGAAATTAAGGATGTCTGTCAGAAATGTTAACTGTAGCCATTTCTTTGTTTTCCCAGTTGTCATCTTCCAACAAAAAGATGATGCAAGAGTCCCCATTGTGGCCTTTCAGACCTCTTAAATTAGTGTGCCAGATATGTTTTGCTTGCCCTCCAGATCCATACTGAAGTATTTTTCACTCTGCTGTCTGTCCTGAGGCTGACCTCTATGGATCACATCGACAGGTTCCCATGATTTCTGGTTTCTGGTTGGGTGTCGCCAATGGTGAGCTCTGGAAGGAAATGAAAAGAAAATGGAGAGTAGGGTCAAGAATTTATTTCCTTAACTATCTCCCTGAAAGGTCACCTGGAGCTGGCTGTGCTTCTTGGCAGAAGATCAACTCCTTTTCTCAAGGGTCGCCTAAACAGGTCTCTACCTATGGATTCCAGACTCCGTCCCCTTCTCCCTTCCAGCCAAGGGAATGGTAACGTCTCAGCTACCCTCTAAGGTTCTCCTACAACACACCTTCATAAATAGTTTCTTTGCATTTTGTTTTTGTTTTGGCAACTGGCCAGTACGGGGATCCCAACCCTTGACCTTGGTGTTATAACACTGTGTTCTAACCAACTGAGCTAACCAGTCAGCCCATAAATAGTTCCTCTGTAAATAAAACTTTCTCCTATTTAGAGGTGTGCTATTTGATTGCTAATGGGACCCTGATTGATATAGTCAGTGTGTCAAAATTATCTATACTTTTTCTTTGACTATAAATAATATTTGACGTCTTCTTTTCAAAAGAATGTATTTGTTTATGGCATTTACCCATGGATTTCAAAGAACTATATAAAAAAATAATTCACACAACATTTCTTGGTAGAAAGATATGAAAGAATAAATTTTAAAAGAGAATAAAATCACAACTCATACAAATATAAAATCAACATGTGTCGATGATTTCTTAAATTAGTATTTAATTCAATAAGGGGAGAATCAGTAATATAGTACAACCAGTTCAAAGGAGAGCTCAAATCTCCTGTATTGAAGAATTCCAAATAATTTATGTAGTTATTCCCTACTCTAGGAGGTGGATCTTAACTCCCCACTCCTTGAACATGAGCTTGTTTAGTGATTTGCTTCCGAGAGTAAAGTATGAGAAGGAGGAGGTGGAACTTCACAATGGAGAAACCCGGCAAACACCACTTTAGCCAGGTGATCAAGATCATCAGAAACCTATAACCCCAGCCTCACTGTGAGAAAAATACCCAATTCTATTAAAGAGACATCCTACAGCAGACCTGAGCAGTGCTCCTCAAAATTGTCAAGGTCATCAAAAACAAGGAAAATCTGAGAAACTGCTGCAGCCTTAAGAAACATGATGACTAAACACAATGTGGCATTCCTGGATGGTTTCCAGAAAAAGGACTTTAGGGAAAAATTAATGAAATCTGAATATAGTATGGAGTTAATTAAAGTATGAAAGCTTGGTTGCTCAGTTCTGACAATTGCACTGTAGTTATTCGAAATGTTAATAAGAGAGGAAACTGGGTACGGAGTATATGGGTGCTCTCTGTACTATCTTTGCAACTCTCCTGTAAATCTAAATCTATTCTAAAATTAAAACCTTTTTTTTTTTTTTAAAGTGAGAGAACTCAAGGTGCTACACATTTATAGTCAGGTAAAGAATGTTGAAATCAATTTACAAATGGATGCAAAAGTTGCAAAACCAGTTGATATCCACAGGGTAATAATCAGTTGCATTCCACTGGAGACAATTCTACATTTTTATGAATAAGAGTAATTTTAAGATAGTTAACTCTTACAGATAGTCATCTCTACAGAGTTATAAGACAGCCTGGTCAAAGACAAACAAATCCTAAAGGACCGGGTAATACCCAGAGGCTCTGGCATTCCATTAAAAGGACATCTAGAAATCTCTTTTGCTCAATTCAAACCCTTTCACAATTTTTTCTAAAGAGGATACAGGTGCCAAAATTACAAAAAGCCCATAAAACAGGCTGGTCTGACTTGGTAAACGGGCTAACAGACATATATGAGGTCATGGAATGCTCTGCTATGTCATCACAACACTTATAAACTGAAAAATAACCCAAAGATAAAGATAATTTATCAGCCTACCCTGGGGAAACTCTATGGACTGCAGAAGATATACATTATTACTTAGAGTTAAAAGCACTTGCTATAATATGTTACCTAGACAACACACTACCAAATGGTGCAGTAATAAAATAAGAATTAAAAAAGCAAAGTGAACAGAAGAACAATCAATATCAAGTTCCAAACTAAAATCCATCCCCTGCCTGGTTGTATAAACTGTTCATGTTAAGAACAGACTCAACTATTAGATGAGAACTATCACTTTCCAGGCCTCATATTTTCTAATGGAGGGGTTTCCACTCCACCCCTGGCCTCAGTCTCTTCTTATAGTCAGAAGCAGTTCCATGACAAAATATTTGGTTGTCGTTTGGAGCATTTGCCCTTGGACTTTTGATTTCAAGCTCTTATTTAAATGTTTGTTTCCTTTTTCTGCAGAGTCTTAATGCATGTGGCAAATGTCTTGAAGTCAGAATACACATGGGCCTTTCACACCTCGGGTTCAGATGCCCTGGTAGGAGACTGACTCTTTATTGGGCACTCCTAAAGCAAAATTTGCATAGGCCAAATCAGACTATCCTAAACATTCGCTAAAATTGGTATGATGGAATAACATACCAAAACTTAATTTTACTTTTGTAAATATAATTTTGTTAGCTTTATCTGGTTGGCCTCAATAGATAATTATCCTGTATTCCCAAACTAAAATAGTTATTCTTTACAGCTGTCATCCAAAATGTAATTGTTTCATAAAACAACCCCTTGTAATTAAAGAACTGGGTATAAGAGGTGAAGAGTGCATTTTGCAACTAAATAGTCCTTTAGGAGATAAGGTAAGCACTGATGTTTTTCTCTGGCCATGGAAAGACGCCAGGAGCAGTGGCTGCAGTGGATATTCTCTATATGTTTCTTCAGATCCACCCGTCACCCTTCTGCATCCTATTCTGTGTCCCAGGAGGCTGTTCTTTCTGTACCAAATCAACCCTTACTCTCTAACTTCCAGTTGGCTTCAGCCAATGGGAGAAATGACAGGAAATCAAAAAATAGGAGGTGAAGGAAAACAGGCTACAGTTTGGCAGGGTTGCATTTCTCTATGAAGGCAACAGATCCTGTCAAGTGTCTTTCCTCCGGCCACAGCTGTTGCTGGTTCTTGAAGAAAACTGTTCCTTCCTCTTACCCCTTCAGAATAATAACTGCTTCCTGCTGTTGGTAGCCCTAGGTCTTCCACTATCCCCTGTTGGTTTATCTTAACCTTTCACATACCTGGTTAATGGCTCCTTTAGTCAATTCTCTCTTGCCAACCCTTTAAAGTGTGCCATCTTTTTCCTGTCAAGACAGCTGCTTTGACGTTTTTCCACGCCAGAATTATATCTGCCATTGTAAAGAACTGTAGGAACCTAATTTTTCATTTATATGTTGTAGTGGACATAGAACTGCTTCTTCAGAAATCCTTGAATCCACCTTTGTATAGAACCAGCACAGCTATTCATCCAAATGAAAGTCCTAATTTGGCCTTTCACTTTTCAATAAAAAATGTAACCTCCACATTTGCTCTTCTGATCGCTAAATTATAGTGTCTTAGGTCAATAATATAGAATAATCTACTCCACAAGCCCTTGACAGGGACTAAACCTTGAACCATCCCATTGCTCAGCACGTCCCAAAAGCCCAGATGAGAAAATTGATTAAGATTGGGCAAAATATACAAAGTTCATACATTAATCTTTAGTACAGTAGAACTGTCAGATCAGTATATTTACCTCTGAAGACTTGCATTCATTTTGGCATTGTATCAGGGATTCTGATTATATCAAGGAATAATTTAAGAAATTGCCCTAGAAATCTGATACTACATTTGCTATAGGGATATCGTTCAACATATTTCCCTCTGTCACCTGTGGTTAGTACTTAGGATCATATTTAAATATTCCCCACAGAAATTCAGCTTTTCTCACCCCCTTTGTTCTGACTCCTCACTCACCAAGCAACATCCTGATTTCTGTGTTACTTTGTCTACATAAAATGAATATGCTGGCCTTATAGACTTTGAGTATTTCTCATAGTAAATTAATAAAGAGACTTCTGAATATGATCTAGCATCCCATGCTTAATCACAGGGGGAAATGTTCTGATCATGCCCTCTGGGAGAATTTCTGCTCCATGTCATGACAATATTTCTCGTAATAAATAGCTTAATTAGCATTCTAGTTCTACCCCAATCTAATGTACATTTTAGTTAATGTGAACCAATTTCTCAGAAACTAATTGTCTGCTTAAGCTCTGAAAAAAAAAATCTCTGAGCTTTAAAGTGGGAGACTAAGTTTCATCCAGCCTTCCCTAAAATACGACATCTACCTCTTCCAGTTGCACTTCTACTTACTAACATACCCCTATGTAAAGTCTCAGGTAAGAGGCCCATTTTAGAGCTAAATCTTAGGAAAAGTTCTGCTTATCCCAAGACCTATAAAACAGATTATATTTTACTTCCTTATTCTTTTCTCTTTACAATCGGGAAGCTTAGTGTGAACTGTAAAAGACCTTTTAGAAGTGGATGTCAAACTTTTCATGTTTGTGAAATACTTTTGAATGTTAGAATTTGGGGCAGCCAATTTGAATGAATCAAACAACTTAAAATAACTCTAAATCAATTATTATATTATCTCAGAGGGCCTCGAATCCACCCTAGAATCCATGGTTCCCTTTTAGAATTATACGTATGTGAGAATTCTTCCTGCTCAGATAGTGATTTCTTATATAATCACAAGGCAAAACTCTCTTATATTCCAATGAACCACCACCTTCACCTAAAGCCAACTTAATGCTATGCTTTGCCGTTACTTCTAACTTGAAGCAAATTGTACAACCTGCTCCACCTGTGCAACGTCACATATGATGAACATAATTGTTTTATAACAAAATTTATTCATCTGTGAAAATTTTGCCACACATTGTATCATCTCGGCACTCCAGTCAAGAACCACTGTCATATCTATTTTCAATTTCCCCCATTGTGATATTATTCTATTTCTTTTACTCTTAATGCTTTATTTTTATTCACATTTTACTATTTTATTGCTTATATGTCTTGCCTTCTTAAATTCTTTGTGGAATGAGACTACGTGGTCAAAAAATAAAATACAGAAAGGAAATGTTTCTCTCTCCTTCTTTCTGCAGGTAGAAAAAAGAATAAATGAGCCACAACCTATTATTACATTACCCACAGTAATACCCAGAATATCCTTACCCAATAGGATGGTTTAAAGTAATATGCCATTTTTGAAAGTTTGATCATTGCCAACCAGATTCTGTCTATCCGAGGAAGGGTTTTCCAATTTATTATTATTCCTTTATTAAAGCCCCCTCACTTTGGAAAGATCTCTGGGAACCATATAATCTATTTTCAATAGACCTCCCTATCTCCTGCACCTATATACAAATGGACAGCAAACTCCTCTCTTATTCTGGGTCATGGCTAAGGGTCTCTGTGTCAAAGTTACTTTCAGACCTGTAAAATTTGGGTCTGGGAGACAAAGAGAGAAAAGAGACTCAATAGTTATAATGACATAAAAGTGCAGACGGTTAGTACTTCAACTTGTCTGTGCTTTGCAGACAAATATCAACAAATGTTGGAACCCCTGCAATGCAGCAATCAGAGATAATGCTTTTTGTTTCTACTAAAAGTGTAAGGCAGGCTTCAAAATAACCAGCAAACAAGCAGCTTCAATTTTGTGTACAAAGGATCATTGATTACACATGGATTATTTTCTTCAGTCTCACTACTTTGCATGGATAGCAAGTCAGTGATGTCATCTTGCAAAACGACAGACTCGAATGTATAGGCATACTGTGTCAGCTGAGACCAAATCAATGACCTGGGTAATGCAATCAGCGTTACACTATTATTCCTCCTCTGAACTCTCCAAGTCCATAGAAAAATAAATGCTAATCTCATGCATGTTCAAGGAATATGTTACGTGGGAAAGAAAATCAAGTCTTTTTTTAAATTTTACTTACATTCTAAAATGTACTTACAGAAAATGCATCACATAATTGAATATCATGTGTATTAGAATATGTATTTTTATTTTTGTATTAGTACCAAGTTAAGTAACTTATTAACAACCACACACTTTCTTAGATAAGAATATTTTCAGCGAGGATATTTTCTAAAGAATTGATCTCCAAAGGTATATTTACATAGCATACCAACACCTTTTCACAATTGGGGAATCAGAATGATTTACAGCATTCCTGATAGAAGAGGCAACATTGTTTTATTGATTGGGACAAGGACATTTTTGAAAGATGTATACCTTTAAGTTCCATCTCGTCTTGCTTTGTGATTCAATTGATTCATTGTTTAATCTTCATAATGGGCATAATATGGACTTAAATTAATCAGATTTAAAATTTTTTAACATCTGGAAACCTAACCTTTCTGAGTTGAAAAACGTTTCATCAAAAGATGTGTAGCGAAGAGACCCCATGAGTCTTTCCACTCGTATAAAAGTATACACTGAGCGCCTTTCACAGAGTTGTGTAGATTCTGCAGAAGGCTGAATATCTTATTTGAAGACCGCACATCCGGGACACCCGAGAATCAGGCACAGGCTCCGCCCCACCCCCCGGGACGTGACCATAGGCGGTCGGGGCGGTCCTTCCGCCGCGCCCCACCCCTTCCGGCCAGCATGTGCGCCAGAGGCGGAGCTTGCGGGGCGCGCGACCTGAACCGGTCGGACTGCGGCGCGCGGTGGAGCCATGGCTGATGGCGGCCGCACGCCTCAGGTCCGGGCGCTCCTGCAGCAGTGCCTGCATGCCCGGCTGCAAGTTCGCCCAGCCGAGGGGGATGCCGCGGCTCAGTGGGTGGAGGTAACGTCGGCCCGGCTGTTCTCGTTATCCTCTGGCGTGCAGCGACGGTTCTTCCCCTGTTTGGTTACTCGACCCCTTCCAGTCCACTCCCCGGCCTCCTTCCGAGCCGGGCGGGCCGGCCGGCCGAGTGGTGCGCGGCTTGTGCTTTGGGCGGCACGGGACCTCCGGCGGGTCGGCCCGGCGCTGCCCTCAGTGGCCTGCCTGGCTGCGGGTGGATCTTCGGTGCTGTACCACCGTTCCCAGAGCCAGGCTTATTTCCCCAAAAGAAGTATGTGTGTCCCTGCTTTGGGAGAACCTTAGGGATTTGAGCCTCCTCTCACCATCTGCCAACCTGAGCTCGGGGGACTTTGGTCCTAATTGTCTCAGATCCCGATTGCCCGTGATCTGTGCTGGACTGGTTCGAGCTTGTAGGTTCGGTTTACTACAGGAATTCAAGGTCTGCTTTGACTTGTGTCCCAGATCGTGTCGAATTCCCTCTTACGTTGACTGTAGCTTGGCCCTAGCATAGAAGTGAGGTTTCACAAGAAACAATTCTATTTCAAGAAGCTAAAAAAAAAAAAAATTAGGCTTATTTCCAACTAAGAAACAAAGACCACTACTTTTATAATAATGTTGCATTGCTATCGAATACATTTCTTCCAAAGAATTTAAAACATTTACGTCAATATGAGTTCCTTTTACAATAAGTTCAAATGTAAGAAAAAAATTAGTTCATAATTAAGAATCTTGGAGGTAACTCAGAAACTTTGACGTAGGAGAATCTCATTCACTCATCTCTGCTGAATTCGGTTCCAGATACAGCATTACTTAACACAATCCTAGTCATTGTTTTAAAAACTACCTTTGAACTATGATATGTAGGTTCTTAAGTCAGAATCTGTTACCATGTGCTAATATGAAAATACGTATATAGAAATACGTGTATAGGAATACGTATGAGCATAAAAATTCTTGTATTCTCACCTCTCCCATTTTCTTAGAAATTTTTCTTATTTCTTATTTTTGATACAACTTTTTGATGAGGGCTTGATTTCTCTTCCATATTTGAAATTTTATTCTTTTTATACTTGCCATCTTATCTGAAGAATTACCTATTTTTATAGTTGCCTCCTGGCTCTATAAATTACAAACTATTAATCATTTAGGTTCCTTCCATGCTTTTTATCTTTTTTTTATTCTTTATGCTACATTTCCTTATGCGAAATCACAGCTAATTTGTTACAGCTTTCCAAACTATCAGTTTGTGTTTATAAACTTTAAAAGCTATTTTTAAATGTTTTCTCTTTCACTCCCACACACGACTCAATTAATTTAAAAAGAGCTAACTGATTTAGGTGGTGAGAAAATGTAAATTCTTTCCTCTTTCTTACCTTTCTCTATCCTGTTCTGTTATTAATAGTTCTTGTTTCTTTAGAAAGTGTTTTAATTGTCAAAAGAGTTGAAGTTTGCTTGTTCTGAGTTTCATTCATTTACAACTTGCTGACACATTTTTTTCTTCCTGTGAAGACTAATGTTTTTCTTCCTAAGAAGTAACCTTCTTTAAGCTACAGTGAGAATTATCTCTACTTTTCCATGTATTTGAAGTGTTTTATACCAAAGAAGCTACAAGGAAAGTGATCTTGACTTTAAGAGAGGATTCTGTAGGTCACAACTTAAGATCTATTATTGGAATAAACAAAAGAAATAAGAAGGTAATGTGGTAAGTGGAAGGAACAGATGTCTGTTTCTGCAAATAATTAGGTACTTAATTCTGACATTGCAAGTGTCCAGATACGAATATGCTTAAGATTTCAGCTCTCCCTGAAAATGGAAAGCTCTGTGACAGTAGTGCAGATACCTGTATATTCACCTTGCCATCTCCTTATTCTGGTGTGCACTGGAGGGCCTTCCCTACTGGCCCTTGCCAGAAGTACATTTGCATTTTTTAAAAATGACTTTTTTCCCCAGGTAAATCATGTATGAGTGCAGAGCTGTATTTACATTTGCATTGAAAACTATTTAGATAACAGTTAGAGTCTAGAAAATACAGTTGAATGTTAATGCAGTCAACAGATAAATCTAGTCCCTATCACGTACAGAACAGTCTGTAAAGTGCTTTGGAAGTTGAAATGTGAAATAAATCGTGCCTCTGTCCTTAAGTTTATTTTTACATACTCATTTAATAAACACATATAACATTACTGTAAACCAGCACTGTTTTAAGCACCACACGTATGAACTCATTTAATCTTTGTAATAGTTTCTGGAGACAACAGGTTAATATACAGAATCAAAAATCTAATGATTTACTCAGCAGCAGAATCAAAGTCATTTATCACTTGTCTCTTTTCTATATAGTGTTTGTCTTACAAGAGCTATTAAAAAAATATCCAAGCCATTATGTAAAATAAATAAGTTTGTTTCCTGATAACAAACAAACTTGTGATGTAGAACTTATTATCATAAATGTATCTTTCAAGGCCTAGTCATTTTGTTTATTTAAAGCATTAACAACAATAACAATAATTGGGCAGTTTCCTGGAGTTTATAGAAACAGAATCAGACCCTTATTTCCATTATCTGTAAGTAGACAGATCAGGTGGAATCAAGAGTGATGATGTCAAAAGACATCAGTCAGACTGTTGCTTATCCATCAGCCATATCTGGTATAATGTGAATTCATTTAGTATTGAATAAATGGGGCCCCACAAACTAAATATTTCTAAGTCTATCAGCCTTACTTATTGGGACAGAGACTGGTTGACAGTCCTAATGATTTTGATTAGAAGTAAATGTTTGAAGATATAACTTGTCTTCACTATTCTTGGCTATGTTTTAAACTTAATTTTTGAAAGAAAATATAACTGAGGTGACTGAAACTTGAAAAAGATCTTTTCTCACATTTTTAATTAAGAAATCAAATCTATTATAAAATTTTTTTCTCTTCCCTTGCTTATACCTCTGTGTTTACAACAATTGTGAAATTGTATTCATTTAGCTCTGTATGTCTGTGTAATCTGAGTTTACTGTGGTGATTTCTCATAGGTTCAGAGAGGATTAGTGATCTACGTTTGCTTTTTCAAGGGAGCTGATAAAGAACTTCTTCCCAAAATGGGTATGTGTTCGATGTTTTTTTCTTTTTTAAGAGTGAGAAAGACCAGCAATAGGCAAATGAACCAGAAGGAACAAGAGGCAAAATCTTAGATTGTGCTGATATGTAAGTGTATTAATTACTTAACTCTGTCTACTATTGTTGGCTTTAGCTATTTGCCTATTTCAGAGTTTAAAGTAAGCAAGTATAATTATATAGATTGATTTAGAAGAGTGTACACACATACACGGACATACCACACTTCTGCCAAGAATACAGAAACTTGTTTGAAGCAGGGTGGCCACGTCGGGAGCAACAGTTGCTGCATTTTTTAATATAGTTTCCCTAATCCCCCAGAGTCCCTAACAGGGGCAATAGATGACATTTTATGTAGAACTTGTGGGTCCCATCAAACCTGTACAACTCAAGCTTACATCATTATTATGGAAGAATTTACGTGAACTGTTTATATCATTTCTTTCTAGGAAAAATATATAAATATAAGGTTCTCCTGGTTCTTGAACCCAAACTCTATCATCACTCCTTTAGGAACATGGAAGGCAGAGTCAGTGTTCAGGAATCTTTAAACAATAATTTATCTCCCTAAAGCTTGCTAGTATCCTGGACAGTCCATAGCACTGAACATTCCTTGTGGTAATTGCATAGGTTCAGATATACCAAATCAAATCAATATAATTTCTCAAGACAGTATTCGGATATAACAATTATGTCCCAAGAAACCCACAAACAAACCTGAAATAATGTAGCCATCCCTGTGGTGGGGGTTAGATTATATTATCATTAGTAAAGGATAGCTCCCATTAGTTGGATTAATAAGAAATATAAATTATACAGATGGGTAGTTTTAGCTTATAGAAGTTAACCTAGAAGAGCTAGCTTCAAATAATGGAACTCCAGGACAAATAGCCCAATAAGGAACAGCTTGGACAAAGAGGGAATTTTATACTGATATACAAAACATGTTTGACAACTTTGTCAAAGGAGCAAAACTAGACTTAAGAAAGCACTATGATAGGTGAGGATAGAAAGCCAATAACTGTAATAGTTTGAAATTTGAATCCAGAGGATAATAAGGAACCTTTGAAGGGTTTAAGAAGAAGATTAAATAAGGGGTCCTATTATAGAGGATATTAATCATTCTGTCCACTTTCCTAACGTAGTATTTTGCCATAGATTAAGTCTTTATTGGCCATAAAAAATATGATAGAAATCTTCAAAAACTGAAAGAAAATTTTTGTCATTCTCAGTTAAAATTGACTTCCTAAAGTTGTCTCGTGGAGTCTTAAATGGATCTTAATCAAAATAGGATGAAATAAGACCACCAAATTCATGCTGCATTTTGTTTTATGGTGATTAAATCCTTTGTGCCTCCGTATTTGTTTGTGTGACTTCTACATACTGATAATTGTATACTAACAGCATTAATTGAGTACATACATGCATAAGATTGGTGAATTAAAAACACTGATGAAGTCCACCTTTGCTTTTTTAGTGGACAGTCTAACACATGTATCATGATTCTCATTAAAGAAATATGTGACTCAAAAATCACATCTGCTGGTTTGAGTTTTAATCCAAATAAGTGCATCTGTTATTGATAGCATTAGCTTATACTTCCCTCTATTCTAGGAGGCAAAATAAGCCAATATGATGGGATTCTTTTAAACTCCACGCCATGTTTTTTACACAGATTCAGATATTTTTGATTAAATCATATGTACCTTGGTAACATAACAACCAGTTATATCCATAAAATCTGAAATAGCTCAGCTAACATAGAGATGTGTAGAATCTTCCTCAATTCATCTTCAGTGTAATTGGACTAAGCTCCGGGGACCTGTCAAACCTTAACTTCCCATATACATCATTATAGATACTTGACTGATAACCTGTCTTAGGATCTTTGAGTTTTCAACATGCCATTAATTCGTTGTCTCATTTTAATTCTACTTACTAATATTTGTATGTGCATTGTATTTACTTCTACATAGCGATAATTGCATACTAACAGCATTAATTGAATTCTCAGTTATAGCCAGTAGAGGGGGTATGTGGAAGTATAATAAATTGTAGTATTACTTCTCAGGCCTGTTATTCCAAAATTGCCTACTTAGTCTGTCACTAGCCTGAGGCCTGTATAGCTAGAGAGTGTTTCCATTAGAATAAAGAGCTCTGAAGCGTTACAGTTTCCTTAGAGGCAGTCAATAACGACTGCTAGCCACATAGCAAAGCCCTATTTATAATACAGAAAATTAGAGGTATTTAAAGTAGATATTAGTTCAGTGAAAATTGATTGTACTTAACTCATAGTTAGCGGTTCATTTGGAACTGGCTGATTTTTACCGTGTTAATTTTATGATTTGTAGAATGGGGCAACCTCACTAATATTTACTACAGATCTTCTAATAATTGAAAATATTGACTACCCTACCAGAAAGCATGCCTTTTGAAGCCTAATTTTGGGGCAGGAGTGTGAGGTTTGTATAGTTTCTTCTACCATTTGTCTTCTCAAGACTGTTCTCTGCAAACACAAGTCATTTATACATGTATAGAAGTAGGGAGATTCTAAGTCTATTTAGACATTTCTTTGTTTATTGTTTTGAAAATGTTTAATGTTAAGGTGTAAAGGTTTTCTAAGTTTAGGTTTTTAGCTACACACAGATATTTATGGTGATTTTGACACTTCTTATTAGCTATAAATAACCTCTTAAATGCTATAGAAATAATATCATCATGTTTTCTTATGTCTATGTGAAAATAGTGCCAGTAGCTCTATATCTTTTGACTTACTTTTTCAGTTGCAGCAATGAATATCTGATGATTCCTGCTTTCACCTTTACCCTTCTCCCATGGGTTATATTTGTAAAATGATTAATCCATGTTAATAGTACCTTTAAGGTTATGAAACTACAAAATCAGTTGATTTATAATGGGATTGAACCTGGAACCTTTGTCCAGAGTAAAACTCTAGGCAACTAAGTTTAAAATAATAAATGCACTAAAATTTTTATTTAAGATTCACTGTTATAAAGCAGAATTTATAACAATAAGTTGGAGGAAGATTTATGATGTTCTTTTTTCCAGTGGGATTTGCTTATGAAATAAAAGGACAGGGAGGCAAAGTATTATGTATTTTCCTGAGGCAACAATATTAGAGGTTCCAGTGTACAGTTAATTCATTAGATCTTTCTGGATGAACTTATTGTTAGTTGATCTTAACTACCAAGTTAGAGTTAAGACATCATGCCTTTTTCTCCATGAAATTTGCCTTATTTTTTATGCTTAGCTTATTTAGCTTAGTGAAGCAGTTTTTTAAATCTAAATAGAGACTTTGGGTTAGAAGCATGAGCTGACAAACTGGATTTTAAACATGAGATTTGCTGTCTGAAAGATTGATGACTTTCTTCATGTTTGTTTTTCACTTCAAAATGTTTTGCCTTTCTTCCCAACCCAGTTAATACACTGTTAAATGTGAAATTAAGTGAGACAGAAAATGGCAAGCACGTCTCTATACTGGATCTACCTGGCGACATTCTTATCGTTCCTCAAGCCACCCTTGGGGGGAGAGTAAAAGGAAGAAACATGCAATATCACTCTAACTCTGGAAAAGAAGAAGGATTAGAACTTTATTCCCAATTTGTGAATCTATGTGAAAAAGAATTAGCTGCTAACAGCAAGTGTGCCGAAGCTGGGGTTGTAGTGGAACATGGCACTTTTGGGAACAGACAGGTGTTAAAGCTGGATACCAATGGACCATACACACACCTAATTGAATTTTGAAAATTAAAAATTAGTTTCTACAGCTGTTTTCTGGTATAAAATGATCTGAACTATAATTAGATTTCTTGTTCTTCATCTTGAATACACTAACCTGTAGCATTTTTAGCCTAGAAAATCCTGGGTCCCCTACATAACTTTGTAATAGCTAATTGAATGACTTTACCAAGTCACATAAACTCTAGATCTCAGTCACCTTTTGTCCTGCTTTCTCCCACCCTTCCACTCAAAAATTTGGAAAATGCATCTGTTCGCTTCATAGTCATTAAAGAAATGACTATATTTAAAAGTTTATATTCTTAGCTATATTTAAAAGTTTACATACATTTTAAGTATTTTGCAATGAAGAAACTTGTGCAGCCAAGAAAAACACATTTCTTGTACTCTCAAATTTATATAGTAATAAGAATAACTATTTGTACTAAAATTATGTAAAATCCAGCACAAACCGATTATGACTTTGTCAATTTGCTTTGCTATTTCAGTTTTCCATATTTTGAGTGAAAGAATATGTGATTTATTATTCCTTTTAAAAATTTCTATAAAAATATAGTATGGAAATGTTGTTATACATTATATTACTTTCCAAGGACATCCAAATGCTTTACATTATTTTAAGAATCTTTAGTTGATATGGGATCAAGGTGTAGGGGATTAAAAGTTGTTTTTATTAAACATACCCATACAGATGGGTTAATGTTCTGTCTTTCAGTTTTTGTCAAAATCATGTATGTCTTTCTGTCTTTCTACCTTTGGTTTTTAAAAAACTGCTCCGTGAAATGTGTTAGTTAATAAAGTTTTTAGGAAGTTCCTTTCCTGTCAAATTAGATTGCTATAAAAGGAAGAAAAAGTAAAGCTTTCTACAGAAATAGTTTGAGAACAAATTGACTTGTTTATTTCTATATTATCTGCTGATGGTTTGGAGCCAGTGTCAGTTTTTTCTTAGTACATGTTATGGACTGAATGTCCCCTGACATCCCCTCTGCCCCCAAAGTTTATATATTGAGCCCCTGTCCCCATTGTGATGGTACAGTATTTGGAGATGGGGCCTTTTGGGGGTAATTAGTGTTAGATGAGTTCATGAGGATGGGGCCCTGATGATGAAATTAGTGCCCTTAAAGAGGAGACACCAGAGAGCCTGCTCTCTCCCGTCCACCCCCATCCTGCCACAAGAGGGCACAGCAAGAAGTTGGCTATCTACAAGCCATGAAGAGATTCCTCACCAGTTGTTGGCTCTGTTGACACCCAATCTTGAACTTCTAGCCTCCAAAACTGTAAGAAAATAAATTTCTATTGTTTAAGCTACCCAGTCTATGGTTTTTTGTAAAGACAGCCTGAGTTAAGACAGTAATGTGTGATAGACAGCTAATAAGATAAACATTTCAAAGGCAAGAGGAAGATACATAAGAAATTGAAAGAATAAATGAGTCAACAATTGGTGATGGGGAGCATTAATCAGCTACAATGTATATCGACAAAATAAAATTAAAAAAAAATAAAAATAAAAAATAAAAATAAATAAAAATAAAAATGGAAATTACACATTCTAAAAAAATAAATAAATAAAAATAAATGAGTCAACAAAAAGTAATATTCAGTTTTTGCAAACTCTTCTGACCTGATGAAAAAAGATAGGTTTTGTTTTTTGGCAGCTGACTGGTATGGGGATCTGAACCTGTAACCTTGGTGTTACAAGGCTGCACTCTTAACCAACTGAGCTAACTGGCCAGCCAAAGATATTTTTTAAGAGTGAAACCAAATATTTTTAATTACCAAGAAGTTAAAGAAATTCAATAAGCATCTTAAGTAGTTACTGAAGATTCCTTTGTGTCTTAACATTTCTTTAGGGCTGTGTTCCTAAGATACTTAAATTTTTTATTATCATAAAATATCCTATTTTCTCTATAACCTTCCTGTACTATTCTATTTTGGAACTTGAGAATCAATAACTGGCTTGGTAATGAGCTCATTGTCCTTAATTTTTGCTTTATTGATTCATGATACACTTATTGAAATGTAATAAACTATTCATAAACTTGCAAACTCCTGTTTTCTCAAAGCTTCTCCGAGGAGGTGTGTATGTCTTTCAAACAGATTATGTTACCTATTAAATCATTTTGATGTTACGTCTAGATAAGATGCTGACTCACAGCCCTAAATTGCTGTTTTGTGATTCAAGCAATCCTCCTCAAAAAATTTGCTTTAGGTACTTGTGAAGAATAGCAATTTCAGGCACATGAAGAGTTATTAAGTAGAAGGTGATGCCAACTTTGCCTTACTTCTAGGGAAGCTACGAGAGAAAAGGCAAGAGAACCAGTGGATATGAAAGTAAGCACACCTTGCCTTTTTGTAGCTCTTTGGCCCACGGTGCCCAAAGAACCTTCAGTAGATATTTTATCTTCATAGTGAAATAGAGCTCCCCACACCCTCATAACATACGCTATCTGCTTCTGTAGAATTGCTTGCTTAACCTAAGTAACTCCATTTTACCCTGTCTGACCTGCAGTCTACCCCTCCTTCTGCATGAGAAACCATTGACCTTCTCATAGAAACAAAACCCATTGCATAGAAACAGGAGCTATACAGAGTAAACTTACATGGGAACAGGAACCATACACAGTGAACTATTACATGGGAACATACACAATGAAAAGTTGTATGCTTGATTGCTCTAATGGCTCATTCTTGGCTTCTGTAACCTAGCTCCCTAGCTTGCTTTGTGCACCTGGACAAACCCATGTGCCAACAGCATGTAGTTTTTGCCTTTAAAAACCCCACAAGACCAAGGGCCAAAGCCGCTCTTCCTTGTTTGCTCCTTGGGAGATGGTCACTAGCCAGTTGGAGTGAGTAAACTGCACTTTTCTGTATGAGTGGCATGTAAGTGCATTTCTTGTGGGAGGGTGCCTCACAGCAATAGTGCAAGGGTACCTCAAATAGTTCGTGGAAAGATCTGTGTTATCTTTTTTTTTTCTTGGCAGGTGGCTGGTAACAGAGATCGAGCCCTAGACCTTGGTGTTATCAGCACCATGCTCTAACGAACTGAGCTAACCGGTCAGACCTTTTGTGTTACCTTTTAATTCTGTATTTCCACAATCTTTTTGAAGTACCCTGATATGTCTATAATGAGGATAGCAGTATGGAAAATAAGACAACACTTAGCAATTTTCTCAAGGTAACAATAGAGTGGAATCATTTCCATCTTCTTGACCTTTGTAGTGAGAGTTGTTGAAATTGATCTTATTAAAGGCTTAGTATGTCTCAGTGTGGGTCACTTGACAAAGAATAGCCAATAAATTGGTTTATTTACTAAATTAGGTACAGTAGGTTTGCACCTAATTTATGTACCCTCTGCCTCTTTTTCTGACATTCTAGAATGTTTCAAATAGAATATCATTCCTAAATACCATTTTATTTGTCAATTTAGAAAACTAGATTTAATTATAGATAATATTGTGTATATGACAAAATGGATGTGGTTTTAATATCTTGAATACCCTCATATAAAGTAAAATTAAATGCACTTTTACCATTCCTTCATTAGTTCAAGTCATAGAAGAAGACATGCCATTTTATGAATATCTGTGCTATTAATGATTTGTTGACTCTGTAATGAAAGAAATAAAATTATCAAATATCAAGATCAAATACTATAGAACACTTCTTTGCTACTTGTTTTGGAGAATGAGAACTCATACCGGTGTTATGAGAGAACAATCTAATGTCAGATTTTTACTATCCGTGATCAGCAATACAGGGGACCTGATTTGTTATGTTAAACTGAATTGTTATTACTAGATTTATATAACAAACAAAAAACATGCTAATGAAACTCCAGTGTATTTAGAAGTATATTGCCGGGCCAGCCCCGGGGCTCACTCAGAAGAGTGCAGCGCTTGGGAGCGCAGTGGCGCTCCTGCCGCGGGTTCGGGTCCTATATAGGAATGGCCAATGCGCTCACTGGCTGAGCGTAGTGTGGGCGACACCAAGCCAAGGGTTGCAATCCCCTTACTGGTCACAAAAAGACAAAAAAAAAAAAAAAAAGTATATTGCCTATTAATTTGTTGAAATAAGACTAGTTTCTGAAAGGGAAGAACTACTAGAAAAGTAAAGTTATTATTCTGAATCCACACCTTGGTGATGACTTTAAACATCTTTTTATTTTGATAATCTCCTAATTATTCTCCCTTCCTTCTATTTCTATCTCTAATCCTTTTCTGCAGACTGTCTTCAAGGTAATGTTCCTAGAACATGTTTTTCTCTATGATATTCCACTGCTTAGAAATTCTTATAACTCCTCTTTATCTACAGGACAAAGCCTAAACTTCTGAGGTTGGCATCAAGGCTCTCCATATTCCTTACAAGTGAATGAAATCACTCAAGGAGAACTGGAGAAGACCAAAATCAGAAACTTGAAAAATAAGATGTAAAGAAAGGCAAAGTGTGAGAGGCCAGAGGAGACTATAGAGATGTCAGAGAGGAAAGAAAGAACCAGAAAAGTGCATTGTTAAGTGAAGACACTTTCAAGATGTGAACAGTGACGAGGTCAGTGCCAAATACTGAAGAAAAATTGGATAACACAAGGACTGAGTAGAGGTGTTTGCAGAACTTATGGAAAATTTGGGTGTTTTCAATAATTGTTAATAAGGATTCTTAATCTTTTGTCTTAGGGCAGATGGACCATCTACACCAGAATCACCTGGGGAGCCTGTTAAAATGTGGTTTTCTGGGATCATTCTAAACATACTAAATCAGAATCGCAGGACATAAAAATCTGTGTAGTCTCCATTCTCCCCTCTAGTGATTCTCGTGTACACTAGAATCCCAGAACCACTGTTACTCAGAAGGAAGCCCCTGCTTCTAAGGCTGGTATCAAGGTTTTATAATCTGGCAACACCTCAACTTTTTAACCTTTTCTCCCTTTATTCTCCTATAGAAATTCTCTAGTATAGGTCTATTTATATTTTTCTTAGATCATGCCCTTGCCTAAATTCCCCTTTCTCTCCTCTAATTCATTATCATTCAATATGTAACACAAATCAATCTCTTTTGACCCTACCTTAATTTCTCCTGCCTCTGCCTTCCTTGACATTACAGTTGTGCCACTTGACACTCACTCGACAATCTTATGAGATTATGTACTTTGTCTTTACTTTTTTTTTTATGTTTATAGGTCTTGACTGCAAGAATATAAGTAATATTAGGCAAAGACGGTATAATAGTGGGCAGACAGTGCAGTATAAACTTTTTATCTCCCACAATATGTACTTCCATAGTGCTATGCCTGTTGTCCATGCTTAGTAATTCTTAGTAAATATTACCTGAGATAATGTAGAGGTATTAGTGGCCAGAATACTCTGTTTAAGTTATACCAGTACTCCATACATAGATTTCTTAGTTGTTAAGGAATGAAGAGAGGTTGGATGTGCAAGAAACAAGTTTCATATAGCTATACCCCTTGCTACCAGGGAGAAGCAAAGCAAAGCAAAACAAACAAAAAGCTAGCTACACCTTGCTTTAATACAATGGATAACACCAGAAAAGTTGGAGACAAACTAAAACGAAGAATTTTTGAGTTTCAGCACAAATGTAGGCATTGCTATTTCTATTTTATTACTTTATTGTATCAGAGTGGTCACTTTATGTATTCTTGAGGTTTACTCTCTGTCTTTCTCATATAATGTAACTATTTATATAATAGCTCTGTATGTAAAAAAGTGTACAAAATACAAACTATTCTTAAAATACAGAAGAGAAAAACTATTTTATTTAAGGAAACCTGTATTTGAGTCTTTCATAAAACAAATTTTTTGTAAAACGAATAAAAATATTTTGTTTACAAATGTGAATTTTGATTCAACAGTCTTTATTAAAATCCTTCTATATTTAATCATAAAATAAAGCAGTTCTGGGATGCATCACAAATAGCCAACCTTTTTTTTTTTTTTTGGCGGCTGGACAGTACAGGACCCAAACCCTTGATCTTGGTGTTATCAGTACCATTTTCTAACCAACTGAGCTAACCAGCCAGCCCCAACAAACCAACAAATAGCCAACTTTGAGATAAGTATGACCCTACTCTTTTTTTATTGGACTTTTCCATATGAATAAATTCTTATCACTGGGTTACTAGCATTTTTCTCTTAAGAAGCCTAATAAAATGACCAATCCCATCAGTTTTTTTATCTGAATGTGAAAAGGAGAATTTATGTAGAGGATGCACTACATCTTATGTAACAGAATCTGAGAAACATTAGCTATTGTTAAAAACATTTCGGGTTGGCAAAGTAATTGTGGACATTTCTTTTTGATGGGAAGTTATGGAATTTTTTTAGGGAATGTTTGACCACAGTAGCAAAAATGTAATCGTTGGCTCCAACTTTGAGATATTGTTTACTTAAGCTTCGCACTAATGTAAATAGACTAAGGCATACTTTCTATTTCTAGCATTCTTTTTATTTACTTTGTAGCCCCAAGGTAAGTCTCTTTATGAGCAGATCTTCAAAGTTTAGTTTGCTGAGTGCCTGAGTTATGTTTTCTCCTGATTACATTCAGGCAGTCCTCAGGGCTTTTATTTCTTTTCATTGTATACATACTTTCCTTTTTTTAACCCAGATGTTGAAAATATTCTTCCAACATTTGCTTGATTCTGCATGATGGATAGTTGCTCTCCATGTAAAGGTTGTACTCTTTAGAATCTGTAGGTCAGCAGTGGAGCTGGGGGTTGTGTGAAATAGTTTAAAATATGACTGCTAAGCCCAAGGAATTGCCCTCTAGTAAGGGACATGTTAGATACAGAAATGCACTAGGTAATACATGGACTGTGATATCTGGACAGCACTATATATGAGATATATAGAATAGCAGCAGAGGGATAAGACACTTCTGGCTGGGGTGGTAAATCCCTGTGTTAAAAAAGGCATGGCAATTTCAGCCATTCTTTGAAGAATGAATAGAATTTCTATAGGTACCAGGAGTAGAGGAGGGTATTTCAAGCTTTGTCTGGACTAATAGGTAATAAAGTGCCATTGAAGGCTTTTAAAGGGAAGAGTGACATAATTAAAATAGTTTAGAAGATTGACCTGGTTGTGGTACATAAGGATTACAGAGAGAAGAGAATTTGGTGGAGAGAAGACAGGTTTATTTACTTTTATTTTATTTATTTATTTATTTATTTATTTTTTGAGTAGTGCAGACATAAGGACATTAGGACTCAGTTTTAATAGGCTGGTGGCTGTAAGCATGGAAATGAACGTAACTGGAGATATTTGATATTGCTTTGAAGAAAAATACACTTCAGAGCAGCTGTTGGTTGTGGTGGGGCTAAAGAAAGGAAGGAATTAAAAATCACTCTAAAATTTCATGATTGGGTTACTGGGGAAGATCAATTCAGATTTTAACATGTTGAGTTTTGAGGCACCTGAAGGTTTATCCAAGTAGAAATGTCAAGCCAATTTGAATCTTATTTATAAAAATGATAGTTGAAACTAAGATAAGATTTGATCATCTAACCTTCACTGACTGCCCACTCTGGTAAGTGTGAAGAGGCACACTAAAGAAGAAGAGGTACATTAAAGAATAAAATGCACAATTTCTATCCTCATGGGGATTACAGCATAGTCAGCTGCAACGCAGAGAAACTAAATGTACCAAAAGAAAGGTAAAAACATTACTGTGGAGATTTGGAGATGGAAGAGATTTCATCTGATCAAGGAGCATTGACATATCAGATCTGTGAGACGGGATGACCATAGTGAACAATGGAGGATTTGAGTTCCAACCAAATTGAGAGCAACAGGAGGAAGAGGAAAAATTGACGAAGAAGTATCAGACAGGCAGGTGGAGGATACAGAAGAAATAAGTGGAAACACTAGTGTCCCAGAGATTAAGATTTCAAGAATTGGGGGAAAAGGTACAAACATACAGAAAAGTTGAAAGTATTATATAGTCAACACCCATATACCCACCACCCAGATTCTACAATTAGCATCTTGTTGTATTTTCTTTATTATCTATCTACCCTTTTGTCCATTCCAAGAGCAATGTTATTTTGTTTGGTAGGTTTTCAAATTCATTCCTCTTCTCCACTTTTGCTCCTGTTGGTTAACTTCTCCTCTCAAGCCTAGGTTTTATGTGAGTTGCTGCATTTCACCCAGTTTCCTATACTTACTGTATAGGAAAGCCTCTCTATTCAATGTGCTTTTCTTTCTCTGAAGAAAGGTCCCAAGTGAGAAAAGTCCATGGGAGAGATGATTCTTCCCTTCCGGTTAGGTTAGTTAACTATCCCTGGAATTCTGAGAATCCCTGGAAGAACAGAAAGAGCCTATTCCTATGTCACCCCATGATTTGTCCAGCTTTTCAGCAGTCTGTCAGAGTATGGTCTGAGGACTGCCTGAATCAGAATTACTAGGAAAACTTGTAAAAAATGCAAATTCCTGCATCTCACCCCAGACCTACTAAATCCGAATTTCTGAGAGGGGCCACTTAGACTGTATTTTAACAGTCACTTTTCCCAATCAGTGACCCTTACACATACTAGCATTTGAGAATTGATTGTATAGTGGTTGATAGCTATGAAGCGGGTCAAGAAACCTCTGCTGGAGTCTTGGCTTTCCCATGGACTGTGTGTTTTACTCATTCCCTCCAGGACTCATCATAAAAGAAGGGAATTGTACTTGATAAATGCTAAAATCCCTTTCAGCTCTATCATTTTGGGGAGCTATGAAGCCAGAATCTTTTAAATTAGAAGGAGTTGGTTAAACTTTAATCAGAAGAACTGAAAAAATGTTTAGGTTTGTGTTCACTTGAGCTACAGTTGTTTCTTTTAATTCAACTAGTATGTGAGTTATTCATAAAAATAACTACATTCTTCTTGTATATCATGTGTTTTCATTTGATTTTTAAAAGCTGAGCCATAGAATGAGCTCCAGGCATTTCACACAGTCTTTTGCCATTTCATAGCTCCAAGTTTCCTTGGTGATTCCAGTGTTCATAGTCTGCCAGGTCCACTTTGAGCCATTGCCACTCTGCATTCCTTTTCCATTGGTGATAAAGTCCTTTTTTATTTTTTCTTCCTATAAAGAAAGTGACTTATTTTCTCAGAGTTCTGAGTTGGCAAAAGTTACTACTAAAGTTTTAAAGCTCTGTTCACTAATGAAAGAGAAAAGTATCTGGTAGTCTCTAAGCAGTGATTAAATTTTGTGCCTCAATCACTGGTGTTAGATAGCTTTTCTGTTTTTTGAGACTTTTTTTTTTTTTTTCCTGTGGCTGGCTGGTACAGGGATCAAACCCTGGACATTGGTGTTATTTAGGTAGCTTTTTTTTCTCATTATAAATCTAGACCTAATTTTAGTTTCAAGATGATTTCAGAATATTGTTTAAAATGTTACTCAGTGTCCTTGCTATCATTTCATAAATAATAATGTGTCTATATCTTCCAACAAGTTTTTTTTTTAAATTTTTTTTTTTCCGGGGCCGGCCCGTGGCTCACTCGGGAGAGTGCGGTGCTGATAACACCAAGGCCCCGGGTTCGGATCCCATATACGGATGGCCGGTTCGCTCACTGGCTGAGCGTGGTGCTGACCACACCAAGTCAAGGGTTAAGATCCCCTTACCGGTCATCTTTTAAAAAAAAAAAAAAAAAAATTTTTTTTTCCCCAGTGGTGGTATAAATTTGCTGTTTGCTAAACTTTCCTAAAAATTCTATTGGCATATCCTAAATTGCTGAGGTTGTATGATCAGAATAAAGTTCGTCCAGTATACGGCCCATATATTTGTGGGTTTTTTTTTTTTTTTAGCATTGATAGTAATTATTTTTGTTATTTTAAAAATTAATTTATAACAACTATACATATTTATAGAGTACAGTGTGACATTTCAATACATGATACAATGTGTAATGATTAAATCAGGGTAATTATTACATCCATCACCTCAAAACATTTATCATTTCTTGTGTTGGGAACATTCAAAATTCTCTTTCAGCTATTTGAAAATATATGACAAATTGTTATTTACAGTCACACTACAGTATGAGAATTTATGCTTCCTATCTAGTTGTAAATTTGTATCTATTAACCAATCTTTCATTATCTTTCAGGATTGAAAGTACATTGAGTGCCAGATCTAGGATGACCATACATTCAGTTTCAGTTCAACCCATTGTCCCAGCTTACTTACCTACTCACTCACTTACTCACTTACTTACTTATTTATAATATATAATATATACTTCCTATGCCATAAAATTTACTACTTTAAAGTGTATAATTCAGTGGTTTTTATCATATATATAGGAGGGTGTGCAACAATGTTGTATTGTATAATATTGCAATGAGGTTGTACAGGGTTGTGCATTACCACTGTCTAATTCCAGAACATTTTCATTGTCTAAAAAGAAATTCCGTACCAGTTAAAGTCACTCCCCATTTCCTCCCTTCCTCCATTCCCTGACCACCACTAATCTACCTTTGGTCTCTATTTATTTGACTATTGTGGACATTTCATGTAAGTGGAATCATAAAATATTTGGCCTTTTGTGTCTGGCCTCTTTCACTTAGTACAATGTTTTCAAGGTTCATCCATGTTGTAGCATGTATCAGAACTTCATTCTGTTTTATAACTGAATAATATTCCATTGTATGGAGATACAACATTTTGTTTACCCATTCTTCAATCAACGGACATTTGCATTGTTTCCCTTTTTGGAATAATGCTGCTGTGAAAATTCAAGTGCAAGTTTTTGCATGGATATAAATATTCAGTTCTCTTGGTTATATACTGCCTTGGGTTGAAGGTCCCCCCAAAACTTAATCCCCACTGTGACTGTTGAGAGTGGGAAATCCTATTATGGTAATTGAAAGGTGGGGCCTTGAAGAGGTGATTAGATTGTAGGACCATGCGTAATGAATGGATTAATAGTGGTGGTCAGGGATGTGGTTCTGAGTGCTTTAAAATGAGAACACATGAGAATCTTCCCAGCCTCTGAAACTGTAAGCAATAAATTTCATTTTCTTACAAATTACCCTGTTCCGTGTATCTTGTTATAAGCAATAGAAATGGATTAATACATATACCTAGAAGTAGAATTTCTGGGTAATATGGTAACTCTATGTTCAACGTTTTGAGAAACTGCCAAACTTTTCCAGAGCAGCTGCATCATTTTATATTACCACTAAAAGTGTATGATAGTTTGTTTCTCCACGTCCTCACCAACACCTATTATTATTATCCATTTTTTAAAATTATGGTCATCCCAGTGGGTGTGAAGTGGCATCTCACTGTGGTTCTGCTTTGCATTTCCTTAATGGCTAACGATGTTGAACATATTTTTGTGTGCTTATTGCTCATTTGTATATGTTCTTTGGAAAGATGTCCATTCAAATCCTCTGCCCATTTTTTAAATGAGTTATTTGTCTTTTTATTCTTAATTATAAGAATTCTTCCTATATTCTGGATACTAGACTCTTAGATAAATGATTTGAAAATATTTTCTCCCATTTTATGGGTTGTCTTTTCATTTTCTTAATAATGTTCTTTGAATCACAAAAGGTTTTAATTTTGATGAAGTCTAATTTGTTTATTTTTTTCTTTAGTTATTTGTGCTTTAGGTGTCATATCTAAGAACCCAGCATATCTATTAATAGTTCCCCTTTTCATTCTCAAAAGTGTCCCAGTAGACAATAAATTATATGGAAACCCTATTAATAACTCCCTAATTCCAGCTCAAGGAAGCAGGGATAGACAGTTGGAGGCCCTTGGGCAGGTGTATGAATAATTACAATAATCCCCTCTTACCTCCAGGGGATATGTTCCAAGACCCCCAATGGATGCCTGAAATTGGGTATAGTACCAAATCCTATATATATACTGTATATTTTCCTATACATATGAGGGTATTTCAAAAAGTTCATGGAAAGGGCCGAGCCCGTGGCGCACTCGGGAGAGTGCAGCGCTGGGAGCGTGGCGACGCTCCTGCCGCGGGTTCGGATCCTATGTGGGAATGGCCGGTGCACTCACTGGCTGAGTGCCGGTCACGAAAAAGACAAAAAAAAAAAAAAAAAAAAAGTTCATGGAAAGATTCATATTATCTTTTAATTCTATTTCTCCATGAACTTTTTAAAGAACTTTAAACATACATACGATAAAGTTTAATTTATAAGTTAAGCACAATAAGAGATTAACAATAATAACTAATAATGACATAGAACAATAATAACAATATGCCAGCATCACTACTCTTGCACTTTGGGGCCATTATTAAGTAAAATAAGGGTTACTTGAATATGAGCACTGCAATACCACAACAGTTGACTTGATAACTAAGACTGCTACTAAGTGACTAACGGGTAAGTAGTGTAGAGAGAGCATGCAGATGCTGGACAAAAGGATGATTCACGTCCTGGCCAGGCCAGAGCAGGACAGACCACAATTTAAAACTTATGAATTACTTATTTCTGGAATTTTCATTTAGTATTTTCTGACTGTGGTTGATTGACCACAGGTAACCTAAACCTCAGAAAGCAAAACCCTGGAAAATGAAACTCTGGATAAGGGGAAATTGCTGTACTGACTCATTTTATCCTTATCTCACCATAGCCAGTGCCGTCATTTGGTTTCTCCCTAAAAGAAATCTGCCAGCAATTTTAGTTGCCATTTTGTATATTTATGCAACAAGTTTATGCTGAGCACCTACTATGTGTCAAGTAACTTTCTGAAGGGGGAAAAATTGCACCAGGAAATTGCAATGAGAAAATTTTTAAAGATGCTTTCCTCTTTTTTTGTACAAGCAGTATAACAATTGCAAATATTGAAAAGATAAGAAAGCTCATAATCTCATTGCTCAAATACAATTATTTGATTTTCATTTATTCCCATATAATCTTTGTTCATAACCACACACATATTTTAACATAATTCAGTTAGCATAAAGGAATTTTATACTTTGCTTTTTAAAAATTTAATAATTTAAATATTTAAGAAAACTTCTTTCTTGATTTTGATCTCAGTATAAGGGAGAGGAAGCAAACAAAAGGAGAAGATGTGTAAGTCAATAAAATATTAAGATGAGCAAGAATAGTCTATAAATGGATTTGTGCTCTGTTCTGTGAGTGCCTGTATGTTGGCAAATTGAGTTCAAGAGTTTATAATTCTATTCTATATTATTAACATTTTTCTTTTTCTTCCTGATCTATGATTCAGGCTCCACTGATTATCTTAACCATGTTATAAAGGTAATTTAATTTCTAGCTATTGTTCATAGTGGTCAGTATTAAATATTTGCATAAAGATAAACATCTCTCCTTTAAGTCTGTAGCTAACCAAGAAGTTTGACAAATAAACTAATCTTTATTAGAATTTGCTTCAAGGATAATGTATCCCAAAGAAGTTAATAATCTGTATATTTGTAAACATTTTCATAGGCATTTTTCATAATATTGTATATAGTTTTTCCTCATATATGATAATTCAGCAAGAAGACTAGCAGCTATGTAGAGTTTTGTCTTTTTACTAGGTAAGTTCAATTTCTTGAGCTAGACAAATAATCTTAACTTATGAATGTTACTACAAATTATTAGGGTCTTAATGTTATCTTATATGATCATTATTCCAACATATTTGATTTTTAAATGGATGGTTATCCATCTTCAGTTTTTACATTCAAATATGTCTCCAGTTGGTGAATAGGATTTCTGTGGGATGCCTTATATGCTTCTTGTAAAGAATGGAACATCTCTCAATGAAAGCAGTGAATTTTTTCTTCGGTTATCTGTCTACGTGTAAACAGTTGACTTGCCTACAGAGCCTGCAACAAAAGTTGAGGGTTTGCACAATATTTAATTAACAAAGCCCTCCTCCTCAGTCCTAGCTCTGGATTGACCTGTCCCATTTTGGGGGTTTTGGCTTATGTTTAGAACTGAGCTGCTAATGTCATTAAATTTTGCTCCTTCACCTTGATAGATTAACTTTGTGATTAATTTAGCTTGTGATAGTGTTTCCTGTGGTTCCCATCAGGGACTTTCTGACAGGGAAAAATTGACCAGCAGACTAAGGACTCTCTTCTAATTCCTTTTAGCCCCACTTTTATTGATTCTCTACAGACATCTCTTTCCCCTTCTTAGAGTCTGCTCCGGATCCCATTATCCAGAGCCTGCTCTCCCTGGCTGCTGGTTGCTGCCTGATCCTCCCTGTCCACTGGAACCTTCCTGTCCTGCTGTTTACTCTTTCAGGGTCACATCCTCCCTATCTTCCAAGGTGAAAATTGTATTAAAGCAATAAGCCAGAGGATATTTCCAGGGTCTTCTCTCCAACCCCAAGTTAACAGCCTCTTAACGTTGACTTCCTGAAATCTCTCTCCTCGTCTCATGAAAAACCACAGGAATGATTCTAACTGTGGAATTTTAAAGCCAGATGTCAGGGGAAAGGAGACTCATAGCATACTACAGATTCATTTTAAGTACTCTTCACACCTTGCCAATTACACTCACCCACATGTAGGAGGTAACACTTTTTTCTCCCCCAATATGTTGATGATCATGGGAACTTTTTTTCCCCTCAGGCCCATTGGATTGAGAGCTAGCAACATTATACCCAGAAACTGATGTTTACATGGCCAGTGTTAATGAATTACTGTGAGTACATATTTGATATGCCACAAGCATATAACTTCTCATAAACATGTGAGTAAGTTGAAAGAAAGCCAAATGGAAATAATTGTCCTATGGAGGTGGTAGGATTTTTTTTGTCTCCTTGAGTTTTAAAAAACTGTATTTTCAAGTTGATGTTAATAATATTTTAAAATAAATATGTGACTACATACCTATAGATGAAAGACTTTAAAAAGTGTTGTTTAGTATATTTCATAGAGTTTGGAACATATATACTATGACAGTACGGAAAAGATATCCAACAAGGATCAGAATGCCTGGTTTTAAAATCCTACTTCTGGAATCTTGTTCCAAAAATGGACAGATCGCTTAGCTATTCTGGGCTTTGGTTCCTATTTCTTGAAAATAATAGCTACTCTATTTTGAAGATATTTTTTGTAAGAGTAACAATAGAATACAAGGGCACTTCAAAAAGTTCATGGAAAAATAGAATTTAAAGATAACACAAATCTATGAACTTTTTGAAGTCCCCTCATATTTGAATTTTAAAAACAGAGAAGATCTTAGGGAGCCCCTAATACAACATGCTCATTTTCCACAAGAGGAAAACAGAAAACAGAGTCCAAAGCGGTTAAGTGGCTTGCATAAAATATGACAGCAACTTTGTAACAAAACCATAAAGTTTATGTATATGTAAAACACTGTATTTCTTCATCTGATCAGAGAATGAGGATTTGGAAGGGAACTTCAGTGTCCTAAGTCAGGCAGGAACATAACTGTAGTCATTTCTTGTGTAAGACATACATAGTTGTGGGTCTGCGTTTGTTCAGTATTCCTGCTTAGAACCACTAGCCCTGAGTTTAACTGCTTCCTTTGAGGTTAAAGGGCCTGCTATTATTTACTTGCCATCATGAATCAAGATCTATGCTGCTATGTTTTAAGCACTTCTTGACTGAGTATTTATAGTGGTAGTTTGCCTACTGAGGGAAATCTTACTGATGGCCAAAAGTTCTCATTGGAAATTTAGTGCTAAAAGCTGTCACATATTAGAGCAAGCTCAGCAGTACATTAACACATAATGCTTGATAGACCAAAAAGTGGAAAGCTTTATCACAAAGGGCCAGTGGATCTTTTGTTGAAGTATCAATGTCATTTCAGGCTTCAGATATCATTGAAATCAACAGAGTAGAAGCTGTGTTCAACCCATTAGCTTTGTTACATGAGCTTGCCTCATGAACACCCCCGTTTCCTCAGTGTTTCCATCAACACTGAACAACCTGGCATGACTGGAGTGGATCACTAATAACAAAATTCCACAGCTTCATTTCCCAAAGTTTACTCCTAGGAACATTAGTTGTAAAAGATATTAGTATGCATTTCTTTAAAAAAAAGAAGGTATTATATTCCATTGTCAAATAAGCTTGGGAAACATTGCATTAAATGCAATCTACTACTATACATAATGATTATCTAAGAAATGGTTATGATAGAGTTCTTCAAACTTATTTAAGAATGTCTTTTTAAAGGAACTCCTACGATAGGGCTGGCCCATTACTCAGTTGGTTAGAGCACAGTGTTGATAACACCAAAAGCAAGGTATTGGTCCTGGCCAGCTACACCAAAAAAAGAAAGACAGAAAGAAAAATTTACAAAGGAACTCCTATTTACCTCTTGAGGAATACAGTCAAGAGGAGGACCCTAGAGTTCCATGGATATACTAGAATTCTATCGTTTGTGTAATATTGTTCTACCATCATTGAATTTTATAATCTCAGACGTGAGCTTAAAGATAATCTATTATTTTCAGTTTCCCATATGTTTGCTGGTTGGAACCTAAAATCATTGCATCAAATGTGTTTGAACAATAAATTAAAGTGGGATTATCACATAGCAAGTTAAATGAGTAACCTCTGGTTTACTTCATAATTTTTACATACACTATTAGATACCAACTGTTCTACTTCTGAGAATTCTTCATTTACTGAAAATTATTTCTGGAAATTATTCTGTTATAGAAATACAAGAAAATGTAGTGTAATGCTTTATAGTGATAAATATAAAATAAATGGAAAGTGTGTAAAATTCTCCATTTCTTCAACAAATATCTGATGAGTGCCTTCTTTATGAAAGACAGTGACACCAACTAAGTTGACAAGCTGGAATAAGTTGGGGGTAGAGAGTTAAGATAAGTGCCTAATAATTCTAGCTATCATTTGAAAATAAGCAACATGCTAGTTATTTATATCATATCTCAAATCCTCAGAACACCCTAAGGAAGGAAATAGCATTTTCAATTTATGAGTGTGGAAACCAAGCTTCAGATATATGAAGTGGTTTTTTACCTAGGTCGTGCCTACTAAGTGGTGGAATTAGAATTCGAACACAAGTCACTGATTGCAAAGGTATGTTCTTTCCTCTAATTATAATACAGCTTCCTCTTCATTATGACTCAAAATTTCAATTCGAGATTGAATAAAGTATAAACAAAGTATAATAGTAGTTGAAAGGCAGGACACATTTTCATTTGGTTAAGATAATGAAAGTGGTGTTTTTCTGAGTTCTGTCCTTGTTTTCTCTCTTTATTTTTTTCTTTCATTGTGTCAGCTGTCAGCTCCAGGTGGAAAAGTTCTGGATCTACATCTCTGTCTCTGACCCCTCTTCTGAGTGGTCGTCCCGCGTTTCCCTTTGGATGCCTTATTGTCACCTCACAAGTAACATGTTTAAAAATCAACTCATTATTTTCCCCTCTAAACTGACTCCTCCTTCTAATTTCATTTTTTTAGTCACTTAGGTCAAAGTTTGGAGCCAACCGTGAATCATCTGTAAAAGTAGCAGTTGGACTCAATGATGTGTAATATCCCTTCCAGCTCTAAAATTCTAGTATTGTTACTCTTATTCCACATACTCAGTCAAAATGAATTACTTTCTCTGTTTGGGCCCACTCAAACTATTTTCCAGAGTGTTTTCAATATCTAATAGAGCATATCTTGCTCATCATTCTTATGCATCCTTCAAAGCCCGTTTAAATGTCATCTCTTTCTTTAAACCCTTCACAAGCGTCCCAACTGGTCTGCATAATTATTGTTCTCTCCTTCAGAATCTTGTAATACTTTTCTACCTTTCTTAGGGTACTTTACAATACCCCATACACAAGCACAGAATTTATATTATATATACAAGTGTACTTAAAAAAATTCATGGAAGGATTTGTATTATTTTTTAATTCTATTTTTCCATGAACTTTTTGAAATACCTACATATACATATCATATATAAAAATATATCTCCCATATTAGTTATATGTATTATTCTTTACAGTACCCTATACTACATATACTATACGTAATATATATTTCATTTGTATATATAGCATGTGTGTATATATACACATACACTGTATGTATATTGTACTGCAAATAATATAATATATAATATATGTATATAACAAATATATATAATGTGTGTATATGTATAGGATGTTGTAAAGAATAATATATAACTAACATATGTAAAGTATATACTCATACACTCATAGTGTATGAGTATGTATATGGTTCTGTAAAGAATATATAGAACTAATTTATATGTATAATATATATATATATATATAGTGTACATGTCTATATATATTAAGTGGATTAAGGAGGATGCCAAGAGAGATACTTGGCAAGGGATGTTGGAGACTGAGCAGGGTGGGGAGGGCTGTGAGCTAGGCATGAGCACAGGGTGTGGGAACAAAAAGGGAGGTGGGGAGCTTGAGGTGGCTAATTTTACAGTTTCAGAACATTAGTGCGTTATGGGCAGCATCCTCCAAAGGAACAGATGGCAGCTATGGGTGATTGCTTACATATGGGGGGTTGTTCAAATGAGTAAATATCTCAAGGATAATAGGAGCCAGATTTCTTTCTGTAGGAGAAGGGAGTTACAAATGTGGAAGGCAACAACTAGAATGAACTGTGTGATGCTGGTGCAAGTATTACTGTGAACATATGGCTTTTCTATATTGTTAAATAAAGAAATATGGCTCTAAATATGTGTGAGTGTACATGTATAGATGTACTGTATATGGGTATGAATGTGTAAATATTCCCCAGACTGCCTGGCCTGTCCCAGTAGTAGTGAACACACCTAGTGCTTCTAAATACTATTCTCCACTAAAAGAAGCCTGGTCTCCTGGATAAACGGCTGCATCCAGAGTTAGTGCAAGGTGAGCCTGGAACATATTATTGTGCCAGAAGGTAAGGGAGTGCTCAAAAAATGATAAGAATATGTCAAAAGCACACAATATAATAAAACGTTAATGTAGAATTTGGATGATGGGTACATGGTATATAAAACTTTCAAATGTTCTGTATTTTAAAAATGTTTTACAATAAATGCTGGGGAAGAATTTCAGACACACACACACAAAGACATAGAAGTCAGAATGAATGTGGCTCACGACCAAACTTGGGACAATCTGAGCATCAAAACAAATAATGATAGACAGATGATAACCCATTTAATAAAACAGAGAACTCTGGATCCATACTGAAATAAATACGTTAATTGAATGTTTGATGAGAAACAAGATATTTACAAATATCTTGAAGCAAGACAGTTTCAAAGATTCTCCCCCACAAAATACTAACTACAAAGGGGGGGGGGAACTTTACAGTGGAGAAGCCGGGCAGACATCACTATTAAAGTTAACATCAGTAATGAGAGAAATTAAAATCATGCTGCCTAATAGGATGCAATGAGAAGAACACAGCATCATTTCTATGACCATCCTGTCAAAGAAAACTAGAATCTAATCATGAGTAGATGTCAGACCCAAAGTGAAGGCCATGTAAAAATAACTGGCCAGGAATCTTCAAAAGAGTAAAGGATATGGAAGTCAAGGAAAGACTGAGGAAGTGTTCCAGACTGAAGGCAACGAAAGATACAATAAGTAAATATAGTACTTGATTCTGAACTGAATCCTTTTATCATAAAGAACATTATTGGGACAATTGGCAAAACGTAATGTATCACATAAATGTTTTGATTTTGATAGTTATATTGTGATTTTGTAGAAGGTGCTTGGGGACAATGTGGCATGGTATCGGTAACTTAAATGTCAAACGATTCAGGAAAAGTGTTCTTTATACTATACTTGCCACTTTTTTTGTAAGCTTGAGTTTGTTTCAAAATAAAAATTTAAAAATTACATTCCGAATGCTGAGTAAAACGCACATGACTTGGAGCTATTGGTCCTAGTTCCACCATGGACTCAGTGTGTGACCTTAAGCAAGTCACTACCTCAGAATCAAGACTACGTAGGGCCCCTTTTGCGTGTAACATTCCACCTTCTACACCCCCAGCACCGGCCCAGCTCGAATTTCTCCAGCCTCCAGACGTGTTTTTGCCTTCAGATGCCTCAATGCTGTCCCCACGGATTCTGGCTGGCGATAAAAACAGACAAAAATAGTTGTGGCCGGAATCTCCGGACTGCAAAGCCGCTGTCCTAGCCTCAATTTGAGCCACAGTCTCCTCCATCGCTCTTTCGGCGGTGGAACAGTCACGCCTGCCAGAGTGGGCGCTCGATGGCTCGGCGGCCGGCTGGCGGGCCTGGGACAGCACGGCGCAGGGCGCACCCCCAATCGCCAGCTCCCGCCGCGCTCGGCGCTGCGAGTTTTCCGGCCACGCCCCGCGCGCGCCCCGCCCGCCCCACTGTCCCGCAGTCGCGGCCGCCGGCCAGTCCCGGCGCTGTCCTGCTGCGGCGAGGATCCGGTAAAGTGGCGGGACGGGGACGGGTGCTGAGCCGAGTGGACATCAGAAGGCGAAGAGTCGGGTATCCCGGGAGAGGCGGCGGCTCCGGGCGCGAGGGGGCGGTGTCCGGGTTGCCTGCCGGCTGGGAGGGACAACGCACCGTGGCCAACACCGTGAGTTGAGCGGCTCGGGGATCCCTGGTATGGTCGCGGCGTGATGTGGTCGTGTAGGAAGCTGGCACCCCGGTGCGGGAATGAGTCGAGGGGTTAGGTGTCGTGGCCCAAGGGGTCGGAGCCCGGCGAGGAGAGGCTGACTAGGACGCGGGGTCGGCCGCTGGCGGGTACCGTCCGTCCTTCCTGCCGGGCTCTGGAGAAGTCTGCTTTCACGGGAGTACAACAGGTAGGTGTGGACTCTGCGCGTCTGCAGGAGCCTGGGACGCCGAGCGTGAGGGGAAGGTCAGGAGGTCGGAGCCCGCCTCGCCCTCGCGCCGCTCCCCGGACCCGCCCTGCAGCGCCCGCGGTCAGCCAGGAGCCGGGCCCCAACCCGGGCTTCGGGCGGGGTTCTTCGGAGGAGTGTGCGTTTCCTGCAGGCAGCGCTCCAGATGAGTTTCCAGAAGGGATCCGTGGGGAGAGTGGGTATTGCCTTCCACGTGGAGAACTGTTTCCAGTCTTCTCAGAGGAAGAAAGCCTTTGCTGGGGAGCATTTGCTTAGTATGAGAAAACGTTTATTTCTTCCTGCCTAACTCGGCCGGCACGACGTCATTTCAAGTTCTTATAAAGTGTTTAGAAACTTTATAAAGCGCTTAATGGTACTTCTTAATCACTATAATGTATACTTCGAGCAAGTTAAGATAATTTTCTGAACTGTCAAGTCAGATAGTAGTGGTTAAATAGTTTGAGCTCCTTCATAAAAGGTCGTAATTGTACCTGGTTTTTGTTTTGTTTGTTTTGTGGTTTTTTGGCGGCTGGTCAATACAGAGATGAACCGTGGACCTTGGGGTTAACAGTACCATGCCCTAAACTGAAATAACCGGCCACCCTATGTATTGTTATGTGCATCTATTCAACAAATATTAAACGCCTTTTATGTGCAGGCTCACGCCCTTAAGGAATTTACAGCCTAGAGGAGACGTTGAAAGTTTGAGGAGAAAAAGAGGCCAAGTACAGTTAAGAACTTTCAGATAAAATACTCTTCGGTGAGATTATTTAAGGCGTAGGGAAAGCAGCGGGAAGTGTCACTAGAACTGGGCATTGGATGGGGAGAGGTGAATTGTCCTATGTCTTGTTCCAGATATTTTAGAAAGTATGTCTTTGAGAAAGTGATTTTAGATAAGCACTGAAGCTGAGATTTGTCTTACATTTCATTCAATACCTTTGACTTTTTTGTGTGTGCTAAGAAAAAAATGAGTAAGTAGGTTTACAACATAAGAATAGTGACAATTGGAGAATACTGGAGATTCGATTTGTTGTGCCTTCGAATGTAGTTTTTTTACACAGATAGCTATAGAGTAGGACAAGACTCCTGCCTGAAAGTCAGAAGACCTGAATTCTAGCATAAGCTCCTCCACTACTATTTGTTGGTCTTAGATGAGGTCGCTTTTCTTTTTTTTTTTTTTTTCAATTTATCATTGTATCCGACTTTAGTGACAGAAAATACATCTAAATACATTTAAAAGAAAATCCAAAGTACTTTTAAATTTTAGAGTTATTATTTAAGGTTAACTACATTAATTTAATGAATACATTCTCTAAGGAAAAAACTAAAGTGCATTTTCACTTGTCTTTAACCAATGTACTTATTTACCTTTCTTCCTTCCAGCTTTATTTCAAAAAAGAGATTGAGGCAGTTTATAATAACCTTTCGAGCCTTTCTTAGTTACAAATAAAATAAAGGCTTAAATTCTGGATTTTTTTTAAGTTACAAAATTATTTTATTCTAAGTCCTGGTTAACCAGTTTAGTGACATCTGAATTAAAAAATAAAAGTTTTATTGAATCTTGTGTGGCTCATTTATTATCCCATAGTATAATTGAAGGCTTTGAACAATCCTTTAATGAAACCATTGTCCTTTTATATAAAAAGCCCTTCTGCTTTGTAAGGAGATGTGGAGAAACTGTTATTAAACCTCATTGAACAATGAATTAACTGGGGTGCAAGGAATTAGTAAAGACTTCCCTATAATTCTTTGTATTAGAATAGGGGTTGGCAGTCTACAGCCTGTGGGACTGATCCATCCTGCTGTCAGTTTTTGTAGGTAAAGTTTTATTGGAACACAGCCATCCTCATTTGTATACGTATTCCTTATGGCTGCTTATGTAATGTCTATGAGTAGTTGTGATAGAGACTATGGCCCACAAAGCCTAAAGTATTTACTCTCTGGTACTTTACAGAAAAAATGTGTGGACCTCTGGACTAGAACACTAAACGTTTAATTACATTAAATCTTTTGTAGGAGGGAAAAGGCTAAGTTCAGTTTTAATTCTTAATCTTGCTTTTTCATTATTATATCAGGTAAGTGTAGGATCCATAAATGCTTCTAGATCCTGGATGTGTAATGATGAAAGAGGGGCATGGCTTTTCTGCTGTATTTACCTCGTATAAAGTTTTATAATTGCAGCAATTCTAGCCTTTGGAAGGCTGGAGAAGGGGAAGAATTTTTATGTTTCTCTAACATCTTTCTAATTTTTAGTTTTAATTTAGATCTCGTATGGAATTTTTTTTTAATTTAGTAAACTTCTCTTTTTAATAGGTCATTCACAGTATTTATCATAAACAGCAGTAAGTTATCTTTACTCAGAACATTTTTTTTTAACATGAATCTAGTAACAAGCAATTGGTCTCAAGATCAGACAGAATATTAATGGAAGTGTAATTATAAACATGAAATCAAACGTATATTTACAGTAAAAACTAAATGAGAGATTAGAACTCTCTAATCAATATTTTAGATACCCAACATATTGAAACTGGAGCATGTATCCTGAATCATGTTTGGACTTTTTGTTTTTTCCATACTGGTAAGAACTTAAAAGATATTTATTTCTAGAAAAGTAGCATAATATAACCATATTAAAGCACTGTGTTAGTTACCTGCCCCAGAGATTGAAGTTGATTATGTGACATGAAAGAAGGAAAATGTAGAGAAGGTGATAATCCTAAATATTTAAAGCTGTATGTATACTTTTGTTAAAACTATAGTATGGTACAAATTTTACTAAATAAAATGTTTATGTATGTATTTCTTCAGTAACTTGTCTCTATTGCTCAAATAATGCTTTTCTATACAACAGCATGTATATTATATCCTTTCCTGTTGCATTTGTAGGTTTCTGGATGTTAAATATATGTATTTTTTTGTGTCTATACACAAAATAATACAAGTATTACGTTTTTATTTAAGTCAAATTACCAGAACACTGAAATTACCCATTGAACTTTTTTAAAAATTTATTTTGGAAGGAAGTTGTGGGGGTAAGGAAAAAAAAAAAAAAAACAGGTATACAGGTGCAAAATCCCTTAGTCTTTTTTTTTTTTTTTTTTTTTTTTGGTCTTTTTCGTGACCGGCACTCAGCCAGTTTCAGCCATTCCTATATAGGATCCGAACCTGCGGCGGGAGCGTCGCTGCGCTCCCAGCGCAGCACTCTCCCGAGTGCGCCGCGAGCTCGGCCCAAAATCCCTTAGTCTTAATTCCAGAGTTCAAAAGTTTTTCTTAACTCGTTTGGCAGCAAGATATGGCCTGAAATGATGCAAAGATATTTATAGTTATTATTTATCCCATCTTATGTGAATATGCTTATCTTTTGCTGCAGATATATCAATTAGTTTGATTATGGAGAGTGCCCCAGATCAACTTGAGAGTTTGACAAAATGGATGGTTGTTCACTAAGTTACATGGGTGGGCATAACATTGGCAGCCAGAAGGCAGAGTAATATCGAATTACTCCAGGGAACTATACTTGCAAAGTCAAGGGTCGGGCTGGATGTCTGGCAGGGAGTGAGAGCAATGTCTTCCAAGGAAAGCCCTCAGGTGGGCCTCAACGAAGTCAGAAATGTAACTAAATTCTAGGCTAGGTGTTCTATAAGGTATGTTGTGAATAAGAAGTGGGAACCGCAAGGAACAGTCAGGATGTCAGACCATAGTGTGGATTAAGGATGAATCCGTGACTGCTAACCAGGATGCTAGGAGCCATGAACAGTTAGAGGAGGGGGAAAAGGAGGATTCTAAAGTGGGCAGGATCTAATGGCTAACCTAGGAAGTCCTAGGTGGCAGATTATGTGAGCCACAAATGCAGGGATAGAGTTATTTTGAAAATTGAGTAAGGATTCCTGTAGATTCAGCTGTGCTAGGAGAATAATGGCATCTTGTGCACTTTGCTCCTAGGCTAAATAGCCTCATGTTGCTCTGCTTTTTAAAATATATTAAAGAGAATTTTGATTTCTTCCATCACTGTTAGCTGCCTGTTCTGAATTCTTCCTACTCTCAATGGGTTTGCTCCTTCACTTTTACTGTGGTGCTCTATTCCTCCCTAGCTAGAATTCAGATAACTGGGTTATTAGTCATGTCAAAACTAAGAACAAATAGTCTTTGAGGGATTTATGTCAGTAAAACGCATGAGTTTTGAAACAATTAATTGCTGTATAGACTGTGTTTTATACTTCCAGTTCCTGGAATCTCAACTAGATACCAAGTAGTGAGATTGCTAGATAGTGACTTTCAGATGAGTGTAATGGAAGACGTAAGATGTAAAGTGTCTCTTATCTTAAAATCTGCCTTTGGCATTCCTAGTTGTTCAGAGTGAAATCTCACTTCCCTGGGGGGGGATAGGAGAGTGGATGTATGGAATGAAGAGTGATAAAAATTGTCAGGAATAGCCGAAGACTAAAACTAATACTTTTAGTACTTATTGATTTACTGTCCAGATGGAAAGGGCTCTTTGAAAGCTGATGTCTCTAGAAGACTTAACGCTTTAACAAAAAGCCTCAAAGCACTGGAGACATAAGAGGAAAGCGAAGTGATGACAAAGAACAACAAAGTTATAAGGATTGTGGTAGGTACTTCAGCAGCTACGGCAATAATTGTTTCAGCAACAGCAGCCATTAGAGACTGTCTCAGGAGACTGTACGAAGTAGTTGAAGGAACATAGACATTGAAACTAGGAAGATATGGGCATTATCTTCTTTCTGCCACTTAAATAGTATTTTAAACTTGGACGGGTTTCTTAACTCATTATCTTCATCTGTAAAATGAGGATAATAATATCCAAGTTTCAGTGTTACAAGGGTTAAATGAGGTAATGAGTTGTTTTAATAAGTAGATCTTCAAAAAATATTAGTTCCCTTTTCTGTTACTGCCTTATTAGTGTTGGTTCCTACTGCCCGATCTTCCCCCCAGAACACTTCCTTTTACACTTCAGGGGCTTTCTCTTTTTGTAATCTGGAAGGAGAATTGCCAGCAACAGCTGTGCTCAAATTGGGACTCCCGTTGGCAAGCTCTCCTGCATTGAATCCAGCTTCTGCCATTATTCCCATCCCTAACAGTAACATGCTGTACGATGGAAAAACAAAAGAGGAAGGCAAAGTAAATTCAATCCCCACCTCTGGGCTTTTCTCGCCCCAACTTCTTATGAATTCCTTGTCCTCGTAACTCCCATTTCTTTCCTTTTCCACCCTAATTTCTGTACCCTGTAGGATATGCTTCCCATCAGTTCTTGGAGCTGTGTGTATTTGCTGTTTCCATTGCCTTGTAGTAGGCAGTGGTGAGAAGGAACATTCTTCCCATTCCTACCAAGTTTGTAGGAAATATTCTTGGAATCTTTGTACACAGAATATATTTTCTTTATATGTTAAAGCAAGATATTAGTACTGTGACTGGGGCATGTTATAAGTTAGGCTTTTGTAATATGACTTGGGAAACGTGGATTCATTTTATTGTATATGAATTTATATTCATAATTCCAAAAATCAAAAAAATGTATGATGCAACAAGTCATTTTAGTTTGGAAAGGGTGTGTATGTGAAACTTACTTAAAAGTATGAATAAAATAAATTTTTATGTGAACTGATAAATCTTGAATATTTTAAGTTAATTAAAACTGTCTTTTTTTTCTTTATTCATATCCCAGAAGTAGCTAAGAGAAGATTCTTTTTATATTTAGAATTCTCAATGTTAGATAATTTGATCCAAAATATTAATCAGAAGTGGACTTTTTAAGGTAGAAGTGTGACATTGACTTGTTACATATACTATTACTCCTAATAAAAAAATCCTGTCATAGTATGAACAAAAAGGAATTTTTAGATTTTTTGACCTATAGTAGTCTTTAATGATTAGTATTTCAAACATTATATTCTATAAAACACCAATCCCTGGCAGGAATAAAAAGAAAAAGGTAGGGATAGGAAGAGAAATGTAGTTAAAACATGTTGAGAAACATCAAATGCTACAAGTATATCAAGCATGCTCTCTTTGCAGTACACAGTGAACATTACAATATTACATGTATGTAGAAACTGGTAAAGAAAAATGCCTACTTGACGTTTCCCAAAAGTATTCTTCATGGATTATTCCCACCCACAGAACACTTGTTCTCATTCTTTGGCACTATTGTTCTACAAAACAATCATAGGTAAACTCTGCTTTGTCTATAGGTCTGTCTCTGAACATGTAAAACTTCTGCACTTGTTTTTATAATTGTAATTTTTAATGAGAGCCTAATATTCTTTGAATATGTCAAATTTTAATCATTTCTCTAGTGTTGGGCTTGTAAGTTTCCAGTTTTCAGTTTTACAGTGCTGTAATTAACACTTTCATACTTCTGATATTTTCCGTTTTCTTTCGTTATCATGAATTTTCAAAAACTGGATGTTTGTAAATGGTTTTGATATTTTTATGACTTATGATACGTTATAATGTTTCCATGGAGAATACAGTAACAAAAGGGCCTGATTTTCTTGGGGTGGGGTGGAGAGTAGCACAGCCTTCCTTAGGCAACATCTCAAGCATGTCCTAATGTTGTGTGTAACGTTTGCGTTCCTATTTTTGTAACCTACAGTTTGGCAAAGCCTGAATCACAAATAGGAAACTGAGATCAGGGGAGAATGACCCAGCTTCTTTCTAGATTAAAGTTAATTACTGATTTTTTTTTCATTTTTTCTTTTTAAGATTTGGATTTAAGATTTATGTATACCTCCTGAAGTATGGTAGTTCTTGAGTTTTTTGTTAGTTTGTTTACTTTATGCTTTTAAGCAAAACTGAAAAACTAAAGATTGGAGGCTGAGTTTGAAGCTGTTGTAATGTCTTTTAGAGAAGTGAGAGTCAAGGCAAAGTAATTGAAATTTAAATATGAAGCATATCTCAAAACTTCAGGCACTTGATACATTCTGGAATTAGTTTAACTTACTGCTTACTTTTTCATTTTGTGAATTAATCTTTGTACTCTGGAAGGAAAAAAAAACAACAAACCAGTCCAATAAACCTGTTTATCATGAATCTGATGGTCTTTTTATTTGTGATTTTCCTCTTTTTTTCTCAAAATGACATAATCATTTTAAGAAACTAAAATGACCAAGATTAGGAAGACTTTTCCCCCCAATAAATTTCAGCATGTTTCTATCTCTACCAAAATAAATCTGTAAACCCTGGATAGAGAAAATTATGTTAGCACTTTCTATCAGGACAGGTAGACATACAAACAGATCAACATCCTGTATGTTTTTTTTGAGATTGAAGGTGTTTAGACTACCTTGTTTACGTAAATTTGATGCTAACTCATTTTCAGAAGGAAAACTAGCCCTTGTTGGTCATATAGTACTTAACTGCTCTTGGAGATGGCTTTGGAGACGTTACTTTAGAAACTCTGGCCTTGGAAAATTGGCCCCCTGCTGGTTCCTTGGTGTATCAGTAGTTCACAATATTTATACACATGTGTTACTCCAGGCCAATAAAGTCACTGGGCTTAATAGAGAGCCATTCAAAAGAATACTGTGCAAAGTGCAGAATTAGCCTCTCATACACTATGCATAATCTTTGAAGACTGAGCATGGTACTCAGGTTGAATCGTATGAATTGCCAACATTCAGTCATTTTTTGACCTGTAGAAATGGCAATTAACCATAATGTAACTTATTAGTAGCTTAGTGGTTCTTAAATGTTTCCCTTAAGCCAGTGTTCTTACCAGCCAGGGGAGTGATTTTGTTAAAGGAAGTCTAGAAAGGCATCCTCATGCTCAGAATTGCTTTAAATTTGCATGTTTTGTATTGAAACGGTTTATTAATTTTGCCTTCTATTGCATATTATGTGCATATTTGAATATAAAGAAATGTTTTAATTATTATCAGGGGGAAAATCTCTAAGTAGAAATTTGATCCTCTAGTAATATGCTTTATGTTTCTTCTGTTGCCATACTGCTGGAGTTATCTCAGTTTTAGAAGCATGATTTGAACAGTATCTTCATACCTTAGGTCTAGTTCACGGTGCCTACTTTATCTCTCTTTTTTTTTTCCTGTTGGAGGCTGGCCAGTAAGGGGGTCCAAACCCTTGACCTTGGTGTTAAAACACCGTACTCTAACCAACTGAGCTAACCAGTCCCCCCTACTTTTTCAACATAGAAGACCTCAGGGATGAAAATTATGACTAACTAGGATTATCTGTTGTACACAAAATACAGGCAGTTATTATTAAGAAGTAAATAGTGCCCTAGAGAAACATATAGTCTAAAAAGTATCTAAGGGCCTTTATAACTCAGTTCAGTTATTGGCTTTAGGGTAAGCACATACAGTGTTTAGATGTTATGTAATGTAATTAATAATCTTGTGTACCTTTTAAAAATATAGGATAAGTGATCATAACGAGTAGTGTTTCTCCTTGGAGCATGTTACTCAGGTCTGGAAGTTAATGTTGTGCTGGCAGCATTTTGATTAATACTGTATACTATAGTTCATTCGTGGACATTCATAATGCACATTAACCTTATTAAATACCCTGAGAAATCTTGTAGGTAAAAACCGTAACTATGTTTTAATCTGAGATTCCCAAACATTAAGATGAAGAACTGGTGTTCTGTTTGGGAAACAGTGCGATAATCTATAGTTCCATACTATTCACAAATTATCTACAAGGTCTAAGTTTTTTTAAAATGACTGTCTTCTAGGTTGCTTGAGGGGCTTCAGTGAAAGGCTGGCAGCATAGTATATAGTGGTTAAAGCACATGCACATATGTCTAGAGTCAGATTGCTTAAGTGCGTGGCCGCGTTCTGGGTGACCTTAGGAAAGCTACTTAGTTTGCTTTTCTTTGCCTCAGTGTCCTCATCTCTAAAATAGGGCTAATAAAAATAGCTACTTCATGGACAGTTTTAAGAAAATAAACGGTAAAGCACTTAGAGTGTGCCTAGACTTTAGTAAGTGGTCAATAAGTATTAGCTACTGTTAAAAATGTCTGGTCTTTCGGTTGGAGCAGTAGTTTTATGAAATCTTTTTTCTAGTAGCAACTAACTATACTTTGAAAAATATAGTTAAGTATATTGCTGTATATGTTCCCTTTTAATAAGTCAATCACTTTTAATCACAACAGAAACATAAGAATGGGAAACGAGAAAAATTAGAAAAACAAGTATTTCTCAGATATATATAAGGTTACGGTTTTATTAAAACATTCAGCAGATAACATTGACTGCATTCGTATCCATCTTCCTAAAGTAAGACTTCAGATAAGAGCAGGAGAATCTGTTATTTGCAAAATGTGTTTGCTTATCACATTGATAGTGCATGTTTGGAGATTTCAGGTGCATTATAGACTTGGGGGTTCAGATGTAAGATTATCAGTATGAACTGTCTACTTCCTTTAGGAGTAATTTATGTGAGGAATGTATTGAGGGCATTATATATAACTTTATGTCCTGCTTATGATTTCAAATTTTTTACTGAATTATTTATTATCACGTGTGTTAGCTGTTTTGTTTCTTGATAGATCACTTTACACCACAATATTGCTGCTGCCTGAGGGGAAAAAATGTCTCTTCAGCAGTCCTAATGACCTCTAGAAAGGGTAATTTGATTCTTAAAATAGGATTTTGATTTGCCTTGGTGGTTACAAGAAATTTTTCTTTGATACTGAGGTTATTTTTTTCTCTCGAATGATTATAGATATTGAGTGCAAACTTCTTACCTTCTGTATTCTTAATAGGTTTCTTCCTATTAAATTATTTCTCTAGCATTTATTAACTTTATCCCTAATTGTGAATATTTTGGCCGGTTCACTTGGATAATTTAAAGAAAGAAGGGGTTTTCTTTAAAACAAGAAGCTAGACAATTCATGTTATCTCTGGAAAAATGAATTTCTTAGCAGCACTGTTTGTATTTTTCTTTTTTTTTTTTTAAAGTAACATTTCTGAAAATAACCTAAGTTTTTTGTTTTGTTTTTATTTTTTAAATACTCTGAGTGCCAGGTCATGGGTTATATTGGCAGGACTGATTGAGAGGGGACAACCCTGATGGCTAAAGTAGCACACAGACTTGAGAAGACAGTGGTAGCTGGGTGAAAGCTGTTTCTGGCCTCTGCGATAGTGGCATAATACCTAGAATACTGGTCCAAGCCAGAGGACCCAAGTAAGAAAAAGAGTAGGAGTTGAAAATTTAAATAGAAAATCCACGGAAGTTAAGTAAAATTTTAAAAGAAACCTATAGAAGTTGGCAAATAATGTAAGTGAATAAGGCAGGCTAGGTGGCACCGTGGCCTCCTGGAGAGTCCCTGCTCCTCTTAGATTCAGCCTTTCACTGCTATGTGGGAATATGTACCCAGATTTTTATGAGCAATCTTCTTGTGTTTAAATATTAGCAACTAGTTTTTTCCCCCAGTACTTTACAGGCCAGGTTTGGCCAACAGGGAACCAATTTGTGACTACTGTCTTTTAAAGAGGCTTTTTTCAGTTATGTAACAGTGATGATTATCTGATACTCTAAGTAATTTTATACCAGTAAACTCTCTGGGAGAAGAAAATGAAAGAAAGTAAAGCCTTCCCAATGTCTCTTATCTCATTTTCCAATACATCTTTACTTACTGACTTCTCTGTAAAAGATTGAAATTTGTTTAGGGGAATGTGAGATATATATTTTAAATATTTTAGTTTAATTACCCATAGCATTCTATGTTTTTATGAAATTTCATTAAACTGTTTATATTTAGCTTGTAGTTTTACTCAAATTTATTTTTGATACATTGGTGAATAGGAATACCCATCTTTAGTGTATGTATGCGGTGCCTTCTCTGTTTAATGTTCTTGATGATAGCTTCGACTCCTGTAAGTACCAATGTTTTTTTTAAAGCCAGCTTGTATTTTTATTTCTTTTCTTATTTAAGTAATCTTTTTTTCTATTTTTTACTGTGATCTCTTTAAAAAATGCAGAACAATTATAGAGACTGGTCAGTTAGCTCAGTTGGGTAGAGCACAGTGTTGATAACACCAAGGTCAAGGGTTCGTTCAGATCCCTGTACCAGCCAGCCACCAAAAAGAAAAAAAATTGAAGAATAGTAAAATGATCACTTACATACCCACTAATTACATTAACCTATTAACATTTTGCCATATTTTATGGTTGACTGATTGATTTACTCAGCCATTTCAAAGTGAGTTGCAGTAATATACTTGAGCATGCACCTTATAAAAATAAAATTCTGTCCCATAATCAAAATGCCACCTTATAAATTTTTGTTTGCATATATATGTATATACATGTTTATATGTTATATATGTTCTGAAAAGGAATTAAGGTGTATCTTAGGAGATGCTGATGAATAAAACAGACAGATCTTCTGTGTCTTCTGTTGATTATTTACTACGACAAAATTAAGGCTACATTAGATCTGGTTCAGAGCAGATATGGTCTTTATTTCTACAATACCTGAACAACATTCATCTAAGCGCCTTAAAAAAAAAAGTTTGCTTTCATAACAAGGCTCACAGAGATAAGGAGATAGGATGCTTTCCTAAAACTCCTGGCCTAAAACTACAAGCAATGTCTTTTTTAGGCTGGGAGAACAGATGCTAATGGTCAAAAATCTCTCTGCTCCTTGTTTGATCTCCAGGTAAATGGCAGGACATGTACCTAGGCAAAGGCCCAGAGAGATGGCAACCTTTAATAAAATTTTAGTAGGTCTCGTTATTTAGTCAGTTGTTAATATGTACCTGTGACCCATTTTAGTAAAAGGGTATTTAGACTACAAAGAAAACTGAAAACCTAACACTGAGGAGTCTAACCTTAGAATTTCCAGAATTTTAGTGAGATGTCTCTTCTATTTAGCAAGATTTTGCTTATGAATGCCAATAATGCTGCTTTATGTTACCTGTCTATTCTTTTAAAAAGAGTACAGAATACAAAGGTGGATTTTATGTCATTGTTAACTAGAACTTATTATTGGTATTTTCCCAGATGCACCCAGAGCTGTTATAAAAGATGTATACGTTTAATTATGCTTTCGCTTTTTTGTGAAGATTTCCAGTATTGTGCTTGCCTTCCTCTTTACTCTCCTTTTAAAATATGTTATTTTCTTCTACTGCAGATTTGTTTTTAGGTATACTGACTAAAGTTTAATGAGAAGAATTGTGCCCAGCTAGGAGAATTTGCTGCAAGGAATGGAATTAGCTCATAGCTTATTGCTGAATGAAGAAGCATACAATCAACTAGGTGAAGTTCAGAAGGCAGAGTTTATTTTTGAGTGGTTGAGATATTTGGAGAAGCTCCTGTTAGCAACCAGCAGGGTGGGTAAAATTACAAAAACTGTTTTTTTGTTACATGCCTGATAGTGTTTGTTTAGTTCCTTTGGTTGTTCTAGTTCTGTCCAAAATAAACTAAATTAGCTTTAAACTGCTAGACTTTGTTAAGACTTGATAATGAAATATAGTACATTTTTTGACCCTCCATCGACATTTTTAATGTTATAAGAAACGATCTTTGTTCAAAAAGCAGAAAGAAATTAACAAATGTTTTTGATATTACTTTAAAAATATATGAAAAACTAACTACATCCACATTGTATTATATTTCATTTCATTAACTTTTGCATCTTGTGTTCCTTCATATGCATTAAGCCCTGGTGCAGAATAGTGCTAAGTACTGTGATGGGAGTTTCACTTTAAGAAAGGTCTGAAGACTTTGAGGGGAAGATGAATAGAAGAGCCTTTGGATAAACATATTCCACCTTAAAAGCTTATGAAATGGGTACAACAAAGAAAATTGATTACTCATATCCTTCACCTACATTCAGCAGCTACTAACATTTTGCCATGTTTGATTGATTTACTGAGCCGTGTGAGGTGGCTCTTTACTTCAAAATACTCTATCATACATCTCCTAAAAATAAGGACATTCTCTTACATAATCACTGTACCATCTGCAATGCAAAAGTGGTACAAAAACACTACTCATGGAGACATTTAGAGTTTAACAAAAGACAAGTTTTCATCAATTTAAAAAACAACATTCCAAAACATTCTTGTTCCGAGACAACAGAGCTGACTCATTCTTATAATGTAAGACATTTGACAAGTTTGCTGATCTTGAAGAGAAAAAAAGTAAAGCAACTTCTAGATTTGAAAAAAACTTAAAAGACAAAATTCTGTACACTAAACAGTTATTTCATGGCGGAGTTTTAGGCCTCAGTGAGCACCTGAATACCATCATTATCTTTGTAATAATATTCTGTACTCCTTTTTTCAGAGAGCAGGCAAGTAAAATGGAGTAACATTATTAGCATTTATATGCATAAACTTGCAAAAAGAAAATTGCACTAAACTTAGACAAAGGTCTGGATAAAAAGGTAACTGTTATAAGGTCAGCTCTGGTTACAAATAATAGATTACTGCTTTCTTTATGCAGATATATATAGGGGAGGTAGGCTTAATACCTAAGAGGCTGTAGTTAAAAATACAAATTTGTTCTACCTTTCAAACATAAGGAGAAAGATTGGGAAGAAATAGAGCCCTTGTCTTTGTTAACAGAGACTCCAGTATAGCATGGTCCAGAGTTTATTTTTTAGAGATATCAGCAGGGTAAGTAAATACTTGTTAGTGTGGCATGATGACTGTGCTACCAACTTATCTGTAACTTTAGTCAAAGTAATTTTTATTTTTCTAGAGCCTTTTTATCTTTTTGTTTTTCTTTTTCTCTGAAACTGTAAGAAATAACTAGAGGCTTTTTAGTTCTTAAATACAAGTATATGAAAGAAAAATTGTATTAGAGGATCACATATATTTATGTTGATTTTGAATTGTCTTTTTGTAACCTTTCTTTCTAGAGTGATATAAGAGAGAAACAGAAGACTCTTGTTGAACAGCTCCTGTGTTTGCTGAACAGCTCCCCAGGGCCTCCTACCCGCAAGCTCCTTGCTAAAAATCTAGCCATACTTTATAATATTGGAGACACATTCTCTGTTTACGAGACAATTGATAAATGTAATGATCTTATTCGTAGCAAAGATGATTCTCCAAGTTACCTTCCGACCAAACTGTAAGTTAAATATTAAAACTGAAAAACAAAATATTGCTTTTTTGTTGTATCATTTTTATAAAGTACACAAACTACTTGACAATTATTTTAAAACAATATAAATTCAGTTTTACTCATTTTTGAAAATCTAACTTTTAAAAAAATTGTAACATTTTTCCATTGGCTAAGAAACAGTTCTTTTAAAAATTATTTTAGACTTATTTGAAGTCTAGATTTGCGATTCAAAACATCTTCCTAAAATTCTAGCGGTTGAATGTTTAAGGAAAAGATACTTTGAATTCTTCACATTTTGGATATTCTCTTAGTTTATTAGCTTTTAGCAGTGAAAATTGATAATAAATATCATGTAGAAAAATACTTTTCTAAGATCCTAAAAAGAACTGCTTAATTTTTTTCTTCATAGTATTCAGTTCATTTTATGACCCGTTTTTTTTTTTTAATTATTCAAATTATTTTAACATTTACTTGTATGTATTTGCAGGGTACAGTGTGTTGTTCAGTACATGCATATATTTCATAATGATTCACTCAGGGTAGATACCATAGTTTTGTACCCATTAGTCTACCTCTTTCTTTTCCTCCTCATGCCCCCAAATCCTCTGCCTCTAGTGACCATTATTTTACTCTCTACTTCTATGAGAACCACTTTTTAAAATTTCCATGTATGAGTAATAATGCGGTATTTGTCTTTTTGTGCCTGACTTCTCTTAACATGGTGATTTTTAGTTACATCTGTGTTGCTGCAATTGGTAGAGGATATCATTTTTTTAATAGCTGAGTAGTATTCCATTGTGTATATATACCACAGTTTTTTTAGCCATTCATGCATTAATGGACATTTAGGTTGATTCCAGCTCTTGGCTATTGTGAATATTGTTGTGATGAACATGGGAGTAGAGTTGTCTTTTTGATTTATTGATTTCATTTCCTTTGGGGATATACCCAGTAATGAAATAGCTAGGTAGTAAGGTAGATCTATTTTTAGTTCTCTGAGGAACCTCCATACTGTTTTCCACAGTGGCTGCACCAATTTACACTCCCACCATCAATGTAGGAGAGCTCCTTTTTCTCCTCATCTTTGCCAGCATTTGTTATTTTTTGTTTTGTTGATAATAGCCATTCTAACTGGAGTGAGATGATATCTCATTGTGGTTTTAATTTGCATTTCCCTGAGGATTACTGATGTTTAGCATTTTTTCATATGCCCATTGGCCACTTGAATGTCTTCTTTTTTTTGTTGTTCTTTTTGACCGGTAAGGGGATCATAACCCTCCGCACGGTTTTGTCCCCACCACACTCAGCCAGTGAGCGCACCAGCTATCCCTGTGTAGGATCCGAACCCACGGCCTCGGCGCTACCAGCGCCTCACTCTCCCGAGCCACGGGGCGGCCCTTGAATGTCTTCTTTTGAGAAATGTTTGTTCAGGTCCTTTGCCCATTTTTTAATTAGGGTTTTTTTGGTTTTGTTTTTTTGTTTTTTTGCTTTTGAGTTGTTTAAGTTCCTTATATATTCTGGATATTAGCCCCTTGTCTGATGTGTAGTTTGCAAACACTTTCTCCCATTCTGTAGATTGTCTGTTCACTTTGTTGACAGTGTCCTTTGCTGTCTGTATCACCTGTTATTTTAGAGAAGGCAATGAGCCATGTATGGTTCCACAGCAGTAATTCTATAGAAATTTTTGTCAATCTCATTTTTAGCTTAACAATGTATTCTCCCATAAAGTTTCCAGATTTCAAACTTAATGAGGACACTTCTTCTTTTTCTCATCTTTTATCTTTAAGTTCATCTTTGGTCATCTATATATGAAGCAGAGTTCTACTTAAATATTTTGCAAAATTTTATTTTATGACAAATTTGAGAGGATGGATTTGTTGAGGTAAGATTTAGGTTAATTGAAGATTAATATATCTTTTTAAAGTTCTCGTCATTGAAAGTATAGTTATTTTATGTTCATCTAAGTGTCATGCCTTAGGATTTAACAACAGAGTAGATTCTAGGAAATTTATTCTTTCAAAGTGAAAGTAAGTATTCACTCTTCAACAAGTGATTCTAGAACAACTGGATATCCACCTATGATAGAATGAAGTTGGACTCTACCGTCACACCATACAAAAAATTAACTCAAAGTGAAAGGACGAGTCGACACCAGTTGACGATCCACCAGAGAGAGCTCGTTTATTAGGCAGCACACACACATATATATAAGGTTTTAAGGGAAAGCTGATTGGTTTAAAATACAATCCCTATTTAGCATACCACATGGGGCTTGGGGGGGAGCTGATTGGCATGCGATTCGCACCAGCGGGAAGGAGAATGCAGAAGAGAAGGGCAACCAGTGCCATGATAGGGTGCGGCTGAGAAGGGCTTATGTGATCAGGGTGTGATCCCTTGGGGCATTTGGGTTCTTACACAAAGTGGATCATATATCTAACTGTAACAGCTAAAACTATAAAACTATTAGAAAAAAGATAGGAGAAATCTTTGTGACCTTGGATTAGGTAATTGTTTCTTAGATATAACACCAAAAGCACAACTGACAAAAGAAAATACAGATTCATGAGACTTCATCACAATAAAAAACATTTTGTGTTTCAAAGGAAAAGAAAGTGAAAAGACAACCAACAGAATAGAGGAAAAATTTTAAATGTCACCTTTATATATTCTAAGATTTTTCTCTTCTTATTTTTCAACAATAACTGATTTCTAATTTAATGTTGTTTCAGTGCTGCTGTGGTATGTTTGGGTTCCTTGTACAAGAAGTTGGGGAGAATACTGGGTAACACCTTTACTGATACAGTGGGAAATATTCTTAAAGCTATGAAGAGTGCAGAGGTAAGTAACTACAAGTTCAACCAAAGAATAAAAAGGTAGCATTTTATAGGTTTTATGCTTTCCTAAACTAATAAAAGAGTTTAGATAGGGCACGCATACATAGATGTGTATATAAATATATCTGTAAATTAAATCTTTCTATGTGATGCACAATATGTGCTCTGTATATGGAATCCTTATTAGAAAAGTAATAATGCAATAAAATTCATGTATTCATATAAATCCAAATGGGCAAAAACTAAGGTATTCCATTGGCAGACCTGTCCCTACCCTCTCCACTCACTCCACCTTTTCTGTCTGATACTGCATACTAATCCCAGAGCAAGTGCTTGTCACCAGGTACTACATAGTTGTTAACTACTGTACACCTGATGGATGGATTAGTTACTGTACCAGCATCAGATGGGAGTAAGGAATATAGTAAGGGGAGAAAGAACATGGAGGACATAAGTTTGACCAGGATCTGGATGACCTTTTATTGCCAGGAGAGTATATCCTCAGCTTTGTCTTCATTGATATGTTTGCATTATTTACTACTCTCTAACACCCTTTGTTTTTGAGACTTTCTCTTCATTGACTTCCAAGATGCTGTAATCTCTTGCCAACTGTAGTTTTACCAGTTTTGAAATTAAAGCATTTGTATGTTTGTATATCAAAAATGTTAACGTGATGGTTCCTAATACTAGTATGTAAGGACAACGCAACACTTTTAAATATAAAAATATCTCATCAGTTACTGTTCTTACCTTACTTAGAACAGTGTAGAAAACAGCTCTAAAATAATTTATAGAAATGCTGAATAGTTACACACACATTTTTAAAATGTAGCAAGACAAAACATGGGAAAATTCAAATATAAAATATGTTAAATTTCAAGAAGGATGTAGCTGATTCAAGAACTTTAAGAAGTGAATTTCATATCATAAAACTGGTGAGCAAATCTGCTCAGTAGACCACTTCTCAGCATTAGTTTCTTGAAAGATTGAATAAGATGATTCAAGAGAAGAGATTTGTAACACCCATAAGTCTGGTTTTATTTAAAAGCAGATGTCAGTAAGAAATTTTATATACTGAGGTATAGCCATTTTAAACTTTTTTCCTCTTAACTCCATTGGTTAAGCTATAATACTTTTCAGACCACATAGTTAAGAGGATTACTCTATAGGTGTCAAAAAAATTGAAGGTTATTGTTAAGTGTTTTATTGCTTCCCTGTTTTTTACCTTTATGATTTAGTTGGTCAGGTACCACAACATTTCAGAGATATCAGAAGGGATTTCCACCTTTGATACACAACTTTTGAAACTGAGGTAAAAGAAAGCTCAGTTGTTTCCTATTAGCACCCATTTTATTATGTCCACCTATGACTATTGTACTCCTTTAGGTAAAGATCAATTAGTAATATTACTATGAAAATGATACTTGATGCTGATCTTTTTCTTCCTCCAACTTTACCTACCTTCCTTAACTTCCTACCTTGCCTTAACTGGGTTGTAGAAATCATTTGAAGCATTTAGTAAAACACCAGTAATACAGCAGCTACTATTTCTTGACTGTTTTCTATGTACCAGGCAACCCAAAGGGGCTTATTTACTTCTCCCACCAGCTCTGTAAGGTTTATCTTATCCTCATTGTAAAGAGGAGGAAATAAGTAAGAACAACTTGAAGTCATACAGCTACTGAGGGTCAGAGACAAGATTCAAACCCAAGTTCTTTTAATTCTGAAGACAAGACTTTTAACTTCTGAGTTAAACTATCCCAACCAATGAACGATAACAAAATATTAATAGCTGCCAAATCTGTCGAGCGTATACTGTATATCTGATGTTTGTCTAAGCACGTGACATGGATTAATTCATTTGCTCCTCACAACAACGTATGAGGTGGATACTATTCCCTCCATTTTACAGATAAACAGATTTGCCCAAGGTTATGTAGCTAGTAGGTAACCGACCCTGTGTTTTTATTATGTCACCTCATATTGTAGGAACCATTTATTGAATACTTAATGACATGCAAGCTTTGTGCTACACACTTTTCATATAATTTCATTTAATCTTCATGTCCACCCTATGATATTTGTATTGTGTTGAAATGTAATGTATACAAACAACACTTTTCAAATAGTAAATACTTCATAAAATAGTAACTATTAATGTTTCTTGATGTCAGAATGGGTTGGTTAGTATGTACAAAAATCTTGAGAATTTCTTTAATATGTGAGGTGAGTATCAGTGCTTAATAATGTTCTTCAAAGTGGAATTTTTTTTCCTATTTATCCTTTAAGTTTTTTCTTTTCTTCTCGGTAGTCTCAAGGTCGATATGAGATTATGCTGAGTCTGCAAAATATGCTGAATGGATTAGGAGCTGCTGCTATACCTTGCCACAGGGATGTTTATAAAGCTGCTAGATCCTGCTTAACAGATAGATCCATGGCTGTTCGTTGTGCTGCTGCAAAGGTAAAATGACCTAATAAGATGACTTTCTAAAAATGAATATAAAGAAAATTAAATTAGGTTATCTCTGCGAAAGCATTAGTAACAGCTACATGATCTGGGAGCTGAAACCTTAGCTAAGACTCTTTCATTTCATAAACTATTTCATTTCCCGTAAGGAAACTGAGGTCCAGAGAGAGATGAATTTCCCAGGGTTCAAGTAGTTAGCAACACATTGTCAGAGGGTAGGAAGTTCGAGTTTCCAGATTCCAAGTATTCATCCTATTATACTACACTTCCTCTACATAATTGTGTAAACTAAAATTTACATGTAAGGTTTATGTTGTTTCAGAGTGGGTTTTTTTTAGTTTTGTTGTTGTTTTTAATCATGCCCTCTTAATATAGTTGGTTAGATAGTACGGTAAAGTTGTTTTTTATATTGGCATTATTCTCACTGTTGCTTACAGCCAAGAGATTGATTCTAGAGGCATTTTTTGTAGTCTTCTGAGTTAGAAATGGGTCCTCCTCTTACCCTTGTGGGCATATTGCCTTATATAGTATAATTTTTTGACTTTTGATAAGTATTCATTTATTGTTCCTGCAATCATTATGTAGATACTTTGGATTTGTGTATTATTTTTGTTAGACCTTGATAGTTTCTACAACTTATATAGATCTGAACTTGACATTTATGTTTTGTTTTTCATTGATTTCCATTTGTTCAATTGAGTAGTGTCTCCTTGAACTTCAGAACGAGGCCATCTTTATGTGGAGTACAGACCTGGACAGTGTGGCCACACTATGTTTTAAGTCCTTTGAAGGTTCCAATTATGATGTGCGGATTTCAGTTTCAAAGCTACTGGGCACAATATTGGCTAAAGCTATAATTTGTAAACATCCAGGAGCAGGTAAACGTATGTAATTATTTTCAGAATATCACCTATAATTTTTCCCAGTTGATTTAAACAATAAAGCTACCCATTATTGTTTTTGAAAAGAAGCAGAATATAAATCAATTTTAGTCCATAAACATTGCTGTAGGTCCTAAGATTTCATTCTCAAACAATTCAGTAAAAATTTGAGGGAAAAAATTCAAGACTTCTTGAAGTGTGGTGTACTTTATTCAATCATTGTCTTCCTTTATGTTGTGGCCTTTTTTTTTTTTTAAAGCAGATTGTGAAGTATTATCCAATAAGAGATATGATCTAAATCTCAATTTTTTTTTTTAAGGAGCATACATCTGAATTACGTATATTTGACTTGCTATTTCATAGGTTGGTACAGAGGAGCAAATGATGTAGATAATTTCAAACAGATATTTTAAATTTAATGTGCTTGGACAGTTTTGCTTTGTGTTATTTTATTCCCTGTTTATACACATCTAGGCAGTAAGCAAAGATGAGATATTTTTGAAAATAAGAGACTTTGCCTGAGTTTAATCTACAGTGTATATAAAACACTGATGAGTAATTGAAAACTTACTTTATCATTCTGTCTCCAAAGATTAAACAGTCTCACAAATCAAAATGTGATTGTTCTGTAGAACCTTGCTCCTCAAATATCCATCACCTGAGAGCTTTTACAAAATGCAGAAACCCAGGCCCCACCCCAAATAGTAAATCAAATTTCTTATTTAAACAAGATCCCCAGATAATTTGTATGCACATTAAATTTTGAGAACATTGCTACAGAAGTTGTTCATTGTTATGTATAAAGGAAGATTCTAGTTTTTTGTAAGGCAGTGTTTCTCAACCAGAGATGAGAAAGAGCAGGATTACAACATATCAGAATCACCTGGAAAGCATTAACAAACTATACAGGCTTCTCATTCTCCAATTGAGACATGTAGATTTAAAGTTTATGATAAGAAATTCTTATTTTTACTATGGTTTTTCTAATCTTGTAACTCACTAAGGCATTCTTATTTATGGCATGGGCGTGTGGGGGAGGGAGGGTGGAAGCCACAAAAAAAACCTTCAAACCAGAAAAAAAAAAACTTGTTCAGAGCATTTTAAAGGTTAAATCTTAAGCCACCTAAGATATTGAGATTAGAAGACATGTTTAATCGAACCCTCTTGAAAATGTGAATTGCTCGTTTCTATAAATGTATTGACTGTGTAGCACTAGCACACAGTTGCAGTAAAAGCAAGCAAAATGTAGAATTGCATAACAAATGCAAATAACATTTAAATCTGTATCCTCCTGTGATAGCAATAAACTAAAACCAACATTGTTAAAATCAGACTAAGCAAAGTGTAGAATCATTTTCACCTGCACTAAAAAACTTTGCCCTAATCTTTTGTTACAAATTCTATCATCTTGCGTCTGTAAGTTCTATCTTATGTTAAAAGTGAGTTATTTCCATACAACTTTCTGTTTAGTCTTTTTTTTTTTCCATTTATTTTTTAAATTTTAACTTCTCAATATACATTGTAGTCTATTTTCATTACTCTTTACCCGTTCCTCTTACTGTTCAGTCTTTGATGGGTCCTTGTCTTCTAGAGGAAAAGATTTGTGGCGTAGTACTTAGTCTTTTGCTCTTCTTTACATATGCTCACTCTCTTGTGGCCTTATCCAGTCTCATGGCTTAAATTTCATTTATGTATCGGTGATTCCTGGATTTATATCTTTAGCCCAGCCTTCTTTCCTGAACATTAAGCTTTCATATCCAGCTGCCCATCAGACATCTCTGTTTGGATGTCTATTTAATGTTTCAAATTAATTTGTTCTAAACTGAGTGCTTGATCTCCCCTCCTCTACACATATGCTTGTCTACTCTACTTGCATACTTGCTCATGTAAGTTGATAACTCTATCCTTTCTGGTATTCAAACCAAAATTCATGAATTCACCCTTGACTCCTCTCTCTCACACTCACCCTCTATTCTGACTATCTTAAAACACACAGAATCAGTACTCCTTGGAGAAATGGCTAATTCTGGAGTTGGGGCAGAGAAAGTCCAAGATGAGCCTGGAACATCTTGTGCCACAAAGTAAGGAGCTTCCACTGACTAGCTTTCTGAGGAGACTTCCACTGGTCAAATCCAGGACAGTATTAGAGTCAAAATGAATAATGACAGAATTGAATTATAACCTATAAAATTAAAAGGGAATCTATGAGTACATGCTAAATATAAATAAAGGAGAAGAGAAAACTCTTTTTTACAGTAGAATGCCAGCTAATAACTACAGAAGGAGTAGTGGTTCTAAATGCCTTTTTTTGCAATGATTATGGTAATCATTTATGCAGGTAGAAATCCTCAGCAGATTCTTAGGTGAAAATTTGATGGGTTACAGGTCATTTATGCCATCTTAAAGTATTATTGCCACACAGGTTGCACAGTAATTATAAATGATAATTTTACAGTGGACAAATCTGGCAGACTCACTTTATTCAAATGTTCAATACTTATATCAATGTCAAGACAGACAAACTCAAATTGAGGGCCAGTCTATAAAACAACTGTCTGTAAACATATTCTTCAAAAATGAGAAAGTAATGAGGAAAATAGGAATCTACGTGAGAGGTATATGCATCTATTTTGTAATTTTGAGTTTTTTTCTAGTGAAACGTTTAAAAATGTATATGTATCTACACTCCATCTACTCTATGTCATTGCAACAACCTTCATCCAAGACACCATAATCTCTTGATTGAAGAGATTATTTTTTCTGTTTTGAGGCAGCTGGCCAGTACAGAGATCCGAATGATTCTCCCTGCTTTCTTTTAACTTTGCCCCTCTCTACAATCTGTTCTCAGTACAGCAGCAAAGTGACAAATTATATCAGTCCTCTGCTTAAGGTCCTCCACTGGTACTTCATTTTAGTCACATCCTTATTATAGTGATCTACAGGGTTCTGTGTCTTCTGTCTGCTCCCAGTCCTCACACTCTGGCTTGTCTCCTATGAGACACCCTCCACTGCGTCATGTACATTGCTGTGCGTGAACTCACTGGGCATCGTGTTCTCCTCGAGGCCGTTTTGCTATAGTTTTTTCCTCTGCCTAGAACACTTTTTCTGTATATATCCTCTGCCTAATTTCCTCACTACACTCAAACTGTGTTCAGTGTCACCCTTTTAATGAATCCTACCCCAGTGATCCTATTTAAAATCACAGACATTTCCCCAGTGTTTCTGACCTCATTCCCTCTCTATTTTCTGCATGGTTTTTAATCACTGTTTTATGTACTGTATATACTTAGCCATTTATTACATTTATTTCTGACCTTTCTTCCTAGAATGTGTGATCCGCAAGGGCATGGGTTTTGTTCTATTCACTAATGTTTCTCTCCCAAATGCCAAGGTAGATTTTCATTCGTCTCAGATGTTTTTTTCTCTACTCTAGGGAGTAGATTTTTTTGTTCGTAACTTTAACAGAAGTTTATTTCTCTACTGCTGTGTGATTGGAGTCTATAACAAGGTTCAGAGGTTGTGACCATTAATTTTCAAAAGAAAAATGAAAAAGGGAAAATGGGCTCTTTTTTTTTTTTTAAAGGTGATATCCTCTAGATATTTACAGGGAGAAACTAGGCTGTGTCAAACTGAAGGAAACCGTAAGCATCCCTGACCTAACTAATCTCTTAGTTATTATTGCCTAAGGGCCAACTGAATAGTTTTAGTGATACCTAGCTTTGATTTCTTCAGAGACTAAAGAATAACAAAAGTTGTATTGCCAGTTGAGAATTTTTAAAAACAGGAAATGGTGGTTACTTTATATAAATTTCATTAAGAGTTGTTGAGCATTTGGAAAAAATAAAATAATGATTTGGCCATGTTTAGTACTTCAAAAGAATTTTCAAGGCAGTGTAGCATTTTTATTTTTGGAGAACTAACGTAGTTTTATTTATGTTTTCCCTTGTTTTAGAAGACAGCCTTTTAACTTCTTTGAGGAAAGAGAACAATAGAGCATGATCTTAAAGCGGCATAGATTTTAAGATGTCCTTGACATGGTACTTCAGGGTCCAGTCTGATCTGACCTTTGATCCCTGACTTTTTTTGTGCATTAATGTGCAGAATGCCTTGTAAATTTTTCTTTTTTAAAAAAATTTTTAGTTAATTTTTATCTCTGTCAAAGTTCTGGCTTTTTGCAAATCAAGATTATGCATTAAAATTTAGGCTGTAAACTACGAGTCACAATTTTGTTTTGTTCTTTGTCATAGCAACCTCACGTCAAAGCATTCGCAGAGTATCTCTGGAGGAAGTTCTGGAATTACTGGGAACAGGGTTTCTACGTGGGAGTTCAGGATTTCTCCGAGCCAGTGGAGATATGCTGAAAGGAACCAGTTCAGTCAGTAGGGATGTTCGAGTTGGAGTTACTCAGGTTGGAATCATAAATCAGTATCTAAATGTAATTCTAACTGGCCTATAATGAAAGTTTTAGTGTCTGACTCTGTATAAGTGATAGTATGGAAGATCACCACTTATACTTTCATGTTTGTAGATAGATATGGTAAGGCCAAAACATTTTTTAAAAACTAGGTTCCAAGTAAGAGAACCTTATTACCTATGATATGTTCTAAGTTCCTAATAATGGGAAGATTTTTATTTCCTTTGAAACACAAACAGTATTTTTTTTTTCTAGCCTTTGTGCTTTCTTGTGTCTTTTGGTTTTAAGATGTTTTCATTGTGTTTATGTGTGCTCATACAGTTTAAATTTAAGCTATTAGGTACATATTATTTACCATAGCCAGAAATAACCATTTTATATGGTTTTCTCTCCTAAATAAAGTTTACAGCATGTAATCTACTTCACCCCTTAAATTTTTGGTCCTAAACAAAATTTTAAAAGCTAAGTCCTTGGAAAAGCTATCTCAGAATAAAATAACACAGAGGTTTCTGCATTCTTTCCTTGAATTATATTTATTTTCTTAATGCTATTATGGCTCAAAGCAAACTTGTGTTTTTTTTATAAAATTCGTATATATCCTCATTGTTTAATACTGTATATAGACGTCATGAAATTGTGAGCTTCCCAATGTAATTGTAATTAAAATTTATGTTTTTAAGAAACAGATTGCTTAAGAAAACTACTTGTCTTTGTATCTCTGGAGTAAGACAAACTATTAACATTCATAAAAATAAAGAGCAATGATTCATCACTGTAAACTTTCAGGTTTCTAGAACTAAATTCCCTTAGAGTTATAATGTTGGCACATAGTTAATTTTTATAATATGTTGATATTATAGAATTAGATTTTCTTGTTCAGAATGTTATTAAATAGCTTGAAATCTTTGTTCAGAGAAGCTACAGGTACATTTTACATATTAACTGGCTATGCTGACTATCTTGAAACTTCACGCAGTCAGACCAAAATAGAACAGAGAGGCAACATAAATGAAATCTCAGTCAAAAGACTATGCAGTTCAGTTTTGGCTTTAAACAAACAACAAAAAAATAGTGCTAAATTTAGATATTTCAAGTGCCTGTAAATGATGAAAAAATATAATTTGTAGGGAATAAAAAAAAAGAAATACTAGCAAATTCTACATATTTTGTGGAAAAGAAAATATTAATACAGAATTGAAACAATTTAATTTTGAAGATAAAACTCCTTTCTTTTTTAGGCTTACGTGGTATTTGTTTCAACACTAGGAGGAGCTTGGCTAGAAAAAAATTTTGCTGCCTTTCTTTCTCATATCCTAAGCCTTGTGTCACAGTCACACCCTAAAGCCACCCAAACTCAGATTGATGCTGTTGGCTGTCGCCGTTGCGTTTCATTTATCCTTCGAGCTACTATAGGAGGCCTTCTTGGAGAAAAGGCTCAAATTGCTGCTGTAAAGGATATTTGCCAGGCAATTTGGAAGCTAAAGAAAGTTATGGGTATGGATCTACTAAGACAATCTGTTTTAACAATACTAAAGAAATTGTCCCTTTGGTAAAGCTAGACTGGAATATTACTCTGTTAATACAAAAATTTTGAAGGCTGGTGATAATAGTTTCTCAGAATTCTTGTTGTATTTCGGGCCGAGCCCGTGGCGCACTTGGTAGAGTGCGGCGCTGGGAGCGCTGCGACGCTCCCGCCGCGGGTTCGGATCCTATATAGAACTGGCCGGTGCACTCACTGGCTGAGTGCTGGTCATGAAAAAGGACAAAAAAAAAAAAAAAAAAAAAAAAAAGAATTCTTGTTGTATTTCCTGTAGAAGTTAAATTATTTTTAGAACAATTAGTCTATCTCAGTTCCTGTACTATAAGTCCACTGTACTTATCATGAGTATCAATAATGTTGGAATATGTTTTAGTTTGAGTTCTCCCTTTTAGTGCCCCTTGCTGAAAGAGTTACAAGAAATCTCTGACCAAGTTCCTTGAACTAAATCTGGTATACAAGGGTACTTCAAAAAGTTTTCAGGGAAAAACAGAATTAAAAGATAATACAAATCTTTCCATGAACTTTTTGAAGACCCCTTGTATTAGTTTAATTTTTCTGTATTGATTCAAGTCCCTATTTAAGCTTTTCAGTTAACTGCCTCAAGGGTTTCACACAGATCAAGAGGATATATTAATTTTTGCCTTTATTCTTTTCTGCTCCTAACACCCACACCCTACAATATATTTTAATAAAATAGTGATGCATAGTTAATTCTTGTGTTTCTATTAGATGCTGTAATGAGTGACAATAATTTGGAAACCCGGCTTGGTTCCACAGATGTAGCAGCCAGCCAGCATATGCTAATATGTGCTTTACAAGAACTTGGAAATCTCATGCATAATCTCAGCACCACAGTTGCACCTTTGCTACAGGATTCAAGTGCAGGTATATCTGTTGTCTGTGACACATCTGAATACCTTGTTTTCACTTGTACTCTAGACAACTGCTTTCCAAGGAAGAAAATCTCCTTCATATAGCTCACTTAAAGATTCACTGTAGAGTTATTAGAGATGTTTTATGAAACAATTATAATCAAGATTATTAAAAATATGTCTGTAGTTGAGTTTTTTTGCTTTTGTAATTGAAGATTGTTCTCTGAGTCTCCCCTGCTGCCTCCCTTTATGGAGCTATTTAAGATAACATGGAAAAACAGAGAAGTTCTAAACCCGAATTCATCTCTCATCTTTAATGAAAGCATTAGTATCACTGTGTTACATATAATTCAGTTTCTCAAAGATCTTTTCAAGCAATCTTTATTTTCTTTCTCTCTTTGAAAATTTTTAAAACCCTTTTTATAACAGCTTTATTGCAATATAATTCACATATCATAAGGTTCACCCTTTTAAAGCATACAATTGGTTTTGGTATATTCACAGAGTTGTACAACTAACAACACTATCTAATTCCAGAATGTTTTCATCACTTCAAGTTGTTCATTAGCTGTCACTCCAATTTCCCTTTCCCACAGCCCCTGACAACCACTAATCTACTTTCTGTCTCTATGGATTTACATATTGTGGAATTAAATGGAATTAATACAATATGTGGTCTTTAATGACTGACATTTTTTAAAAATCATCTTAAAAATATTTTTTATGGCTTTTGTCCTTTGTGACATACATTTCCTGCCAAGAAGTTCCATGTGTTTGTAAGCTATTCAAATCTGGGACACATGTAAGTAACAGTCAACATGAAATTTACATGTTTTGATGAAGATTCGTATGTTGAATCATAGCAAATGTAGTCTTTTTTTTCTTGCTGGTGGCAGTACTCCACTATCTTCATAGTGCATTAGTAGCTCCCTGAGGACCCAGCGAAGTCTTGATTTTAACATTTTGTTCTTAGATAAGAGCAATATGGTGGACAGGAAGTATTCTCATTATGTAGATAAATGTGCTAAAAGAGAATTTAAAAAAGAGGATGGCAAGATGTGACATTTCTTTTCAAGGTGTTTTTATTATTGATTAATAATTTTTAATTCCTAATACCAAATTAGTAATGATCTCAAGATAAAGTAGGCAGAACATTGACTTATTTAGGAAATAAAAATTTCCTTTTGTGTACTGACTTAATTTAAGCCAGTTTTCATGTAGTACAAGTAACTCTTGAGTAAAGAAATTATTTATGATTATGTATCATGTAATTTTTTTATTCTGATTTGGCCTTTGATACAAATAATAGATTTTAATTCCATGTGGCTGTTTATTATTTTGACTATTTTATGTCTAAGTGAGTTTTATCTGTATACAGAAGTCATCATTTGTTTATTCTGTCCTTCCAGGCCTTCTTGACAGTGTCATTTCAGTTATTGTTCATCCTAGCATTTCCGTTCGACTAGCAGCAGCTTGGTGTTTACGCTGCATTGCTGTGGCATTACCTTCCTACCTAACGCCTCTCTTAGATCGTTGCCTCGAACAGCTTACTGTACTTAAGTCTTCACCTGAAGCAGTGACTGGCTTTAGTTTTGCTGTGGCAGCTTTGTTGGGAGCAGTAAAACATTGTCCTTTAGGAATTCCTCATGGAAAAGGAAAGGTAATGATCTCGTTCTTTGTATATGATAATGATGTTTCAAGTTTTTTCTACAAACATCCTAGTCTTTGTATATTATCCAGTCAAAGTTATGCAGGACATATTTCTGAGCAATCAGCTGTACTGCTCCTTAAATATTAAATGTTATCAACATAATTACTGTGAAAAGTGAAGGGATGATTTTAAAATGTTTTGTTCATACTTTAATAAAGGAGTGCTTTCTGTTAGAAGTATCTCTATGTAGTAACAAAATTTGTTCCTGAAGACAGTATTTTACCATATAAATGCATTAAAAATTGTATTGCATATGACAAATAGAGCTGTGAAAGAAATTTTAAACTTCATTTAATAGTTTTTTAGTTAGTGGTATTTATTGGTGGTATTGGTATTACTTTGGAATTAGTTTGCATATAATAAGGTAAAGTAGATAAGTAACTGTTAATGTTCTTAGTAACCAAGATTTTCCATATAAGATAAAAAAGCTATAACTGTAGAATCAAGAAAGTTAAGTAAAAGCCCCATATGTTAAATTTGTTATTTGTTTATGTATGTATATATGTATGTATGTATGTATGTATGTATGTTTTGGTGGCTGGCTGGTATGAGGAACTGAATCCATATGTTAAATTTGAATTGAAATTATCGGCATGAACTCATAGTTTTATTTTTTCAAAAATACTTATATCCTCACTTTGTCCAGTGAAAAGGCCCAAAAGCAATGACAACCCAGTAGCAAGGAGTACCTCTAGTGCCTAGATTGTGGCTCTGAATACCATTTCCAACCAAAATGGAATCAGGGCTCCATGGAGGAGTGGCTGGTTTCAGGTCTGGAACAGGACATCGCAATATAAGCTTAGGATATTTTGTCATGCCAAAAAAGTGAGGAAGACATCAAAAAATACTATGTTCATTTTAAAAGGAAATAACTTAAGGGGCTCCCACTGACACAAGATGGGATAATTTGTATATCAAAAATATTAATGACAGCTATGGATTGAAACACTAAATACATAAAACCTCATGAGTTCATAATAGGTTTTTTTTTTGGCAGCTGACCAGTATAGGTATCAAACCCTGGACCTTGGTGTTATCAGTACCATGCTCTAACCAACTGAGCTAACTGGCCAGCCTCTATAACAATATTTACAAATCCCTCTGCCCCACTGTGTCCCCTGAATTACATTGCTATCGAAAATGTGGTTTTCTGGGTAAATTTAGTGCTTTTGAACGAGCACTTTCAAATATATAAATGATACACAACTAGTGACTAAATAACTCAGTTTTAATGTACAAAGAATTTTGAAGAGAACTTTAAAAAAATTTTGATGTGATATAGAACACACTAATCAGTCAAAGCATGGTGTTGAAATTCTGTTTCTTCTTTAGTAGCTAGAAGTTGCAAGTTGTCAGAGAATACTGTTTGACAGTGAAGGCCCATATGACCCATGCCTCACACACATATAAGTATTTTTGAAAAAATAAATCACCATTTTCTTTTTTCTCTCATGTCACTCCTGTGTTGTTATTGAGTTTTATAGTATATTCTCCACAGTTTAGGTTCTGCAAAAGACCATTCCATAACTTCAAAATGTCCAAAAATATTCTGAGTATTGCCTATGCCATTGGAATAAGATGGTTGACAACTTTGGGACGTGATATTATTTATTTAAATTTATTATTTTAGTTATATTCTGAACTAACACATCATATCTTGTTAAGCAAAGAATTGTCATAGCGTGTATTTAATCAAACAATATCTCAGATCTCATTAATTCAGACAAGATTCCCATTTCCATATTATGTATGAAGTTTCTTTCTGAGAGAGTATCCACTTGTTCTGACTTGACTAGAATGGTTTGTTTTGTCCTCACTCTTTTTGAGTGCTGTTGACTGTACAGAAGTCTCTCCTTATTTGAGGTTTTGCTTTCCAAGGTTCAAAAATATTACATGGAAAATCCCAGAAATAAACAATTCATAAATTTTAGTTTGTGCACCATTCTGAGTAGCATGATGAAATCTTGTGCTGTCCTGCTCTATTCAGCCCTGCCCAAGATCTACACTGTTTCCATGTGGTATATGCTACCTGCCCATTAATCAGTTAGCAGCAATCTCAGTTATCAGATTGACTAATGCAGTGTAATGGCTGCAAACTGCAAAAGTAGTGATGCTGGCAATTCGGATATGCCAAAGAGAAGCTGTAAAGTGCTTCCGTTAAGTAAAAAGGTGACCTTTGCATTCCTTGGCTAAGATTTGATACTATCTCCGGTTTTAGGCATCCACTGGGGGTCTTGGAATGTATTCTGGGCGGATAATGGGAGACTACTGTGTAGGCTTCAGGTAGTCCTAAATTAGTAAGTTAGTTGGTTATTTTAAAATACACTAGCCTGCTTCTTTAAAAAATGTATATGCCAACTCATAAAACTTGCTGCTTTTCCAGAGGTGATTGGTAACAGATGTTTTCTCAGACATATTAGATGCTCCCTGGCCTTTGTACTGTGTAAGCATACATTATCTCTAAATGTGAAATATCTGGTTTTTTCTCTCTGTTTTATAACACTGCCTATTTTATAGACTTTTTAAAACTTAACATTTTAATGAATATTACCTTACTGTGAAACTTACTTTAATGTGAAACTGTTTTGACTACTTTTAACCACTCTAGTAGAACTGCCTCTGTAAAGATTGCCACTGAGGTATCAAAGTGGTATGTAGAATTTTTAAAAGGGAGAATCCTGTAATGAAACTTTTTCTAGTAATTACTAATCTAAAAAGATAGTTGCTTAAAGCTAAAAGTAAATTCAAATTATATACGGCTATATTTGAACAATCTTACAATGTTTTCACATATGCTCTACAAAGAATTATAGGGTTGCTTTGTACTACATAGTACATCAGTATTTAACCTTGAAAACTTAATTTTTTATAGTTTCCTGTATGACAGTGTCCTGTCATGTAATATATGTGAATGACAGTCCTTTATCACTTACATTTAGGCTGTAAGAGTTAATTTTGTATGTAAGAGGTAATTTTTCAAAAGATTATTGTTAGTTGCTGTCATTTGTCCAGTACTTTATAAACTGATGTGCCTTTTTTTTTTTACTTTGTTCTTCTATACATAAACAGATTATTATGACATTAGCAGAGGATTTGCTATGTTCTGCTGCTCAAAACAGTCGCCTTTCAGCCCAGCGCACACAAGCTGGATGGTTGTTGATTGCTGCCCTGATGACACTAGGTAACAATCTTGTGGAAGGTTTACATCGCTATGAAACACTTTGTTTTCTGAGTGAAAAACATATTAAACTAACTTTTTATATGTACCGGAATTCAAATAGCCACATAAACATTTTTCTTCTAGTAGTCACCTTAAGAAACCATTTACTTACTTCACTGCTTAAAACATTTTCAGATCTCTCTTTTGAATTTCTTTTCCAGACCAGTTTAAAAGCCTTAAGTAGGATAAGCAAATTTAGTCATCCTTCATACTTAACCGAATGATTCTGACTTTTCCAAAAATTATTCATATCCATCTTCAGAAAAAAACTTTTCAGGCTGGCCAGGTAGCTCACTTGTTTAAATCGTGGCGCTGATAACACCAGGGTCAAGGGTTCAGATCCCCATAGTGGCCAGCCACCAAAAAAAAAAAAAATTGTTAGTGTTAGAATAGGAAAGAGAATATACCATACCCTGTGAATCCAGTTCTGTGATTGTTTTGAGGACTGGTGACACCCAATAAGGTTATTACATTGGAGGAGATGGGGCTCATTTAAATATTAAAAATCAGTAATTGTTTTATGGTCATGACTATTTACATCTTGTAACTTTGAAACTTAATTTTATTACTTTATCACATCTATTGTTATAAGTCTCTATTGTTATAAGTTATTGCTGGGATATAAAACAACTGGCTGGACTTAACCAGTAAATCATTTTGACACCTACAAAGTAATGTGATCTAAAAGGAGCTTAAGTTAAAATAAGCAGTCATAAATGAAGAACTGCTTTAAGTAATGTTCTTAAGATGATTAAAGAGATTCATTAGACTACATCAGGTTCAGCTCAAGGGCCAAATCTGTCTTGCTGCCTGGTTTTATACAGTCTGTGAGCTACGAATGGTTTTTCCATTTTTGTTGTTACAATTGATGAACCTACATTGACAGGTTTTTTACATTTTTTAATGATTGGGGTAAGAAAAGAATATTTTATGATATATGAGAATTGTATGAAAGTCAAATTTTAGTGTTTATAAATAAAGTTTTATTTGAATAAAACCACACTCATTTGTTTGTGTATTATCTGTGGTCTTTAGGTGCCACAGTGGCAGAGTTGCATAATTGCAACAGAGAGTATATGGCTCTCAAAGCCTAAAATGTTTACTATCTACCCCTTTTCACAAAAAGTTTGTTAGCCCCTAGCATAGATCATCATTTCACAATGTTAGGGGACTAATGTAGTCAAGCTTTTATTTGCTTTTTGTTGGGTGTTTCATGCTTGCCAAATTGGTGTTCTTGGTAAATTGAAGGGGAAATAAGCTACTTAATAAATGCAGTATTTTGATAAACAATAGCTTTTTTTTAAAAAAGCTATAAAATATTAGAACAAAATGATTAAACATTTTGAGCTATTTGATACTTATAGAATACCACACTAGACAATTGCATTATTTTCAGGTGCACCCAGAATAGTTAACAAAATTTACCATTTAATGCATCATAAGACAAGTCCCAGTATATTCAATTAATTACAATCATAGAGAGTATATTCTCTGACCACAGTGAAATTAAGCTAGAAATCTGGATTTCAAAAAAATCATTAGAAAATCTCCAAATGTTTGAAATCAGACAACACATTTATAAATAACATATATTATAGAACCACTAGTTTTAAAACAAGCTAATTCCATTGGAGGATGACTACAAGAGGTCCTTTCTCCTTTAAAAAAGAGATTAGTACATCATATTTTATATGTTAGTATAGCATATTTTAATGCATTTTCATAATCAACTTACAAAAAGATTAAATTTTTAAAATCATGTTTTTAGTTGCTATGTTTTCTTGGGCTTTCTGCATTTTTCTAACGCATTATTCTTTTCCTTTATTATCAGTTTTTAAAATGTGTTAGTATCCTAGCAACTTTTAAAGGGTATCAGTGAGGTTTTTGTTTTTAAGTATCGTTATAAACTCATAGAATTTTACGTTTTTATATGTTTAAATCCATTGCAGTCATTATTCCTTTTAATCCTCAAATTGTCTTATCTTTAGTCAGTGGGAGCCCCTTCAAGTTGGTTCACGTGTCCTTTTAACATGAACCTAATATTCTTTGATAATTTGTTTTGGGCATGATAAGACATCTCAGGTTTTACACTGTACTTTTCCTGCCCTAGGGTTGCCAGCAGCCATTCTTCCAGGGAGCCTTGATTCTTTTTTGTGGGAAAATGGTTTTTTGACAATAATCTGAGTGCTTTATTAATTTTTGCCCTGTGTTTTACCACCTCTTCTGTATTTTTATCATTCCATTCGCCATTTATGATTTCTTTTTTAACTATTTCTAATATATTCACTACTCTGAAGTGATGTAAACTCAAATAAACCACATTCTAGTCATTCTTTGAATATGCACTGTAACATTTTTCCACCTTTTTTGCTATACTTCCTAGTTTATTTGATGTCATGTAAAACAACTTCAGTTCACGTACAGATATCTCCATGTCTTATGTATGTGGATGGAGGCTCATAAAGTCTGCGTGTGTGTGTGTGTGTGTGTGTGTGTGTGTTATTTTTGTTAGATACAATATTATTCTTGGGTGTGGAAAACTAACTCTTGTTTGTTTTAACTTTGGAAATACTATAAACTCATTTTTAATAGCTTAGTTCATATATGTCTCTGAAATCACATTGTTTTAATACCTCTCTAGGAAAGAGATGCTGCACTGTCCACTCTTGAGTTAGTGAGATTTCTTAAGGGTACAATGGCAAATATTTATGAAACTTTTCTCAATTATGGGTACTTTTAGTGACTGCACACATTTCATTTTTTGGTATGTGACTCAATTTTGCTTTCAGAATTTTCTGTCCCCACAACCTATTGTATATGAGTGTGAATGTGCACATTCATGCACTCACACACACAAACCTCTGACAATCACATATTCTTAATTACCACATTCCTATTTTCTTCTTTTATGCCAAGTCTACGGTTTTTTCTTTTAGTACTGCTTCATCAAGTAGTGAGCAGTGTGTGTTGAATTTGTTTTGCTGTAGGGATTAGCATACTGCCTTTTCCCAAAAAAAGCGAGTCAGAAAAAGATGGAGAAATTATTTTTGAATCTATTAAATTGCATGTATAACAAAGAGATTAATGCTAGCCAGTTGGCTCAGTTGGTAAACTGTGGTGCGCTGACAATACCAAGATCAAGGGTTTGAATCCCCATATTGGCCAGCTGCACTCCTCCCCCTCAAAAAAGAGATTGCCTCACCACTGCCTTTTAATGTTATTAGGCTCACCTCTTCCTATGTAAATAAGGCAAATATTCAAATAATTGCATGTCAAACATTATATAAGTGCTTACCATGAACTAAGCACATTGCATAAATGCTTACCATGAACTATATAAATTTGTATAAGCTCAGAAACTGTCCTATGAAGTAAATACTATTATTATCCTTATTTATAGATGAGGAAATTGAGGCACATAAAGGTTAAGTAACTCATCCAAGTTTACACAGTTAATAAGTGGGTGGAGCAAGGATATTAACCTGGCAGTCTCCCTCCAAAGCCCAGTGTAGTCCTAAGCTGTGTTGTCATACTACAGAAGAACAATACATAGTCAGCAGAATGTGGGAATAAGAAGTAGGAAGTGCTTATAGGAGAATTCTAAGGTACCCCTAGAATTTTAAGGAAAGTGACTTTGGGAGAAAAGCTGTGGGTTTTGGTTTTTATACTACTTAGTGTTTTCTTTCTTTTTTTAATTGATAATGGTATCACCGATACAAGGTGTGGGAAAATAGAATTAAAAGATAATACAAATCTTTCAATGAACTTTTTAATGTACTTGTATTGCCTTATTACTTATTACAGGGTTTATGTATTCATGATCCCTTAATTCATAAATGTTGTTGCTCTGAATTTTTTTTTTTTTAAGTATTCTATTCAGATATTTCACCTCTGGTTTTTAAACAAGTGCTTTAAAGTGCATTCGTTCATTTGGATATGACAAACCCGTGGAGACAAGCAGTGCAGGTACTATACTGGCTTCATTTTATAGATATAAAAACTGAGTCTCAGCAGTACTGGAAGAGCTGACAGTAGAGCCCAAGCTAGTTCCTTGTTTTTCCTCTCTCTAGTTGAGCATCATCAGATAGTAGTTCATGCAGTGGTAGATTCATTTGGAACCAGAAGGTAAGAAAAGGGACAAAGTAGTAGGGAATTGAAATATGTTTATTTTAAGAGGGAAGTTCTTGTAATAATAGGGTTTTAAAGAATGACCACCTCGGGTTCTTTTACAAGTGACAAGTTGAATAAATTACAGGTCCAGCAGTTGTCAGTCATCACCTTGCTCGAGTTCTGCTGTTGTGGAAGTGTGTCTTTCCAGCCTCTCCTAAAGATCTAGGAACAGAAAAGAGCCGAGGAGATTCATTTACATGGCAGGTAACCCTAGAAGGACGAGCTGGTGCACTCTGTGGTAGGTTGAATTTCGCCTTTTCTCTTCTTTTCCTTTGGCTCCTCCCCCACCGTTGCCCTTTGTTTTACGTGTACTTATACTTTCATTTAAAGGAAGCAGGGAGGGAATTCTGTCTCGTGATTTTTGTAACTGATTAGTTGGTGACGATAACTGAAATATAATAAACCATACAAATTTAAGAGTTGTAATCCTCAGGATAATGCATGTTTGATTAGATACAATCCAGTTGAAAACTGTTAAGATTACTTTGTCTTAAGTAGGCATTCATTTCTTTTTTCAAAAATACTAAGATTTGACTTATTAGCATTGTTTAAGCATGGTTTCCATTTGGTCTATATAAGAAAGTTGTACCCTTCTGTAATATATAGACTGTTAAAAATAGTGTTGGGCTGTGAAAATTTGAACTAAGGAAGGGTGGGATCCCAGGAAAGACATGGAAGCATTGATTTTGGTTTTCTTTGTTTATTCATGGCATTTTTACTCTTAAAAAGAAAAACCTATTTTGAAATTGATCTTGAAATTCGTCTTTTTTTCCTCATTGTACATGTTTATGGAATACAGTTTGTTGTTTCAATACATGCATATATTGTAAAATGATCCAGTCAGAGTAGTTAGTATATCTATCACCTACACATTAGTCATTTCTTTGTGGTTTTAACATTCAAGATCCTCTTTTCTGTCTATCATGAAATATACAATACAGTGTTATTAGCTGTTGTCCCCCTAGAGCACCAGAACGTATTCTTCCTCTCCAACTGTAACTTTATAACTTTGTACTGATCTACTATTCTTTCCCCCAAATCTGTCTAAGTTTAAAATACTCATTTTATTCTACATATGAAGTAACTCCTTATAGAAAGATCTTTGTTTCAGGTAGCAACTGTAAAAACCCGGCATGCTGACTCAAAAGCCAGAACTAGTGTAGAACTGGCAAATTTGAGAGTCTAAGTTAATTTCTTTTTTTTAGTTCTAAGCTCAAGGGCTGAGAAAAAACCCTAGGACAGCAACATTTTGTTTATTTGGTTATTAATCTCTTTTAGTAATCCTAGGGTGTTTTTTTTAGTATAGTTAGGGGTGGAAGATTCTAGCTTCCTTTTTATACTAGAGTTTTAAGAATTTTTTGTTTTTAGCACATTTATTTCTTCCTGTAAAAAAAAAAAATGCTAATGCTGTGCCATAATCGAATGTTCTTTTTTCATGGTTGATTACGCTGTGCTGAATCTGTTCTCTTTTTCAGCTATCAAGAGCTTTGTTTCCCACTGTGGTGATCTCCTCACTGAGGAAGTAATTCAGCGTCTTCTTCCACCACTTCCTTGTGCTGTGGATTTGCTAACTCAGTAAGGATCAACTATTAGATATAAAATTTTCTAAGAGCAGTTAGTTACCCTGTGATTATATAGTGTCCCTTAATTACATTAATAAGTCACATTTCTATGGTTGGTGAATAATTATCCTTTTGTAGAGGAAGGCAAACGTTTAGTTTTGTGATTTTTTTTTTTTTAGGCTAGGATCTTGAAAGAAAAATACATTTTAAAAGGGAAGGAAAATTACTTGGTGAATAATGTACTTTCCATACAGGCAGATTTAACAAGAAATTAAATATTAAGCTTGTTAACCTTTTCAGGTATGCATTTTATTGGTTTGTTAGTGCTATTCTGTGTTCTTAAGAACCAGATGCTTATTAACAGTTTTAGTATTTGTTTATATTTCTCATAAGCTTGAGTTATATATATATATGATGATAAAACAGAGAAAAGCCAACATATATTATGAGCACTTATAATTTCCAAATTAACAAAATATATAAAGTCTTTCCAAAAAGTATTTAATGATATAACATTTTATACTTACAAAAAAATTCATTTAAAATACGGCTTATAAAGTGTAATAATAAAATGAACACCTGTGAATTCAACACAACTCTAAATAAGGGGTTAGCAAATGTTTCCTGTAAAAGGTCAGATAGTAAATACAAGTCTTTTAGGCTTTGTGGGCTATAAGGTTGCAGCTACTCAACTCTGTCATTGTAGCTCAAAAGCAGTCATAGATAATATGTGAATGAATGAATGTGGTTGTGTTTCAATAAAACTTTATTTACAGAAGCAGGCAGTGGACTGTATTTGGTTACCATTGACTTAGGGCATTAACTCTGTCCATACTATTGAAGTTATCTGTGAGCATCTCTCCAATACCATTCTCTGTGCCTTCCTAGTAGCCACTAACCTGAATGTTATAGTTTAACTTGAGTTTTGTAGTTGCCATTCCCTTTCATTTTTAAAAAGTGTATCACATATTTGTTTCCCTAAATAGTACATTGTTTAATTTTGCTTGGTTTTGATCAGGCAAATGGTGTCTTAACTACTTTTGGGACTTGCTTTTTTTACTCAGCATTATGTTTCTAAGCTTCAGCTATGTGTAACTTCACTCATTTTGGCTGCTGTATAATATTTATCAACACCACATTCTAACCAACTGAGCTAACTGGCCAGCCCTTGCTGTATAATATTTATTCATGTGTATACACATGTATATACAATAATATATTGATCCTTCTGTCAGTGGACTTCAGGGTTTTCAGTTTTCTGTTTTTAAAACTAATGCTAATATGAGCATTCCTATTAAATTCTTTAGGTCTCTAGAGTATGTACCTAGCGGTGAAATTGCTGTGCTAAAAGGTATTTTTATTGTTAGCTATTTAAGGTAATACCAAATTATTTTCCAAAAATAGTTTCATATTTTTTACCAGTAATGTGTGTGATGATCCCTTGATCCATTTCTTTACCAACACTTACTTGGACATCAATTCTAGCCCATCTAATAAGTGTAAAATGATATCTCATTATGGTTTTAATCCTATATCTGACTCCTAATTGTTTAAGTGTCATTTTATATTTATTGTTCCTCAGTATTTCCCCTTCTGTGAAATGCCTATTCATAGATATCTTTAACCTATTTTTCTTTAAGGTTGTTTGTTCTTTATTATTGACATAAGATTTTTAAATATTTTTGATACTACTCTTTAGCTGTTCATTAAAATATTAAAAATATCTTTTATATTTTAGATTAACAGACATTCTTAATTTTTTTTTTATGTTCTCAATTTACATGTCATTTTATTGATCTTTTACTTTTTGGTTTGCTTTTTGTCTTTTAGTTTTAAAAGTCTTCCTTACTACAGAGTATTTTTTTTTTTTTTTAAGTTTTGTCTTCCATATTTAAATCATCTGGAATTGATTTCTTCCTTACTACAGAGTTTGTTTTTTTTTAAGTTTTGTCTTCCATATTTTAATTCATCTGGAATTGATTTTTCTATTTGGAGTGAGATAGAGGTATGTCTTAGTTCTTTTGTGCTTCTATAACAAAATATCTGAGACCGGATAATTTATAAAGAAGAGAAATTTATTGTCTCATAGTTCTGGAGGCTGGGAGTCCAAGATCAAGATGTCAGGAGGTTCAGTATCTGGCGAAGGCCTGAGCTCCGCTTCCAAAATGGTGCCTTGTTGCTGCATCCTCCAAAGGAAAAGAACACTATGTCCTCACATGGTGGAATGGAATAGAAGGGCAAACAAGGGCCAAACTTAAGCCCTTTTGTAATGACAGTAATCCATTATAATACCTCCCCAAAAGCCCCACTTCCCAACACTGTTGCATTAGGAATTAAGTTTCCAGCACATAAATTTTGGAGGGCACATTCAGACCATAGCAGGATCTGATTTCATTTTCTTTTTTAATGTGGTTAACAAATTGTCCCATACTTTTTAAAAAATCTGTACTTTCTCCATCGATTGCCATTTACTTCTGTCATGTATTGTACTCCCATATATTTGTGATCTATTTCTGTGCTTTCGATTGTTCTGTTTTCTTTCTTTTTCTTTCTTTCTTTCCTTTCTTTCTTTCTTTCTTTCTTTCTTTCTTTCTTTCTTTCTTTCTTTCTTTCTTTCTTTTCTTTTCTTTTCTTTTCTTTTCTTTTCTTTCTTTCTTTCTTTCTTTTTTGTGGCTAGGCAGTACAGAGATCAAACTCTGGACGTTGGTATTGTCAGCACTGCACTTTAAACAGTTGAGCTAACCAGCCAGCTACTTTCTCTATTGTTTTCAATTGATATGTTTCCTATGCCAACACATTATCTTTATAATAAATTTTAGTATGTTAGGGCAAGCCTTTTGACCTTATTCCTCTTTAGGCATATTTTGGCCCTTCTTGCACTTTTGGTCTTCTTCTGTTGAAATTTTAATTGGAATTACATTGAATCTATAGGTAAATTTGAAGAGAATTGATATTTTTACAATGCCCCTGAACATGATACCTCTCTCCTGTTATTGAGGTCTTTTACAAAGCATAAAATTTTTTCTAAGTGAAGGTCTTACATATATTTAAAAAAATTTATTCTCAGGTACTTTGTATTGTTGCAATTTTTAAATATGTGATTGTGTGGTATGTATAATATGTTTATTGCTGCTGTAAAAAAATGTAATTGATCTTATATCCAGCCATCTTGCTGAATTCTCCTATATTAAATATTTATTTGTAGATTCTTCTGAATTTTTTTCCTTCTCAGTACCTATTTTTTCATATTCTGTTTCTCTCACCTTATATGCTAACTAGATAACAGCCATTCAAAACTGAATAAAAGTGGTTAGTTAAAAGGAATGCTTCTCATATTTCACTAACAAGGATATTGTTTTTAGTAGATACTCTTTATCAGGTTTAGAGTAACCTTCTATTCCTAGTTGGCCATGTTTGGTTGTTTTTTGGGTTTTTTTAAATCATGAATAGGTTTTGATTTTTATAAAATGGTTTAATATGATAAATTTTAATGTAACAAATTTTATTGACCAATTTTTTAATGATTGGCTCCATTCCTGGAATAAACTGAGCTTAGAAATAATTATCTTCTTTATAATAATTATAAAATTCTGAACTTGGTTTGCTTGTGGGTTTTTCCATACGTATTTATCATGAAACTGTCCTGTAATCTTCTTTCTTGCACTGACCTCATCAAGTTTTTATCTTTTTTTTTTTCTTTTCTCAAAGAAATGGAACTTTTATTTGCAACTGGGCTCTCACCCTGTTACAAATAGATCCTGACAGCTGTTTCCAAAGATCAGTAGCTACTCTCTCACTCTTCCCCTGTCCACATTAGTTCCTCAGATGACAAACACCCTTCCCCTTGTCTCCTTATTCCTTTTTTTTGTGGTTGTTGTTTTTGTTTTTTTTTATTTTGTCGATATACAATGTGGCTGATTATTGTGGCCCTTTACCGAAACCCCCCTCCCTCCTCCCTGTCCCCCCTCCCACCCAACAATGTCCTTTCTGTTTGCTTGCTGTATCAACTTCAAGGAATTGTAGTTGTTATGTCTTCTTCCCCCCCCCCCGGTTGTTTTTTTTGTTTGTGTGAATTTATTTATTTATTTCAAGTTTTTATCAAAGTGATACTAGCCTCATAGAATGAGGTGGGTATATGTTTCATCACGTTTTATGGGAGAGTTTATATAAGATTGACGTGTTCTGTCACATGAAATTCTGTGAGCAACCATCTATCTTAAAACAATCTAGATCTGGTATTGTCCTTATGGGAAGATTTTTTTATTTTAACTACATATTCCATTTCTTGAATTGTTTTTGACTATTTGAGGTCTGGTTTGGGGGTTTTTCTTGCTTGTTTGTTTAAGTCAAATTTGGCAAGTTACATTTTTCTGGGGGTTTTCCCAATTTTTCATCATCAAATTTTTCAGCATAAAGTTGTTCTTAGTATTCTCTTAACTTCTTATCTCTGCTCTATCTATAATGTTGCTTTCTCCATTCCTAAGAAGCTTTTATTATGCCTTATCTTTTTTTTTTCCATCCATCTCACTAGAGATGTGTCTACTTTATTAATCTTTATAAAGAATAGCTTTCTTATGTTGAAATTTGTTTTCTACTTTATTATTGTTCTTCATAATCTCTTTGCTTCCTTGGATTCTTGTTCTTTTTAAAAAACCTTAATAAGTTAAATGCTTAGCTCGCTGAATATCTTTTAATTCTCTTCTAATAGAAGGCCATAAATTTCCCTCTAAGATCCAAGTTGCTGAATCCTAAATTGATAGGTATTGTTTCCAATATTTCAGTTTTAAGTATTTTTATGTTTCTATTCTTTCCTTGAGTTGTGTAGAAGTATGTTTTAAAATTTCTAAGTGTATGGAATGTTTTTTAGTTTATGGTTTTGTTATTGATTTTAACTTAGTTGCATTGTAGTTAGTGAATATGACCTGTTCTTTTAAATTTATTGAGATTTGCTCTGTGACAAATGTGTTTTTTAAAAAGTTCCATTGTGTTATCTTCACTAATTTTTTATTTGCTTAAATTATCAGTAATTGACAGTGATGTTAAAATTCTCTCTGTGAAGCTGGGTTTATCAGTTTCTCTTTATAGTTCTATTAATTTTTGCTTTTTCAAATTTTGAGATTATTTGATTAGGTACATAGGAGTTTAGAATTATATTTTCGTGATGAATCGAAATTTTTGTCATAATACAGTAATTGTCTTTGTCCTTAATAATACTTTTTTTTTTGGTGGCTGACTGGTATGAGGATCCAAACCCTTGACTTCGGTGTTACAAGGCTGCACTCTAACCAACTGAGCTAACTAGACAGTCTCTAATAACATTTTGATTATAGTCTAATATTTATGATTATTATATGTGTGGAATTTTTTTTTTCCATGACACTGTTTTTAGGTGTGTCTCAACCTGCATATAGTTGAATTTTTTAAAAAATTGAATCTGGCAATCTCTAAACCAGAAATTTGTGGATTTCTTTGTCCTACTTGGTATATGTTTTCTTGGACTCATGTCTTTTAACAGTTCTGGAAAATTGGCTGTTATCTCTTCAAATATTGCCTACTCTTCATTCTCTCAAAACTTTGCTCTGGGTCTCTAATTAGACAAATTTTAGGTCTTTTCATTTTGTCTTCTATGTCTTTTAGTCTTTCTGATATTTTTATCTCCTTTTCTGTCTGCTGCAATTTGGGTAATTTCTTTAGCTCTCTCTTCAGCTGGGTTTAATCTGCTATGCCTCTGCCACAACCTGGGACTACCTTAACCACCTTCAAGGGCCCCATTTTGTTATCCCTCCCTTACCACAGCTGCAACTCTAGTCTCATATCCTTGTGTTGGTATTGGTGTTTGTGTTTCCACTCTGATTTCAGCTCATGTTTTGATTCGTGCTTTTTTTTTTTTTTAATTTGTTTGTTTTTATTGGGGTAAGGGGTGGCTGGCCTTGGAAAAGTCCTTTTCTGCAAGCCTAAAAATGCAAATTATTGTTTTATCCATGATGAAATGTACACTTTTATCTATACTTATTTATTACACTTATCTAATTGTATTTGTATTTGTAGCAGGAAGGCTCTTCAGAGACTATATATAATCTTCCCTGTAATGAAAGAAGAAACCAATAAAAATGCTTTCCTAAATTCTTGTTTTGTTGAATTCATCTTACTTCCTTTTATAAAAAGAATATACATATAAATACTCCTCCGAACTAAATTTTATCATATTTAAACTAAGTGAATGTTACAGAATTTTTAAAAATGTAACATAATTCATAACATCTTATGAATATAATTAAATGCTTTTTATATGTTAACTGTAATTTTCTGCTCTGACTTTATAGAAACACAAAAATGGTGTATTTATTCTTAACATCTATAACAAAAAAATTGTGCCCAGGTTTTATAAGTGTTTTTTTGTACTGTGTTTACCAAGCTGAAAGATAAGAAATGGAATCAACATTTTAAAATATGAAATAAGTCAATAGATAATTCTCTTTTCTTCAAGAAACTAGAAATAGCAAACAAAGGTTTCCTGGAAAATACAAATGAATAATCATTGCCGTAACCTGGAGACCTCATGCCATTACAGTTTAGCAGATTTATTTAAGTGGCACAGTAAAAGTAAAAATAATTGCATTGAATTTCTGTATTACTAAAAGAGATGACAATGATATTCTAATTGATAAGATGGTAACCTGAAAAGAGAAGTAGTCTTTCAGTAAATATTTGTTACTTGAATGAACATTTGTAAAGTGTTATCTTGGCACCATTAGTAAAGGTGAACAGAAGGTAAAAGTACATGAAACAAGGAAAAAACAGAAAAAATACATATATGAAAAAGAAAGGGCCGAGCCCGTGGCGCACTCGGGAGAGTGTGGTGCTGGGAGCGCAGTGATGCTCCTGCCGTGGGTTCGGATCCTATATAGGAATGGCCAGTGCACTCCTGGCTGAGTACCGGTCACGAAAAAGACAAAAAAAGAAAAATACATGAAAGTGAAAGAGAATGAAGAAAGGAGAAAAGTGATGAGATTTTGTGAATGGAATTTTTAGGAAAACATTGGCTCAGCTTGTATTTTATTAAAAGAGAATTTGTTTTATGGTTTTGCAGATTTTGGTGATTCATTCTTACTTGGAGATGGCATTTTAGGTCAAGGTTTTAACAGCAAATGCTTGGATGTCTCCTATTTGTATGTTTCTTTGGCTGATTGCTTTTCTACATAGCAGACTTTTGTTTTTTACCAATGCCAAGTTGTAAATTTTGGAATGTAGTAAGAATTTCAGGTTCTAGTCATAATACTTGTGGCTTTAGAAATCTAAGCTGGTTTATAGTTTTGCTTTATAAAGTATGATAGAAAAGTTAGCAAAATGATGTGCATGTGTGACACTATAATACCTCTTTTACCTTATAACCACACCTTATTAACGTAAAGGAACACTAATGTTCATTAATAATATGTATAGCTAATTTATGTTTATATATCAACTGTTCAATATTTGTACATTGTTATATAACTTACACACTTAATATGTACTTTTTTTTTATTTTAAGGCTTTCATCAATATTAAAAACATATGGAAGTCCTTTGAAAACACCATCAGTAGTTTACAGACAAAGACTTTATGAGCTGTTGATTTTATTACCTCCTGAAACCTATAAAGGTATGTGCCTTAGACCAAAATGTTTTATTGTTAATGGCTAGTACAATGCCTGGAAAGTAATAGTCACTCATTAAATACCTGAAGAAATGAATTATATTGGCAGTTATTTAGTGCCTTGTTTCTAGGAGAGTTAGGAAGTTCAATCTTAATCTATGTGTTCAACTTTTTATAGTAAATAAAATACATTTTCTTAAAAACCTGCTTCTTCGTGTCTTGCTTTCTTCTCTCTTTTGGGAAAAAGTCCCTAGTTCTACTGTGTGTGGGAGAGTGGTTCACAAAGACTGATGTAATTCTACTCCAGGATCTCATACAGTATATATAATGTAAATCTATTATAAATTTGGCCATTCTTAGTTTCTTTCTAGAATTATGATCTACAGTTCACATTCTGTTTCATTATTCTATTCTTAATTCTGCCCAAATAAAATTTAATATTGAACTTTCAAGGTATAATTGATTTCATAAAGTTGATAATTTAGTTTTTGTTCTTATTATGCTGAAAGATGACTTTGGATTACTGGAATACTGCAGTTGGTAAAATAAACTTGCCCCTACTTTAAAATTAGTTCTAAAATCTTTCTTAAATTTAAAATATAGTTTTAAGAAAATACATTGCTGCTACAACTGAATAATTCAAGATGCTTTTTCTAAGAGATGAAAATTGGAAATTGTCTCCTGCAGGAACCTCTATATTTTTTTAGTCTTAATAATTTTCAGCCAACTGTATTAAGTTGAAAGTTATCACAAATATATTTCTTGTAAAAGTACATTTATTTACTTATATCCTTCTGCAGATAAATGCTATATAAGAAATATCACATTAATTCACAATATTAACTTAAAACTTCCATCTTGGTCATTATCATTTTGTGAGTGATATTGTTCCTGTTAACTCTCTTCCTGGTTCACAGATGTACCTAGCAAAACATTTTCCAGAAAGTAAGCATTTAGTATATACTACTTCTAGATAACTGAAAAGATTTAATACATTGCCATTTCTCAGAAACTGTATCAAAAGAACCATTTTGGTATGCTAGGCACTGTGCTAGAAATTGTATATATCACATTTCATTTATCCTTGGATAATACAATGAGCTAGTTATATTTTCCTTATTTGACAGATAAAAGCTTAGAGAGATTATAAAACCAACTCAAGAACACATATCCAGTAAATAGTGGAATCAGGATTAAAACGTAGGTTTGCCTCATGCTGTGCTGCTTCTCTATTTATAAGTAACCTACAAGAGACCGAATAAAAAGTCACACCTTAGTGATAGGTCTGTCTTATTCTATGTTATCTCTCAATATAAAAGTTACCTGCTAGATATTTCGTAAACAGCTGAGAGATAATTTCTGTGTTCCACAGTTCAGATAGCTGTTAGGTTGTGACAAAAGCAGTTCCCTTTAGATTTTTACCACAGTATTTTGAAATTTATTTTCAAACTACAGATGAAAAAAAGTCTTTTTCCCCAAGTCTTCATTAATCATTTAGGAGTACAAGAATATCAACTTGAAATCTACAGTGTATATTCTGATAAATGATAATGTAAGTCTACCGTTGAAGAACTTGAATTAGGGAGGGGGAAAAAGTCTTCTATGTTTTTGCAGTGGTATTTCCTCAGAACTGGAGTTTGGGAATGCAATCATGAGTCCTAAAGAAATAATGAATATATACATATGTATTTAAAATCAGTTCCAGAGTATTCATTAGGAGACAAAGTCAGGACTTACTATGAACTTTTTGGGAAAACATCTAAATTTACCCTCTTTGTCTTTTTCAAGTGTATCTACTTTTCTAACATGACTTAAAGGAGAAAAATAATTTATAGAAAAATGAAAATATGGTTATATTGCTATTTTTATGTTTCAACCAAAAATAATAATTCACCACTTTGTGTCCTTTTTCCATCCTTACAACAGTGGTAATATAAGTAAGGATTTTTTTTCTTATGGACTTTTGAATTTTTTTGGATTACTCTTTAGATTTATATAATATGCATGGAGCATAAGAGTCATAACTTTACCATTAAATTAAAAATTGACATTTTAAATAGTGTAGCTCATAGTATAACAGTAACCTATAGTAACTTCTAAAACTTTTACACAAAAGGAAATAGTAGTCTTTAAACTTATTCATCTAATTAATTTGGAAAATATGACTAAGTAGCAAACAAAAGTTCTGATTATAACAGTTGCTGCAATGTATGGTCAAAAAGTCAGTTTACAAAACAGTAAGAAACTGCTTTTGTTATATGTATTTAAGAATTGAAAAACTTTTCTTTATGGTTATCCAGCAGATTCTGGACTTTTGTCCTAAGGATGACTTAGGTTTTTGAAGTTTGTGGAGTAAAACTTGAGCTCTTAGTTTCATTTGCCATCTTAGTTTTGGTGTGGATCCTCTTTCAAATATTTTCATATTTTCTATACTGAAAATAGCTCCTCTTTAGCATCAGAAAGTCAATGATGAATGTCCACAACAAAAGCATATTGCTTCATTAAGCCTTCACTGATCTCTGTTCACCCTCCCCAATTCCTGTTTGTAATCTCTCCTTTTTCTAAATGTAATTTTACTTTTGTTTTCATCTTTTGTGAACCACAGTACTTACATTATGTTATGTTAAATATGTGTATTAGTATCCCATGTTTTATAGCTTCTTGAAAGGAAGATAAAATACAGTAAAAATTTTTTCTCTGTAGCATTTTAAACACAATTTGAATGAATGAATTGATCATAGTGGTTAAAAACTCAAGTTCTAGAGCCTGAATGCCTGGGTTTCAATCTGACTGTGCTATGTAAATGCTGTGTAATCCCTGCCAAATTATGAACTCTCTGTTCCTGTTCCCTCATCTATAAAATGACAGTACTAAACTGACCTCATGAGATTATTATGATGTTATATGTAAACCTTTCAGGACATTTCTTGATGTATGTTGTCTTTAATAAACATTTGTTGTTGCTACTGTTACTGCTACTAATGATGTAGAAAATAATGGCACGTGAACCCTTTCTAACTCATTCTACTGCTTCTAATAGGCAGACATCACCCCAGTTCTCATTTCATCTTAATGCTGTTGCACAAAGAAATACTTGCTAAAGTGAACATTTCTTTAAAGTGATTTTTGCTCATTCTTGCAGTACTTAAGTTACACACTGGGAAAAGTTAAGTTCTCTGGATAAATTTTCCACTGATAATCCACCAGAAATTATGATAAAACATCTTTGAGAAGATAATTTAGGTTGATGTGATAAATGGACCAACTTTTCAGAAATATATATATGAGAGACAACCATATGTTATTTCATGTCTTGTGGAAGAACACAGTACCTATCTATGAACTAGCCTGCCACTCCCCAAAAAAACCACAAAAATGAATCCCCTTAGATTGAACTACTAATTTATGAAGAAAAAGTGCAGATGATAGAGGAACAAATTAAACTATGCTAGGGGGCTATAATAATAAAGACTATAGAAATTTCTCCAGAACAAATAACCCCATTTCTTCAAATAAATTACAAGGGGGAAAAAGGTAGAGGGAAGAGAATATTAGTATGAAAGAAACTTAAGATATATTGACTAGCTTCAATGTGTATACCTTGCTTAGATCTGCTTTCAAACATAGAAGCAGATAAAAATAGGCATTTATGAGACAACAGGAAATTTGAACACTGAATGGATATTTGATGTCTAGTGGTTTTTAAAAACAGATTATGATAGTGGAATTATGGTTAAAATAAATTGTCCTTAATTTTAGTGAAATGAAATGAAATTTTTATGGATGAAATGATATATTATCTAGGGTTTGCTTCAAAATATTATGGGGATTGTGGGATAGTGAGTGGGGACATAGGTGAAACAAGATTATTCCAGCCAGTGAAGGTGATTGATGAGCGTTTGCTAAGTGAGTGGGATGGGGGTCATAATACTATTATGTCTCCTTTAGTATGTTTGAAATTTTTTGAAATAAAAATGTCTAATACTAAAATTTTCAGGTTATGCTTTTTAAAAACAAATATAATTACCTGCTTTTGTATCTGTTCAACTTTTTTAAATCTATTTTTGTATATCATGTCATTTTATTAAAATGATGGTAATATTTACTCAGTGTCATAAGGTATATACACACATACTTTGAGATATCTTTTTAGTATTCATTCTTAGCCTGTGACCAGCAACACATATTTGAGCCATTCATCTGTAGAGCAGTTTTCAAGGATGAGAAATACAATCTTTGTCTATGATATATTAAAGTTGGCCAATGTGTGGATTAAATCTAAACCTGGGCTTTTAAAATCCCATACTCTAACCAGTTAACTGATTGTACTAAATTGCTAATGGGCTGTTCTTCTCTGACCCAACAGGAAAGCTCTGTTCTATCCTCAGAGAGGTGGCTGCTGACTTGACTGCCCCTGATATACAAGTGGCAGCATCTACATTTTTACTTCCTTCTCTCTGTCATCAGGATGATCTTTTGATATTAAGTCCTTTGCTACAAGAGACTGACCATAAATTTATTGAAGAACAGGTATGACTATTTTAAAATAACTCGGGTAGATTCAAACTGTGAACAGTGATTTTAAAACCTTATATGCTTTTTTTTTTTTTTCCTTTTAGCTCCTGCTTTGCAATGGTGTTGCTTGTGGAAGTCTCGAATATGACCCTTACTCTATTTATGAGAAAGATGTAGAGGGAGATTCGGTGCCTAAACCCCTGCCTCCAACACTCTCGGTTATTAGCTCTGCATCCAAGCTCTTTGGGGTTGTATGTGCTCATGTGGGAGAAGCTCAAAGGTAAGCATCTTCAGAGGTTCACTTACCCTGAAATATAATATGTAATTGCTTCAGTGAATGCATAGTAGAGAACTGGTGAGTAAGAAGAATGTTGTAAGAAGATTTCATTATCATGAAAGATTTCTTGGGGCTGGCCGGTTAGCTCAGTTGGTAAGAGAACGGTGTTGTAACACCAAGGTCAAGGGTTTAGATCCCCATACCGGCCAGCTGCAAAAAGGAAAAAAAAACGAGTTCTTATAAAGAACAGGTGAAATTGAGATAAGCATTCTTGTTTAATTATTCACTTGACTAATATTTAAAAGGAAATAACTAAATGCCTAAAACCACTAGGCACTATTGTGGATACAGTACTTTGCTCATAATTAGCTTTTCATCTAACTGAAAAATAAAAGTGAAGAAGTCAATAGTGGAATAAGAACATTGATTTATGAGCAGCTGTTACAAAGAAAACACTCGTTTTCTGCTTAGACCAGGTCTCATAGGCTTTCTTATCTTTAGTATTTTATGGAACCATTATAGGTCCAGGGATTAGACTTCAGTGGGGTGGATTTCAAAATGTTGATTTTTTATCATTTCGCTTAAAATGAACTTTGGACCAAACACACACAAAAAGATAATGTATGTAAGGTAATTGATATGTTCATGTGATCGTGGTAATCATTTTATAATGTATACATATATCAAAACATCACCGTGTGTACCTTAAATATACAATTTTTATTTGCCAGTTATATACCTCAGTAAAACTAGGAAAAAAGTATGACTAAGAACATTAATACATAGAGGTTTTCATCTTATGCTGTTGTGTGAAAAATAAATAAATATAAGATGGCACCACAAAACATGAGCTTTGGTTTTGAAAAACCAAAGCCTGATAATGATTTCTCATTGAGAATGATAGTTTCTTAATTGATAACTGGGCAAATACCTTTCTCAGGTCAAAAGCCACTATCCAGGAAATTCTCTTAGTATCTGAGAAACAAAATGGGAAATGAATCATTCCTATGGGCTATTCCAGTTAATAGTTTATAAATTATTACTATCCACACTCATTGATTTATATTCTTTCTTGGTGCATTACTTTCGGTGCATAGAAAAGTGAATGAAACATGTTTTTTTTTATTAGCTTCAATTGCAAAAGATAAAATGTATAACCTATAGTTCCCTGTGTATACTGTAACTATAAAGTTATGATTATAAGATATTTGAGATCATATACGACTAAATTATAAATGAATAAAAGATAAGAGGAAAATCACTGGTCTCAACTATTCTATGAAAGATTGATTCATGGAGAGGATGAGATTTGAACTAGTCTCTAACTTATTTTATAGAGTGTACAATTAATTTAAAATAATTGATTTGAATTAACATAGCAGTAATTACTGTGGATGAAGTAGGGATAGCCTTTTAAAGGGCAAAATATTTAAATTAAGCATGTTCTTAAATGGCTTCACTATTTTTGATAGGTCTAAGGTAAAAAGCAAAAAAGAGAATATAGTTCTTATAACCTTTCCTTTTAAAAAATAGTGATTTTACTATTCTCCTTAGAGAAGTTTTTCCTTTCAGATTTATTTGCCAACTTTAGTTTCAAGGAGATAATTTCTTATTTCTATTGTTTAAATTTAATGAACTTTAAAATGTACTTACAGTTTTTATTTCCCCCACCTAGATTATAATAATGTAATGAATATTCAAGAGAGGGGAGGTTTTGTTTGTTTTAATAAAAACATTGAGACCTGATAAAAGCAAACCCTATTACTCTCTCTGGATTCTAACTGAATAAAAATAGTAGGCAGTAGTTTGGAGATTTTTAAAGGAAGTGGTTTGGCAGGATCCCAGATACTGTGAGTCAAAAACAACTATCAGCAGTCTCCAGTGGGTGTCGTTAGAGAACCAGAGGAGAGAAACTACATGGATAGGAAAGTTAATTTCCTAATTTCCTGTTATCCTAGATATGATACTTGTTTCAAATGGCAGACCCTTTTTCTTTTGGCCTCAATATTTGCATTTCTAAGAAAGAAAGTTTTTAATTAAAGTACCTATATTTAAGAACTGAATATTTCAAAGCATTTTGTTGTTATTGTAGTTAGCCTCATGTTTAAACAGTTTAAAGGAAACCTTTTATAGCATCAGCTTGCCCTAAGATTGGAAATGTTTTTATATATTATTTATGCCTTTAGAAATTGACTTAAATTAGTTGATTCTATTCTGACTATATAATTACAAGAAAACTTCGTATTGCTAATATGAAAGCACTAAAATGTTTGTAAGTTAGCAAATCAAAATATTTTATAAAGAAAATAAGTTAAAGATCTTATTCATGAGTTGTTTGTGGGTACTTATAAATATATTTTGTCCCTAACCATGAAGAATGAATTACTTAACTCACCTGCGGATTGTTCCACCCTTTTCTTGCACATCAGAATCAGCCAGACAGCTTTTAAAAATACTGGATTCTGGTTTATTCGTGTGGTTTGCATACTATGGTGAGCGCTGGAATTTTTTAAAACTCCTTAGGCGATTCTGATGAGCAGCCTAGGTTGAGAACCACTGCTATAAATGTACTGTTTTTACTGATGTCACTTAAGAATTGATGGACAGAGAGGAAAAGCTTACTCAGTTGTAGTTCTCAATACTAAAAATTTTCATCATTATACATCCTCCCTGAAAATATGAAGTAAATCAGCATTTTTAAGTGTTACGTCTTTGCCTTTTGCTCAGCTATGTATTTTGATTCCAACTAGACTCAAAACTTTTAGTATTTATCATTTCCTTCCAAACTGATTATATGTCATCATTGATACTACTTAGGAATACCATTTCAGTATTACTAAGAACAAGTCATTTCCATCTTCCTGAAGATTCAGAATCTTTTGTTGAGATCTTTATCTTTAAAGTAATTGGTGTCATCATTTTGCCTTGAGCCCTTAATTAGTTAATAACATATTCATTCTGTCAGGACTGGGGACAAAAGATGGAGAAAAAGACTTTGGACTATGGCAGCCCTGTTCTTTGGTACATGAGTGTGGGCAAGGAAACAGTACAGGTCAAAGTTTATTACAGTATTACAAAATTTTCAAGCTCTAACCTTATGTATTTTTAGTACTTTCAATAAGATACAATTTCATTATAACATTTGTATAGGTTATGATCTATTGTTGTTTTAGGTTTTTAAACTTATAAACTGAGGGCCAGCCTGTGGCTCACTCGGGAGAGTGCGGTGCTGATAACACCAAGGCCATGGGTTCAGATCCTATATAGGGATCGCCGGTTCGTTCACTGGCTGAGTGTGGTGCTGACAACACCAAGCCAAGGGTTAAGATCCCCTTACCGGTCATCTTTTAAAAACAAACAAACAAAAAAAAAAAACTTATAAACTGGACCATACAGTTATAACCCCTTTGATGTCACATTTACCCTCCACAATCTTCCTGGAGGGTGATTTGGGCATAAATATGTTCTTGAAACAAAATGCCTTAAATATGATCTTGAACAGTGGGCAGAAATGTTTTTATATATATCTATCATGTTATTTATAATAAGAAAATTAGAAATGGCCTAAATGTCCTAAACTAGGGAATTGGTTAAATAAATTATTGTATCACCAGACTGTATAATACTAATAACTACTTTAAATTGTTTCACTTTAATAGTTAATAAGATGAGAAAATCCCTGATAATGTTGTTTAGGTGGAAAAAACAAATAAACCAAGTTATCAACAAAGTGAGTACAATATGATCCCAGTCTTCTAAAAATTATATCCATATTTCTAGGGAGAAAAAGACAAGAATAGAGATGCCAAAATGTTAATGATGGCTCTTTCTAGATGGTGGGATTATGGGTGAATTTTAGTTTTCTTTTCATGTGCTTTTCTGAATTTTTCAAACTTGTTAGGACAAACAGAATTAACCTTAAAATAAGGAAATAAATATTTTTGTCAGTATTCTTAGAGTACTGTAGTTTTCCCAATTCTTGGTGATCTATTGTTTTTATTATATACTATGAATTGATTTTACATATACTGCTTTGCGCAGTACATATGAAATACATATACCCTCACATCTTCCTCTTTAACTTCTCTCACAGTTGGATTTTTTAAAGGCACAATGCCTGTATGTATTTTGCTTTGAAAACAAAATTGCCATTTGGAGCCAAACTGTATTTAGGCCTTGTTGCCTCAACAGAATGAGAAAGATCTCATTAAGGACTCAGGGACATTTGGAGTACTTTAGGGTCAGGTGAAAGCATACCGATGTGCCGCCTTCAGCCAGTTGTGCCCTGTTTTTATCTACTTGATGCAGTTGTCACTTATGATTGTTCAACAAGCACATTTTACTGCCTATTACATGCCAAACACAAGATAAGAGGGGATCTTCAAAAAGTTTGTGGCAAGATTCATGTAGTCTTTTAATTCCATTTTTCCATGAACTTTTTGAAATACCGTCATACTAGAAAGACGAAGATAAATTGTTAAGGCATTGTTCCTGCCATCAAGATAATTTACAACCAAAAAAATTATCTTCAATATCTTTCTTGATTTAAAGGACGAGAAGGGAGGAAGGAAGTACAGGCCTAAGAAACAAAGCTTTAAAAGAAGAAATCAATGGAAAGGTGAGGTGGCTTAGTCAGTTACATATCTTTAGTCTCGACATAAGGAATTACTCTGTGCGCCATAAGGACCTGGAATACAATTCATAAAAGATACATAGATAACTAATGGACATATTCAGTCCTGGACTAAAAATAATGTATATATTCTTCATAATTAGAATAGTGAAAATTAGAAAATTCCCCTCACCAGTAGAATGGTTGAATAAATTGAAGTATATGTGTATAATGAAATTTGGGTTCACAAAAGTTATCAAAGAATAAAAATGATTTGAAAAGTGCTAAAGAGATAATGTTAAATGAGAAAAGCAAGGGTTAAAATTGTGTTTTGTGTAGTATGATCCCAGGTACTTTTTTAAAGTATAGTTGGGGTTGCAATGGGCTGTGCTGCTTTTCAACTATAGATGACATAAGTCAGTGCTAACTTTAAAATGAAGCAATGTAGTTAAATCTAGCAAGTCTTGGTATTAACAAAAAGTTGGTCAGCACTGAAACTTCTGTGGAAATGCTTAGGCAAAAGACTTAAAAGTTCCCTATAATCTCTTTCTGGTGTTGAATCCGGTGAAACTTGATGAGATTTGATAATTCTGGGTTAATTTTTTTCCCCCCTCTGGGTAGAAATCGAGAGGTTTTTTTTCACCAGTCTCTAAGGAGAGGAAGTGTAGTCTAGTACCTAGTAAAAGCTAAGGGAGAGGTCTGTTGGTTGCAACACTTCATATTGGTTAGGACTGAAAAGCAAAGAATAACTTTGTTTACATGTAAACTACCTTATAAAAAGACCAAATTCTGTAACATTAAAGGCCATGTGTTACATATAAAATTTTGTGTAGTTATATCAATATAGAATAAATTCATTTGTATAATCTCAAAATTTTGTTTCCCAGTTACTGGAATATGCACATTTACAAATAGGGCAGTAGTTTAAAGAACCTAGAGTATGAGGTTTAAATAGTATTGGGGACTATCCTGCTTTTAAGAGTAAATTGCATCAAGGTTCTAGGAAAAATAAAGATTCCAGAAAAGGGGGTTGGGGGGGGGACAAATGAGTTGATGTAAGTAACTTTTAGATTTGTTTTGTTTAGAAAATAGTTACTGAAATAGCTGTATTTGCCTAGGTAAAATCCTTATTAAGTGATATATTTGTAATTTTTTTCACAAAATAATACTTTTTTCCAACTGTCAGAATGACCCATAATCAAAATATTTTCTATTGGTTATGATATATTTTCTTTTCCTAAAATACTTCAAGGGGTTCAAAAACACTTTATCTCAGTTTAGTAGTTCCAACAAAGTAATTAACAAATTACTTGTTAGTACCCTTTAGCTTATTTTATCTTTATTAACAAATCTTATCTACTTGCTTTTAAATCTTGTTGCTTCTGATTTTAGGCTTCTTATACTGGAACAGCTTTTGGAAAGTATAAAGCACACAAAAGGAGCTCGTCAGCAAGTAGTTCAGTTACATGTTGTTTCTTCAGTTTCTAGTTTCTTGAAGGTAATTTAGTTTTTAAATGTTTGCTTACTTTTTAAAAAAATATTTGCCCAGCTAACTAGGTTAGAGGATGATGGTTTTTTTTGTTTTTTTTTTTTTGAGGATTATGTTTTTAAAAAGCTTTTTTTTCTTCATTCTTCTTAATCTCCTGATGAAAATTTTAGGATTTGGAATTCTCCTTTTACTTTTTCTTCATATGAAATGTGTTAGTCAGAAATCAAACCTATAATCTTGGTTTAGAGCCATGCATTAACCTACTCAGCCTGATATACTAGACCAGGGATTGATGGACTATGGCTTACAGACCAAATCCAGCTCTTTGTTACATTAATGACTTACTGTTTCTATGTAAAATGTAATAGGCTTCTTTGGTCATTCATTTTATGGACAGCTGTATTAATGTTCTTCTGAACACAATTATACCGCAGTAATAATTGTTTGTCATATTGTTTGCCTGGAGGTTTAAAAAAAATTGTTTTTTTGGCTGGCTGGTACAGGGATCAAACCCTGGACCATGGTGTTATCAGCACCATGGAGGTTTGATATTCTAAAGTGCTTTTTGAAAAAAAAAAAAAAAAAAAAATCAAGTTATGTTTGTATGATCAATGTGGATTTTTGTGTTCTGATTTTTTTAAGTAGTAATCCAAGTGTGAACATATTTGCTTAACCGGAATATGTGAGGGTACTTCAACAATTTTGTGAAAAAATAGAATTAAAAGGTAAAATGAATCTTTTTATGAACTTTTTGAAGTACACTCATACATTCCAAACTGAGTAAGAGAATTTACTGCAATGTAAGTTCGGGTTATTCTTTACATATTTCAGTATGTGGCTGGCTCCAAGGGAATTTTAGGTCCAGAAGAAATGAGAAGACTTGCCGTGACATTGGTAATGGGAGCCCTAGAAAGTCCCAACCCTCTGTTGAGATGTACAGCTGCAGAGGCATGGGCTAGGTTAGCCCAAGTGGTTGATGACGGAGCTTTTACTGCTGGATTAGCTCAAGTTAGCTTTGACAAGTAAGTGAATTTCTATTAAATACTCAAGAGCTATGTGTCACTGGGTATAGCCTTATGGTTTGTTCAAACTAGTAAGAACTTCATTCTGAAATTTAACTAAGAAAAGAAAAATTGACAGATGTGGGTATTTTAAAATAAAAGAGAACCCCCTTGGTCTGCTGGTCTTGGAACATAAAACTATTACTACTTCAGCTTTAGTCTTTTTATAATAAAAAAAAGATCACTATCTATAATATGAGTGATACAATTGACCATCAACGGAATGGACTCTAGGATAATGAGATACTTACAAAGTTTTAATGTAAAATACAGATGATAGATAATAAGAGCAATCTACAGGAAAAAGAAAAAGATCAGGAAACATAAAATGTACTCTCATTTCTACTAGCTCTGTAACGTTGGGTAGGTTATTTAATCCTCTCAATCAGTTTCTCTGTATTCCAAATAGGAGGTTGTTAATACTGCCTTACCTATTTAAGAATGTTAAGGTAAGTGAGGTAATAAATGTGAAAGTAATATGAAAAAATAAAAACAACTACAAATAAAAGTTCATGGTTATATTAGTTTTATATATATAAAATAAGTTACATATCAGTAGTGGTGGTAGCAGTATAGATAGCACTTTGACCTTGTAGTCCACTGAATATGTGTGTCTTTGGTTAAGAGCTTAAAGTATGGAGTCAGATTACTAGCTTGGCTCAAATCCCAACTCTGCCATTTAATATAGTTGGTTACTTTGTGAGAGTTATTTTAGCTGTCATTTTGCTTTCCTCATCTGTAAAAAGGAACTGATAATAGTATGAACCTCAGGGTTGTTGAGAGGATTAAAGAAGGACTTAGTGTAAAGCACTTAAATTAGCACACAGTACATAGAAAATTTCTAATAAATATTAACTCTTATGATATTTAATTTTAGAATTGAAGTTGTTGAAACTTTCTATGGAATTAAAGTATCTTGGCATGTGAGTTTTGAACATGTAACTTTTAAAAAGTCAGGTAAAAATAATGCCTGCCTCATAAACTTTGTGTGTCTGTATGCATATCTGAAAGACACTGAAACTGTTCTTAAAATAATCACTAATAATATGAAGACATTTTTATTTTAAATGTTTTCCTTGCAAATTACCTTTCAGGTTATTTCAGAATTTTTTATCAGGTAACAGTAAATATATGTCTGAATTTTGTAACTATTCATATAAAAAGTTTTGCCAAAGTGACAACGTACATGCATTATTTTTTTTTTCAGTGATTGTCATTTATTTTTATTTCCAAAATTACAGATTGAAATCAGCAAGGGATGTGGTTACCAGAACAGGACACTCATTGGCTTTGGGATCCCTACATAGGTATTTAGGAGGAATAAGTTCTCAACACTTGAATTCTTGTGTTGGAATCCTTAATACTTTGTCTCAGGACAGCACTTCTCCTGATGTGCAGGTGAGTACCTCATGTGGTGCCTTCCTTGAAATTCATGATAGGTAGATGACACAGATTTTGTTTTTACTGACCACTAACAATTTGTGAATAATGTTTTCTCCCCATAGTAAATGTCAAAGCCATGTTAACCTCGATGTATTTAAAAAATTTAAATCTATGTTCCCCTCCTACTCAGAATGTCTAAAGTCAAGTACAGTGTCTTTTTCTGAAAATGAAACTCTCTTGCACATTAATAATAACATCTACTATTTTGGAGAGCTTAATAGGTACCAGGCATTATATTACATTCTTCTAAATATGTTAGCATATTTAATCCTCACAGTAATTTAGGGTGTTTAGTCCCATTGTAGGGTGATAAAACTGAGGCTTACAGAAGCTAAGGAACTTGCTGAGAGAGCTGGGAAGCTAATAAATCGTGGAATGAAGTCATGGACTCATAATCCATGTTCTTAATCAGTTTACCATATTGTATATATCTTACCCATTTCTGTCAATAAAATCATCTTTCTCCTGATATCTTAATCAAATCTGGAGTGATTTTTATTTTTCCTGTTCCTTTATACCCCTTATCTCAGTCCCCTTTGTAAGTGTCTCCCTAATTACTGTAGTAGCGTTCTAACTGGTCTCGTTATTTTTAGGTTTTTTTCTTTCTAACTCTCTATAGGTAGGAGACCAAATTTGTTTTCCCAAGACTTTTATCTTGCCACTTCCCTACTGAAAAGCTGGGTAAACTGCTTATTGCTTCTTTAGTCACCTTCTCATTCCAGTCCCATCAACTGACCCAGGAACCTTCTGTGTTATTACCCCAAAGGTGGGCTTCTACCTACTTTCCTCCCCGACATGCCATTCTCATATCTGTACTTACATTTTGTCTTTTCCCCCTCCTCCATTCAGGAAGTCTGTTGAATGTACATAGTTTTATATTGAGTGTTTTCTTGATTAATTCAAATGCTGCTTTTCCACAGCATCCAATGTCAGCAAATCTGAGTCTTGATTGCTGTTTTCTCTTACCTAATACATAGGAGCTCATTTTTTTAGCATTTGAAGTACTGTAAACTTTCTTACACATCCATTAGTAAGAGGAATAAAACTTTTTCGGTTCATTCATAAAGGGAGAACTTTTTATTTACATCTTGATATGGAACATTTCAAACATACACAGGAGTAGAAAGTATATTATAATGAACCTATTATATCTGTCATCCAATTTCAGAGGTTATCAGTGTATGCCAGTCTTATTTCATTTAAAGTAGAGTATATATTTATATATGTAAATAAAAAGGCACCTGTCATAATTGTATGTATCTGTAATAAAGTATATAAGCTGAATACACTATGTAACCAGCACCTGGATCAAGAAACAGTACATTATCAATACCACTCTTCTCATGCTGTCTTGTAATTAACTACCTGCCTCACCAAGGAAAACCACTATCCTAATTTGCAACAGTATAAATTAGTTTTGCCTACTTTTATACTTTTCATAAATGGAATCATACAGTATGTATTCTTTTATGCCTTTCTTCACTCAACATTATGTTCAAGAGATTTGTCCATATTGTTGCATGTAGTTGTAGATTTTGCTGAATCCTTTTAAAATTTGAATTTTTATTCTTTATATAGATTAAACAATAAATAATTTTCAACAAACTAGATTTGATGTAATCTGTTAGCTAAAATACCAAACCTTGTCTTGGAATTCTTAGTACTGAGCTATATCTAAATATGAGGGTATTTCAAAAAGTTCATGGAAAAATAGTATTAAAACATAATGCAAGCCTTTCTATGAATTTTTTGAAGACCTCATATACCATTCTAAATTAGAAAATTGTATCTGAGTTGGTGACTGGAAGAATTTAAAAAGAAGAATTTTCTTAAATTCTTTAAGTCTTCAATTTCTCTTTCCAAATTTGTAGTAGCACACATTCTTTACTTTGCTGTTACTTTATCACTTGCTTCAACAAAGGAACAATTTAATGTATTTTGTGGTTTTGTAACATTTTTAATTGTTTTTCTCCATCTTCACAGACCTGGGCACTACATTCTCTATCCATAATAATTGATTCTGCTGGCCCACTCTATTATGTGCATGTGGAACCTACCCTTTCTCTTGTTATAATGCTGTTGTTAAATGTGCCTCCTACTCATGCTGAAGTTCACCAAAGTCTTGGTCGCTGTTTGAATGCCCTTATCACCACATTAGGTCCAGAACTACAAGGTATGTCTATGCATGGCTGCTTTTGTGATGTTTTACATTGAAAATATACACATAAAGATGAATTCAGTTCCTAGTCTCTGCTTGGCACATGGTAGGTGCTCAGTATGTTTTGTTAAATGAATGTGTAAATGTCATTTGGTCTGATTTCTCTTACCTTGAAAAGACAGAGTGCCATATTTAGAAAGATTAGATATCTTTCTAAAGACACTTCTCTTAACAATTAAAATGATAGACGTGAAGTGGAGTGGTTTAAAGAGCTCTGATCTCTATTTAAGAAGTAAATGACTAAATCTAAAATCTAAAATATTCTGTTCAATTTATATAGTATATGATTATAATATACAAAAGTAACTCTTAATTCAAGCAAGGCTAAGTTTATTGGCAATTTCTAAGTCCTCTTTTCATGAAAATTTGGTGTAAGCTACATATAGTCTTAGGTCTTTGCCTAATGATTTGTGTTGTAATAAACCTTTCAGGTTAATAGTAAAGTAATCTAAAAATCTGTCAGCTAGATTACGCCTGCTTTTGTAGAAGTTTTTCTTCACAGATCCCTAAGTTTAAAACTGGAATTGAATTTTAAAACCCAGTAGTATATATCTAAAGGGTACTGATTTTATAGGGCAATATTACAGGTTTCTGCTTTTTATTTTAGGTAACAGTACTTCCATTTCTACCTTGAGGACTTCCTGTCTGTTGGGTTGTACAGTGATGCAAGACAACCCAGACTGCCTTGTTCAAGCTCAGGCCATCTCTTGCCTTCAGCAGCTTCATATGTTTGCTCCACGACATGTCAACTTGTCTAGCCTGGTTAGCTGCCTCTGTGTGAGTTAATGTATTCTTAGTTTCTTTTATTTAAAACTTAGATTTATTTCAGTACACATTTTAATTATTCTCCAGACTGTGTACAAAATTATGTTATATACATAGCTATTTTCCCTCGGTTCTACTCTTTGTTGGGGGGTAGAGGCAGTTTTCATATAATTGCCTCTTAATCTCTCATATATTGATTCATTTTTCTCCCATTAATGTTGAACTTAATATTTGCACTATTTATTTATTAATTAGTAAATATATATGGTGCTTATAACATCCCACATATTATGTAAAAGACATGCAAAAATTTGGTCACTTGTTTTTTTCTTCTTCTTTTCTAAATTATTACATATTAAGTTCTTTCTGTCCCAGATGGAGAAATAACACTTTTCCTTAATATGCATTAATGTCTGGGTTCTAATAATGTATCTAAGGACTGTAAAAAGATGAAGTTTTGATAAAGTGGTTCATAATCATTATTAGTTTTAAAACTTACCCTGAGCATCAGCAATTTCTATCTGGATTTGCCTCAAAAATTGAGTTGCACAGGGTTCAGATCCCCTTACCAGCCAGCTGCCAAAAAAAAAAAAATGGAGTTACATTTGGAATATAAGCCGACACCACTGCTTTTCAACTTTTTCTGCCTGTGCAGTATTCACAGCACACCTCGTAATGTGGCAGCTGAGAAGCATTGCTTTAGACAGACCTTTCATTTTTAAGCTTCAGGCAAAATATGCAGCATTTCAGAGCTTGAGAGAACCTCAAGATCTAAAAATCTGTCACATAGATTATCTCTTCTTATGTAGAATGATGTTTGTGTCATTAAAACCAATCTTCTCAATAAAAAGATAAACTGAGGACCAAAAAGTCAAATAACTTGCCCAAGGTATCACATCTAATTGGTAGCTAACTCTAAGTCAAGAATAGAGGTTTCTGGACTCCTCATCCAGTCCTCATTTTATTATTTCATACTGCCTTTGTAGATTTTGTGGATACATCTTATTACAGCTCTGCCATCTCCTGGCTATGTGGCCTTAGGAAAGTCCCATAACTTCTTCCAGCCTCAGCTACCTCATCTGTAAAACATGGAGATTATGCAAGATGCTACATAAAAATGTGCATGTCCCAGGCACTTAATTAGCACTCAGTAATGGTAGTTGTTTTTATTGTCTTGACATATATCTTTAACATACATTGTATTAACAATTGTATTAATTATGGATACTAATAATCATATGAAACTTAAAAAAGATGTGAATGACTTTTCTGACAGAAACTTTTGTTGTATTTTTTAGATCTAGGTCAATCATGTATTGATTGACCCAGATCTAAAAAATCTGGGTCAGGGAAGATAGCACTTACAGGAAAAGGATTTTATCTTTACCACTCAAGGACTTTTCCCCAGGAGTGTCTTTATATTTGAAGAACCATTGCCAAAACCAATTATTGAAAATTTTTCAGTCCTTTGCAACTTGGTCTAACTTTTACTTGCCATTTAAATATAATGATACTGCCATTTTTTCTTCTCGCATTTGTAATAGAAAATTTCCATTAATGGCACATTTTAAAATTCCTCTTTTAACTTATACATGAATTCCATTTTTAATTAAAGTTTATTAAGAAATGAAGAGCAAGACTAACTACTAATTAGTGATGAATAAGATCTGATCAAACTTGTTAACTTTTTTCCTTCCCCAGACCAAAAAAGGTTACATATAAGGAACAGAGACTATTATATTATCAGATTTATTTTGGGGGGTACATTTAGAGAAATTGAGAAAATCTGAAGTAATAGTTACAAATCTTATTCAGGTTACTCATAATATTTAAGCTGTAAAATGTTTTTGGTTTTTTTTTCTTATCTAGAAATCATATATTCAGAAATTACTACCACTATAGTGTGTTAATTTTGTGTATTAACATTTTGGTTAGTAAATTCAATCTAATAAATTTAGAATAAATTATTATATTTTAGACTATTCCCTGAAGTAAGGAAATTGCATTTCATCCTTAGGCAAGAATCATACTGAAAAACATTTTCTTCTGACTGCATGCTATTTAACTTCCATTCTGAACTTGGCCTTAGCTCTACGCCTGCAATTCTGAGTACTCTCAGTTTTAAAATTTGGCTTCCAAGAGTAAAAAAAAAAAATCTATAATTAACTTGTGATGAGGTAAACCATTAACTTTGTCTTTTGCTGGATACCTGCTCATAATGAATGCAGTCCAGATCAATCTTCTCACATTCACGTCTACTGAATCTGGTTTTGATACTGAGGCTTAATCAGAGATTCTAGAGGAAGACCTAATTACACAAATGTACATTTTTTAATTATTGTATATTTTATATCTTTACATCTTGCTGTTCTTAAGTTGACCATTTTCAAGATCTTAGCTTAACTTATATTTTAAGTTGGAAAATAAAGTATTTGTGGCACATTTTTTAAGCTGAAGCTAAGCCAATCCGAATGATAGCTTTATCAACATTTATATTTTAATGCTTAGCTGACTGTTGTCAAAGTCACCTTAGTATTTATCTTTTGGTTTTGTCATGACCGGTCTGTCATTTGTTTTTGTGCAGGAGATCTTGTTGGATAATTCTGTGTTGGTAGGTCCCTGACCCTTGATTCCTAACATTTTTTGAGGTTTGCAGTGCTGTTTCTTTGTGTTGTTTTGGTTGTAAATGTTCTTGTTTTCCTCTGCATCTCTTTGTTTAAGCTAACCATCAGTGCAAAGTCCAGTATGTATAGCATGTTACATGGTGTTTATTTAATACCAGTATAAACAAATCCTTCCTAACCTTCTCCAGCTGGTGCACTCACTCCTTGCACAGAATTTTGCATCATTTTGGTTTAATACATTCATTTCAGAAAGGAATTGTAGTTATAGTTTGATTTAATTTCTGTATTTTGCCTGCTTTGTTTGTTTGCCTTAACCCACTCTATTCCCCTTCCCAATAAAAATGCTGGAGAATGACATGGAGATATGAAGCCTCCCATTTTGCTTTGTGTGATAGCCTTCAATCTTTTTCTACCAAACAAGCAAAGAATACTTCAAAGCATGCTTTTTCTAAAACATTGTTTGACCAGCCTGAATAAATGCTGCACCTGCCTTGTATTATATGCTTGTAAAACTCCAATTAAAATAACTAGTAGATTCATTAACTTTTCTTTAAAAATTGTCTTGTAGAGTACTTTGTCATTGTTGTTATAAACACAGTAGTAATCTTGGGCATAACTAAACGATTATATTTTAACTTCTCTGTTATCCTGTGTACTAGTTTCTAACAACAGTTCTTAAACATGACTGGAATGACATTACCTTGAGACTTTTCTGTGAATGGCATTCCTCTCTATCCACTTTTGAGTTCATGATATGGCTTAAGGGTATAATAGAACATATTTATAAAGCAGTTCCCATCCACATGTTTTACTGGTGATGTATTCACAAACTTTCTATTTTTTGGCTTCTGATAAAACTTAGGATTCAGCTCTCTTTGCATGTGTTTCTTCTTATATATTGAAAACTAGCAGGGCCGAGCCTGTGGCGCACTTGGGAGAGTGTGGCGCTGGGAGCCCGGCGATGCTCCTGCCGCGGGTTCGGATCCTATATAGGAATGGCCGGTGCACTCACTGGCTGAGTGCCGGTAATGAAAAATACAAAAAAAAAAAAAAAGAAAGAAAACTAGCAGATACCACCTACTCTTTTTTTTTCAGAATTTAGCCTCTGCTCTTTTTAACAAACTCATCTACTTCAGTCCTGTTTTTCCACATATGCCAAATCTAAAGATCATTATAAGATTTATGCCATTATTTCTCAAATTTTGCTTTGAAAATCACTATCATAAAATACATATTTATTGTTGTAGACCACACCAAACTGATCTTTACTTTTGTAGTTAGAACAAAATAAATTTAAAATCTCTACACTTTATTTCACTTATGAAATTGCTAAGAATTTGTATCCAGAAAACTTTGACTTGTTGTAATTGACCATTTGAGGTATATTAGCAATCTTATCATTTGCCATACGTAGATACAACCTATTGAGATTTACATTGTATCTCTCTGTATACAAGTATGCATATAAAATTTGTTGTTCTATAATGTTTGTCTCTAGAGAGCATTTTTGGTGATATGTCTTCTGAGTTAAACCCTGCTTTTATTTGAAAAAGTATTTATTTACTCTCCATGTCATCTGACTAAAATACTATTGTTAGAGACTACATTAACAATAATTAACATTTACTGAGCATTTACTATTTGCCAGGTACTATGTTAAGCACTTTGCATGTTACTTTGTGTTAATGTCACAACAGCCTTGTGATATGTAGTGTGACAAATGAGGAAACTAAGACACAGAGAGGTTAAATAACTTGCCCAAGGTCACACAGCTAGTAAGTGGTGGATCTAGGACTCAAACTGAGACAATTTGACTCCAGAGCCACCATTTTAAACAATATGCTATATTGCCTATATGGATTTATATAAATTTCTACTTATAGAATCATAAAACAATATAGTTGCATGAGCATAAATGTATAAACTGCAGATAAGTCCTTTCAATTGTATTTCTTTTATCTCTCAAAACCACTTTTACTTATATAAACGCTCTGTCAACACTGTTAAGAGGCTTGGATTTGTTTATGAATAGTGCATAATCCAGTACATATATTACTCCTTAAGCTGTTTTTAAGTTATATAATCAGAAATATATACTAGCATAGTTTCAAGGCATTTCTATGTATTTAATAAATTTTGTCTGGCCCAGTGAAGGGTTGGACAGAATCAGGAGGGGTCCAAAGAATTTCTATTAGACTTACCAAATGCCACCAAGAATTTTAGCTCTTTCATTCCTCAAATGCTATTTTTCAGGTGAATCTTTGTAGTCCCTACTTGTTACTGAGAAGAGCAGTACTGGCTTGTTTACGTCAGCTTGTACAGAGAGAAGCAGCTGAAGTTTCAGAACATGCTGTTATGCTTGCTAAGGAAAGCAGAGAAGAGTTGGCTGCAGGTGATTGTTGTTATCAAGATTGTATCCAGTTTACATAATTGTTTTAATCCTAAATTTTCCAGATATGCATGAGTGTATTAAGCAAAATTTAAAAGTTAATATATAATATGTCTTAAACCTGCTACAAGAAACAATTGCTAAACAATTATCGTCAACCAGTGATGTTACTTACTGGTTTAGAGCAATGGTTCTCATACTAAAGTCCCCAAACCAGCAACATCACCCTCACCTGGGAACTTGTTAGAAATGCAGATTATTGGGCCCTATCCTAGAATTAATGAACCAGAAGTCTAGGAGTAGAGCCCAGCAATCTGTGTTTTTACAATCTATGTTTTTATAATCCCTGTATTAGACTAAAGTTTGAGAGCCATTGGTTTAGAGCAAGTTTTTTCTCAGTGGTCAGTTGAAATTGGATTTAGATCTTAAGTAATTTATCATACATGCATCTCTTCCACCAAAATCCATTTTTAATAAAATTTGTCATAGTTGAGTCTGCTACAAGTTAAAGGGTTTTTATGCTCTTTTTAAAAATATTTCAGAGTTAAAGGATTTTTCTTAGCCAGTAAGATTTGTTTTAAGAATCTCTTCATTTTTAAACTATGATGTGAATAACTCAAACCTGCATGTAAATTCAAAGGATCAATTAGCCTACAAAAATAGTAATAATAATATCTTTCATTTGTATGTGTATAGTTTCCAAAGTAGTCATACTTTTAGATAGTCACAGACTTCACAAAGCTTTCAGTATCTTAAAGCTTTCAGCTCCATAATGTGTTTTACTGTCAATTTTTACTGTCAATAACCTGTGCTCTTTAAATTAGAGTTTTATTATTAAAAGTTTTGCTCCAACTCGAGTAAATCATTATGGCTGGACTGGTATAATAAACATCAAACAGGTTGCTGAAGTCATTTATAAACTATTTTGTGATTACTTAACCTTAACCAAAGAAATTTTAATCTTCTAACAATGTCAGATATTCTCCCCAAAGTGACCTTCAGCTTATATTCACCATAGAAATTATCTATATCTGTTTCTTTAGGCTTTAATTGTATAAACATGCTGGTACATGTTCTTACAATATAGAATTAGCTATGTGAGTAAAGTTACAGTAAAGAACTCATATAATTGCTTTTTAAAAATTTTATGATTTTTCAAACCCATCAAAAATTTGAAAGAACCATGCATTGGACACCTAGATTCATCTAATATCTTTATGAACTCATTTTATATGTATCTCTTTCTGTCCATACACACATGAACACCAGGCATCATGACATTTCACCCCTAAATACTTCAGTTTGGAAGGGAACAAGGTTGCGAAGAAAGGAGGACTTGGCGTGGTTTCGTCATTCCTTCTGCTTTTGATCTTTGCACCTTTCACAGAGCTTCCAACAGCGCCGTGCTGGACAGAGCATCTGGAGGTTCACAACTTCTGTGGTCTGTAGGAGCCACTATGAGGAGGGCCCAGGAAAGAATTTGCATTTTCAATGGAAAACAAGTGGTAGTTACTAATTATGATGACTTTGTGTTTTGGATCTGGATTTGCTGCACCTTTCTCTATAGTAAGACACCAACAGCTTAAGAAGTAAGGATGTTTTGGATCATCCATTTAACAGATACAAAGAGCATTTTAAGAGGTGCAGTCTCTTTGATAACTGGATCAAACTCTTGAACTCATAGCATACAAGGTGTGTTTATAAACTTATGATGTAAAAATTAAAAAATATTTCAGTTTGCATTTTCCAAGATGAAGAATATTCTCCTACATGATCACACACCATTTCTACACCTGGGAAAGTCAACATTGATTTAATAGCAACATAGAATTTACAGTCCTCACACAGATTTCCCCAGTTATCCAGAAAATGTCCTTTATGACACCTTCCTACCCCCTTCATCCCTACATATAGATATAGGATTCAGTCATGACTCACTGCATTAGCTATTACATCTTTTTAGACCTCTAATCTGAAACAATTCTATTGTCTCCCTCTGATATTTAAAAGATAATTCCTCATTTAAAATAGTCTAAATAGTACCATAATCTTTAGAATCTACATGCTTTCATAAATGCTAGATGGGTTAATCTTCAAGAGAAAATTTATTTGTTCTTTTGGCATTTTCAGAATTAAAGGAAATAGATGCTAGATCAAGGCTTGTATTTTCCCTTTGAGATTCTTTATTGCTTTGCAGTTAGAATATTGTCTAGTGATTTATGTTAACTCAGTAGTCCACAATAGCTTAGTTAAGTGGTAATTAAACACTGTTCTCTGTACCGTGGTTCTTTTCTGTTTGGGCTTTACTCCCATGTTAATAAATTTAAAGTCCTTTTACCAGAATGAGGAAAACTTAATTATGTTTATTTATTGAAATTAACTTTAGACTAGAGAAAATAATCATATCTGGAAATGGTGGATAAAATTTATAAGTATTGAACATTATTTGGGTAAAAATGTTTACCTAATTTAAGAAGTCATGTTAATAACTCAATAAATATTTATCTTTCCATGACATTACTATATGTAAAAAAAAAAAAAAGCTATATAGGATCATAAATAATTCCAAACTTTAATTGTGAACTAAAATGTATCTCAGTAGATTAAGACACAATGTTTGGGCTAGTTCTTTAAAATATATTTGTATCTAATATTTTAAAAAGCTACTGAATGTGTGTGCTTCTCATATGGCAGTTTTGTTTTCTGTATTACTTAGATCATCGATTTTCTTCTTGTCAGATGCTAATATCAGAGAAATGGGCCTTGAAGGGGCATTATTGACCTTATTAGACAAAGAGACAGATGAAAGATTGTGCCATGATATCAAAGAGACTTTAAATCATATGCTCACATCTATGGCAGTGGAAAAACTCTCTCTCTGGTTAAAGCTTTGTAAAGATGTTCTCGCCACATCAGCTGGTAAGTACTGGTGATTATTAGTTGAAATTAAAAAGTTGAAAATAAAAACTTTATATAAAATTGTTTGCCATGACAATTTATCAGTCTTGTCTGAATATTTGGATTATAATTGTCTGGTGTTGCTTTTTTCAAATGAATATTGTAGTTTTAGTGTTTTAGAATTCTCTTTAATTTGAACAATATAAATCGAACACTTAAGCCTGCTTTTTTTCCTCTTTTGATTGTCTCAGATGACTTTCCTGTCATAAAACAAAAATAGAGTTGATATTTATGCTGTAAAATGTATGATCTAATCTATAGTGGCCCTATCATTTCTTTTCATACATATATTTGCAGGATTGTCTCAAATCAGTATAATAGAAAACTCACCAAAGTTATGACATTTTGAATGAGCCAGTTTCTCCACATTTAATAGTGTTAATTTCAAATAGTATTAGAAAATAGTGTTATTTTCCTAATGTCTTTGCTAATACAAGATAGTTGTTATTGAGAGTGTATTTGAATCTTTAAAATCTATATCGTTGGTGCAAGAGAGAAAATAGAAGAAGAAAGAAGATAGAAACCAATTCTGTTCTGGAAATTGTACATGATTCAGAGATTTAATCCTTTAACCCATCCTGTGAATAGGCAGTATTATTCCATTTTATAGAAGAGAAAACAGGCTTGAAGAGGTAAGTAGCTAGCTCAAAGACACAAGCAGATAGATTCAATCCTAAAGCAGATAGATTCAATCCTAAGCCTATATAACTTTAAAAATCCATGAGCCTTCCTCTGTATTTCAGTAGCTGCCAACTCAGGTTACCCAAGCCTTATAATTTATTGTAGCTCTGATCTCTGGATTATGTGAAAGGAAAAAAGGTGCCATAAAATTCCTGGAATTTTTTGTATTCTCTTCTACCTTCATTCTTATTGGTCCTCTTCTCTTCCAGTAATTTACACCTGCTCTTTCAACCACTATGCTCTGTATGTTTTCTTTTTTTAGTGTTGTCTTCTATCCCACTACTTAAGCACTTACAAGGACTTCTTCTTTAAAAGAAAATGTGTATGTGTGTACATAGACGGATTACATTTTTCTTATGTCTCACCTATCTTTTTTAAATTTTACATTTCTACCCCCTGGCCTTGCTGGCTTAATTTTATTTTGCCAATAATCTTATTTTAATTCTTTATCCTCTGTAGTGTGGCTCCATCCCTTCTTATTAGGAAAACAACTTTCAGGTTCTCTTGAATTCTTATTTATAAGACAGGACTTTGCAATAACTTTGTTACATCTTTGGTTTTTACTTTGAATATAATTTAACAACTCTGTCATTTTGACCTGGAAAAGTCCTTATAGCATTTCCTTTAGACAACACCATTATTTATAAATATTAGACCTGATTATTTGATATTATTAAAAAAGATGTATGATTGATCAACAGTAATTCTAGTCTGAATTTGAAGTCATTTTTTGTTTCTTTATTAATATATCTTCCAACCGATTATAATTACATGTATTCTCTCTTGATAAAAGATTTTACAGCTGTAACTTGTGTGGATACAATGCAAGAGGAAGAAGGAGATAAAGGGGATGATGCCTCAGTCCTGACCACCAGAAATGATGAAAAATCCCATCCTTTTACCAATCCCCGATGGACTACTAGAGTCTTTGCTGCGGAATGTGTCTGTAGGATAATTAATCAGTGTGAGAATGCAAACAGTGCACATTTTGACATTGCCTTAGCACAAGAAATGAAAAAAAGGGATTCAAGAAGTAAGTGGCATAGTAATGAAAAGACCAGATGCCAGATGTAGAAATGCTGTCTGCTAATGGTTTTAATATAGACTTAAAAAACAAAACTAGGGCCGACGCAGTAGCGCACTCGGGAGAGTGCGGCGCTGGCTGGGAGCGCAACAGCACTCCCGCCGCGGGTTCGGATCCTATATAGGGATGGCCGGTGCGCTCACTGGGCTGCCGGTCACAAAAACAACAACAACAACAAAAAACTAAAAGATTGTTTTTGTTCTTCCAAATCAATTATGAAACTTGATCACAATATTTATATAGGCTACAAAGTTGCTATTTTTTAATTTTTAAATACATTTTTAAGGATTAAGCTTCTTAAATTGGCATTCACTTTTGCTTGGGAAGTAGTATGTGCATTAACTAGATTCCAAAAATTATTTTCTGAATTGTAACATACCAGTTTTTGCCTATTCATTATTTTGGTGTAATGGATATTATCTAAAAACATTTGAGCCTATCTCAGTGTAATCAAACATGATTATAAGACCATTTTGATCTCTTATTCAATTTTATTATTATTACCTATATATTATTATTATCATCTATATATGGTTGATGTCTTCTCAAATTCACTCAAGCACATATGTTCAAAGGCACAATGCACATTTCTAAATGCCTTAGAAGTATTCTTACCAGACAAAAGAATTACAAAGCCAAATGTTGCTATTGCCAGTCTAATTATGAATTAGGTATCTCTGATTTAATTAGTTTTCAGGCAAGTGTTATGGAGTCTCTTATTTGTGATGAGCACTGTGTTAGGTACTTATAGGTATAAAAATGGTATGCAGCAGATACTAATTCCTGTGCTCACAATTAAAATGGTAGTTGACACTTACTGAGATACATTGGTTTCTTCAGTGTGAGCTGTAACTCTATTATTCTTTGAATTAGTCTCAAATATATTCTAGGTAAAGGTTAGTTATACCCCTAAATATTTTATTATTGGAACACTAGTAAATGATTTTCATGTCTCTTCCCAGGAAAATTATTATATCAAAGAATGTGTTCTGGGAATGAAAGGAATTCTCATTTATCATTTCTATAGCCAGAAATGTTCTTATACCCCCAACATTTGTATGTTTAGCAACACATGCAAAAATAAGATAATCTAGTCCATATAAAGAACCATATGAAACTTTTTTAAAAAGGATCATTAAGTCGTTAGCTTCAACTTGACATAAAGAGAATAAATTACTGGCTAATTTATCAAATCCCAACATCGCCTTAGTGCCAATTTATGTACTTTTGTCAGAAAGTCTGAACAAAATTTTTATTTAAGTATTATTAGCAGTCTTTTAAAGGATGCTAATTCTGCCTTTGGTTTTTGAATAGCTGCATATAATTACTTTGGGATAATTTTTTGTGTATTTGCAGTGTGCATTAAATTCAGCTTTAAAGATTCTGTTTAACAAACGGTAGATCAACTCAGAGGTACTTAAAAGTCTAGGTATGAAATTAAAGGAGAAATTATCACTTAACATAAATCTTAGTTCTAGCTTATTCTTTTTTTTGATAAAATATTTTTTAATCTTATAGATGATTTTTTGGTGCTACATCTCGCTGACTTGATTCGCATGGCTTTTATGGCTGCCACAGATCATAGTGACCAGCTCCGTCTTTCTGGCCTTGAAACACTGTTAGTTGTTATTCGGCGATTTGCAGCTATTCCAGAACCAGAGTTTCCAGGTCATGTGATTCTGGAACAGTATCAAGCCAATGTAAGCACTTTCTGCTAGAGAATTTTATTAGACACACTAACTGGCCTGTCACCTTTTAATTCATAAATGAGTATATATCTCTACTAACATCACCAGTATAATCAGTATATAGAACATACATATGTTTGAAGAAGAAATCGTCAGCTAATATTTTATAAAGTTTCAAGGAAAAGCAAAATGGTACATAAAACAGGTCTTTTATAATTATAAATTTTCATAATTAAAACCTTGCTAATTTGGGGGAATAAAGGACTTTAGTAATGAAATTCCTTACAAAATATTTGAATAAGCAACATAACATTAAATCATTACTAAATATTCTATTTAGGTTATATGCATGTTTTACCTTCAAGTCATTACTCCTAGAATAGAATAGTATATATAACCTCCTTTTTTTTCTTCTTAAGGAAGGATTTGGATTTCTGTTACTGATTCTGTGATCTTTTTAACTGATTGTGTTTGGCTGGTGCACTGAGCAATCTAGAAAGAGCAAAGAAGATAAAATCACCTATCTTGTAATCTTCTAGTAGCATTCATCCGAGGATATCTCCTATTATGATTTAGAGGCAGTTTCTGATGGCTAGCAGTTAGGGAGACCAGAGCAGTTCACTAGTTAATTAGTGTATGTCTGTTTCTATTGCTTATAACAAAATAACGATGATTTAAAAGAAAACGAAATTTATTGCTTACTGTTTTGGAGACTGGGAAGTCCAGAGAACACTTAAGGTGAGGGCCTTCTATGCTGGTGGCTACAGCAATGCAGGGGTCTCAAGGGTAGACAATATTGGAACAAAAAGAGTCTAACCACTCATGTGCTCTTCTTTTAAAGCCCTCAGAACCATGCCTCTGACCACCATTACTAATTCATTCACTATGGCATGGTCCTACAATCTATTCACCTCTTCAAGGTCCCACCTTTCAGTTACCATAGTAGGACTTCCCACCCTCAGTGGTTACAGTGGGAATTAAGCTTTTAATATATGAGCTTTGGGGACACTATTCAATCAATCCACAGCAGTTAGCAGTCTCCATCACTTCCTCTCAGCAGATAATACCAATGTATATTTAGGCAGAAAGCAAAAGGAAGGGATTCAAGTTACACAGAATTATCATATTAGTATAAAATACTAATATGGTACTTCCAAAAGTTCATGGAAAGATTTGTATTATCTTTCACCTCTATTTTTCCAGAAACTTTTTGAAGTATCCTCGTATTATAATTCAACTTAATTAGGGGGAGTCCTGTTATATTTTTAGCCCTCTTACAATTGTAAGTGATAGAAATACAATTACAACTCACTTAAGCAGAAAAGGGAAATTATTGTCAGGAATCTCTTAGTTGGCTCAGCTTTCTTTTGCACTGGCTTTATTCTCAGGTTTGCTCTCTCCAAGTGATACCAGGATGGCTGTCTTAGCACCCAGCGCCTTATAAAAAGACAGCACTTCTTTCCCAGTATTCCCAGCAAAAGTCTTGAGAGCTTTCACTGTTCCAGCATGGGTCCCTGGAGCCAGACAGTGCTGTCATCTCCAAAGCAACAATATGGACTGAGGGTTGGGAAGAGAGATGATTCCCCAAAGGAAAAATTGGGATGCAGTTACTAGGTAACTACTAGGTTACCAGGGAAGATATGCTGAGCAGGGCAAAATCAACAGGTGTCCATAATACCTATTATAAATAAATAATTTTAAAATAACATTTAATAGAGAACTTGTGCTATCTTACTTACTGATGTTTGATATGTTTTAATTTCTTGCCAGGTAGGAGCAGCACTTAGACCAGCCTTTACTTCAGAGACACCACCTGATGTCACTGCCAAAGCATGTCAGGTAAATGGTTAAAAATATGAAGGGCCAGCTCCGTGGCGCACTCGGGAGAGTGCAGCGCTTGGGGCGCTCCCGCCGCGGGTTCGGATCCTATATAGGAATGGCGGGTGCGCTCACTGGCTGAGCGCGGTGCGGGCGACACCACACCAAGGGTTGCGATCCCCTTACCGGTCACAAAAAGACAAAAAAAAAAAAAAAAAAAAAAATATGAAGCTTTTTCCTAGTTAGTATTTGATTCCAAGTTTTTTCTTTATATTTATCTTACCATCAATCTCATCTTACCCTTTTCCTCTTCTTTTTATTTTTTACTTATCTCTTTTTTTTGGTGGCTGACCAGTGCAGGAATATGAACCCTTGACCTTGGTGTTACAACATGTAAAGCTACATGACCACGCCAGTTGCCGGGCTCTTTTACCTGCTGGTAATCCTGCCCCGACTGGGCCAATTGTTGAGCTAGGGCTGGGTCTGGAGCTCACAGACCCCTAAAGCCCATTCACAGACTGGGTCACAAACCCTTCACATGCCAGGCTGGGTCCCCAGACCCCTCCCATGCCAGGCTGGGTCCCCAGACCCCTCACAAGCCAGGCTAGGTCACCAGACACCTCACACGCCAGGCTAGGTCACCAGACCCCTTACACGCAGTCTTTGAGCTAGGTAACTGGCAAACAGGTCCTTGGAAGTCTTAGGTTGGAAAGCATAGCCTCTTGTGGGGTGGAGGCTGCTGGAGGCAGTAATTTCCAGCCAAGGTGGCACCGAGCAGGTGCTCTAACTCCGCCCAGGTGCTCTAACTCCGCCCACACACAACCTGTTCACAGCAAATGCTCAGCAAGATTCTGAACATCTGAGGGGCCCTGACCATTTTCTATATTTTCCTAACACAACACATCACTCTAACCAACTGAGCTGATTGGCCAACCCTAATATACAATTTTAAACAGTTGCTTTTCTTGGGTTGGGTTGTCAAACACTATCCAGCCCTGATGAACTGAAGTAATTAAGAGCAGGACTGGCATGAATAAATTAATTGTAAATATAATGGAAAATATAATTTTAAGTCAGTTCTTTCAACTGACCTTTATTCAGTGTATATAAGATATATTTGAGTGCGGGCCAAGCCCGTGGCACACTCGGGAGAGTGCGGCAGCGACGCTCCCACCGCGGGTTCGGATCCTATATAGGAATGGCCGGTGCACTCACTGGCTGAGTACCGGTCACGAAATAGACAAAAAAAAAAAGAGGTATTTGAGTGCTTTCAATATTCAGAGAACTATGTTAATGTTATACTGAGTTTCTAATTTATCATCAATTTATTATATGTTCTTGATGTAAGCAACTGGAAATCTTTTGTGAAATGAGACAAGAACTAAATAAATTCACAGAGGAGAAAAAAATAAATTTTCCATAGAAAAAGAGAAATATAACACTTGGAAAAACCATAGACAGCCCCTGATAATTAAGTAAATTTTCTGCGTTGCTGAATTATTAGTGATGTTTTGTTTTTAAAATTAAAAATATATCATCTTCAGAAGATCCAAAATCTTCATGGGGGCTTTAAATGTTAAGTGCTTTATCTTTTAAGTTGCATTAGTTAACCACACAATCTCTGGTTTTAAAATAATGAGATGAAATAGTCAAGATTAGAAATTTAATTCAAATATTAATCCAAACATTTATGGTTATAATTTCATGGCTTCATTTCTCTGTATTAATAACACTGAAAATTCTTCAATTTATATACTTAGTAGCACTGGTTTCCTTGTTTCAACCTTAGACTTCATTCTCTTTTGAAATGCTGATTTCCGACTGTCACTGTCAGCCACATTCCATTGGGTTTTTTGATAGCAAGATGGTGTTGGTGACTAAATTCCTGAGATGTGGGTGAACTCTGCTGATCTCACAAGTAGATATTTAAAATTCTTAAATATAACTTTTGATTTCCTTAAAAACCAGGTTTGTAGTGCCTGGATAGCAAGTGGAGTTGTAAGTGACCTTAATGATCTCCGAAGAATTCATCAGTTGCTTGTTTCATCATTAACAAAAATACAGGCTGGAAAAGAAGCTCTAAGTCACCTGTATAATGAAAGTGCTTCTACCATGGAGATCTTAGCTGTGCTAAAAGCCTGGGCAGAGGTTGGTACTTCTTTATTTATAACTGGAATTTTGGAAATTGTTAATAAACACCTTAGGGTATAAACTGAAATTAACTGTTTAAAATACAAGTAAGTCTATTTTTAAGGTAAACAAAAGACTTCCAACCTGGTATTTATATGTTAATTGACATGTTAATCAAGCATTCTAAAAAGTCCTCCACTGTCTGTTATCTACTTCTGTAAGCAGGAAGAGTTATGAGCCAGAGAGACTTTATAATAACCAATGAAAATTAATTTTTATTGAAATCTGAAATATTGGAAATGTGGGTCTGCTTGTATGTTCTATCAACTCTGTAACACGTACTTTAATGTTTTTTTAATGCTCTTTCATTGAATGACTTTTGAATATTAAAGTCATTTTCTTTTCCAAGAATAAAGAAATCTTATAGTAAAATGCTTAACTTTTCTGTGTTTACTTTCCAAAACAGGAGAAAATTATATTATTTTTAAGTTTACTATGGAAATGTTTGAGCGTATGCAAAAGTAGAATAGTTTGATGAATTCACATATACCCATCACCCAGCTTCTGCAGTTATCAAACAAGGCCAATCTTGGTTCATCTGTCATTTTAACGAAGGTATATAGTCTCAGATTACAACTGAGAAAATTAACCAACATGTACGAAAAGGGTTTCCTCTAGTGGAGCTATTTTAAACCTGAAGGATGTAGAATATCTATTTTTATCATTACTTAGGGTTAGCAAACCTCAGTTAGGAAGTAGTTTGGCCTAGATTTAATAAACTAGATCCAATTATCTTTAACTCTTTATGGTTTAAAGAATCAACTCCTTATGCTTTTAAACATGCTTTAACTAGAGTAAACTAATTCTGTAACCTATTTTACAAATAATTTTCTGCTCACATGGTATTATTTTTAATAATTTAAATCTCTGCGCTTTTGCTTAAGCCCATTGCCTTCTCCTGTTCTTTCCTCAGTAAAGATAATGACTGACCAACATATTCTTTGTAATTGAGGTCTGTAGTCCCTTATCTAAAAATCCTTGGAGCAAGATGTGATCATATTTGGAATTCAGGATTTTAGGGATTTTAGGAAAGTAATACAGTACATATTCCATGTATCCATCTAGGAAGTCTGGAGCGATACCTTAGAATCTGTACTCAAACACATTAATGTATCTATAGTAAAATGTTTGAATATTCATACTGTGTTGTATAGAGATTATAAACAGCCTCACATGCAAAGTTAGTTTTGCCACCAGATTAGTTTGACACAAACTTAAATTTTTCAGAGCTTTTTGGATTTTAGAATTGTGGTTATAGAGATAGTGCATGTTATGTACTATGTTGAATATTTTAACATTCTGTAGTCCATTACATATTTATGTAAACTATTTGTAGTGATTTAGTGGTAAGTTTGAATGAATATATTTTCAGTTCAGAGACGGCTGCCTGGAGCCATATATTGAGATGGATTATTAGATTATAACCAGATTTAGTGAGAAAGAGTGCTATGATCAATTATTTATAGCTGTCATGGATCTAAATGTACAAAGTGGCAGCATATTTACCAGGTATTTGTTATCTCTAATGTATCTCACTGAAGATAGTATTTTCGGATCTCTCTACCCCAGTTTTGTGCACGTGGTTACACATGTATGCCTTCTTGATATCACAATGCATTTCAAGTCCAATATGCTCAAAGATAAGTCTGCCTTTTCAGGAAGATATAAAAATTATTATGGCACTTTTTCAGCATATAAAAGATTTTCCTATTTATGAATTAACCTTCAACAGGTCTACATAATTGCTGTACAAAAACATAAAAATCATAAACAATCTTTGAAGACTACCACCTGTTTAGAAGAAAGTGTCAGAAATGGGTCACATCCAACAGATGGTTTGCTTGACTTAGTCTACGCAGATCTTGGCACACTGAGCAGACTCTGGCTAGCTGCACTTCAGGATTTTGCTCTCTTAACTTTGCCTTCAGAATATGCCTCCCAACTTCCTGTTGAAGGTAAGGAGATAAAACACTTAAATAATTCCTACAGTGACAGTAACTTATATTTTCAAAACTTGTACAATAGCAGGTAATGTTTATCTGAAACATTTTCCCCAAAATAATTTTCATTCACAGAATAAGCATGCAAGAGTTGCTTCAGGATAGACACTAAGAAGTTGATTCACGAGGTCATAAGGCATACACATATCTTATGTACAAGATACTGCCAACTTACTCTCCAAAGTAGTTATAACAATTTATACGCCCACCAGCAACATGTCTGTTTCTTTATACCTTCCCAACATGATGTATCTTCATACTTAATAATTTTTGCTAATCTGATGGAGTAGTATTTCATTGTTTAATTTCCTTGATCGAACATCTTTTTTGATTTATGGGCTTAATTACTTCTTCCATAAATAACCTAATCATAATCTTTGTCCATTTGCTGTTTGGTGTTTGTCATTTTCTTATTGATTCATTAATCCTTTTTGTCTATTATTTAGTGCTCTTCCTTTATGGTTGTATATCTTACAGATATTTTTTCCCAATCTGTAGCTTGTCCTTTCTTTTATGTTTTTAAAATTAATATAATCAGTCATTTATGGTTTGTGTTTTTGTGTATTACCTGAGTCATTTTTTACTTAAGATCATAAAAATCTGTAAGCTTTACAGCTTTGCCTTTTACATTTTAAACTTTAGTTGAAATGGAATTTATTTTGTATGTGTGGAATGGGAATAGGGATCTAATTGTATAGTCAGTTACTAATACTGCATTTTATGGGTTGGATATTGGGTAGCCACTCTTAAACTTCTTTGTTATTCCAAAATGTCTTAGCTATTTTTCGTTCTTTACTTTTTGATATGAATTTTAGAGTGTTTATTATACTTTTCAATAGTATAAAAATGGAAACAAAATGGAAATAAACTGATTTATTAACAGTCTAACAGCAAAATGAATGACAGACATATCAATATAAGTAAATCTCAAAAACATAGGTGGAAAAAGCAAGTTCAAAAAGGATGCCTACAGTATGATGACTTTTAAGTAAACTTTTAAACACAAAAAATAATAGTATATAATTTATGAATATATACATTATTGTGAAAGTATAAGACCATACTTAGGAGTGATTCACACTGACTTGAGTAAAGTGGTTGTTGAAGGAGGAGCAAGTATTACTGGTGTAACAAAGTCTTTTTTAAGGAGAAAAGTAAGAGATTTAAGAAAATGAGGCAGAATGTTTATGTCAGTCTTGGAAGTGGTTAAATCGTTCCTGGTATTTATTTAAAGCATACCTATATACATATTTTGTTTTGAAATATTTTATGATTGGGCCGAGCCTGTGGCACACTCGGTAGAGTGCGGCGCTGGGAGCGCCACGACGCTCCCGCCGCGGGTTCGGATCCTATATAGGAATGACCGGTGCACTCACTGGCTGAGTGCCTGTCACGAAAAACCAACAACAACAACAAAAAATAAATTAGAAATATTAAAAAAAAAAAAGAAATATTTTATGATCAAATTATAAAATGTTAAGAATTAGCCTGCAGATTTCTTTTAAAGTTAATGGTAAATCAGCCTTATAACCCAACAGTTGTACTCCCAGGGGAAATAAAAACATCAATAACAAAATATTGATAACATAGCAGCATGAATGAATCTCTAAAAACATTGTTAGGAAAAATAAATAAAAGTTAGTCACAAACCAGTACATACTGTATATATGATTTCATTTATATGAAGTCCAAGAATAGGCAAAACTAATCTGTGCTGATAAAAATCAGAAAGTACTTGTTTGGGGGTGTAGGGAACTGAAAAGGAATACAAGAGAATTTTCAGAGTAATGGAAATAATCTGTATCTTGTAACAGAGAAAAGAGAAAATGTACTGGAAGCCAATCTCTTATTCCTCCTGAAACTGTTTACTTCCTATTTTTTGGTAGGTGGTGCTTTCTACACAGCAGAGACTAGTGAAAATGCAAAATTACATTATTACAACTCCTGGGCACTTATCCTGCATGCTACCGCATTGTGGCTTACAAGCACGGGCTTTGTTGTTGCTGACCCAGATGAAGGAGCATCTAATCTCTCAAGGCCTGTAACACCAACTTCCATGTGTCAGGGTTCGTCATCTGGGGTGACAGTAAAGTCCCCCGAGGATGTCTACACTGATAGATTCCATCTTATTTTAGGTCAGTAAAAGAGCTTACAAACTTACAGCCCTACAGGGGTTTTTCTCTTTTTCTTTTAGGTGGCTGGCCAATGCAGGTTATTCTTGAATTGTGTTTCACTGTCTGTCTCCTCTTGGTGGCTATCACCTCATGCTTTGTTAGGTGTTAAGTGTAGCCTGTATATAACTGGGTAAACTTGTACATATTTTATAAAACTACAAATTTTATTATATTAAGTCTAGAATCCTGTTACAAGTTGGTTTCATCATCAAGTCAAATAAATTATAGAGACTGTAGGAGAAGCCCAGTTCTTTACACATGATTTTTATTCCTTTTTCATTTTTTTTATTTTTTGGTTTGGGTTTTTTTTGGTTTGTTTTTGGCACTGGCCAGTATGGGGATCAGAACCCTTGACCTTGGTGTTACAACACTGCACTCTAACCAACTGAGCTAAATGGCCAGCCTACCACATGATTTTTAAAACATCCATGTAGTGTCTGCAAATGTTCTGAATTTCTTGGTATATGTATAAAAATATATCTGTATGCTGAGGGATTTTCCCCTTTATTCTCAAAGATTGCAAGGTTCAAGAAAGTATGTTCAACGGCACAGATTTGTAGGCAAGTATTAAAGGTCAGAGATTAATTAGATTTTTAGATTTATGATTTTTAACCCATTTTTTTAGCTTTCCTGGAATTTCATTTTTAAAATGAGATATCTTTCTATGATAACACAGTGGACTTCTAGAATAAATAAAATAATTTTTTATATATGTTTAACCTAGTTCTAAGGAAATAAACTGTAAGATCATTACCCATAAAGAAGTTATTGATTAAATGAAATTTGAGGGTTGTAAATGGTAAATCAAATAAAATTTGTGGTCATAGAACTTCTATTATTATTCATTCCCAGGCCAGACATCACCAGATTTCTATATCCTTGAGCATATTAAGAATTTGTTTCCAGTTGCTTTAGGATGAGAGCTTTTTAAAAACAAACTTTTATAGAATGAAGGATTGCAGAGTTGTCACAAGCTTAAGCTGTTCAGTTCAACTACCTGAGTTTAAATTCTGGCTGACCTTGAACAAATTAAATTACTCAAGCTCACAATTACTATTTGTCAATTAAAAATAAAAATTTAAATTAATAGATAAATTACGTAAGCTCCCTGTCTCAAAATGAGTGGTAATAATAGTATCTACGTCATCAGGTATTATGAGAAGTTAATAAAATTATATGTATAAGAGGGAGGGGGAGAAAGGAGGAATTGGTAAAGGGACATGAAAATCAAATACATTGTGTAAAAAAATAAAAATAAAAGTATGACATAAGTTTTAAAAAAAATTATATGTATAAAGCACAGTGCCTGATACATGATAATCACTGAATAAATTTCAATGAAATTAAAGTTATGAAACTGTACATGTTAAGTTCTCTGGTATAATTTCATTGTAATTTTTGCGTCTTTGAACTATTTCGTAGCAACTGAGCAATAGTGCACAAGCCTAGTTGAAACTATTCTTGTTGTATGTGTAGATAAAAACAAACTTTTAAGGGACTTGCCTCTTCACTTAATTAAAAATTAAAATCATTGTGATTTAATTTTCATTACCTTTTTGCTAAGTTTACTTGTATATAATATCAAAATAGATTATTTAACTTCATAAGCTAAGAATCTCAAAGAAGCATCCTTCTCTTTTGCTTTCCACAGGAATCAGTGTGGAATTTCTATGTTCCTTACGCTCAGATGCAACCATGGAAAGCATTACTGCTTGTTTACATGCATTACAGGCCCTTCTAGATGTTCCTTTGCCCAGATCTAAAATTGGCAGTGATCAGGTGATTTCTTGGTTTTTGTCAGCCTTCTGTAGATTTTAAGAAACAAACATGTTCAGATTACTATAGCAAACAGAAAGTGAACATAGAAGTAAAAAGAAAACTAAACCGCTGCACAGGTAGGCCTTGGTTCTGAAATGTCATCAGCATATGTGGTGACCCAGGAGCAATCATGCCTTTGATTCTGCCACTTTCTGTGGTAATAGGAAGATTCTATATTGCATTGTCCAGATCAGCAGCCACAAGTTACATGTAGCATGCATTCTTTGTCTCTTTCTGCTGCTGTGTACCCTACTCTTTGTATAAGTATATATCTTATATTCCATTTCCCCAAGGAAGAATCTAATTGGTTCATGTGTTACTGTCCTTTACAGAGTATTCCTGTTGGCTGAGTTCTCCCTCCAGGTCGTTTTTAAGACACTGCTGACTAGCCTATAGGTGAAGTCAAGCACTAATATTTGACCCAATTGTGGCCGTGGTAAAAGGATTACTATACGAAGGAGACTTCCTTTGACTGCTTTTCTCAAGGGCAAGCGTGCACTGTGCAGGCATTCTTGGCATCATATATTATCCAGTATATTAATTTTGTTATCATTGACTCTTGGGTGTTAAGATAAACAGTAGTATGATTTGCTCTCTACATAGACTCCATTATTTTAGCAGTCAGCACTACCATTTGTTAGGTTTAAAGCATCAATCAGGTTCCTACCTGACTTGGATTGGACTTGAACTCTTTGTGCTTGTTTTCTCTGTGTGTTAAAACAAGTATTATAATGACAGATTTACTCTACAAAGATGAAAGAAAACAACCAGAGTAACCAATAAAAAAGAGAAGGGAAAATTTCTTGAGTGTATTTTATTCTTTAGAGAGATATTCATTCTATGCTTATTAACTTTCATCCACTTTTCATGTCATACTTCTCCCTCATTCTTTATTACTACTAGAAAACTTAATATAAATCTGGGAATCTACATGTCAGTCCTTGTATTCTTTTAGCCAAATTTTCCGTCTTGTTTTGGGAATTTTCTTTTCTGTTTTCCCAGTTTAGGATCTGTGTGAAAATGATCTTTTGTCCTAGTGCCATCTTCCACAAGATGAGACAAAAAAAAATCTGGAGTTGGTTTTGGGTAGAGCAAATGTTCCATAACTTTATCATACTAACACCTTTATTCTTTATGAGCAATTGGTTATATTCTTGTTCTGAATTTTTTCATGGCATTTAGCATTGGTATTTTTTACCAAAATAAAATAATAATGTGTAATTCCAATACAGTGTCCACTACATGTTTTCTATAATAGGACTTGGGTATCGAGTTGTTGAATGTGCTACATCGAGTAATTCTGACCAGAGAATCACCTTCCATTCAATTGGCCTCACTTGAAGTGGTAAGGCAGATTATCTATGCAGCTCAAGAACACGTGAAGGAGAAAAGACGAAGTGCAGAAGGTAGATATTAACTCTTAAGGCTAAATTAGTCACATAGCATTATTATTTTTTAAAGTATTATGTAATGTATCTATGTAGTTTTGATAATCTATTGTGTATCATACAAATGAGACATCGCTAGGTATGGCTTTATTTATTTACTTATTTTTGTTTATTTATTTATTTTTGGTTGGGGGAGCAACTGGCTGGTGCTGGGATCCAAACCTTTGGCATTGGTGTTATCAGCACCACATTCTAACCAACTGAGCTAACTGGCCAGCCCCTCCAGGCTAGGCATGACTTTAAATCCTCTCATTTATCTCTGCCTGTTAGTTTGGATATTGCTAGTAGCTAAATTACTATTCTTTGGGAAAATGAGAATTTTAACAGAACTTGGGAGAAAAAAAAATCCCTTATACTACTAGAGTGTTTGCTTTAGCTGTGTTTATCAGTGTACATTAAAAGACTACTGACAATTTTTTTTTTTTTTAATTTTATTTTGTCGATATACATTGTGGTTGATTATTGTTGCCCCTTACCCAAACCTCCCTCCCTCCTCCCTCTCCTCCCTCCCCCCCAACAATGTCCTTTCTGTTTGCTCTACTGACAATTTTTTAATGACAGGTTTGTACAATACTTGTTTTATAAGTCTCATATGGTATTGGTGAATTTATCGTGTAAGATTACATTTGACTACATAGTATAATAGAAAACCCAATATAACGGTGGATTTAAAAACCCAAGGATTTATTCTGTCATCTTAAAAGAAGTCCAGAGATAGGCAGTCTAGGGCTGGTATGGTAGCTTCTTAAAGACATCAGGGACTTAGGTTCCTGTCTTTCTGCCCAGCCACTATCAATACCTAAGGTCACTGCTGGAGCTCCAGCTACCAGGTTTACATTCTTGCCAGCAAGCAGGAGTTAACTGGGCAATATTTTAAGGCTGACAGGGTTACAAGGATTTCTTTTTATCCATTGCAATAAGAAGTCATAATAAATGCCATGGTCAGCTCTGTGTCCCATGAATATGTATAATCAGTTTTTTTTTTTTAAAAAGTCATCATGATGAAGACAACTACTTTTACTGCTTTCTCCTTCAGTCGTGGTAACACGTAAGACTTTTGCCGTTAAATGTGTTACCTATAACAGAAATTTACTAAATTGCCATCTACCAGAAGCAGAGCAAATAAAGTATTTATATAAACACTATTCTTCCTGTCTTTTAGTTGATGATGGAGCCGCTGAAAAGGAGACCCTGCCAGAGTTTGGAGAGGGAAAGGACACAGGAGGACTTGTGCCTGGAAAGTCTTTGGTCTTTGCAACACTGGAATTGTGTGTATGCATTCTAGTTAGACAACTCCCAGAACTAAATCCTAAATTGACAGGTAATCCAGGAGTAAAAGCTACAAAGCCACAGATGCTATCAGAAGATGGAAGTAGATTGGTTTCAGCTGCACTGGTTATTCTCTCTGAACTTCCTGCAGTGTGCTCCCCCGAAGGTATGCTGTAGTATGGGATTGCTTTAATTGACCTGGAAGGAGAAAAATGGTTTTAAATATATAATGGAGCTTAGTTGCTAATCTTTTTCTCATTAAATTAATGCTAACTGAAATGTTTGGGCATTACATTCTAGCAATTTGTTTTACTAAAAGGTTGAAAGTCAGAATAGAGACAGCAAGCACTATAGATGGATATGCTCTTCAATGATTGACAGTATTTTAAACCAGTCAATGACAGTTATTATCTCTTGAGCTTTTTTAGTATATCTAATGATCTTTTCCTACCTCAGTGATGACAGATGATTGTGCTTATATCCAGTTCTGTTTGGGATCGAGTCCATACCCTTTAACATAGCATCTAAGTCTCTCCATATAGCTCTGCTGAGTCATTGCCTTTTTCCTGATTCCTTCTGTGCAAATCCTAAACCCAGGAGACTTCATGTGTATCCTTGTTCTGTGCTATTGTATATGCTGTTTAAAGTGCTCTGCTTTTTAAACTTTTTCTTCTTTCAAAGTTCAACTACAGGCCTACCTCATCTGTAAAGCCTTCCCTTAAAACACTCTAGCTCATATTGAGTTTTGTTTTATCCTGTATATGCATGTTATTTCTATATGTAGATCTCTACTTTTATTTGTCACATAGAGGCATTACATGTAATCGATTATTATGTATAAATTGTAAATATATAACAGATGTACGCGTCTTGTTTCCAAATAATTTTTTTATACTCTGAAATCTAGCACACAATAGGTATTCAGTACTTAATAGATACTTCTTAATTGGTAAGCATATTTCTGCTTAAATGTGTCCAGACCAATTTGTATGCTATTTTATTTTTAGCCTCATGACTTTAAGCTTCATTTTTAATTAAAACCTGTACTCCTTGTTCTCACACACATACACCAAGAGTGGCAGAAAAAGTGACTAGAAAAGGATTAGAGGTAAAAATACACTATAAGTCTCGTTGAGTAGTCTCTGGGAAAATTAAATTGCCCATTTTAGTTTCTTCGCTTTCATTTTAAACTTATAACTGACTTTTCAACTCCTTAGTGGCCATGAAGACTTTTAATATGTTGTACTGAGTGGATCTCCACAAATGCCTTGGAAAATAGTTTAATATAAAATTAATTCAAATGGATAGTGGTGATGGTTGTACAACATTGTGAATGTACTTAATATCATTGGATTGTATACTTAAAAATGGTTAAAATGATAAACTTTATGTAATGTATAATTTTAGGTTATATATATTTTTAAACATAGTAAAAGAATTAAAAACTCATTTGTCAAGTACCAAATAAAATAAGACAGCAAAAGCATAATGATACTAAGTGATACAATTTATTTTTTAAGTGATACAATTTAAATAACATCTACAATTATTGCTATCAAAATTTAATCCAACATTAAAAATTTTAATAAAGTTTCTAAAATTACCTTAACAGTTATAATCCTTTATAAGAAATCTTAAAAGGTAGACATCTCTGACATTGTCTTACTTATAGATGACTTATTTTTAGGAACCATAGATATATGAGAATAGGCTGAAATCCACATGTTTAAAAAAATATATCTTACAGGAAGCATCTCAGTTCTCCCTACTATATTGTACCTCACAATTGGGGTCCTCAGAGAAACTGCTGTGAAGTTACCTGGGGGCCAGTTATCTTCAACGGTTGCAGCTTCTCTACAGGCTCTAAAAGGAATATTATCTTCTCCCATGGCCCGAGCAGAGAAGAGCCATGCTGCATGGACTGACCTTCTCCAAAGTGCTTTAACAACAGTTCTTGACTGTTGCGATCCAGGTAATTAAGGCTGTTTGGAAGCAGTTGTTCAGTTTGTTTTAAAAAGTACAGCAGCAGTTTTTTGAGGATAAGCTATTTACTGGATTGTATTTGGCAGTCCCACCTAGAAGAGACCATATCCACTACTATGTATTTATAGAAAATAGATAGAAAATATCTGTGTTCTCATTTTAGCATCTTTAACCGTTAATGTGATTAAGTAGCTGGCAGCCTGTATGTTGACATAGTACATTTATTTTAAAATGTAGTATGATCCATGTCTGACAGGACTTTTTAAGATGCACAGTTTATGAAAGGTGCATAAGCCATGCATAATAAATATAAAGCCAATCTGGTTCATCACTCTAGTGTTTACTAGCTAAGTGACTACACAAGTTACCCACTTTCTCTGAGCCTTAGTTTTCTTATTAAAAAGTAAGGATATTATGTTGCAGGAAACTGTTAGAGCAGTAACATATGAAAAGCATCTCGCTTATTACCTGGCATGTGTCACTAAATGATTGGCAGTATTGTTTTCAATATCCATTGAAATTTGTTTTTTTCTTTTCTTATTATTGTGTGGTTTTTATTTTCAACAGTATGTTATAGTGAGTGTAAAAAGTCTTTAGACATATCTCTGCCTTCCTTGTTCTGTTTATAAATGTCACAGTTCACCATATTTGATTTTATGTTTAAAAAGTTTTTAATTAAATTCAGCATTTATTGACCACCCACTTTGCCCAAAGTTGGGAGTCTAGTGGAGTCTAGTTTCTATAAGGTGCTGTAGGGTTTGATTTAATATCATAAGGAGTTCCCAAAAGCAAAAATAATGTTTCAATTATCGCTGTTTTTCTACTACAATAAAAAGGGTCCTAATTGGCAAAAAAAAAAAAAAAAAAAGAGGAATTAGCATTGTTTGAGTGAATCAGACAGAGTGTCACAAGAAGGGTTCTCTGGAAACACATGCTAAGATAAAGTTTGGGGAGCAAGAGGTTTATTAAGGAAGAACATCTGTGAACAGAAGAAGGGGAAGCAGAATTGGGCAAAAGAACTGCAATGCAGTTCCCCAGCAAATCTCAGCAAACCTGTCAGGAGTTCCAGAGTGAGATTGCCTATCAGAGTGTCTTACATATGACAGAAGTGTGCTGGCCTTCACACTGTTCCTCGGTTGCAGGCTGCAGCTCTGCAGCCGAGGCTGACCAGCACTCCCCATGGCTTGGCAGCATCCTCTGTTAAGGAGCATCTCAGTGGTGTGCCTGTGTATATCTACCATGAAAGGCTTCTCAGAAGAATCCATTTCTTCAAGGATTAGAAAGCATTCTCCACATGGACATCATAGAAATGTGTTCTAGGTACAACACTTAGATCAAAAATCTGGAGACCTTCACAGTGTGGTACATTTAGAGACAGCAAGTAAAGTGATGAGACTGTGGGTTTGTGGGGAAGAGTAAGAGAGTAAGTGGTGAATGGTGATTAATAGAAATGAAGTAAATTGGATGGAACATGGGGCCAGATTATGGAGAGTTTGGCATGATTAAATATTTAACGTACATAAAGTGCTTAAACCGTGTTGTCATGTTTACTTTAAATGTTAACCACGTACCTATTTTACCTTAACATTATTCAGATGTCTTTTATAAGTCCCACTCATTCATAAAGTTTTGCTTTCATTGCTACTGTGTCTCTCAAGTGTCAGCTCAGATATTATCTCAAGACCTTCTCTGACCACACAATATGGAGTATCCTGGATTGTTTTCTGTGGTTTTTTAATATAGTTTTTATATGCATAGACCTTGTCGCTAGTTGAAATTAAATTGTTTATTTGCTTCCTGGTTTATAGTATATGTCTTCTCTGTAAACTGTATTCTCACTGCCTAAAAAGAGGGCCGGCACACAGTGTTTCTTAAATATTTGTTGAATGAATGTGCCAAGCTACTAAATATGTATGTCATTTTTTCATAAGTAACCACCCATTCTTAAACAATTTAAGAAGTCAGATATGCCACACCTTTCCTTTTCAGTTAACATTGATTTTTCAAAGCAGGTTTATTACAAATTTTTAATAGAGTATAACTTTGAAAAATGAAGGTAGATTACTTTTAATAGGAAGTTCCTCCAAATTGTTAGTCTATGTAGCTGTTTTCAGTTTTTTCATTCCTATTGAGAAGGGGTATGTGTAGACAAAGTGCTAAAGTATTTTCACTTGATACATATATTATCAAAATACTTTAAACTTAACAAAGAAAAACAATTGTCCAAGCATTTTGGTATTGTTGTACAGTAAGAATAATTAGTAACATAATAGCTAACACATATTGAGCATTATGTGTAGCATGCTATTCTAAATGCTTTACATGGATTAACTCATTTAATCCTCATAACCCTATCAGTGTGAATACTGTTGTTACTCCCATTTTACAGATGAGAAAACTGAAGACAGGAGTTAGAGGTCTGTCTCACAGCTAGCATATCTATTTCTAGTAAATGTACATATATATTTACTGATGTCTTTACCTTTGAATATTATAATTACTTTAATAATTCTTGGACCTGGAATTACTTATAAATGCATGTCTTAAAACCTACAACATTTGCCAGGTTCTTAAAGTAAGTCTAAAATCTGTTGTGTATACAAAAGAAATTGTTGCTACCAAACTAAAGACAGCTTCACATAGATATATAAAGCAGTAAAAGTGATCTGTTTCTAATAGATCATTTCTCTTTAGTCGATGGGACATACCACGAACTTGACGAAGTCAGTCTACTTACTGCTGTCACAGTATTTATTTTGTCTACCAGTCCAGAAGTAACAACCATCCCATGCCTTCAGAAGCGCTGTATTGAGAAATTTAAGGCTACTCTTGAGATAAAAGATCCTGTGGTAAGTGTCTTCAAGAGATATTTGTTATAGAAATAGGCTTTTGCAGAACTTTTCTTTGTGATTTTGTTGGCTCTAACAAGAAGGATCAACTACAATTTTTTATTTTTAGGTCTGTGATTGGGCTGGCTGGTTACCTCTGTTGGTTAGAGAGCGGTGTTATAACACCCAAGGTCAAGGGTTCAGATCTCCTTATCAGCCAGCTGCCAAAAAAAAATAAAAGAATAGATCTGGGATTAATTTCTATTCTTGTGGTGACAAAGCCAAATAATAATAGTCTTGTTCTTTCAGCCCAAAGAGTAGAGGTTAATGAGAGGGAGAGGAAATGTTAAAAAACTAAATTTAGGGCCGAGCCTGTGGCGCACTTGGTAGAGTGCTGCGCTGGCAGCGCGGCGACGCTCCCGCCGCGGGTTCGGATCCTATATAGGACTGACCGGTGCACTCACTGGCTGAGTGCCGGTCACGAAAAAAACGACAAAAAAAAAAAAAAAAACTAAATTTGAAATGAGAGCATCTTAAAATCGATATAGCTTCAGAATTTACAAGAGACTTTTGTAAGATACTTTGTAACTGTATATAATAGATTCCCTTTTTAGGAAAGAACAGGAAAAGAAGACTTCAGCACATGCTTTCAATAATATGATTGTGAAAAATGGGATCCATTCCAAAAATAGTACATACAAGTCGATCCCATTTCTTTATGGCCCCTTGTTAGCAAGATTAATTTCGTATTATTTTATGTGCAACAAAATGAGCTTGTAGCCCATAATCACAAATATATATATCTACTCTGAAAGATATAGGAACCAGATTTTCTCTCAGAAAAAAATAATCATTCAAATGCCATTACAATTAACTTAATAAAAGATGATTTGTATATTTGATATATGGTCATTTCTCTTTATCCTTCTGTCCCATTTGTTGCCTGCTGCCTGCAGGAGCTTTATGTAGCAGTTTCCAAGTGGTGGCTCTGATATCTGATGACAATTAGTATAGCTCAGAAATCGTTCCTTAAAACTTTCAGACCATGACATTAGAGCATCAAATATGTGTGATTTTTGTCTAATACATTTTCCGAAGTCACCAAAATATTTTTCAATTTTGTGCATGTTCTGTTGATTTTTTTTTTGTTGTTTTTATTTTATATTATAGAGAGGGACATGAGAGGGAAAATGGGAACTAGAGAAAAGAAGAAAAATTAACTACTCATAGTTATCCTTCCCTATTGTGTACCTGTGCCTTTGTTCACTCCAGACTGTCACAATCGTGTTAGCATCCAAAATGGAATACCTGTTGCATTTGGACTTCCAAAATGAAAGATAAATTAGAACTAAATTTAAATGTCTTTGCTTCTTTAGCTGCAGAGAGTCCTCAGGACTTTTTTTCGGGGTCTCTCTTTTTTTTTTTAATTTACAGTTTTGTATTATTCTTGTCTCTTACCTGATTAGGTACAAATCAAGACCTATCAGCTCCTACACTCCATTTTTCAGTATCCGAATCCAGCTGTTTCCTACCCATATATTTACTCTTTAGCATCCTCTATTGTGGAAAAACTGCAGGAAATAGACAAAAGAAAACCTGAAGATACTACTGAGCTTCAGATCTTTCAAGAAGGCATAAAGGTGTTAGAAGCACTGGTTACTGTTGCTGAAGAACAGCACCGTAAGTATCAGCACTAAATTCATACTAATTCAGAATCTTTCCAAAATCAGAATTTCAGTGTTACGTAAATTGTAAAACATTCAGTAGGTCACATTATATCTATATTTCAAAATTCATTGAAAGGCAGGTATTATGTTAATATCAGGTATTAATATAATTTAGTAGTAATTTAAGAGATGAGATTGAATTGTTTTCTCCAAGTGGGGAAAAATGTGTACAGATCAAGCACTTTTGTAGCCTTGTACAGTGAACATTTATGTCCCTAAACTTAGATCATTTGTTTACTTTCTAGGCTCTCAGCTGGTGGCCTGTCTTCTGCCCATCCTCATTTCCTTCCTTTTGGATGAGAATGCTGTGGGATCAGCAACTTCCATAATGAGAAGTTTACATGACTTTGCTTTACAAAATCTCATGCAGATTGGGCCTCAGTATTCGTCAGTTTTTAAAAGTTTAATGGCTTCTTCTCCAGCCCTGAAAGCACGCCTTGAGGCTGCTATAAAGGGCAATCAGGAAAGTGTCAAAGTCAGGATACCAACATCTAAACATACTAAGAACCCTGTAAAGAATTCAAGCATCCAATTAAAGACAAATTTCCTCTGATGTTATTTTTTGGAAATGTAAGCACCTTAATATAATACTTGATCACTTCCTTCTCTTTGGAGACAAAAGTGACATTTTAGACACAAGTGCACTTGGAAGTCTAGTTGATTGTTTTAACTTAAATAGCTGTGACTTTTCAAAGTGACAGCAAACATTTTTTTGTAGGTTCTGTTTTGTTTGTTTTGTTTTGTTTCATTTAAGAAGACCACAGAGCCGTCAGAATTCCTGCCAGGAATTTCAAGAAAACTTGCTAAACAATCCACTGCTTTAAAAATGAAATGGATTTCTTCTAAAAGACCATACACAAATGGCATACTTAAAACTGTGACAAATATAGATTTGACTGTAGTATCAATTATCTGCACTTATATTGTATCCCAATTGCTAATGTAAAATTCTGCCTTATTCAATAACTGTATTAAACTTCCTTGGATTTCTGAAACAAGATAAATGATTGGAAAGCTATTTAGGAAACTTGGTCTAGAATTTCCTCATGTAATAGTACAAATTAATCACAGCCCTACAATGTGACATAAGATTTGATATCTATAAATATTACTTTTCACTATCTTTTGGTTAGTTTGTATTGGGTTCAGAAAATGGAAATTTTACACTTTTAAAATGCAATAGGGCATCTCCACTTCACTATTTCTCAAATTTTCTGTTATCCCTATTCCTAACAATTTTGTTCATTTTCATTTGTGGCACACATATCAATGAGTTTAATATAGATTCATATCTATATTATATTTAGATCAATTATGGGTTTATATAAATGCCAAATTTAGTACAACACATTTAGATCATCAATGAATAAGAGTACATTTTTTTAACATGAAGCATATTTTAATATAGAAAAAATCTAATGATAAAGTCATATTGGTTGAAAATGTTTTTAACTCTGTTCATGATCATTGACCTCTCCTTCCATCTTAATGTACTGTGTGAACCAAGCACTATGTTAAAACAAAGCATTTCCCTGTTAAAAATTACAAAACAGAGTGATGGGGGCATGTTCAGAACTGAGAAAACACTTTGACTCAAGCAAGAGCAATGTGATTACTCTATTTTATTATGTTTGTATATAAATACTCTTGTAAATTCTTCAGAATGAAAACATTTGACAAATTCTAACACTATAATCAGTTTTTCTAAATTACGTAAATAAAGCTAATTTTCTTTATCAATGTTGTATTTTAAATTATTTTATCCACAAAAGATGGTGGGTTAGTCTCTCATATTTCAGAAGATCAATTCTATGGAGTAAATAAGATCCCTTAGCCTTTTCTCTCAGAGGAGCCCTTTCTTTGGAACATTCGTTGCAATGGTTTAAATTCTGTCTTCTTAAATGTCTCTAGGAACTGAGTGTATATTTTTTATTGTTCCCTTCACCTAAAAAGTCCTTTTCTCTCCCTTGTTCTGTCTGGCAGATTTCCACTCCTTTTAGGACTGGTCACCTCCTTTGGTAACTCTCCTTAACACTTCCTTGTTAGGAAAGGGCCTTCCTTGTAAAGGAAAGGGCCAGTAAGTACTGGGATCCAAACCCTTGACCTTGGTGTTGCTCTAACCAACTGAACAGGCCAGCCCTCTCCTTAATAATTCTTACCCTCACCTGCCACCAAACGAATTTAACTGCTTCCTCATTTCTGTTCCCACAGTACTTAACACATTCTTCTATGCATGAAACTTCGCATTGCATTTTAATATCATATTATCTCCCTCTCAGATTGGGCGTCCCCAAAGTGAGAAATTTTGTCTTCTATAACTTTGCCTCTGTAGCATCAGCCAGGTGTTTAATAGCTTTGGATTGCACTGTTATGGGATGTATTTGGACTCAGAAATTTACTCCTTTGCCAAGGCAAATGCTGGACTGGGTTCTTTTCAGGATATAATTTATTAATTTGACTTTTGGATTTCTTTATTTTGTCTGTTTTATTTTATTGTTATTTATTTATTTTTGGTGGCTGGCCTGTATGGGGATCCAAACCCATGACCTTGGATAAGGCTGTGCTCTGACCAACTGAGCTAACTGGCCAGCCCCCTGTTTGTTTTAACTGATTCATTCAGTTTGTTCTTAAACATTAAAATTTCTACTCATTGAGTGGCATGGTGTCCTGAATTATTTGAGTTAAAGGTGCTATATGAATGTCAATAGTTATGGAAAAATTTGTCCAGTGTTGAATATCAATAGTTATGAAAAATAATGTCCCAGGAATTGGAAACTTCGAGTTAGGCACTATCATGTAGCCTTTTAAAAAATGTGTTATCTTATTTAATACAACACTGAATTATTAAATATATCCTATTGATAAGGACATTAAGGCTAACAGCTGTGATTTGAACCCATCTTTCTGATCCCAGTGTCCATACTGGAGACAAAAAGTTGCTCTGGCAGTACTGATTCCATCAAGGTACACCTTTCAGTGCTCCAGGCTCCCTCAGGAACCTTCCTTACTCCTTGCTGAAGATGTTTTCAGTCACATTTCTCCAAATTGCAACCAAAAGGTTTCTGGCTAATAGAAAAAAGTAAAAAAAAAAAAAAAAAAAAAAAAAATTATTATCCTCTGTAATTTCTATGGGAATAGATTATATCATTAAATATTGATATTTATCATTAAATTAAATATGTTAATTAGCAACTTGTTGAAACAAAATGGAATTTATGTCTTGAACTTTATTTTTTTCCTAAGGGAAAAGAGGCAAAGCTACTAGTTGAGTCTCATTCTGCTTAAACCAATGCTTAAAAGCGTATCATGGAAAGACTTAAAATAACACTGGATATGACAGATTTCTACTAATAGCATTGAAGCAAAATTTGACTTTTATAAAACAAACTTCACCATCAACTAAAAGGGAACATTAGGCACTTAAAAAGATGTAAATAAGTGCCAAAAGAGGTACAAGCATCATAGTGCTGTGGGAGCCCAGAGAAGAAAATGGGCTTCCAAGATGAACTTCATGGAAGGGGTGTCATATAATATACAGGTTTAGATAATAGCACTTACTTTATGGAACAGATGCATTAACCCGAATCCTTTGTAACAGTAATTTTGAAGAGACAAATTCCCTTTATGCCATATCCTAAAGAATTCCCTTTATCCTTTAATATTAAATTTGTATTATAAGGGAAGAAATTCTACCCTTAAACTAATAAACTATTGTAATGTTAATACAAAACTGACAATATATTAAATAACTATATACTCCAAAAATGACTATAAAGTTAAAATGTTGATTCGGTTCTGGAGGTTTAATGATTGCATTACCCTGCGATTATTTAGGCTATAGTCCTAAAGCTTCAAGTCTGTCTATGTGGATCTTTCCAGAGCCCCATTAATATTCATGACTATAAAGTAAAGATAATTAAATATATTTTCTCCATCAATTGAATATACCTTTCTCTTTACAAATAACCTGTTAACTCTTGCAAGACCTCAATTTATCAGGAGAAATTTATGTTTGCAAGAAGTACAGTTATCCAACTGCTGGCTGGCTGACAGTGATCAGCCAGGTAATGAATGGTGCTCCTTGTTGACATCTCTGTTTACCAGTCTATTTAACTGATGTCTGGGCTTTTTAGCTTTGAGGAAATGGGAAATTTTGTGTTATAATATACAGTTAAAATATATCCAGTACAGGCCACAAATACAGTCCCAGTTTGCATAAATTCAAAGGTACTATCTTCCTTTAATTGCAGTTCTCTTTGGTTGGGACTCCTGCATTGTTCTATTGGGGCATTATAGAATGATGATTCCACAGACTACTTGGGGAAAATTCTTATTACTTGATAGCCATTCTTAGTACGTGTTTATATGTCACTTTAAATAATGTATCTCAAAAAAAAACCTTTGTTGTTTAAAAGGATCCTAACTATTCCAAGTAGTCTATATTTTGTAAGAAAATAAGAGGTCATTGCTGCCAGTGAAAAATTGCTGTTGACAATGTTTTGCTTAATGGAATCAAAATTTAATCTTTTTTTTCTGGAAAAACAGACAAGAACATTATAAGCAGAAATATATTTTGTGTATATATATATATATATATATATATATATATACACACATACGTAAACACACATTGCAGAAATCGACTGCTTTATAAAATGTTCCAAGAAAGAACAAAAAAGGTGAGATTTTTAAAAGCAATTTAAAGCATGTCAGTGACACACCAAGAGCAGTTTTGTTAGTGCTATTTTGGAGGAAGCACAAGTGGCCTCAGAAAAAGTGCATGTGCAAAAAAAACTGAGGCTCTCTACTGAACAGTAAGGCCTATAAATGCCAATATTTCTCCATTGATTACTTGTTTCTGATCTTGATTAAGAAAGCTTTGGGTCCTCTATTTTATTATCCAAATGTTGGAGGAATGCCTCCCTGAATTGCCAGAGTGACTGGCATCTTTTCCTCCCTGCTAGTGTCAAGCACTAGCAACACATCATCTAGGCCTTTGTGTAAACACAAAAGCTTCTTAAAAATAGATTTTCTAAATTATGGAAATGCCTTTGTCTTTGATCAACAGACCTATTGTGAGTCAACATGAGAAGTTGTTAGACCATGCACTTCCTGTTCTCCAGTCAACTGTACGGGTGCTGTCATTTGCTGCAGTTTTCTTTGTAGGTGCTTTCTTTGTTTGCTAGTAATGTGACCATTCTGATTTTTCAATGTTGTATTAAAAACTTTTTGTAGTATTTTCTACAAGATGATGTTTCCCCAGTTGTTTGATTCATATTCTTAACATAGTACTGGAACTTCCAGAAATCTCCATAGAATCTGTCTCTAGGCAAACACATGCCTAAACCATTTAGGACAATTGATTCTATTTTAACAGACTGGGAGTAAAAGATGGGAGTTTCCACTGTTCTTCCTTGATAAATTGTCTATATATCTCATTGTGGGTGTTTCATAGTAATCTTTTCTATAATCATTTAAAAGTGCCTATATCAGTTTCCTAGGATTACTGTAACAAACTACCAAAACTGTGGTGGCTTAAAATAATCAAAATGTTATTTTCTCACAGTTCTGAGAACCAGAAGTCTGAAATCAAGGGCCACGCTCCTTCCAGAGGCTCTAGGGAGGGCTCCTTCCCGCCTCTCCAAGCTTCTGGTGTCCCAGGTATTCCTTGGCTTATGGCTGCATCACTCCAATCTCTACCTCCATCTTGACATGGCCTTCTCCATCTGTCCCTCTTCTGTGTGCCTCTTCTAAGGACACTTTTCACTGAATTTGGGGCCCACCCAGATCATTCAGGATGATCTCATCTTGAGATCCTTAATTTAATTACATCTACAAAGGCCTTTTTTCCAAATAAAATCACATCCACAGGTTCTGGAATCCAGACCTATCTCCTTGGGGGGCCATTATTTAACTCCCTAGCTATACTGATATAAATAAATGATTACCTAAATGATGGAAAATAGACACATCTCTCATGCAGAATTCCAAATAATTTATGTAAATATCCCTCCCTCAAGGAGGTGAAACTTAACTCCCCACCCGTTAAGTGTGGGTTGCACAGTGATTTCCTTCCAAAGAGTACATATGGAAAGGGAGGAAGAAAGAATACAAGGTGGAAATGAAGAACACTATCTCAGCCAAGCAATCCAAGATTAACGTCAACAGTGATAAGCCATGTTGATGGCATGTACTCTTGATATGTGACAAGAATGACACATTTCCTCTGGGGTCTTCTTCCCCAAAACCCCAGTCTAATCATGAAAAAAATATCAGCCAAACCTAAGTTGGATGGCACTCAATAAAGTACGTGACTAGTACTCTTCAAAACTGTCAAAATCATCAAAAACAGGGAAAGCCTGAAAAACGGGCACAACCAAGGGAAGCCTAAGGAGACACTATGACTAAACGTAATGTATCCTAGAGGGGGTCCTGGGACAGAAAAAAGACAGAAAAACTAAGGAGACCGGAATGAAGTATGAACTTTAGTGAACAATAAAGTACTGATATTGGTTCAATAGTTGTGACAAATTTACCATACTAGTGTAAGATGTTACTAGAAGAAACTGGTGTGTGGTATATGGGAACTCTACCCCCTTCACAGCTTTTCTGTAAATCTAAAACTATGCTCAATTTAAAAGTTTATTTTTAAAAAGAAGGGCTGGCCAGTTAGTTCAGCTGGATAGAGCACAGTGTTATAACACCAAGGTCAAGGGTTCAGATCCCCATACTAGCCAGCTGGCAAAAAAAAGTCAAGAAATTCTGACTCGGAACATCTAGGATAAGGTCTAACAATCTGCATTTTTCACCAGCACTCATTTCCACCCCTTGCTTCTGGTGGTGGGCAGAAGTCCATTTTTTAAGTACCATCCTACAGTTGCCTCCCTGTCTGGCCTACAGCCTAAAGCAGAACAGCTGTGAGGTCTCATGACCACCGCTTTCAGTAAGTTTGCTGATTACAATGGTAATAGGTATTTGCAACATGTAGGTCAACTCAGCCTCTGTTCACCTGAGTTTTTAAGGATTATTCAGAAGAACAAGTAATCTAGTGTCTGGTCACTAGCAGGAAAGGGTGTGGTGGAATAGAAAAGTAAGTACCTGGCGTCCATTTTGAGAGGAACACCCATCTTAATGAGTGTCAAAACACCTTAGTCACTTCTATTTTGTTTATGCTGCTTCCTCTCCAAGTACCACTTCCTTGGGCTCCATCCCAGATAAGAAAAATCAAGTGCCAAAGCACTATCCCACAAATGAGTTGCTGAAGACAGCCACCATAAGTATTGTTCCTGGACCCTTGTTTCCGATAATTGTTTTCACAAGTCTTAATCCTCAGCAAGCCACATGCCCAATGTTTTGTCTGTTCCTTCTGGGGCCTCTTGTAGGTGAAAAGACTGCAGGATTGAAGGGAGTACAGCAGTGTTTGGTTAAGTAAACACATACATAAAGATGTATGCATAACAGACTAATGATTCCCAGTAATTTGTGGTACTTTATGAAAAACTTGGTATCCAGAGGAGAAAACTGTCAAGGAAAAAAGGGCAGATATCAAATTTAGAAGGACAAGGAATACTACTGGGAGTTAGGTTCTTTTGAAGACGCTGAAAAGCATATTACCATGAATGTCAGGTGATACTACTTTTCATCTCATGTTCATTACCACGTGGTGATGTGTGTGTGAGAATCTATCTCCATGGTTTGCTTTCTTGCCATGTCAGAAGAACTATAATGCTTTTCTTTCTAGCATGCTCTTTCTCACAGGGCAGAAACACTTCCTTCTCTTTAATGTTTACACCCCATACCATATTTCTTTGTGTTCCCTGCTGCAGTGTTGCTCAGTCAACCTGCACGCATAGATCTCTTCATCTTTGCACAACCTTCTGTTTGCTTAACTTCTACTATTACACATCAAGCTTCCCTCCCCTTCCTTCGCACTGTCACGTTGAGTCCAGAAGCAGAGACCTGATTTCAGCATTGATTCATAATGACCTTAAGTGAGATCCATTGCTAATTAGGTACAATCTTGTCTGTGAGAAGCATATTCATTGAACTCAAAAAACAATCACAACAGAATCATAAGCACCTATTGCAGTGCACTGTGGAAATACAAGAAGTGCCAGCATAAAAAGACTACAAAACCATAGCAACATTCGATCTGGATTCTAATCCTAGATCTGTCACTGACAAATTTTGTTAGCTTGGGCAAATTCGCCTCTGGGGCCCTAGTTTCTTCTCTGCAGAATAGTTGGACACAGTGCGACCAACTGTTTCAGTTTGCCTGGGATTTCCAGTTTTAGCTCCGGAAGTTCTGTGTACGGGGAAACATCTCGGTACCGGGTAAGCCAGGATGGCTAGTTCCCCTATTGACCGGGCTATCTGAGATCCTTTCTGGTTCCAACACTTTTGGGTCTAAGGCTCAGATGCTTCTCAAGGGATGCTGTCTATGCTCTTGGAGAGTGTGGACTGAGTCACAGGGAGGCAGGGCGGTGGCTCTATGCAAAGAGCTTGCAAGCATTCTGCCTCCTGACCTCTGACTCACATGGGATGCAGCGGGGCATCATTCCTGACAACTCACGGGAAGAGAGCTCAGCTGAGAATGGTACACTCAGGCAAGAGACATTCTTGGGTTTCCCAGTGGGAAGGGTATTCAAAAACAGTTGACAAATGAGAGAGGGATCTGTGGCCAATGTTGAGTCTGCCAGCTTCTTGCAAGTGAGTCAATGACTTTTCAAGCTACCATCTACCACTGACTAGCTTTTTGGCCATCATCCCAGTGAAGTTCAAACTTTCCCAGTTTAAACTGCATCCAAAACTGGCTTGGTAGTAAGGCTTTTAGCATTCTCAGACATAGATTTATTCCAGCATGAGATCACATGAAATCAGCTTTCTAATAAAGGCATTAAAAACCAAAAGACAAACAGAGCGAGTGATTGCCACGGCTGGTGTTGACAACCCAATCTGTTGTCCTATTTTCATGACTTTTGAGAAAAGGATCTTTGGGTGACTTGAATCAAGAGGCAAGACAGCTGAACTCAAGGTCCTTAGCAGATTTACCCCACAGCAAGGGAATATGGAGCTGCCAGCTGGCCCTTATCTAACCCCAAAAGAAATGCAGCTTGCCGCAGATTTATATTTAATTTAGAAGCAAACTTCGTGATCACCTTGTACATTTTCTGTGCGCCTCATTTCATTTCAGCTGTATGCTTATGTCAACTCCTATTGCAGTCTCACCTCATAGAATGAATTTAGCCCAGTTGGCTGCTTCTCAGGCATTCCTTCTTAAGCAGCTGGATCCAATACAACCCCAAATAATTATTGAGTGGTAATAGAATGTTCATGGAGAATGTCAAAAGAGCTAGATTAACATAAACTATTTAAGGAACTAAGTAACAAATCGAGGAACTTCTCTAACTCGGAAAATTACAACAGCAGTTATTTGAAGGCTCTTACCCACACTTGACCAATCAAAAATATAGTAAAAATCAAGTTAAACTGGTTTGAGTATACAGTAAAATCAAGATAAACTGGTTTAAGAAGTATGTCAAATATTTTCCCCAACCAAATTTTCTCCTCTTTCTGTGAGCTCAACTTGAGTAGAATCTAACGCTTTTCACACAAGAAACTTAGCCTAAACAAATTCATGAGTTAATTGTCCAGAGTCTAATTATGATGCAAATGAAAATCTCTGTTTACACATAACCAAGCTCTAGTCCCATGAATATCTACAGAAGATATTTTTGGTGATGCCTGGTCAACTAAATAATCAGGCTCTAGGCATGTGCCTTTAAATTCTTTCAGTTTAAGGGTATTCTATGTTACCTAATGGACTGTGAAGAAATTAAAAGATATGTGTTCATTTGCTTGGGACATGCAGGCAGGCGGTCAAGGTTCTCACAATTGGCGAGATTGGGCCACTTGCCCTGTCCCCTGGCCTTTGAGTTTGTTAACTCCTCATCTGTGTAGCTGGGGAAGAGGTGGGGAGAGATTTTAACTTCTTTAAATCCTGCCAGGGATGGAGATTCTGACAAAATGTCAGATGAGACCAAGGAGGTCCAATCAAAGCCTGCTTCAGCCCTATGCGTATCCGGATCACCCAATCATGGTTGGGCTTGTGCCACGTAGCCAGTTGGCAGTCTGTCCCATCAAGAGCCATCCTCTAGGGACCCACAGTGTGCTAGGTATGTTTAATTGAGAAGGTTCACGAACCCCTCTGCACCTTTTTTCTCCTGTAAGGTGGGGAGTCTGTACATGTGGTGAGAGCATGAGAAAGGTCTGTTTTCTTCAGGGACTGCCTTATGTTTTTAATAGTAAAGTTATACATATTAAACCAATCTCTGAAACTTGGCCCTCAGGGGTTCTGTTTGCCACCTTATCTTGGTCCGCCAAAAGCAGGAGTTTTTGTTTCCTTAAGTCTCTTGTCCTGAGGTTTGTTTCCTTACTTTGTTTCCTTCCTAATCTAACACAAATTGAAGGCAGCATTTTGTAAAGAGGGATAAAAAACTGGGGGCAGAGAGGTAGAGGGTCTATCCCGACTAGAAAAGTGGCATTTGCACAGAGTGTTCTGGGCCCAAATGCTCTGGGTTGTGGCAAGTGGTATAACTGCTGTAACCAGAAGCCCTAGAGCTCCTGGCTTTCTGGTACCAAAGAATATAAAATGCAAGGGACTGGATCTATACTTTTTCTCTCAAATGGGAACACTTTCTTCAGTGTGTTTCCAAATTTTCCAGGAAACCTTAGACATTTTGTGCTTTTTTGGCAGGTCAGTGACTTAGCCTGTTTGCTCTTCTGCGAAGTCCTGCTTCTTCTGGCTGACTAAAAAAATCTCCAACTGCCTTTGGAAGTTATAGCAATTGATCAAAACAAAGGTGAGCAATTAAGCAGAAATGATTTATTAGGGAATTCCACAGATTGATCATTATGCCCTTCCCATTTTTAGGGACAAGCATAAGTGAAATGAGACTTTTAAAATATTGTTATTCTTTAATTCCATGAACAGAACAAAACAGGATGTCTCCTTCCCATGTACCTCCACCTTACCAAGAAATTGAGGTTTTTAAAGTAGAGGCTCCCTGGGAATAGCCCTATATGGTCAAAGAGAACAGAATTGGATCTTCCGCCAGCAGTACCTTATGGTCCTAAGATTCAGACTATCTGAATTTTTATTATAAAGGAGTAGATTTAATAGTTTCTCTTGACTTAAAGTACTTAGGTTCATGTATCTATTTTTTTTCAAGACTTTATAATTATAAATCTAGAAAAATTTGCGGGTTGTGTTGCCTTATTTTGATTTATTTGTACCATAAAGTTACTACAGTCCCTTTAGAACAAACCTTGTTCTATTACAGCATGAGGTGTCCTATTTACACACTGCACTCTGTTTTTGTAGATTATACATTGGCAGATCTTGTTTGCAAGTTAAATGATGAGGAAAGGTTTTACTCGATTGCAAGGGCAGAGGTCATTGTCTTAGTGACCACTGTGGCCATATATTTAGTTGGTGCTCAAGAAATTATTCTGATGATTATAATGACCAGTGCCTTTTCTCTGTTCTCTCTACCTATGCATTTTTGTATTTATTGTTCATAAGTTTAAAATTAGGACCCCTACCTTTGGGTATAAAAATTTTACTCTTAGGAATTTTGCTAAGGAAATATTAAAAACAACTGAGAAAAACATAGATTTATTTTAAGGATTATTTAAAATAATCCAAACATTTTGGAACAAATTCAAATTTCCAGTAGGGTCATGGATAAGGAAATTATGGTTTATAATAATGATGTAGACTTTAAAATTTATTTATATAATATTTTAAATAATATATTTATGCATCTTGAGTGAGATAAACAAATAGAAGAATGCACAGAGCTTGATCTTATATAAAAAATGCAAAGCAAAAACCTGGGAAAAAATGAAATATTAAAAGGATTGCTTCTAAATGGTAGAAACAAGGGTATATCAGTTAAGGTTCTTGACTGCATACAACACAAAACTATCGTAGGTTTGTTTTTTTTTTAATGAAAAGAAAAACGGTTATTTACTGAAGGTGCTCATGTGGTCAATGAGTCAACAGGAAAGGAAGAAAAAACTCAGAAGGTATGCAGGAGCCAGGCAGCTCTAGAAAGCCAAGTAGGAAGATTTAGGACACTGCCCCATTGAACACTGCCACAGCCAGCAAAATCAAATCATCATGGGCCATCTGTCTGGAGTAGAGTCCTGGGCAGGAGCATCTCACTGGCAAAGCCAATATCGTACAACCTGCCTCTGGCTGCAGAATAGCTACAGTTTAAGAAGAGGGAAGATGTTCTCATCCTCTCACGGAAGCTTTCGTCATGGGAAGCACAGGACTGCTCCTAACCTACATGACAAACAGTAAAGGATTTCTCTCATACAGGGAGAGGAGTTGGAAATTGGACAGCCAAAAAAATGACAAAAAGCCCATGACAATATTTTCTCTTTTTATGTTTTTCACCACCTTACAAATCATCTTCAAAGAACTTATATTACATATGGATCTGATAACTATAACATTTTCCTTCATTACAGCACTGTGCTAAATTACAGTGAAATGTTTCCAATCCTTAAAAGAATGTGTCTAAAGTTGGTATGAAATCTTTATCAAATTAAGGGAGCTCTATTCTACCTCAAGTTTGCTAAGAGTTCTTGCTTTTTAAAAAATCATAAATAGGCACTAAGACATCAATTTTTTTTCTCAATTGGGATTATGATTTTTATCTATTAGTCCTTTAATGTGGCAAATTATATTGGTAGATTTTCCATCTTTGAGCCAATTTGGCTTTCCTAGGATAAACTTCTTAATTTTGATGGGTGATTTTTAAAACACCTCGTTGGATTTGTTTAGCCAATATTTTATTTAGGATTTTTACAATAACATTCATAATAGGGGTGGGCCAATAATTTTCTTTTTATGTATTGCTCTTATCTGGTTTTTGAATCTATTTTTGACTTTTTAACCTTCAAAAATGAGCTGAGCATTTCTGAACTGTTTTTCTATTTTCTAGAACAATTTGTATAAGATACATACTAAGTACACCTTGAAAGTTTAGTACAACTTGCTAGTAATATCAGCAAGTCCTGGCATTTTTTTTGGAAGGCAAGAATTTGATAATCATCTGAATTTTTTTAATAGTTAGCTTTAATTCATTTATTTTTTAAAAAAACTATAACAAAAGTTGTGACTTAAAATTTTAAAAAACAGTTAATAGCCAGAATATCTAAGGTAAAGATTCATAAAAAAACAATAACTATTGTGAGGCTGCCACACGGAAAAGGAACCAGAACACCCCATTGAGAATTTAAAGGGGATCTTTATTGGCAGGCCAGCGACTGTCCCTCCAAGAAAGTCTTGGAAGAGAGCAGCCCTGACTTGAAGTTTAGAGGGTTTTTAAAAAGACACATTTTTACATTAGTCACACAGTTAAAATTACCTAATAGTCACACACTTATAGTTATCATATAGTCACACACATACACACATAACCTCCTGGCATGAGGAGGGGGTTTGGGGAGGTCTAGTGCAAGCTGATAACAGAAGCTGAAACAAGCTAGTTGATCGCCAAGGGGCAGCTTGGGTGGGGAGCAGCAAGCAAAATTTAAACTTCTCTAAGTGCAGGCTAATATTTAGCTTTTAACTTCTATTAAGGGGGCAGAAGAGCTGAGGGGGTATTTTCAAACAACAACATTTTCTAAGCAATTCAAACACTATTTAAACTTAATCATTCTACCTTCTCAGACAGCAAGCAGTTTCACAGAAGCGAATTTTGTATGTTATGAAAGTGGGGGTCACCCTATCTCATTTACAATTCCTCTTTAGGAAGGAATCAAATCATTGATTCTTCAGTACTTAATTTATTATACCTGGTATGTAGGACAAGGAGTTTAATTGATTGTACTTGTTCTCTGATATAACTAATGAGGTGGGAGACCAGGCAAGGTCCAATAGTGACTAGGAGGAGGAAGAGAACTAGGGGGCCTGAAACTGCTGTTATTAAAGTCATTAACCAAGGTGACCAAGAGAAGAAGCTCTCATACCAATTTTTGTTGTTATTATATGACTTTTTTCTTTCTTTAATGTGTTTTTTGACTAAAGCAAGGCTGTTCCTAATGACACCTGAATGGTTGGTATAGAAACAACAAGCTTTGCTGAGGGCTACACATAATCCCCCTTCTTTAAGGAAGAGCAGGTCCAGACCTCACCTATTTTGTAGGGCCACCTCGGCTAAAGAGTCTAGGGATTCTTCTAGTCTATTGACAGATTTTTCTAATTCCCCTAGGTCTATGTCTATTTGGTGGCTAAGTTTTTGAAGATTTTGTTTTCCTGTGACTAAGGCAGCAGTTCCAATTGCAGTGCACCCAGCAACGCCTGGTCCCACTAATCCATGAATGAGGATAGGTACTGCTCTTTCGGTGATGAAGTGGTGGAATCCTGCCTCTCCCTTATAACAGTATACTTGAGGTATTATGTATACCAGAATACACACTTCAGAGACATTTGAAGAAGCAAAATACTGGGTAGAGATACAAGGGGTTCCAAAGTATAACAGTAAGGTTCATAGGGTTGCACTGGTTGACAGAGCATTCCCCTGTAGGGGTTTGTCATCTAGTCAGCCATATCCAGGTGTCTGTGTGTGTCCAAGAGGCTTCAGACTCACAGCCTCAACTGGCACAGTAGTATTGGTCCTCCCCTTGGCAGGAGGAGCCAGCTGCAGCTGGACATGCATAGAATTCTAGGCCCTGTGATCCTCTTTCTTTATATCCACTTGGGGGAGGTACTAACATCAGCTTGGCTGCCAGTTCATTGGGTTGGGGACCTGACATTAATTCACAGAGATCAACTAGGAAGGTTGGGGCCCCTGAGGTAGTAACATTCCTAATAACTTTTCCCGTGTCAATAGCCCTTAACTCCCAAGTATAATTTTTAGGCTGATGTGGGTTCCCCAGTACAGGCATTACATAGTGAGAGACAATCAATACAATCAAGGGGGCAAGCGAGAGAGTCTTATCTTCAGTGGGTCTTCTGGTGAGTGCTGGACTGTCCATCTTTCCTGGAGTCGTTCTGGGTCTGATGAGTCCGGTTTGGAGGCCCATTTGAGTCGGGTGTGATGTATCCATTGGCTCTTTCCTGCAACCTTCACAGACATTGGGGTGGTCAGGACGATTGGGAAGGGTCCTTGCCGTCTGGGCTCAAGGGTGGATGGGTGGTGGCGTTTTACCCAGACGAGGTCCCCTGGCTGGTGCGAATGTGGCGTTAGGTTTTTTGTCAGTGGGTGGGCTTCTCAAACCAGATGATGAATTTGGCCCAGCACCTGTTGAAGGGCTTGGAGAGACTGAAGTAGGTTGTGATTAGTGATTTCAGCAAGTTTTTCATCCCTGAGATGTGGTAACAAAGGGGGTGGCCTTCCAAACATTATTTCATAAGGAGTGATTCCCTTTACATAGAGGGTACATCTGGCCCGTAGTAGGGCAAAAGGAAGGAGGCTCACCCAGTTTTCACCAGTCTCTAGTTTTAGTTTAGTAAGAGTTTCTTTTAAGGTTCTATTTATCTGTTCTACCTGTCCTGAACTCTGTGGCCTATAAATACAGTCTAACTTTCAATCTATCTTTAATGCATTTGCTAATAATTGAGAAATTTGGGCTGTAAAAGCCAGACCATTGTCAGACCCCAAGGATATAGGCAGGCTGAGTCTGGGAACAATCTCCCGTAATAACTTTTTAAGTGTTACCTGAGCAGTTTCAGACTTTGTAGGAAAAGCCTCTACCCAAGCTGACAAGGTGTCTACAAATACCAAGAGATAGCGGTACCCGTATTGTCCAGGTTTTACCTCAGTGAAGTTAATTTCCCAATGTTCTCCAGGACTGGATCCTCATGCTCTGGTTCCTGCAGGTACTTCAGACTTTTGTCCTGGGTTTATTTGGGAGCAGGCCTCACAGCGTCTCACAAAGTCTTTTGTTAGTTTATCCAAATTATGAACATAATGTTTCCACAACAATTCCGTTAGCTTAGTAGCTCCGAGGTGTGTCCCCTGGTGAAGCTGTTCTATTAAGAGTCTACCTAGAGGTTTGGGTAGGTAGATCCTTTGATCTGGCAAAACTTTCCGTCCTGCATTATTATCTGAGGTGCCCAATGCCTTTGCATGAATGATTTCTTCTTTTGTATAGTGTGGGGCTGGTGGCAGTTGTGGTACTGGTATGACCACCATGGACTTTGTTGGCCCCACTAGTTTTAATGCAGCTTCCTTTGCTGCTTGATCAGCAAGGGCATTTCCTTGGGCTTCAACTGAGTCACCTTTTTGGTGTCATTGGAAATGTATGATGGCCACCTTTTTAAGATACCAGATAGCTTCCAGGAGAGCCAAAATTTCCTCCTTGCTTTTTGTCATTTCTTCCTGATGTCATTAATCCTCTTTGCTTATAAAGAGCCCTGTGCACGTGGGCTGTAGCAAAGGCATATCTACTGTCAGTATATATATTGACTGTTTTGTCTTTTTTATATATTAAAGCATGTGTTAAGGCTATAAGCTCAGCTTTTTGAGCAGAGGTGCCTTGGTCTAGAGCTTGTGCCCAAATGACCCATTCCAGCATCACTACAGCTGCCCCAGCATACCTGATCCCGTCAGCGATGAAGCTGCTTCTGTCTGTGAACATCACCTCATTAGGTTCCATCCAGGGCACATCTGTCAGGTCAAGTTGGAGTCCTTGGAAGACTTTTATCATTTCAAGGCAGTCATGGAGAGGCCCCTCTGGGTCGTTATCCGGGAGGAGAACTGCTGGATTCAAAGCTGCAGTCTTAAGAAACTTTATTCGAGGTTGATCTAAGAGCAAGGCTTGATATTGAGAGTGATGTGGGCGTTGGCGAGCCAATGCTTGGGAGCACTCTTTAAAAGAGTTAGCACCGAGTGAGGTGCTACCAGGCTTATATCCTGCCCTAGGGTTAGCTTGACAACCTCTTTCACGAGCAGGGCGGCTGCCGCTATGGCATGGAGACAAGTGGGCCATCCGGCTACCACATAGTCTAGTCTTTTGGAGAGATAGGCCACAGGCCTCTTCCATGGACCTAGGGCCTGGGTGAGCAATCCTTTGGCTATGCCTTGTTTTTCAGCAACTAACAGGGTGAAGGGCTTATTCACATCTGGCAGGACTAGGGCAGGAGCTGTGGTGAGCGCTTGTTTCAGATTATCAAAAGCCTTTTGCTCAACCTCAGTCCGCAGTAGGGAATTATGTTTTCCCCCTGTACTAGAGTATAGGGGCTTGGCTATTTCAGCAAACCCAGGTATCCAGAGGCGGCAATAGCCTGCCGCACCCCAAAATTCACAGACCTCCTTCTTACTTTTTGGGGTTGGGATCCTTACGATTGTTTCTATTCTCCTTGGGGATAGGGTGCTTTTTCCTTCCATTAATTCATACCCCAAGTAGGTGGCTTTTGGGGTAAACAGTTGGGTCTTTTTGGCTGATACTTGGTACCCCAGGGCTTGTAATTCCCATAACAGGTCCCTTATGGCCTTTTTGCAAGTGTCATAGTTTTTAGTGGCCAATAGGAGATCATCTACATACTGCAGGAGGGTGACTTTGGGATGTTGTTCCTGGTATGGCATGAGGTCCTGACTCAATGCCTCATCAAACAGAGTTGGGGAATTCTTAAACCCTTGGGGCAGGTGCGTCCATGTCAATTGTCCCGAGTAGCCCCCTTCTGGGTCAGTCCATTCAAAAGCAAATAGAGGTTGGCTTACCTCGGCCAGCGCAAGGCTGAAGAAGGCATGGTCTAATACGGTATAAATCTGGTGAGAGGGTGGCAATAGGCTGAGGAGAGTGTAGGGATTTGGAACAGTTGGATAGAGGATCTCCATGTGCTTACTTACCTCTCATAGGTCTTGAACAGGCCTAAAATCCGATGTACCTGGTTTTTGCACTGGGAGGAGGAGAGTATTCCAGGCTGACTTACGAGGAACCAGAATGCCAGTCTTTTTTAAATCTCTGGATGTGAACAGCTATCCTTTGTTTTGCTTCCAGAGGAATGGGATACTGTTTTACTCTTACAGGGGTGGCTTGGCTTGTAAGCTGAACTACGATGGGGGGCCAGTGTGCTGCCAAACCTGGGGGGTTGTTTCTGCCCATACTCCTGGGATCTCTTGTTGTTGCTCCCTCAGGGTGGAACCAGAGTCAATAGGGGGAGCCCCTGTAGCTATCACATATTCTTCACTTATTGGACATGTTATCATTATCTGTGTAGGGGGTACAGGATTAAAAGTCAGCTTTGCTGTTTCCCCCTGGAAGGATATGGTAGCTTGTAGCTTGTGTAATAGATCCCTTCCCAGCAGTGGGTATGGACAATCTGGCATGATGAGAAAGGAGTGGGTGATGGTCCCTTCCCCCAGGTTGGTAATTCTAGTTTCTGTCCAGGGGTAGGATTGGAGCTTTCCTGTAGCCCCCTGGACTAAGGTTTTCTGGCAGACAATTGTCCATCAGTCTCAGTTTTGACTGAATAGGTGGACCCTGTACCTGCAAGGAAATCCACTGGCTTGCCCCCTACTTGTAAAGTTACCCTGGGCTCCTGGGGGCTCATGAGTATGGAGCCCTGGCCCCATCAGTCCTCTAAGGTGTCTGTGTCCAACTGGAGGACATAGGCTTCCTTTTTCCTTCGTAGGGGACATTTATCCTTCCAATGGCTTCTTTCCCTGCAGAGGGCACATTGATCCTTTTCTAGTGGGGTTTGAGGCTTCCCTGATAGATTTCCCTTCCTCCCTGTAGGAGGCTTCTGGTTCTTGGGCCCTTTGGATTCGGTGAGAGCTATCACCATTGCTTTAGCCATCCTTTTTGTCTGTCTTTCTTTTGGGCCCTCTCTGGCATTATAGACCCTTTGGGCTATTTTAACTAGCTTGGATAACAGCTTTCCTTCAAACCCTTCCTGTTTCTGAAGTTTCCTCCTAGTGTCTGGGGCTGACTGGGTAACAAAGGCAATGTTAATCGCCCGTTGGTTCTCTGGGGCCTTTGGGTCCACAGTAGTATAGACCCTATAAGCTTCCTTGAGGCGTTCCAGAAAAGTGGCCGGGGACTCATCTGCCCTTTGGATAACTTCACTCACCTTTGAAAGATTTGTGGGCCTCCGGGCAGCAGCACGGAGCCCTCTAAGAAGAGTCTGGTGATACTGACCGAAAGCCTCTTTACCTTGGTCTTTGTTGGGGTCCCAACTGGGTCAACTAAGGGGAAACACATGGTCAAGGCAAACTGGGTCATCAGAGGGCCGGCCATCTACATCAATGATGGTCTTTTGAGCCTCCCAGCAGACGTGCTCACGTTCCTCTGAAGTGAAGAGGGTCTGGAGGAGTTGTTGACAATCATCCCAGGTGCGCTGCTGGGTAAAGAACACAGTGTCCAAGAGGGAGATGAGACCTTGGGGTTTCTTAGAAAAAGAGGGATTTTGATTTTTCCAGTTATATAGGTCACTAGTAGAGAATGGGACATACACCATGAATGGTGCCTGGTCCTGGGGGGTTCCCTGTGGGAGGGGGGCTTGGTGCAGGGGGAGCAGGGGTGCAGGTGAAAGACTAGAAGAGGTGAGGGCAGAGTCAGGCTGGTAAGCGGTGCTGCTCCGAGTATGAGGAGGGCTAAGAAGTTCAGTGGAGTCAGCGGAGAGGGGATAGGGTGGAGGCGTGCTGGGAGAAACGGGAGGTAGAGGGGAGAGGTTGATGAGATCTTTGGGAGCTGCCTTCAAGACAGCAGGTGCAGGCGGCATGGCAGAACCTGTTGGAGGGATGGGTTTAGCAACCAGAATTTTCTCTTTCTGCCTATTTGTTTTCTCTTGTAAAGGGGTTGCTCCACTAATGGGCTTGGAGTTGCTCTTGCCCATTTTACTGATCAGCACACAAAATATCTTTACTCCTAGAGCAGGGTGCCTCGATCTAAAAGGAGCACTGGCTCAACAAAAGTGCTAGGAAACACCCTATGGATAGAAGGTACAGGAGTGCTAAGAAAAACTTTTCTATATTGGTGCAATCCTTTGGGGCTATAGACACTATTCCTGTAGTTAGTGTTAAGACAAGCAACACAATAAAGGTTAGAGACACAGGGTGGCAGACACTTGTCATGTCCTATTGGACATGAGACAATGGCAAATAGGAGACGATGAAGGGTAAGGAAATGCTGGATTGAGATTATCTCCTAGACCTGTTGGGAGAAATCTTACCCACAGTTAGTGACATACACTCAATCGACAATACATAAAAGACAGTGGCCACGTTCAGCACTTAAACTCTAAACCATTACTGGGACCAAGGCGATGTCTCGGGGGTCCCTGGACTTGGGAAGTTTGTGCTGTGTCCAGCCTTCCACACAGTCCTACATCAGAGCTCTGTTACCACACCACTTGAGATCTCAAAGGCTTACAAAGCTTACCTCTTACATAAGCTTTTAAGCCTACCAAGCTTACCAAGCCTATCTCTCACACAAGCCTACTAAGCTTACCTCCAGAGGTCCATGATGCAGAATACTGGCCAGGACGCAAAGCAATAAGTCAACAAAAACCCTGATACCAATTGAAAAATTTAATCCACCGCAAGATTAGCCCTGGCCCCAGGAGGGGAGCTCCCCCAGGGAGGCTCGTCGTGTTGCTCCTCATCTGGAGCATTGGTTTTTCTGATTCCTTTAAGCAAGTGACAGGAAATCTCACTGGGGCCTCCAAATGTTGTGAGGCTGCTGCACAGAAAAGGAACCAGAACACCCAATTGAGAATTTAAAAGGGGGTCTTTATTGGCCGGCCAGCGACTGTCCCTCCAAGAAAGTCTTGGAAGAGAGCAGCCCTGACTTGAAGTTTAGAGGGTTTTTTAAAAGGCACATTTTCACATTAGTCACACAATTAAAATTATCAAATAGTCACACACTTATAGTTATCATATAGTCATACACATATGTACACACCCTCCTGGTGTAAGGAGGGGGTTTGGGGAGGCCTAGCACAAGCTGATAACAGAAGCTGAAACATGCTAGTTAATTGCTCAGGGGCAGCTTGGGTGGCGAACAGCAAGCAAAATTTAAACTTCTCTAAGTGCAGGCTAATATTTAGATTTTAACTTCTATTAAGGGGGCTGAAGAGCTGAGGGGGATTTTCAAACAACATTTTCTAAGCAATTCAAGCACTACTTAAACTTAATCAATCTACCTTGTCACACAGCAAGCAGTTTTACAGAAGCGAGTTTTGTAGGTTATGAAAGTGGGGGTCACCCTATCTCATAACCACTGTACAAAAACTAAGTGTCTCTGGGTTCACTGAATGCTGTTTCCCAGTGCCAGAAACTGTGCAGCACATGGAGATGAGAGTATACACACTATGCTCTGTGCACTCAAGCATCCAGAATGCTCAAGCAGAAGAATATCAGAAGAGCCTCATGAAATACCTCATATAACCAATGAGGCTATACAGGTATTTCTGGTGAAATATGGCAGAGCTATATCCATTATACTGGTTCCTTCCCTCAACATAAGACAAAACTCTGCTTCCTCACTCACAAAGTCTGAAGAAACTGCTGGTTCATAGGAGGTATGTCAAGTAACTGGAAAAATGCCTTGCCTTTGGCATTCCAGTTGCTGGCTGAAAAAAGACATTGGAGACCTCATGAGCTGGAAGTTTTTCTGATCAATCTCAGAAGTCTGGTATGCCCTGCAAGTTATTTTCAGCCTGCTGCTGGGGCTCCACCCCTCCTTGCATCCAACAAGGGAAGTGAAACCTTCTGCCTTTCCTCCATAGCCAAAGGGGATTTTTATTCACCCTCTTCCACTCCCTTTCTCCCTTATCCCATTTAGCAGTCTCTGCAGGGGCAGTGTGTAAGATGGAGTGTCCTCTTGCCAAGATCCAAACCTCTGAAGAAAACTTGTCTCCCAGCAAGAGGATGGTAGGAGAGGTGAGATAGTGGGAGTACCCCATATCACTATAGTAGAGGGGAACGTGTTACTGGCCTCCCAAGTTGAATGACTGAATGTATTTTCCCAGAAAACATACATAAACCCAATGATGAGAGTTTCAAACTATTGACACAGCCTTACACTCTGGGGATGTTAACTGCAAGTACACTGGAGGCTGGAAACAGACCTCACATAGTCTACAGTGTAGCACTGTGATCTAGCCTGTGCACCCAAGTGCCACTTGGAACACTATGAGAAAATACTTTCCAAGTCCCGAATCTTAGAAAAATAAAGCAGAGAACCACAAATCAGTGACTCTCCTGTACCTTTACTCTTACACTCACCTGGAAATCTACAGTTTGTTTGCTCAGGTTAATGTGCTGACTTTATGCATTTCCACTGTATATACATTTCTACTTCAAAGGATTGACTTGGAGAAATTTTAAAGTTTTAGAAAAGTTTTGGTAATCCTCAGTGACAGTAAAAGTATTTAGAAACAGGCACTCACATATGTCATTGGTGAAATGTAAATTGGTGCAACATAATGAAGGCCCATTAAGAAATACCTGTAAAAAAAAAACACTATAAATGTCTTATTAAAACAAACAAACAAACAAATGTCCATTGCTAAGGTTCTAGTTAAATAAAGAACCTTAATTATATATATATACATATATATTTGTTTTTTTGGCAGCTGGCTTGTATGGGGATCCAAACCCTCGTCCTTGGCATTATAAGAACCTTAATAATATTTAAAGAACCATAATAGGGCTGGCCACATTGCTTGGTTGATGAGAGTGTGGTGTTGATAACACCAAGCTCAAGGTTTGGGTCCCTGCACTGGCCAGCCACACACAGAGAAAAGAATCATAATAATATTTGTATTAGTAATGGAAATATTGGAATAACATGCAATTATTCTTTGAAATGTTATGTGAAAATGTGCAACATACACTTAATTGTATAAGAAAAAGCTGCAGAACAATGTATATTATACTTCAACTTATGATTTTTAAAATAGATTATACATATATATTTATTTGTATATAGATTTGTATATGTTGGGAAAATAGAACAGTTTGGTCAGGGCCCTCACCTCCGTCCAGTTGGGTGTGGTTTTAGTACATCCTTTGTAAGCAAATTGTGTGTGTGTTTGTGTTTGTGTGTAGTTAGTGCACATGCATGCCAATGTATCTTTTTAGTTTTGTTGCTATTCTTGTATTCTTGAGAGAGAGAATTTTAGTGAAGCAGGGGGGCGGGCGTCTGCCTTGGGTGTTTGCCCGGCACAGCCATGCTTTCCAACCTATGGCTTCCCAGGGCCTTTTGGCCAGTTCCCTAGCTCATAAACCTGCATGAGGGGTCTGGTGACCCAGCCTGGAGTATGAAGGGTTTGTGAACCAGTCTGTGAATGGGCTTGAAGGGTCTGGGAGCTCCAGACCCAGCCCTAGCTCAATAGTCAGCCCAGTCGGCAAAATTACTGGCAGGTAAAAGAGCGAGATAACTGGCCAAGTCGTGGAGCCTGACAATTGGCGACGTGGGCAGAATTCCGACATTAACCTGTAGCCCTGCAATTGGCCTCGTGAATGGATTAGCCTAGCTCCACAATTGGTGATGTCGACAGGATTCTGACATTAGCCGTGGCTCCACAGTATATTTGTTGAAGCATGTGTTTTTATAAGCAAAGAAATTTTCTAGAAGGATATATAAGAAGCTATTAATGGTAGTTAAGGAACTGGGACGAGGAAATCACTTTATATTGATTTCCTTACATGAGAACAAATTTTATCCCTTAAAATACTAATTAACAACAACAAATAAGTAAAATAAAATAAAATACGAATTAAGAACAAAAAAATTTTTTAAGTATTTAAAAGGCTACGTTATCATCAGTCTGGAAACATAATCAGCCTTCCTAATGTTGAAAGTCAAGAATCCCAGAGTTGGATCTGTGTTTAATAAAACTCTGCCTTTTGATGGTAGCTTTTGAATCCCCATTAGTCATTCAGGCTACTAAATCCCCATCAAGAAGCAGTAGTGTATTAAGCCCTTCTACTAGCTTCTGTATTTTAGTACACCAGATGTAATCCTCATGTCTGGAAATGAGAATGTGTCCACGGTGCTGTTACAAATCACCATATACCCACCCCAATGCACATACTCCTTAATTTAATTTTAGATGTTTTCAAGGCCCTTTCCATGGGGCAACCAAGTGAGATCCTTCAGGATTTCTATTTCTTAGAAGAAGGAGGGCAGTTAGGTCCCAAGGTGACCCTAGCATTTTCTAATTACCCCACCTGCCTTCTAGCTAGCCACTGAGAGACTTAGAAAATCAAAAGGACTGAGGACTACTGGGGAAGTTTTTACATTTTGTTGAGTCGTTTTAAATATATTTTCTCATTTCCTTTTTTTTGCAGCTGGCCTATAAGGAGATCTGAACCCTTGACCTTGGTGTTATCACCACTGCACTCTAACCAACTGAGGTAACCAGTCAGCACATCTCATTTCTTTTTTTTTTTTTTTTTTTGTCTTTTTCGTGACCGGCACTCAGCCAGTGAGTGCACCGGCCATTTCTATATAGGATCCGAACCCGCGGCAGGAGCGTCGCTGTGCTCCCAGCGCCGCACTCTCCCGAGTGCGCCACAGGCTCGGCCCCAGCACATCTCACTTCTAAGGCATCAATTTCTTCTGTCCCAGAATGATGATTTTATTATTGGTTATTTATATAATGATAACAATTATTTGCATTATGTAAATGTGCTCACTGGTCTCTGGGAACCCTGTTGATTTAAGTGCTACAATCAAGGGAAGAGGCTATGTTCTTTCCCCCAGTTGCCAATGAACACAAGCTTGGAGCCAGGCTAATGTTCGAAGAGAGCAGGCACTGGCATCCTGACAGCCAGAGAGCACATACTCATGGCTCATAGCGGGGCAGTGTGGGTGAGGGAGGAAAGCTCAGCAGAGCACCTAGCTCTGCCCCACCTTGGATCCTGGAGGCTTCTGCAAAGCTACACACTAGGATGTGACAAAATCACACAGCTGTCCATGGAGCCTCCTGAGCCATGGTGATGAGCCAGGCCACTGTGCTCCAGGCTCAAAGCTGCCACCAAACCACTGTCCACCCATCAGACTGCCAGTTTTTGTTGTTGTTGTTGTTTTTTAAAAGATGACCGGTAAGGGGATCTTAACCCTTGATTTGGTGTTGTCAGCACCATGCTCACCCAGTGAGCAACCGGCCATCCCTATATGGGATCCAAACCCGTGGCCTTGGTGTTATCAGCACCACACTCTCCCGAGTGAGCCACGGGCTGGCCCCATGGATCTTGTTTTTGAACAGGGCTGTTAATTTGGGCAACAGGAAAAGTAATTGGGACTCTCATCTGGAGGTCTCACTTTGCTGCCTTTATTAAAAGTCAGGATGTCCTGTCTTTCTAAGTATACACAAGGGGTTGAGTCTTACATACATACTGAAGAGTCAGTGGGAGGAAGTTTGCCCAAAGCGTTTCTCTCTCTGTCCTCCCAAATGGCTTTAAATACAACATCCCCCAAACCTGCTGGATTTTGGATTATGGAATTTAGTATTTGTTTTTTTCTTTTCCAAGGAACAACTTTTGATACACATAGTATTCTGAAAAACAACAAAAAACTAATTGGACAGGTCAGGAAATCAGTAAGTCTGAAAAATCCTTTTTTTCCCCCTCTAAAGAATGTGTGTGTTGGGGGGGTCCATAATATGATGATAATAGGATCATATTATGCATTCTGTTCTGAAACTTTTTTTTCTCGTCTCTGATTTTGTGGTTCTTGTTTCTTTTCATCTCTCGCCTTGCCTGTGCCTACCTCCACTCCTCTTTTTCTTCCATCTTCATTCTTTGTGAAGGAAAATGCCTTTATGTTCAGAGGGGCAGCCTCAAAAACACTGCATACATAAGAAAAAATACTGTGTAGTCATTAAGAGCACAGATTCTGGAGCCACGCTTCTTGGGGTTGATTCCCAACTCTACCTCCACTTGGCAAATTACTTAACTCTCTAGCTCTGAGTTTCCTTAGGCACAAAATGGGGATGCAGATAGTAATAGTACCTACTTCATAAGGGTGTTGAGTAGAGTAAATGAGATGATATTTAAAGCATTCAGAACAATGCCCACCTGGCACATGGTGAATGCTCAATATATTTTAGTTCTTCTTATTTACTGAGAACTTCTTTCTCAATATCTGCATGTTTTAAAGTGTAGCAGTTCTTTCTGGTTATCTCCTGTTGCTTCCATAGCCCATTCTTCTCTTTCTCCTCTTTTTCCTCATGTAGGCTTTTTCATTCTTTTCCTATCGCCATAAATTGTCCTGCTTCTCTTACTTCTCTGAAGTATCTATTCTTTTCCCATTTCCTATAGCAGCCACTGCAGACACAACAAGCCATAAGGAGCCTCACCCTCACCCAAAGCCATTGCTGCACACTGGGCCTGCCGCCATTTTCAACTAGCCCAGCTCAGCCTGTCAATCACATTGTCTCCCTTGGCTGGAGAAGCACTAACAGGGTGGCACAATGCCTCAGCAGTCCCAGAAATAACTCGCCCAAGGGTCTCGTCCAGGAGACTTGCTCTTGAGCTCCTGAGTAAGTGCAAGTGTGGGACACCATAGGGACTAGAGTACTATTATACCTTTGTGCCAGTTTTTGTTTGTTTTTGAGGACTTGACTCCATCCTCAAGCCTCAGAACAAAATTAATGGCATTAGGGAAGGGGAGAGGAACATGATAGGACTGGCAAGGCACAGAGAAGGTACTCTATAAATATTTATTAATGTGTGGCAACCAAAAGGAAGAGGTTTGAATTCTCTATTGCCAATAAAACTACCCCAAACTTTGTGATGTAAAACAGCAACAATCACATTATTATTATCTCTCATGGTTCTGGGGACTGGCTTGGCTCACATAGGAGGTTCTCACTTGGGTTCTCTCATGCAGTTGAAGTTAAGTGGTGACTGGGACTACAGTTATCTCCAAGACTTCTCTCATGTCTGGTGACTGACGCCGTTGGTGCTGGCTGTCAGCTGGGACCTCAGCAGGGGCTGTTGGCTAGAACACATATACATGGCTCTTTATGTGGCATGCATGGGCTTCCTCACAGCATGGTGGCTGAATTCCAAGGGTGAATGTCCCTAGAGAGAACTAGGCAGAAGCTGTGTTGCCTTTTCTGACCTAGTCTTGAAAGTCACATACCATCAGTTCTGTCACAGTCAATTCCTGGAGGTGAAATCACTAAGGCCAGCCCATATTACAGGAATGTAGGATTAGAACCCAGCTGTTGATGGGAAGAGGGTCAAAGAACTTGATTTGTAGACATATTTTTAGATCACCACAGTCTGGGCCGACCCCGTGGCTCACTCGGGAGAGTGCGGCGCTGGGAGCACAGCAGCGCTCCCGCCTCCCGCCGCGGGTTTGGATCCTATATAGGGATGGCTGGTGCACTCACTGGCTGAGTGCAGTGCGGCCAGTCACACACACAAAAAAAGACAAAATAAATAAATAAATAAATAAAAATAAATCACCACAGTCTTCTAAGTTCTGGAGTGTCATGGAATGTTTGGGGTATGCCAGTGTGGGGTGTTTCTACAATTCAAGAAATAACAGACAGGATTTACCATCTTCATTCAACATTTGTCATCCTTTCATTTTAGGAATCATTCCAATCTGAAATTCCAAAAATCAGGATCTATTAGGTCATTTCTTGCCAGGGCTAGAATAGCCCACAAGCAACTGGGCAAATACTGGCCAGCCAAGCCCCTTATTTTCTCTTTCCCTGATCCCATGACCAGGGAATCTACTAGTTAGATGAGTAGAGAGAGTATGAAGATAGACAAATCATCTATATTAAGTCACACGCACAGTGTACTGGCTAATAACACAAGATTTCAAAGGGCTAGTTCTAATCCTGGCTCTGTCACTTACTAGCTGTGCATAAAGCAAATCATTTCCTCTCTCAGCTTCCCCATCTATAAAATGGGAATAATAATAATATCTACTTCATAAGGTTGTCAAGGATTAAACAAGATAATGCAAATAGAGTCAGCAAATCAGGCCTACGAACTCAGTTGTACGAAGTAATATTTTAAAAATATTTATAACTGAACTCGGTATCTGATCTGGCCCCCATTCTGCCAACATGGTTATTCTGGAGCTTTCCCATGTCCTTCTGTGGGGTTGTACCAAGGACTTTACAAAGTGCTCAGGTCCCTGTACATGGTGTGTGTATGCATATGTTTCCTTTTGATCAATAACTACCAGTACCACAGATGACAGTGGAGACATCTGCTGTCCCCAACCCTTGGCTCTCTGCAGTTCCTACACCATTCTCAAAGAGGAATCTTTTGCCAAGGCTTCCTGTAGTCTGCCCAGATGCACTATATAGCCATTCCTTTCTGGGTCTCGCTGCCTCCCTTTATGCTGGTGCCAAAAAGTAAGGTCCTTTTCTCCACTTGTCTGGGACTTACAGGCATTCCTCCTCCTTCCTCCTACCCACTAGCCTGAGGAAATCTCTTTTCCTGGACTTAAAGGTACTAGCTACTTCTCCCCCTGCTTTTCCAAGATACTCTAGCTCAGTGGTTCTCAAAGTAGGGTCCACAGGCCCCTGGAAGTCCCCAAGACCTTTCAAGAAGGTTGGGAAAGTCAAAACTATTTTCACAATTAAGTAAAATGTTATTTGTCCTTTTTACCATGTTGGCATTTCCACTGATGATACAAAAATAAAGTTGGGTGAAACTGCTGGTGCATTGGCACTAATCAAGACAATGGCACCAAACTGTCTTTGTATTCTCTATTGCTACACACTTGCAGGAAAATAAAAATAAAAAAGGTCAGTTTCACTTTAAAATGCCCTTGATGAAGCAGTAAAAAGTATTACCTATATTAAATCTTGATGCTTATGTATACATCTTTTTAATACTGTGTGCAGTGAAATGGGAAATACACATAATATGCTTCTGCTCCTTATAGCAGTATGAACCACTTGAGGGACTGAGTCATGACCTAAAATAGCTGCTTTTTTTTCATGGGACACCATCTTAATTTAAAAGAATTACTGTCAGACAAACATCTTAATCAGACTTGGGCATTAGGCAGACTTTTCCTCAAAAATGAGTGAAATGGGGCTGACTGGTTAGCTCAGTTAGTTAGAGAGTGGTGCTGATAACACCAAGGTCTAGGATTCAATCCCTATACTGGCCAGCCACCAAAAAAGAAAAAAAGAACAAAATGAGCCTGCCACTTCAAAAGATAAATAAATAAACAACTGAGGCTGGCCAGTTAGCTCAGTTGGTGAGAGCACAGTGTTATAACACCATGGTCAAGAGTTCAGATCCCCATACCGACCAGCCACCAAAAACACAAAAAACAAAAGTGTTTGTTGCCAAAAGATAAAATTTAGAATTTTGGAAAAACCTATGCCCACTATCTTGAATTTGACAGCTTCGCAACATGTTAAGGACTTTTCTGATTACGAGATCAATGATAAAAATAACAAATGTGATATTTCGATATACAGTGAAATATGTTAACATTTGGAAGATCTGCAAAATTTAGTGAGGTAATATTTTACAAATGGCCAGTACACGATGTGAAAAAAATCATGTAGGGATAAAAGATCCATTCAAAGTGCAGCACAGACCAATGGATTTAATGTAATGATACACAAAAAGTTCATTTACCTGGTTTCAGATTCGACATTATGACTAAACTATAAAGAAATTACCATTTGTTGAGTTTTAGTGTAGTACCCCCCCCAAAAAAATCCACAAATTATCTTAAAAGTCTACTAAAATACTGCTTCTTTTTCCAATTACATATCTGTGTAAGACTAGATTTTCTTCATCCTTCAAGAAAACAACATATTATAACAGATTAAATACAGATGAAAATCCAGCTGTTTTAGATTAAGTCAGAGATTAAAGAAATTTGCAAAAATGTAAAATAATGCCTCTCTAGTTCTACTCCTTTTACCCTTCTCACTACTGCACTTGACTAGTCTAAAAAAAAAAATGCCATTCTTCTTACAAATATATTTTAGTTTTGAAAAATTTATCTTTCATAAAAATATGTTACTGATTTTGTTATTTTTAAGTAAATTAATTAATAAATATTTAAAAGTTTTTCTTAGTTTAAATTTTTAACCTGGTAAATATTGGTAGACATATTCTATATACACAAAAACTCTTTGGGGTCCTCAGTAATATTTAAGAGTATAAAGAGGTCCTGAGACCCAAAAGTTTGAAAAGCACAGCTCTAGATGGAAATCTACTCCCTTTCATGTTCATAAACTCTCTAAGTTCTCCTAAAGACTTCAGGTAAGCAAAAGCTGGAGAAACTTGTAGCCCCCTTTTATTATCTGCCCTGATACTCACCTCTTCTGAGGCAATGAACTAACTGCCTGATTAGAATGGGGGAAGATAGGGGAGAAGGAAAGGGAAAAAAGTTAATATCTCAAAATATTATCCAGCACACATGTAAAGGTACTTTGCATAGTGCCTGCTCCAAGTAGCACTTGATAATGGCCAGTATCATCATCTTCACCATCATCTTCATTTAACACTATTATTATTTAATCTTGTCCATGTTTTCACAGTATTTATATGCCAATGATTCCTATATTTCCAAACTCTTAAGACAACATATCCAACAAGGTCTTTTAAATACAAATCTTTTCATTTCCTTGTGACTCAAAATACTGTCACTACCCCAAAGAGAGTGGGAGCCTGTGATGCTTGTAAATAGATCACACTAGCAGAAATATTTCCTTTTTTAGCCCTGGAAAGAGGTTAGTATTTGAAGTTGGTATTTCTCTGAAGGTCTTTTAAATCAAGAGATATTCTCAACCGAAAGGCTGAACTAGAATTGAGATAGGAGGTGCTCAGTTTCCCTGGGTTTGCATTTCAGGACACACCACTGGGTTTCAAGTCAATCCCCAAGGTCTTGGGCCCCTCCACTCGGCCCTCCCCTGGAGGAGAGTTACCATGGCCTGTTGGAGTGAGGCTATTTTCTGCAGCAAGGTGAGAAAATGAGACCTCAGGGGGCTGACTTATGCAAATCCAGTGGCTGGGCATGCTCAGTGGAAGGGGCTATATAACCGTAATAGCTGAACATGCTTAGTAAACTGGAATTTATATTCATTAGATAGCATGCGTATATATTAGACAGAGAAACTATAGAAGTGGAATCCCAGCAGAAGGCAGGACTGTTGCTCACTCGCCTGGGGCCAACCCGCAATTTGCTGGCTGAGGTGCATATGCTCTCTTTTGTATCAAGCTTACTTTCAGCAAGCAGCTGTTCACTCTCTTGAGCCAGCCTGCACTTTGTGCTAAACTTTAAGTATCTATTTCTTATTGTATTAAACCTGGTGTGGGTCCTGCTCAGTCTCTGGAGCTAGGCCGCACTCTTTCTGTGAAATCTGTATCTCTGACTCATTATATTAAACCTGTTCTCACTTTCTACTCTGACTCTATTCTTCAATTCTTTACTGTGGCAGACTCAAGAACCTGGTAAGAAGAAGGGGGGGTTGAGGCCAGCTATTGGGCTTCCCAGACCCCTTTTCCTCTGGAATCAGAATCATAAATAAAAGCCAGGCTTTAGGGCTTCCAGTCAAGACAGCGGAGTAGATGGTTCCTAGCGTCACTCTCTTCCACAAAACAACCAATTTGCAACTATTAAAAAGCAACAAGAGGAGGCCTGAGAGCTGCGCTGGAACAGGCAGGAGCTGTGCACCATGGGACCCCCAGCCCAGGCAGGCCAGTGCCCACTGCCCAGAGAGGCCTGAGAGCCACTGTGCCCACATGCCCAGAGTCAGCCATGCTGGAACAGGCAGGTACTGTGGGACCTCCAGCCCAAGTCAGTCTCCACTGCCTAAAGAGGCCTGAGAGCCTCCGGACCCACATGCCCCAAGTCAGCCACACTGGAGTAGGCAGGTGCTGTGGGACACCCAACCGAGGTCAGTCCCTGCTGCCCAGAGAGGCCTGAGAGCTGTCGGGCCAACACAGCCTGAGCCAGCTGTGCCAGAACAGGCAGGTGCCACAGGACCCCCAGCCCAGGCTAGTTCCTGCTGCCCAGAATTAGCAGTCCCTTCAGGATCCATGCCAGACACCAGGACCATACCCCCTGCCACAATGACTAAACACCAAAGGAAATATACCAGAAATATGAAAAATCTGGAAAGTACATCACCACCAAAGGAAAATAATAACTCTCAAGCTCTAGATCCTATAGAACAGGAATTCCTTGAAATGACTGACAAAGAATCTTGAGCAACAATTCTAAGGAAACTAAATGAGATACAAGAAAACTCAGACAACACAATGAAATGAGAAAAAATATACAGGATCTGAAAGAAGAAATGAACAAAGAAATCAATGCCCTGACAAAGAATGTAGCAGAGCTTGTGGAGTTGAAGGATTCATTCAACGAAATAAAAAAAAAAAAAAAAAAAGAGAGTCTAACCGTCATGCTAGAACAAGCAGAAGAGAGAATTTCTGACCTTGAAGATAGGCTATTTGAATTAACACAGGTGGACCAGAAAAAAGAAAAAAGAATTTAAAAAACTGAAGAAATTCTAAGAGAGATAACAAACAACCCTAAGTGCTCAAATATCTGAATCATGGGTATTCCAGAAGGGGAGGAGAAAGGAAATGGCATTGAAAACATATTCAACGAAATAATAGCAGAAAACTTCCCAGCTACAGCGAAAGTCACATATCTTCAGATTCAGGAGGCCCAAAGATCTCCAAACATATTTAACCCCAAAAGGTCCTCTCAAAGACATTTTATAGTCAGATAGGCCAAACTCAAAGACGAAGAGAGAATCTTACAAGCTGCAACAGAGAAGCATCAAGTCACCTATAAGGGAGCCCCAATCAAACTAACATCAGACTTTTCATCAGAAACCCTAAAAGCCAGAAAAGAATGGGATGATATATTCAAAATACTAAAGGACAAAAATTGCCAGCCAAGAATACTTTACCAGCAAGGCTATCCTTCCAAAATGAAGGACAAAGAGTGTATCTCTCAGACAAACAAAAACTGCAGGAGTTTACTACCACATGACCAGCCTTACAGGAAATTTTCAAGGGAGTACTGGGTTTGATGAAAAACAACCATCACTGCCATGAATACCGAAGAAAGAACAAAACCTACCAGTAAAACAAAAATGCTAACAATAAAGAAAAAAATAGTTTATCTACCACACCAAGAAACCAATAAACACAGAAGACAAACAGAAAATCAGAAAGAAAGAAACAAAAGATACTTAAGACATATAAACAAAAATCAATAAAATGCTAGGAATAAATGAACACCTTTCAATAATAACTCTAAATGTAGAGGGATTAAATTTCCCCCCTCAAAAGGCACAGACTGACTGACTGGATTAAAAAGATAGACCCAACAATATGCTGCCTTCAAGAGACTCACCTCACCTGTAAAGACACACATAGACTAAGAGTGAAAGGATGGAAAAAGATATACCATGCAAATAGAAATGAAAAACGAGCTGGAGTAGCTATTTGTATATCAGATAAAATAGACTTTAAAGCAAAAACCATAAAAAGAGATAAAGAAGGCCACTATATAATGATAAAAGGATCTATCCATCAAAAAGATGTAACAATCATAAATACATATGCACCCCATTTCAGAGCAGCCAGATTTATAAAGCAAACACTATTAGATCCAAAGTATGAGATGGACACTCACACCATAATAGGAGCAGACCTGAACACCTGACTATCAACATTGGACAGATCATCTAGGCAAGAAATCAATACACAAACACAAGATCTAAACAACATTTTAGACTAACTGAACTTGGCAGATATCTACAGAACATTCCATCCAACAACCTCAGAATATTCATTTTTCTCATCAGCTCATGAAATATTCTCCAGGATAGACCATGTATGAGGTCACAAAGCAAGTCTCAACAAATTCAAAAAAACTGGAATTATTCCATGTAGTTTTTCAGATCACAATGGACTAAAATTAGAAATCAATAACAAACAAAACTCTGGAAACTATACAAACACATGGAAATTAAATAACATTCTACTTAATGACATATGGGTCCAAGAAAAAATTAAACAGGAAATCAAAAAATTTCTTGAAACTAATGAAAATAATGACATATCATACCAAAACCTGTGGGATACTGCAAAAGCAGTACTAAGGGGGATATTTCCCACATTAAATCCTTACTTCAGAAGAATGGAAAGATGGCAAATAAACAACCTAACACTTCACCTTAAAGAACTAGAAAAACAGGAACAATCCAAATGCAAAGTTAGTAGACAGAAAGAAATAATTAAGATCAGAGCAGAACTAAATGAAATAGAAACCCAAAAAATGATACAAAAGATCAATGAAACAAAAAGTTGGTTTTTTGAAAAGATAAATAAAATTGACAAACCTTTGGCAAGGCTAACTAAGAAAAGAAGAGAGAAGACCCAAAGAACAAAAATTAGAAATGAAAAAGGTGATATTACAACTGATACCTCAGAAATACAAGGAATCATTAGAGACTACTATCAACAACTATATGCCAACAAATTTGAAGATCTGGAGCAAATGGATAAATTTCTGGACACATACACACTACCAAACTGAGCCAAGAAGATATAGAAAATCTGAACAGACCAATAACAATAAAAGAGATTGAAGCTGTTATCAGAAGGCTCCCAACAAAGAAAAGCCCAGGACCAGACTGGTTCACTGCAGAGTTCTACCAAATTTTCAAAGAGGAACTGATACCAATTCTCTACAAACTATTCCAAAAGATTGAAACAGGCCATTCTCCCAAACTCATTCTACAAGGCAAACATCACCCTGATACCAAAACCAGACAAAGATGCATCAAAAATAGAAAACTATAGGCCAATATCCTTGATGAATATAGATGCAAAAATCCTAGATAAAATACTAGCTAACAGAATACAGGAAAACATACAGAAAATTATACACCATGATCAACTGGGATTCATCCCTGGGATGCAAAGTTGGTTCAACATATGCAAATCAGTAAATGTGATACACCACATCAATAAAAGCAAAGACAAATACCATATGATCATCTCTATAGATGCTGAAAAAGCATTTGACAACATTTGTTCATGATAAAGACTCTCTACAAGTTAGGTATAGATGGAAAGTATCTCAACACAATTAAAGCCATATATGATAAGCCCACTGCCAACATCATCCTGAATGGGGAAAAGCTGAAAGCTTCTCCATTAAGAACAGGAACTAGACAAAGATGTCCACTCTCACCACTCCTATTCAACCTAGTGTTGGAAGTACTAGCCAGAGCAATCAGAGAAGAGAAGGAAATAAAGGTCATCCAGATTGCAAAAGATGAAGTCAAACTGTCCCTGTTTGTGGATGATATGATTTTATATATTGAACAGCCTAAAGCCTCTACAAAAAACTCTTAAGAGTTGAAAAATGATTTCAGCAAAGTTGCAAGATACAAAATCAACGCACACAAATCAGTAGCATTTCTATGCTCCACCAGTGAACATGCAGGAAAAGAAATCAAGAAAGCTAGCCCATTTACAATAGCCATTTAGGAATACAGTTAACCAAAGATGTGAAAAATCTCTATGAAGAGAACTACAAACCACTGTTGAGAGAAATTAAAGAGGACACAAGAAGATGGAAAGATATCCCATGCTCTTGGATTGAAAGAATTAACATTGTGAAAATGTCCATATTACCCAAAGTGATCTACAGATTCAATGCAATCCCCATCAAAATTCCAATGACATTCTCAGAAATGGAAAAAAACTACCCAGACATTTATATGGAATAACAAAAGACCATGCATAGCCAAAGCAATCCTGAGCAAAAAAATAAAGCTGGAGGCATAACACTACCTGACTTTAAATTATATTACAAAGCTATAATAACCAAAACAGCATGGTACTGGCCTGAACACAGACACACAGATCAATGGAATAGAATAGAGAACTCAGAAATCAACCCACACACTTACAGCCATCTGATCTTTGACAAAGGCACCAAGTCTACACACTGGGGAAGAGAATGGCTCTTCAGCAAATGGTGCTGGGAAAACTGGATATTCATATGTAGGAGAATGAAACTAGACCTGTACCTCTCATCATATACCAAAATCAACTCAAAATGTATTAAAGAATTAAATATACAAGCTGAAACAATAAAACTCCTTAAAGAAAACATAGGGGAAAAACTCCAGGAAGTAGGAGTGGGTATAGACTTCTTGAATATGACCCCAAAAGCACATGAAACCAAAGGAAAAATAAACAAACTAAAAAGCATCTGCACAGCAAAAGAAATAATCAATAGAGTAAAAAAACAAGCAATAGAGCGGGAGAAAATATTTGCAAAATATACATCTGACAAAGGATTAATATCAGAATATGCAAGGAATTCAAACAACTTTACAGAAAAAAACAAGTAACCCAATTAAAACATGGGCAAAGGAGCTGAACAGGCATTTCTCATAGGAAGATATACGAATGGCCAACAGACAAATGAAAAAATGCTGAACATCAGTCAGCATTCGTGAAATGCAAATCAAAACCACTTTGAGAGACCATCTCACTCTAGTTAGGATGGCAAATATCCAAAGGACTGAGAATGATAAATGCTGGTGAAGTTGTGGAGAAAAAGGAACTCACACATACTGTTGGTGGGACTGCAAAATGGTGCAGTCTTTACGGAAAATGGTATGGAGGTTCCTCAAACAATTACAGAGAGATCTACCATATGACCCAGCTACTCCACTGCTGGGAATATACCCGGAGGAATGGAAATCATCATGCTGAAGGGATACCTGTACTCCCATGTTTATTGCAGCACTATTTACAATAGCGAAGAGTTGGAACCAGCCCAAATGTCCATCATCAGATGAATGGATATGGAAAATGAGGTATATCTACACAATGGAATACTACTCTGCTATAAAAAAGAATGAAAGGGCCGACCCCATGGCGCACTCGGGAGAGTGCGGTGCTGGGAGCGCAGCAGTGCTCCCACCATGGGTTCAGATCCTATATATGGATGGCCGGTGCGCTCACTGGCTGAGCGCGGTGCAGGCGGTCACAAAAAGACAAAAAAATAAAAAAATAAAATAAAAATAAAAATAAATAAAAAAGAATGAAATACTACCATTCACAGCAACATGGATGGACTTAGAGAAAATCATATTAAGTGAAACAAGTCAGGCACAGAAAGAGATATACCACATGTTCTTACTTATTTGTGGGAGCTAAATATAAATAAACACACAAGCAAATAAAGGGTGAGGAGGGAAGAAGACACAACAATTCTTTGAACTTAAGACAAGTGAACACATATGATGTAGTTGGGGGGAGGGGAGAGAGACGGTGGCAGGGGGAAAGAGGAACAGGTATAGGATCACAAAAATCAACTACAATGTATATTGAGAAGTTAACATTAAAAAAAAAATAAAGATAAAAATAAAATAAAATAAATAGATAAATGAAAGCCAGAAAAGTAATGAAGGGGTCCAGATTATGCCACTCCAAAATATGCCACTTTTGCATAAGGATTATTTTAAGCAACTAGATTCAACAGATACAGAAAAAAGCCCCAGAGCTTTCATTATCTGACTCAAAGCAGCAACTTCTGGGAAATGAGACTACCATAAATCCCTCCTCTCTCGGGGAACTTTATGGCCCTGAAGGAGACAGAAAAACCGCTCATACTTGTATAGACAAACATTATCAAAAACTTTCATTTCTCTTGTTTGTTCTCCTAAAAAGCCACTTGTCTTTCCTAAAGAAACTTATATTTTCTCCCCATAGGAGCTTTTTCTCCCTTCTACCTTTCCCCTGCTAATAAATTAGGTGTATAAACCTCAAATTCTAACCACCCCTTGAGTTACTCATTACTGAGCACTCACATGTGTATGCATGTAAATAAATTTTCTTTTCTCTTGCTAATCAGTCTTTTATCAGTTTAATTCCCAGCTCCCAGATACTGAACCTAAGAGGATAGAGGAAAAATTTTTCCTCCCCTGCAGTAGCAAGGTAAGAAAAGGGTTCAATAAACAATCTCTCAAGCTTCCCACTGTCCCTAAAACAAGAAAATTTTCATGTTGACATCTCATAATATAAAAAAAAATTAAAGCTCATAACTAAGGAACAACCACTAAGAATGTGACTTCCTATTAGAATTTCAGTGGAAATTTTAGAAGTAGGACAACAGATTTCTGAACTACAGGTAGCATGTGGAAATAAAAAATCGATTGGTTTTGAAACTGGAGAGGCCTGGGTTCAAATTCTGGCTTAGCCCTTTACTGTTTGTGTGATGTTAGCAAAAGGTTCGTTCCCTAAACCCTAGTTTTTTCATCTATTAAATGTGGTCTCCACGTTTCACACTGAAAGAAACATGTTGCAGTAGCCAAAATTATTTCGAGAAATTCCCATCTTTAGTTGCTTTTTTCACCCACACAATATTTAAATTTCTCCTTTTTCTTCTTACTCATTTTCCCAAAGTTGCTCCAAAGCTTGTCCATTCTCCAAACCTCCAAGGCTTCCTCCTCCCCCCTAGTCTGCCTAGTGTTTATTTCCACCTTCTCTCTCCACACACCCCACCCCAACTTCTTAATTCTTCTTTTTTTTTTTTTTTTTGGTGACTGGACTGTATGAGATCCAAACCTTGACCTCCTTTATTATGTATATTATTTTTTATTTCATGTTCTCTCCAATTTGCCCTTAACCTGAATTCTCCATAACAAAGGAGATCCTGCAAGCAAAAATCCTATCCAGTTTCACCCAGCCTGGATTTATACAACCTCTCGTTCCAGCATCTTAATCTTGAGTTACAAAAACCTAAAAACCAGAGTGGAAGGGAGAAAATTCTTCATAGAAGTATAGGAGAGTGCAGAAACTAAACCTGAAAGCAAAATTCTCTCTAAAGAACAGGGGAGGGAACAGGGAAGGAAAGAACACTCATATATTAATAAATCTTGTTGTGTCTTCATCAACCTCCAAGAGCTGTAAAGATCAAATGAGGTGAGGTATAGTACCAGGCATATAGAAGACTTCCCCACATGTACGACCCTTTCCTGGGTCTTAATCCCAGTGATTCATTCATTCAATATTTATTGAAAGTATTTCAGATGCTACAGGAGATATAAAGTGAATAAAGGATAAGATTTTAAGCAGAAAGTTAGAAATCAAGTGTGGAGACAGGAAGACCAGTTTGAAGACTGCAATCATTCAAGCAAACTTGGAAGGGACCTGAAGTAGAAAATGAGAGAATGAATAAATTGGAGAGACATGGAGGAGGTGGAATGTATTGAACTTGAACAATGATTAGAGGTAGAAAGTAGAAAAGAAGAGAGAGCTGAGTTTTAGGTTTATAGCTTGGTTTTGTTACCGGACAAAGGGAGTCCGTTCTTCGGATAGTGCAAAACCTGTCAAGACCAGGGTGGGAGGAAAAGGCAAGTAAGGAGAACACTGGAGATTGTTCCCAAAGCAGTGTCTCCCTGAACAAGAGAAAGGGTTGTTTTATACAGCCAAAATTCCCACCCAAGTTCTCATGTAGGTCCTCTCATGCAAATGAAGGATACAAGCTTGTTCAATTTGGATTGGTTGACTATGGGACATAGTTAATTGGTCAGTTCTGAAGGCAAATTTGCATTTGGACCCAGGAAGGAATGTGGACTTTGGGCAACAGTGGGACCTCAGGAAGTTGTCACAGGGGCTGAATTGTGAGCCCTCAGCCAGTAAGGGTTACATAGGTGATGAATCGAGACTTCCTGCTGTGGTTGACCCATGACATAAAACTGGGACATGTAGATGTGGAGATCCTGTCTCCTCCTCGGGCAGAGATTCACCAAAGTTCATCTCTGGGGCCCATATTTCAGTTTCAGCTGATATATTTTGAGGGTGGTCTAGTATTTCATGGTTCATAACTTCCTGCCACCTCCTGAAACAACAGAAACTTAGAACAAAGGGTTATGACCAGTTCACTTCCTGTGTTGTACCTTTTAGTGGCAGTGAGTGCCTGGGCATTTAGGAGACCCTGGACCCTAGGTTACAGTTTAAGAAAAGACTGGAGAAGGAACTGATTGATTTATTATAATGAGTTTGAAAAGCCAGCAGAAGCTTCACATAGCCTGCATTTGGAAGTGCTGTTATGTAACTCAGGAAGAGTGGTTAAGTCTATTCAACAAATTCTTCTGCCCAACCACCTATGCAAGGAGGGCCAGAACAGGTCCTAGAAATTACTCCAGTGAGTCTTTTGCTGATTTTATTATGTGCTAGAAATGCAAATCTGCACCTTAGTGTTTTAATTTGCAATATAAGAATGGCAACATTCACCTAGCTCCTAGAATCTGGGTACTGTGTAGCCATGGAGGGGCACTTGAGATCTTGATGAGAAGCCCTTGAGATTTCTAGTGGGACACAAATCCTTCAGATTTTGTATGCATAGATTGATGCAATAGTATTGGTTGAATTAGATGGAACTGATGATTTTCCCACCATTCTGACTACAAAAAAAAGGCAGTTTCCTATGATTTGCTTGAACTGTGCTGTGTGATGCAAAATACTTTAAAAAGAGGATTTTCTGGGCCAGCCTGTGGTTCACCTGGGAGAGTGTGGTGCTGATAGCACCAAGGCCATGGGTTTAGATCCCTGTATAGTGATGGCTGGTTGGCTCACTTGGGAGAGTGTGGTGCTGATGGCACCAAGTCAAGGGTTAAGATCCCCCTACCGGTCATCTTTAAATGAATGAATGAATGAATGAATGAATGAATGAATAAATAAATAGATAAATAAATAAATAAATTTTTAAAAAGAGGATTTTCTGAAAATGGTCACATTATTTTCAAAATCTCAGAAGTATTATTACCTAATCCCAGAAGGTTATTACCTAATTTTACCACTGAACTCAAAGAGGCAGAGATGGTTTTAGAATTCATTTGCAATTTAATAAGTATAATGATTATAAAAGATGGTTTGATATAAGGAAAATGCACATTTTTGTCTACATTTTTAATTACAACACTTTCATATTTCATTTTACAATTTACAGAGTTTTTATCTATACTTCCTTTCTTGGGGGTCAGGGGGGTGGCTGGCTGGTGCAGAGAATGAACCCTGGACCTTGGTGTTATCAGTACCACGCTCTAATCAACTGAGCTAACCAGTCTCAAACTACACTTTCTTATCTTATATCTATACCAGGAGATAAAATATGCCAATTTAATTTTATTCCCATTTTATAGATAAGGAAATAGGCTCAGAGAGATTGACTTGCCAAAGATCACTTGGCTTTAAGCAACAGGGTCAGGATTTGAAGCCAGGACTAGAGATCCACATAAACAAATTAAAAATAATGATATACATATACATAAGACTTTTTTTTATGAGAAGCTAGCTATTTAATGCTGATCTGGAGTATTCCTCTCTTCGAGTTAAGTGTATTCTGAAACTAATTTACTGCTGTATGGGAGGGGGTGTAAAGGAGGGCAGATAGTGTTCTGACATAAATGCTTATTATCAGGCCTTCCTTCCCATGTAGCATCTTCATTCTTCAAACAGACTGACAAAGACTCTCTCTGACCAAACTTCACTCAGGCTTCTCTGAACACTCTTCTCAACTAGGTCTTGACCTTTGGGCTTTTGTGTCCTGCTTTATATCAACCAATTTCAGTAAAAAGCCTGCTAAGTCAGTTTAGCAAGAATTCCCCACCCTCCATCACTGACCACTTTTAGTATCTGATTAAATTCCTCATTCTCCACAATCCCCCAGGTCCTGTTGGATCACTGTGGCCTACCTTCACCAAGAATCGTGTTAAATCAGTCTAGCCAGACTCTCCCTTTACCCCTGATGTTCCCTCTTAGTAATTTTCCATCCACCAACTCCCACCCTGCTCCTTGGCTATAAATCCCCACTTGTCCATGCTATATTTCGGAACTGAACACAATTTCATACTGAGATCTCTTTTCCCCTACTGTAATAGTTCCTGAATAAAATCTATTTTTATGGCTTTAACTATAGCCCAGCTCTGGTTTTCTCAAATAAGACATATAGAAGTGATGGTGATTTCTGGTTTTCTCTTTTATTATAATGGTGGATGCAATGACTAATTAAGGCAGAAAAACCCAGCCGCTGTTTTCCTATCATCAGTTGAAAAGTGGAAGTTGCCTCAAAGAGGTTTTAAATACTCCTCAGTATTTTTCAATGGGGAATGAAAAGCCCCTGAAGACTCTATACTGTATGATCACAGATGAAAGAAATAATCTCTTCTCTCACTATATAAGCTGGGTAAGCCTCCATTCCTTTTCTGAACCTCAGTTCTTTCATTCTAAAAATAAGGTTTGATGAGATCATTGGTTTCAGATTTCTTTTTTTTTTACCAGCATTTTATATGTTGTATTGAAAGTTGACAAGCGCAACAGTTAAACACAGTGACACCTTACAACTGTGTAGAGAACACGCACAGAAACATATGCATATATTACATAGATATGTATATTACCTGTATGTATATTATTATACAGGTAATATGCAGAAACTCCTATGGGAAATCCATTTCATTGCCTAGAACTGATCATTTTTCAAAGTATTTAACCAGTTCAATTGAAAGACCAATGAAAAGGAATTTACTTCAAGATATTCAGCAGCTAGAAGATTTCAGATTACTCAAAGTGACTAACTGTGCCAAATTCTTTAATTTCTTTAGGTGTGGTTTTTGTCATGTAGCAGTTTACATGTAGACCTATATATAAGAAAATCCACAGCTCTTCAGACAGGTAATGAAACATCTAAATTTCAATCTGTACAACCTAAATAGTAGTTGCAGTCCTCTATTGTACAAAATAGTTACACTACATACCCAAACATATGATAAGCAAAACACTTTCACAATAAGACAGCCTATGTCCCAGCTTCCTGTCACCATTTTTTCATTCTAACGGTTTTGTGTCATCCACTGTTTCAGAAAGAAGCCCAGTAGTTTTATTTTTTATGGATTTTGGTGCCAGTCATCAATTTGTACAATGAACCATATTCCCCCTCATTCTAGTCTTCACTTTTACCCCCTTTCAAGTTCCTCATGAGGGGAAGAGAGGAGAGAGGAAAGTCCAGTGAGGAGCTCCACTGCTTCATCATGCAGATAGCACACTACGTGCAAGCAGGAGAGAGAACTCTTGGAAGAAGGGGGTGGGGAGTGGGGATGGATGGCAAGACACAGCTCCTCAGCATGAATTAAACCATTTCTCAGGTATCTGTCAAGCTGCACGAGGTCTCAGTACATCCATGCTAATTCTCTGGTTAATTCACCCAGCTAAGAAATTTCTTCAGGCCAAAAGCATGTGAGTGTTTAATACTGGAAAAAAGAGAGAATGGTATATGTCAGTCTCACGTCTCTTTTGCAATGAGCAATGAAATGGGTGACTGTGAAGGCAGATTCTCCCCAATACATCTTCTCTGGTCTGTTCAGACAGCAACAGCCAGTTCTGTGGGGGCATAGGAGGCTATGTGGTTGGTCCTGAGCCCTGGGGTGCTGGCTGGGTAGGGGGCTGTGTGGTGGCAGTGTGGGGAAGCCAGTCTGTAGCTAGGCCTGAAACTGGGCAAGTTGTCAGGACAGGCCAGTGTATTCAGCAGATTGTTTTCCTGCTCCAGCTGGAAATTTTTCTCTATTAGTTCGTTGATTTGCTCTTTGAGGACCTCTACTTCCTCTCTAACTACATACATCAAATGGCTTTTCACCAGGTCCATAGCTTGCTTGATTCTGTTATCAATAGCTACCACACTTGCACCAGAGTAGTGCAGGCTTACCACTAGGTTACAGAAAATGTTTCATATTACAGATGCACCCGTGGCTTTCCTGGGCCTTTCTTCCCACCCAGGCCCAACTGACACTCCTGGTGGACCAGTAAGTGCTTCTGGTTTCAGATTTCTAAAGAAAAACTGGAAGTGGTAGGAGACAACAGTGCTGCCAATTTTTTATTTTGACAAATAAGAACTTTTTAAAAAAACACATACCACTCACTATTACCATCATCTCATAAAATAAGGGACATGGTAACACTAAGGAAAGAGTAGGTCAGATATAGTCTCAAAAGAGATTTCCCCCAAAAATGACAGCTGTGAAGTTTACTCAGACGTTTTCACTAGAGACCAAAGAGAACTTGCTAACGGACTGGCACCTATGTATTCTATGGATATATATGATACATTTAATGTAGGTGAAAATTAAGGCACCAAAGGTCCTCCTATATCCCTTCTATTTCTTTATTACTAAGAGTCTGTCAAAAGAACATTTCAGCAAATTTAATTAAATGATTTAATAGGCTTATTCATGAATCAGGTAGCATCTCATCTAAAAATAGAGAGGTACTATGTTAGGCATTGCAGAATAGTCAGTCACTATCAGGTAGTTTGAGCTGGAATGGGAGACAACAGAAAACAAAGCAGCTTGGTTAACATCAGGTTACTTCAGGTCACTTTCCCTGTAAGGGTTAAAGCAGAGGGGACTTCCTTATCATGCGGCCTAGACTAAAACTGGCTTATTTGGAGATTTGGCTATAATCTTTCTCTCCTGATTTCTGGGAAGTTCAGATAAATAACTCAGTTTCAGTTTGGTGAAGGGGAACGTTAGCATGAATGGCTCCATTTTGGTTTGGTCTGTTGGAGTCTAGTGCAGGAGCTCAGTCCAAATCAATGGCCTCCTATAAATTTTATTTAGCAAGTCTAATGGCTCCTGGTTAAATCTTTGATAATAATTTCATGCATTTATCATCAATGAACAGAAAGTTTTATTTGCCCAAAGCAGTTCAACAAAATTCAAAGGTCAAGGAGAGCTGCCAGATTCAGAAACAGAATTAGAATTAGAAGTAGGGAGATCCATAAGGAAGCTTAGGGCTTTGTGTATTCCATGATTGCTACCACTCTGTGACTCAAATGCTATCTGGAATTCTCTATTATTTTTTAAAAGGTCTAAGCATAGGAATGTGTGTGTGTATGTGTGTATGCGTGGCATGGAATAAAGTTTCTGGAGGTGAAAAAAACACTTATTGCATTATCTTCTTCTCCTTCCTTTCTCCAGAAACCCTTAATCTACTAAAACAGCCTCTAATTTTAATACAGATACGGATCTCCTTAGAAGGAAGATTCCCTTGTGTGCTAGAGATAAAAGACTTAGAAAATAATGTGAATGTCATTCTCTTCATAAAAAAGGTTAACCCCTATTGTTCTTTAACTTAAATATTTTGCTTATCATTTTAAAAGTTATATTTGTTTATTGTAGGGAATTTAGAAAAGCATCACATAAAATAAAAATAACCCACAATTTCTCCACCTGGAGAAAACAAACTAGCTTTTAGTGTATACTCTTCCAGTCTTTTTCTATAAACTTTTCAAAATTGGGATCAGACTTTACCTACTATTTTTAATGAGCTTTTTCTACTTTTAAAGTTTTGTGAGCAAAACATGATTTTTGACAGTTACTTGGTATTGTATCCTATGAATATATATACTATATTTAATTATCCTCTTGATTTTGTTTCAATTTTTCAACATTGTATAAAAAGCTGTTATGAACATTCCTGTACATCTTTGTTTATGCCCCTAATTTTTTTTTAATGGAACACTTAATTAATCTGCATGTTATTTTTGTGCAGGGGCCGTGCTAATCTCCATTCCTTTCTAATTTTGGTATATGTGCTGCTGAAGTGAGCATCCCCTAACTTTTTATTATAATAAATGCCAGTGAAATAATGATTAAATCAAAGGGTATGTATATTTGTAAGGATTTTGATAAATTTGCTCACTAAAGAGGGTATTCCCACAAATGATGTTCAAAAATTCTCATTTCATTGCACTCAGCAGTGAGTGTTTACATTTTTCTAAATCTTGAGCTGATTCACAATTCAAAATCTTGAAATTTGAACCACTCAGATTTGACGGTGAAACAATATAAGGGTACTTCAAAACATTTATAGAAGATTGGTATTTTCTTTTAATTCCATTTTCCATGAACTTTTTGAGGTACCCTCATAGTATCTCATTGCTTTTATTTGCATTTCTTTCATTACTAGTGTATCTAAACATTTTTTCATATGTTTCATAATACTTTCATTTTTTATTGTTATTCTTTAATATTGTTTATGTGATGTTTATAAATGTAAACATTACATTTTTTTCTCTCTGACTCTAAATGTTACATTTTTTTCTAAAACTTTTGCTTTTTCATTTTCTGTAGTCAAAGCTATTTTCACTTTCCATTCATTTGTGTTTATCTTATTTTATCTTTTGCTAGGAAAACTTCACCTTGGTATCAGATTTATATTCATCTATAATTTCTTCTAAATATACATGTGATTTCTATTTTTTAACAGTGTCTAGAGTTTCCATTACAAGGTTAATAAAGTTGGAAACCTTGCTTTATCCAAAATTTAATTGGTATTTTATCCATTCGTATGATGTTGATTATTGGTCTGAAATTCCTTAACTCCTAAATTATAATTTACTATGTCACAATCGTTTCTCTCCATAAATATTTATTGAGATCAATCTGATATTTTTCTGTATTCTAGAGACAGAACTTAACCCACAGCACAGATCACCAACCACTCAAACATACATTAAAAAGATACCTTGAATAGGCAATTTTGATTTTTAATGTTATTTTAACAGTCCCCTTAAAATGCAAGATACATCCATAGTTTATTTGATTCTTCCTCCTTATTCATGTTGTTACTATTATCCGTATTATTATAATTGCACATTCTTAGTATATTTGCAACATATTTGACATTTTGCCAATTAGCTCATCCCCACATCATTTTTCTCTGGACTAAGTATTATGTTCAAATTTTAAGAGTGTAAACATATTAAATATTAAAATGTATAATATTCTCAATTATCATTTTTGGGTTTCTAAATATGGCAAATTTCTGACAGCCTGGGTAGAAAAATGAGATGAAGGAAGCCAGAGAAACTCTGTTGATTATCATGTACTTTCAGTAATAACTATATTAACAATGATCACTTTCACAGAGCAGTTGATTATCAGCTAGAGAGAATTTCTTTACTGTTCTAGACAGCAGGTGAGAATTAACTAGAATCTCAGATTAATTTTCTGGAGGGTTGTTTTGGTTAGCAATCTCCCAAACTATCTTAATTGACAGTGAATTTGAATAAAGACAGTGTCTCCCAGACTACATGTGATATTTTTTTTCTGACTCCACTTTGTTATACACCAAGGTCAAAAGTTTGGATCCCTATACCGGCCAGCCACCAAAAATAAATTAATTAAGTTAAAAAAAATTTTTTTAAAGAAAATCTCCATCATTTCTATCTTTGTATCATTTCTCCAATTCTTGTCTTTGAGCTTTTCTTTTCAACCACTTATTTTTCCCCACTTCTATTCTTTATAAGCATCTCTAGGCTTGGTGAGATTCCTGTTTCAAAGATAGTTATTGTAGAACCAGTGCTGTGTAGGCCAATAGTTGCATGCAAAACAATTTTGAATATCATGTTCCCAGACAAGAGCACAACTCAGAACTGAGAAGAAAATGATCTGTGCTTGGCATAAACTATAACCGAACCCTAAGCCTTTGCCTCAGGCAAAATGCCTTCACTTGCACCCATCCTATACCTAATTTTTGCTATTGGCCAATAGTCAATGAAAATCTACTGCTAATTTAATACAGGTAATTAAGGTGGTTCCCAGAACCCACTTGAAGTGTGACTTCTTTCTCAGGTATTAACATTTTCAAATAGTAGTGGGGTAATGAACTGGGTCATTCTATTCTCATCCAGTAAAACACATCGCAATGGGTTTCATACAGAGGATCCTTAAGTGGATACTCAGGCTACACCTCAATGCTAAACAAATACAACACACTAGAGAATCCAAGAATATTTGCTATTATCACTTCTATTATGTTGCTATCGCTGGTTTAGGATGGTGCTTCTCAGGTTTAGAATACTGAACATTATATGGGGGTCTTATTAAACTACAGACTCCTGGGCTACCAAATCTGATTTGGTAGGTCTCAAGTGGGGTCCAGAATCTCTGAGTTTACTTCTTAGCGGGCTCAGCAGTGGAAGACGGGGAAGGTCTACGTGCGCGCGCACGTTGCACTCTCTGCCTCAGGTCCGGGGACTTTCCCCTAGGCGGAAAGGCAAGGAACCAGTCCCCCTGTGTAGCCTAGGAAACAGGCCTTCAGCACGAACTTCTGAGTTTACTAAATATCTTAATTGATTCTGATGGAAGTGGTCAGAAACACTAGTTTGCAGGTTTTACTAGTGACTTGAAGGCCAACCATCCTTATTGGTTCTATTATTGGCCAATTATTTAAAAACTGTTTTAGCATACCAGCCAACCTCCCCCTGCCAAGAAAAATTGTTTTAGTGTTTCCATTTTCAACACTGAGAAAACAAATATGACCATCTGATTCCTTGGGGTCAGGAAAGATTAAGTCAACTACGTTGGCATTTATCCCAGAAGATAGACACCAATATGCTCAGCAAAGAAAATTTCTCATTTTTAAATGAATGAGTGATTAAAACAATAACATACAAACAATAAACCAAAAACCAAATAACTGGAAAGTGGAGGGAAGACTGGAAGGAGGAAGGGTAACTCTTCTTGTTTGTAACCAGAATCATTCCTCTCTAGGATAAAGATTCTCAGGCCCAACCCCTAAAATCCTCAGGCTGTAGAAAGCCGGCACAGAGCATATCTTCTCACTAAGCAAATATTTCTCTGGTCTGTGGGCCCCCAGTCTATTTGGCTATGTCAAGCCTGATAATTTCTGCGGTAGAACTGTAAACCAATGCTTTCCATGAACATCAGAAACTAACCTTGATCAACATGTAACCCACTCACTTTATTTTGTTGTTGTCGTTTCTATTTCTACAATCCACTTTATTAAACTCTCCTAGAAAGAATCTATCCCTGCCAAAAATCTAAAATATGACAAAACTGTGCAATAAACAAAACATTTAGTCTAGTAGTTATCTCTGCGGGGGAAGAACAAAGCAGGATGCTGCGAGACAGAAGCACACAAGGGTTCTAGGTTACAGGCGATGTTTTACTTCTTAAGTCAGAAGTGGATACTCAGCCATTCATTTTATATTATTCTTTAAGCTGTTCATATATGCTTTAGGCAAGTTTTGTATTTTATATAAATCACCTTGAATTTTTAAAAATGTTATTTTAAAAAACCTATATTTCAAGTTTTCTTCATTTCAGTGTTATTTATGATAACAACAATTTAAGATTGAAACAGTTTATTTGCTGGAATGGTTAAAATGAAGCTTAGTTCAACAATATGCTGAATAGAATATTATTCAGTTATTTAAAATATAGCTAGGTAGCACTATGGGGAAAAATAGCTTGGAAGTTATAAAAAATTACAGAGCAAAAATCTTATAACCATATGATTACAACCACGTAAAACAGTTCAAAGAATAAGAATGTATGCTACTGTGAAATAGCTGACTTTTAGCAAAAGGTATTTTGAGTGTTTTCCCTTGCTTTGTTTTTCTAATTTTTTGTAGTGTGGTTATGTTGTTGTTAATAATTACATTTTTTACTACAGAAACAAAAAGATTATCCCAGAAAGCATGTTTTGGTTCCACTATAAATTAACAGGGCCAGAAACTACACTGGTTTCTAAGGTTAAGATTTTATGCAGAGGAAAGTTTTCATGGACAACAATAGAAAGTCAGAAAACAATGTCTTTCCCTCAGATGTTTCTTGGTAGCCTCTCTTCCTCTGCACCTCGGAGAATAGATGCCTCGTGCTAGGATTCAATGGTTTGCCAAGAATTGAGTTTCCCCTCCTTTTGGTTCCTGTCATTGGCTCATGTGCCCTTCCATCACCAATGACCTCCAGTATCTTGGTCACACACATCTCACTGCAAGGAGCTGACTAATCCCAATGCTGGGGTGGCTTGTGAGGCAACCTTTCACACAGTGCCCATTGCTACCTATTGCACAATATATTTGACTAGGAATGATAATCACCATGGTTTACATTTGACTCCAGTCATCTTGTCAGTGCCAGCAGCTTAACTGTGTAAACATCAGTCACTGCCTTTAGAAAGACATTGACACTATATTCTGGTTTCCTTAATGTTGTGTAACATTGGGGAGGAGCAGGAGTGGGGGCGGGGGAAGATCCAGCAGATGAGGATACAAACTTGTAATCACTTTCTGCTTTATTTATGAAAGAAATGAAAAGCTAGACCCTATGGGCTATAACTTCAAATAAATATATTCTTAAGATTTAGAATTTAAGAACGAGAACAAACAAATTAATACTCTTAATATGTTTCAATTAATCCATCAGTAACAAATAAGTAAATATCTGACTGAGGTAGGCACATTTTTTCAGTGACTAAAATAGGTCAAATGGGGGGAGGGGAGGGGAGGTCAGGGATTAATTGGGTGGGGAACATGGGGAACAATTGTAATTTGTGGTTATGGGCATCCTGATACTATTGATCTGACTATCACATCCTGGGCACAGTGGTGAAAATCAGCTTTGTACCCCATGAATATGCATAATCAATAAAATAAAATAAAATAAATAAAAAATAAAACAGGTCAAATGAGGAAAAGCAATTGTCCTGTCATTAAAATTTAGGTTGTAATTTCATCAATATTATAATACTAAATGTATTTGATGTGTGAAACCACTAAGAAAGAAGTTTCTATGCTTTGATTTTGGAGACTGCATGCTGCCTCTTTAAAAAAACACAAAACTGCAGCTATGCCCAGGTTAGGGGGAAAAAGAGAGAAAAAACCCTAAATGAGAGGAGAATAAGAATTTCAATTATTATTTATTCCAGGAATAAATATTATCTTACCTGGATTTTTACATCTGTGGGAATATTCAGTACACATAGTTCTATCCATTTACTGAAGCCAGATTTGTCATTTTTAGAGTCTTCCATCTCCCCTGTGTACACAGTGCAATAGTAACACTAATGTAAAAGCCACATGCAGCTAGCCGGTTAGCTCAGTTGGATAGAGTGTGCAGTTACACCAGCAAGGTCATGGGTTCATATTTCCATATTAGCCAGTCGCTAAATAAATAAATAAATAAATAAATAAATAAATAAATAAATAAATAAAGCCATGTGCGAATTTTGTTGGCTAATAATTTTCCAGATCACTAATGAAAGGACATAGGTTGCTTTGCCAAAAAAAAAAGTAAGAATATGCATCTAAAGTTACTTTTCATTGTGAAAGAAGAGCAAAATAGGTTTTATTTTTACTTGGTTATAAAAGAATGTGTTTTTAAATAGCTGGTAGAGAGTAAGGCAAAGGCTAGCCACCCATTGATAAAGCAAGATCATATGGAAAATTATGCAGTGATTAGTGAGATTACAGTGCACTCAATCTAACTATCTTTCCTCAAGAATGGGAAGGACAAAATAAGTTCCTTAGAATGAATATCTTTCTTTAGTAAATTTGGTTTGTTTTGGCAGCTAGCCAAAAGGATGGAGAACTGAGTCCTCAACCTCGGTATTATAACACCATGCTCTAACCAACTGAGCTAAATGGCCAGTCCCTCTATAGTAAATCTGAATCATACCAACACATATTAACCAGATTATCTACTTCTACTTGCTCTTTAATTAATATTCAGCAATTACTGTGTTCAGGACCTCATCAACCAATAAAACCTGAGTATGGTGGGTGTTTCCAACAACAAAAGACCAAAATTCACCATCTGTATAATAAATCACCAGAAACTACCTTATTTTTCTAGGTGTAATTGGTATCCCTGCTAAAATCCAATTCTTAATTTAAATGTCTGTGATAAAGAATTTGAATGGTGCTGATCGCACTAAGGTCAAGGGTTCAGATCCCTCTACTGGCCAGCTAACAAAAAAATTTTTTTTCAAATTTAAAAAAAAAAGAATTTCATCTTTGGCCCATAGATATTCAGAGATCATTTTCAACCTCCTTTTACCAACTTTTTTTTTTCTTTCTTCAAATTGCCCCACCCGACCCCAAAAGGCCAAAATAGATTTTATGGGTCATTGGGTTGTATGCTCTAAATGATGGTGGTCCTTTCTCTTAAAAACTGACATATGTCTTGTTTAAAATCACTTCCAATGTGAATATGATTATTTTCTTACTTAAAAATAACCAGGTAGGAAGAGTAAACCTCAGACCCAGGGAAACAGAAGACTAAGACAGCATATTAAATCTGCTTTGATCCCTATGCCAGGCTATGACTAGTGTTTCAAAATGAACATACTGAGAAGTGGGTATTTATTATACTGTTGAGAACAATTTTAAGAGGATTCCTTTAGTTATATATTTTTCTTTTTTGTTGGCTGGCAGGTATGGGGATCTGATTACAAGACAGTAACCATTTTTGTGTGTGTGTGTGGCTGGCTGGTCTTGGGATCTAAACCCTTGACATTGGTGTTATAACACCATGCTCTAACCAACTGTGCTAATTGGCCAGCCTAGTTATATTTTCTTCATAAAAATATACCTAGAAAGCAATTTGCAAGATGAATAATTTTTTTATTACAGCATATTGCAAATACCAATAAATCATCTGGAGTCGCTTTCATAATTTATTCTCAGTCATTTTTCTCTTTGTTGTTGCAGCGCCACTCTATAATATTATAAAGACTTTGATCTTTTTTTCTGGACATCAGCTGGTAAACTAGAACTACAAAAGAACTTCTCTAATCTGTGGTAGAATCTATACTTGGGGAAGTGGTACATTTGAAAGCAGCAGTTATATACCAACAGATGTTATTCCCTCCGTTTTTAAGTTAAGGAAATTGAAGCTCAGATAGTAACTAAATGGCTTAATCCAGATTACAAAAATCAGTCAACGGACTGAAAGCCATTAGTAGATTTTTGACTCAAAACCCATTAGTCTTTCCACTAAGCCACGTTGCTTTAGATAATTACAGTGTAACAAACTACTGAAAGGGACAAATATCTGAAGCAAATAACAGATGTAAACTCAATATTTAAAAAATCTTAACAATAGTTTAAAATAAACAAATATATGATTTACAAGCACTGTAAAGGTAAATACATAGGTATATATAAAAGACAATGCTGTAGATTGGATGCCCCCCAACCTCACTGAAGCTTAAACCCCAACTCACTATAACTGTTGAGGGTGGGAAATCCTATTATGGAAATAGAAAGGTGGGTCCTTGAAGAGGTGATTAATTGTAGGACCATGCCATAGTGAAGGATTAAAAAGAGTGGTCAGGGGAATGGTTCTGAGGGCTTTAAAAGAAGATCACATGAAAGGTTAGTCTCTCTCTGCTCTGCCATTTTCTGCCATGTGAGACCCCTGAGTCACTGTTGCCACAACCAAGACTCTCACCAGATATGCTCCCTGGACTTTGGACTTTCCAGCCTCTGAAGCTGTAAGCAATAAATTTCATTTTCTAATAAATCACCTAGCTCCAGGTATTTTGTTAGAAGCAACAGAAACAGACTAATACAGACAGTTTTAATGTATTTTTATTTGAAACTCTATTCTATCTGATTTAAGAGACAACTACATAAAGCAATAATTATAAAACTGTGTTGATGGGTGTACAATGTATAAAGATGTGACTTGCATGTCAATAATAGAACAAAGGAGGCAGGAGAAAACAGCTATATTGAAAAAAATGTCTGTGTACTACTGAAATTAAGTTGGTATTGACCTGAACTGGATTGTTTTTAAGTTCAGATGTTAATTATAATCCGTACGACAAGCACTAAGAAAATAATTCAAAACATATAATAAAAGAAACAAAGTAATTAAGATGGTACACCAAAAAATTACTATTTAATGCAAAATAAAGCAGTAATAGAGAAATAGAGGAACAAAATAGACATAAGACACATAGAAACAGAAGAACAAAATAGACATAAGACACACAGAAAACAAATAGCAAAATGGCAGATGTAAATTCTACATTATTAGTAATTACATGATGAATTAAATGAACTAAACACTGCAATCAAAGGGCAGAAACTGGCAGAATGGTCTTTAGAATTATCCAACTATAAGCTGTCCACAGGAGACACACTTTAGACTCAAAGGGGTTGAAAAGAACTGGCTGGTTAGCTTAGTAACCAACTAAGAGCATGGTGTTGGTAACACCAAAATCAAGGGTTTAGATACCCTCACTTGCCAGTGGCCAAAAAAAACCCCAAACAAACAAACAAAACCCAAATAGGTTGAAAGGAAAAGAACGTAAAAAGCTGTGCCATATAAAATAGCAAAAAGAAAGCTGAAGTGGTTACACTACCAGACAAAATAGATTTCAAGACAAAAATTGTTACTAAAGCTCAAGAAAGACATATAATGATACAAGGGTCAGTGTGTGAGGAAGAAATAACAACTATGAATATATATGCACCTAACAACAGAGATCCAAAATACATGAAGTAAAAATTAACAGAATTGAAGGGAAAAACAGACAATTTAAAAATAGTAGTTGGAGACTTTAACACTTCACTTTCAATAATGGCTAGAACAACCAGGCAAATGATCAACTAGGAAATAGGAGACTTGAACAATACTATTAGCCATCTACACCTAACAGACACCCACTCAACCAGAGCAGAATACATACATCTTCTCAAGTGCACACAGAAGAGTCTCTGTGATTTAACAAAAGAAGCACAAGACTTATACACTAAAAATTATAAACTATCATTGAAAGATTAGAGAAGAACTAAATAAAGACATTCCATGTTCATGAATTAGAAGGTTTAGTATTATTAAAATGTTAATACTTTCCAAATTCATTTACAGACTCATTGCAATTCCTATTAAAATCACAGCCTTTTCTTTGCAATTGATAAGCTGATCTTAAAATTCATAGAGAAATGTAAAGAACCCAGAATAGCCAAAATAATCTTGAAAAGAAGGAACAAAGTTGGAGAATTCACATTGCCTGATTTCAAACACACTACAAAGCTATAGCAATCAAGTCAGGGTGTACTGGCACAAGGATGGAAATGCAGATCAATAAAACAAAATTGAGAGCCCAGACATATTTATGGTCAACTGAATTTCAACAAGGGTGCCAAGGCAATCCACAGGGGAAAAATAGTCTTTTCAACAAATGGTGCTTAAACAATTGGAAATACATGTGCAAAAAAGAATAAAGTTAGATTTTTACCTCACAACATATACAAAAATTAACTCAAAATAGATCCCAAGCCTATATGTAAGAGCTAAAAAATAAAACTCAGAAAAAAACACAAATATAAATCTCTGTCATCTTGGATTAGATAGTGGGCTGAGCCCGTGGCTCACTCGGGAGAGTGTGGCGCTGGGAGCGCCGAGGCCGCGGGTTCGGATCCCATATAGGGATGGCCGGTTTGCTCACTGGGTGAGCGTGGTGCTGACATCTTGGATTAGATAGTGGTTTCTTAGACACCAAAAGTACAACTGAAAAAATAAAAATTAGATAAATTGGACTTCATCAGAATTAAAGACTTGTGTGCTTCAAAGGACACCATCAAGAAATTGAAAAGGCAATCCAAAGAATGGAAAATATCCAGTTTTAGATTTGCAAACAGTTTATCTGACAAGAGACTTGTATCCAGAATATATACAAAACTGGGACAGGCAGTGTCAGGCAGAAGATTTGGGCTGGCTGGTTAGCTCAGTTGGTTGGAGTGCAGTGTTGTAACACCAAGGTTGAGGGTTCAGAGCCCTGTGCAGGCCAGCTTGCAAAAAAACAAAAACAGAAAACAAAATATATAAGGAACAATTACAACTCAACAATGAAAAGACAAATAACCCAATTTAAAAATGAGCAAAGGATTTGAATAGACATTTCTCCAAAAAAGATATGTGAATCGTTAATAAGCACATGAAAGATACTCAGCAATCATTAGTCATTAGGGAAATGCAAATCAAAATCACAATGAGATACTACTCGACACTGACGAGGATGGCTATAATAAAAAAGCCAGATAATAACAAGTGCTGTGAGTAGGTGGAGAAATTAGAATACTCATACAATGCTGGTGGGAATGCAAAATGATACAGCCACTTTGGAAAACATTTGGCAATTTCTCAAAAAGCTAAACATATAGTTACTATATGGCTCATCAGTTCCACTCTTAGGTATATACCAAAAAGAACTGGAAACATAAATGTCTACCATAAAACTCACACATGAATGTTTATAGCAGCATTATTCATATGAGCCAAAAAAAATGGAAGCAACCCAATGTCCATTTGTAAATCAAGAAAATGTAGTATATCCATGCAAGTAATTTTTAAAAATTGAAACACACTGTACATATTTATGGGGTACAGAGTTATATTTCAATGCAGGTATACAATCTGTAGTGATCCAATCATAGTAGTTAGCAAATTCATCATCACAGAAATTTATTGTTATTTGGTGATGAGAACATTTAAGCTCCTCCCTTCTAGCCATTTGAAAATATACAATAAACTATTGTTAATTACAGATGCCTAGCACTACTGTACCCCACTGGAACTTATTTTTCCTGTCTATCTGTACTTTTGTGTTCATTAACCAACCTTTCCCCCCTCCCCTTCACAGCCTTTAGTAACCACAGTTCCACTCTCTAAAAGTTCAACTTATTATTATTATTATTATTGTTCTAGCTCCTACACATGAGGGAGAATATGTGGTATTTATCTTTCATGTCTTCCAGGCTCATCCATGTTGCCACAAATGACAGGATTTCATTCTTTTTCATGGCTGAGTTGTATTCCATTGTGTATATATACCAAATTTTCTTTATCCATTCACCTGTCGACAGACACCTAGGTTGATTCCATATCTTGGCTATTGTGAATAGTGCTGCACTAAACATGGGGGTGCAGACATCTCTTCTGTATATGCAATGGAATATTATTAAGCCATAAAAAACAATGAAGTTCTGATACAAGTTACAATATGGATGAATCTTGAACATACTACGCTAAATGAGATAAGCCAGATATAAAAGGTTGTATATTGCATGATCCCATTTATATGAAATATCAGACTAGGCAAATCCATAGAGACAGAAAATAGATTAGCAGTTTCCAGGTATTGGGGTTTGGGGAGAATATGGAGTGAGTGCTAATGGGTATGGGGTTTCTTTTTTAGGGTGATGAAAATGTTCTGGAATTAGTGATGACTGTTGCACAACTTTGTGAATATAATAAAAACCACTGAACTGTACAGTTTAAAAGGATAAACTTCATGATATGTGAATTATATTTCAATAAAGCTATTATTAAAAGGGGATATATATATTACATACATATCAGAAAATTCATATCATATTGAATATAATTGAATATAAGCCTAAAAAAATTGAATAATAAAACCTGGAAATCATATAGTTATGATGATTTTCAAAGACAAACTAGTGTAGACAGCAGTTCATTGGAACTTTGGTGATTAATTTCCTTGGTCAAGAAGCACCCTGCCGTAATCACTAGAAAACTCAGCATATCCACATATAGAATACCTTAGCATATCCTATATATATATATATATATATATATATAGTCAGCATATCCTCTGTCTGTGTGCTATATATATATAGTCAGCAGGTGTTATCAAGACATTGGCATTTACCTAGTAAATCAAACACTATTCCCTGAGCTCTGAGTTTATATTAAATTGATTTATCTACCTAGGATTTATAGACAAGGATTCAGATAATCTATGGCAAATGACCTCCAGGGAAGTAAACGATAATTTGGGTTTTGAATGACCTAGATGGATTTTTCTCCTAAGCAGCTTTACTGGATAACTGCTCACCACTTCAACTCTGCTACTGCAGACACACTGATCTCTGAGAGTAGCAGCGTAATCCTTACAGCTGAAGTAGAGTAGCTACTTTTGCTGGCTCAGCTAAAAAAGCATGACTCTCAGGCTTCTTTAGTTAGCTGATAAAAGGGATAAAAATGACTCCTAGAATAACAGATGAGTATGGATGGTGATGGATAGATGAATTTCGGACTTTGGTGATATAAAAAGTTCAGAGAAAAGGATTAAGACTTGTTTAACTTTATATTAACTTCATATTGTTTAGCAATATGATCACAGTTTGTTATATATATAATTTTAAATATGTTTATATTTATGCCTAGAAAAAAGACCATAGAAATATTATCAAAATGTTAATAATAATAATCTCAAAATGGTAAGTAATTATTATTGCTTTTTTATTTTTACTCTACCTGAATTTCTGAATTTTTCTACTGTCTGTATTTATTACGTATTATGTATGACATTATATTTTTAAATTTTTATTTATTTATTTGGTGGCTGGCCAGTATGGGGATCAAAACTTGGACCTTGGTGTTGTCAGCATCACGCTCTAATCAACTGAGTTAACCAGCCAGCCTAAATTTTTGTTAACTGCAAAAGTGATTGTAAAAAAATGCAAATACTACGCAAAAAACCTCAAATACTAAAGAGGGATATAAAATAAAAACTCACTCCTCTCCCTTATTCCCTTTCTTCTTATCTGCCTTTCAGAGAAAATTACTTAACAGTTTGATGTATGTTGTTTTAAACTGCCCTCTTTATGTTTAGTCAAACTATACAAGTATACAGAGTTTTAAAATAAGATCTCGGGCCGACCCTGTGGTGCACTCAGGAGAGTGCGGCGCTGGGAGCGCAGCAGTGCTCCCGCCGCGGGTTCGTATCCTATATAAGGATGGCCGGTGGCTCACTGGCTGAGCGCGGTGCGGCCGGTCACAAAAAGACAAAAAAAAAAAAAAAAAAAAAAAAGAAAGATCTTAATGCACTTATGATTCTGCAATTTTCTATTCTAATTTAAAGTATCTGTCATTTCTCTAAGTCAGTCTTCAACATTAGATGAATGTCCTATACTTTATTTGCACACTCTGCCATTGATGGACACATAGGTTGTTTTCAATATTTAATAAATACAAAAATGCTGCCATAAACATTCTAGTGTATTTATTTTACTGCACTCATACTATAATTTCTGCAGGTTTAATTCTTCAAAGTGTATTACTTTGTCATTGAGGAAAAAAATCATTTAAGCCAGAGAGATAGCAGAGGATAAGAGCTAGGAGCTTCTGTAGCCAGTCTCTCTGCATTCAGTATGCCTCTGTTGTTTATCAAATGTGTAACCTTGTACAAATAACGTAATCTCCGCAGGTCTTCGTTTTCCCATCTGTAAAATGGAGACAATCACATTATCTTCCTTGCTGGGTTGTTAGGAAGATGAAATGAGTTAGTGCTTGTAAAGTACTCAAAATGGTGCCTGGTATACAGTAAGTTCTGTGTGTTTTAAGTTACTTTTTAAAAGAGTTGTTCTTTCTATTTTCTCCTAGAATAATGTTATGTCTTTATTATATAACAAAGTAGATATTGTAATAGGAACACATTTACTTCAACTATTTTGAGTTTCAAAAACCGTAAGTTTATATACTATAGCTATCTTCCTTCCTATAGATATTAAGTTAAATGATGCTGTTATTAATTTAAGAAATATTTCTATCATATTGTCTCAAAATACTGTATGTCAGTATTGCTTCCTCTATCCTCCTACCCCTACCATATTAAAAAAAATTTATTATGGCATTTTCACACAAAAAGTGGACACTTGCATAAAGAACTATAATGTACCAGTTACACTCATTCATTACATATAGTCACATGGCCATTTGTGTTTCATCTGTATTCTATCAACTATCCCCTCAAATGATCTTGAATCAAATCCTAATTATCATATCACTTCATCTGTAAATATTTTAGTATGCATCTCTAAGCACTTCGGACTATTTTTTAGAAAACATAACCAAAATGCCATTATTATAGATAAAAACAATTAATAATCCCTCAATATGAAATATCCAGAAGGAAAGTTTTCAAAATTATACAATAATTATATGACTTTTCCCCCCTAATATAAATTTTGCAATCTATAATAAGAAAATATAATTCTTGGGCCAGCCCCATGGCTCACTCGGGAGAGTGCGGCGCTAGTAGTGCCGAGGCCACGGTTTCGGATCCTATATAGGAATGGCTGGTGCGCTCACTGGCTGAGCGTGGTGCAGACAACGCCGAGCCAAGGGTTGCAATCCCCTTACCGGTCAAAAAAAAAGAAAATATAATTCTTTACAGAAGTTAGGGTCTTGAAAGTTTTCTATTCAATGAATCTTACAAATTGGATCCTACTTCTCCTTCAACCAAGCTTATAAAATAATTATTATGATCCAAGTATGCTAATACAGAGTAACAATCTTTTTATTTACTGGTAAGAATAATTTTCTTCAAGAGAGAAGGGATAGGATGTTTACGAAGAGTAAGCAAATTACAGAAGGGTTTTTTAGCCTTGAGACAAGAAAACCTAACTGGAATATAAAATGCACAACCTTTACAACTATTATTTTGTCCTTGTCTTCACTACAAAGGAATATGAATACAGTGAATCATGTAACAAATAGCTAAAACTCTAGAATTTATTTTTAAATGTCATTTTTGAATTCTTTAGAAAAAGAAGGTGTGATTCCTAGAAGACAGCATTGCTAAGAATTAGTCATCTGGGGCTGAGCCCACAGCGCACTCGAAAGAGTGCGGCGCTGGGAGCACAGCGACGCTCCCGCCAGATCCTATATAGGAATGGCCGGTGCACTCACTGGCTGAGTGCCAGTCACGAAAAAGACAAAAAAAAAAAAAAGCTTTTTATTTTGAAATAAGTTCAGGCTTATAAAAGTTACAAAAGCAATTTTTAAAATTTCCTATATAGCCTTTACCCAGCTTCCCAAATGTTATTGGGATGCCATAGTTGATGTAAGTGAATTTCAATAAGGCATTTGACAAAATTTCCTTTAAAATCTTAGAAATAAATAAGAAAGTTCTGTATTACATGTTCCATTTCGGTTACTAGTTTCATTTTGTTAATATTGTGATATTTTAAATAAAAGTATATTTAAATTCTTATTGCCAAGAAAGAGATAAGTGGGTCAGGTGATAATTCAATTAGGTAAAGGTATAGTTACGTCAATAAATATACCAAGAGATTGGTGGAAAAGTTGTTGTAAAAACAAACAGAAAACCATACATATACACATACACCACACACATACATATATACATACATACATATATATATGTATATCTCTATATATATATCTTCAGAGAATGTTATTTAATGGATGGATAGCCATTTGATGAAAGGTTTGTGGTATGTCAGAGCCTTTGTTTTGGCCATGCTCTGTCCGACACCTTTACCTAATTGACTATTAATAAAGCATTTAGAGGGATGGCTGATAAACTATACTACCAAATCAGGATTCAAAGAGATCATCACAGGATGAAGCACTGAGACAGAACCAACAAGATTAAATATAATAGGTCTACATATTAAGGACAAAAATATTAACTGATAAACTGAAGAACTGAAGAACACCTGGCTTGGTAGTTCAGGGAGCAAGTTTACTTTGCTGCATACTCTGTGAGTCAAAAGACTACCACTCTCCCAGCCCAATGCAACAGAAGACTGCACCCCTTTGTCCCAGTCTGAACACATCTGAAGCACTGTTTTAGGCTTAGGAATCAGTTAATGAACATCAGGAGAAACTGGAACATGCCCAGGGAGGGTAAAGCAGTTGAAACGACTGAACTCGTTTATCCTGGAAAAAGGGAACACGGAAACACGATTGCTGTCTTCAATTGTTTTGTGATCTGTCCATGGAAGACGGAATAGACCTAGTATGCCATAGCAGAAAGCAGACCTAATAATGAGCTAATATTAGTAGTTAGCACTTTTGAGTGTTTAGTATGTGGTAGGCATTTTACATGCAGTATCTTATTCAATATAATTACCCTATGAGGGGTTAGTTACTATCACTATGTTTTATAGATTACCAAAGCAAAGCTCAGAGAGGCCAAGGTCACACAGATAGTAAGGTGAAGCAGCTAATATCCACAATGAGTTAATGCTTGTAAAATGCTTAAAAAGTGTTAGGATGTAATACATACTCAATAAAATTTAGCTGCAATAATAATAATGGTATTACTATTGCTATTATTATTATTATACTGATCTAGGCCAGTAGTTCTCAGCCTTGGCTACACATTAGTCCTACCTAGAGCTCTTCTTAAAAATAGTGACGCCATTAGAGTACTGCCTTATAAACACCAAGGTCATGGGTTCAGATCTATGTACTGGCCAGCCACAACCCCTGCCAAAAAAAATACTGATGCCTATATTCAGAGATCAGCTATGGCCAATAGATCAGAGACAGTGGGCACAATGTCAAGAGAAAAACTTGGATGAGTAGAAAGGTAGCAGATTGTAAAGGCATGGAGTGTAAGTTGAGGTGTTTAGATTTCATTCTTGAAGTACAGGAGTCATCATAGGTATGGGAAGAGGTGCTCAAGCAGGGAAATGACATTGTGCAATTATTAGAAGTTTTACATATATAATTAAAATTATATGGAAGACATATCAAATGTAGAAAGTCTAATATTTTTCAATGCCAAGACTCATTAAAAGAGTACTGAAAGAAAAAAATATATTGATACCTGGATCCTACCTTCAGAGATTCTAACTGAAGTGGCTTGAGGAATGGCCTGGACAATCTGGAATTTTGCAAGTTTCCCAGGCAAAAGACATATATGATAAAGAACTGTTATCAAAATATATAAAGAATCCTTAAAAGTCAACAATAAGAAAATGAACTACCCAATTAAAAAGTGGCAAAAGACCTGAACACACACCTCAACAAAAACATACAGATGGCAAATAAGCATATGAAAAGATGCATAATATCATATGCCATTAAATAATTGCAAATTTAAACAACGAGATATCACTAAACATCTATTATTTGCAAAAATCCAGAACACTGATAACACCAAATGCTGACAAAGATGAGGAGCAACATGAACTCCCATTCCTTGCTGCTAGAAATGCAAAATGGTACAGCCACTTTGGAAGACAGTTTGGTAGTTTCTTACAAAACTAAACGTACTCTTACCATATGATCCAGCAATAGCACTCCTTGGTATTTACCCAAAGGAGTTGAAAACTCATTTCCACCAGCCAGTTAGCTCAGTTGGTTAAAGCTTAATGCTGACAATACCAAGGTCCAGGGTTCCATCCCTGTACTGGCCAGCTGCCAAAAAAGAAAACTTCTTTCCACATAAAAACCTGCACACAAATGTTTATAGCTGTTTTATTCATGAATATCAAAACTTGGAAGCAACCAAAATTTCCTGTAGTAGATGAATAGATAAATAAACTGTAGTATATACAGACAATGGAATATTACTCAGCACTAAAAAGAAATGAACTACCAAGCCATGAAAAGACAGGAAGGAAACCTAAATTCATATTACTAAGTGAAAGAAGCCAATCTCAAAAGGCTACCTACCATATGATTCCAACTACATGACATTCTGGAAAAGGTAAAACTATGGAGACAGCAAAAAAGATCAGTGGTTGACAGGGGTTAGAGGATGAATAGGTAGAGCAGTGAAACTATTCTTTATGATACTATTAAGGTGGGTACATGTCATTATACACTCATCCCAATCCATAGAATGTACAGCACCAAGAGTGAACCCTAATGTAAACTATGGACTTGGGTGACAATGATGTGTCAGTACAGGTTCACCAACTGTAACAAATGTGTAGTGGGGGAGTCTGTGCATGGGCAGGAGGTATATAATAACTGTACTTTCTGCTCAATTTGTTAAAACGTAAGACTTCTCTAAAAAATAAAGTCTATTAAAAAAAAAGTTCCTTAGGTGAATCTAATGTACAGCTAAGGTTGAGAACTACTGGTCTTTGCATACATAATCTCCTTCAGTTCTTATAAACATTCATCAAATTAGGTAGCTGTTGTTATCCCGTTTGATATATGAGGAAACTGAGGTTTCAAAGGGTTAAATAATTTTCCCAAGCTCACCCAGCTAGTAAGATGGGGAATTGGTCTGCAGACTCTCATGTGTATATTTTCTTGCCTTTTTTCTTTTTTTGGCAGCTGGCTGGTACAGGGATTCAAACCCATGACCTTGCCATTAGAAGGCTGTGCTCTAACCAACTGAGCTAACTGGACAGCCCCTGTATACTCTTTCTATCACACCACTTTGTAATAATTGGAGCTAGTAGCTCAAAGTAAAATGCATTGCCTAATGAAGTAATAATTTCCTAATACCGGAAATATTATAGACGAGGCCGGATAACAAGTCAGGAATGGCAAAGAGTATTACATTGGTCTTTTAAGCATGAGGGAAAGTACAGTGGATTATTTTTTAATGTTCCTTTAGACATTGAGAGCCAAAGAGTTGAAGGCCTGGGTTTGAGAATGAGACCTGTCCCTTACCAGCTGTGAGACCCTGAGCAAGTTACCTAACTTCTCTGAGTTTTTCCTCTTATGTAAAATAAAGATAAAATCTAAGTTAACCGTTAGATAATTTTTATATACGATAAAATAACATATAAGGATTAAATAATAATATATGTTAAAGTATCTTGCCAACTGTAAAGCTTTATAGAAATCGATTTTTAACTTTCAAATGGCTAATGATCATAAAACCTGCTTCACATCACTTCATTCCCTTTTTAAAAATATCCAAAGATTCCCCACTTCCCAAAGAACAAAGTTCAAACTCCTTACAGTATTTCAGGACCTGCAGCAAATTGGCTGCAATTAACCTTCCAGCCACTAACAGCACTTTAGGTTCCAACCGAATTTAATTTCCCACTATTCCAAAATTGCAGACTACACTCTTTCATAACCAGAGCCTCATACAAGATGAGGGAAGCCAGGGATACTCCCATTTCCAGTTCAAACTTGAAGAAATGCCCAAACAGATATTTTCTGTAGCATATTTTAAATGTCTACCTCTATAACGTTAGTGCTTTTGATATATAAAAAACATAATATCACATGTCATATAATTGCCTTTTTTTTTTTTGGCAGCTGGCTGGTACAGGAATGGAACCCTGGACCTTGGTGTTATCAGTACCACCCTCTATATCTGAGCTAACCAGCCAGCCCTAATTTTGCTATTCATAAGAAAATTATAAGCTTTACTTAAAAAAATTAATTCATAATATGCCAGTCAATGAAATAAAAGTTTAAATTTGGATAATGAATATCTCCCTTTTTGGTCCTGTGAGTAGAGCCCATTGACTATGTGCATATTGCAGGTCCTTTATGAAAGTGAGGCCAAAAGCCAGCCTGTTGGTTCTCTTCCCCCAAGAGGGGCCCTCTTCACACCTCCATGCCTGTCTACATGCTCTTCCTAATATCTGGCCAGCTCTGACTTACATCTGAGATCTAGTTCACATGTCATTTTTGAAAACTTCCAAGGTGTCATCACCTCCTTGATGTTCCCAGAGTGTACCTGTCAGTATCATGTAATAACTTCTGTGATAGAGGAGGCACAGGAGATTGTGTTTACATCTATCTTCCCCTAGACTTTTACAATTTACTGAAGATAAAGTCCGAGACTTACTCACTGGGCCTTACATTGTGCCTGGCACAGAGCAATTCTTAATGGTTCATGATTCATAGATTTTGGCATCAAGGTAGAATAGCATGTAAACACTTCCTGGTTTCTTGGGACATATTCAAGTATAGTTAGGCGCTTTCATCTGGATCTTTTGTTTTCTTCCAGACTTTACTCCTTTCCTTTAATGCTCTTCTTGTTCTGGGATCCCATGTTTGAATTCTTTCTTCATGTGTGAGTTTAAAATAATAATATAATAACACATATTTAAAAAGCACAATAGAAGTCACAGCAATCTTTTGATGAAGTTTCTTTAAAGTTACCACAGTTATTATCTTGGGGGCAGGAAGTAGGTGGTGAAGGTAGAGATGGTGCAGGAATAAAGAAAAATATATCTTAAAAACTTGGTAAAAGGGTTGGTCCCTTTTCCTAACTTTTCTTTTTTGGCGGCTAGCCAGTACAGGGATCAAACCCTAGACCTTGGTGTTAGTACTGTGCTCTAATCAACTGAGCTAACTGACCAGCCCCCGCTTTTCTTAAATTTTCTATTTCCTGTTAATAGTATCATTATTTTCCTAGCTTCCAAGTCCTCTCTGCAGGTAAAGGTTAAAAAAAATTGAAGTTAACCATTTAAATTCTGATATATCTTCTTTCAAAATGTTTCGTTAGATTTATTTCTTCTCCATTCACATTGTCAATAACTAGGCCCTTCCTCTCCTTCACTGTTCGAGCATTTCAGCAACCTCCCATCTAATTAATCTCCTTGTCTAGGTAGCTCCTTTGAGCCATTCTGGACAATCTTTCTGTAAATCTTCCTAAGATTCTAATTTTTCCATTATTCTTAGTTCAGCCTAATTTCTGCATTACGCATTCATGGCTCTCCGTTCTTCAGTGCCAACTTTAACTCCCTCCTGCTGCTTAAAGCTTTCCTCTGCCTGGGAACATACCAGGCTCTGCTTGTGTTCTTCCCTCTTCTTTTCAGTGTCCACATTGTACCCACTCTTCAAGGTCCAGAAGGAATGCCACTTCCTTCTTGAAGATTTTTCTGACAGCTCCAGCTAACACTCTTGGCTTCTAAATAATTATTCTCATGTGTTGTAGTTGTGATAAGATAGTCAAATCCTCTATCATTTTCTCTTGATTCAATTTGTTAACCAGAGACTTAGGGCACCATTACCTGCCACAGTGGGACATGTGCTGTCAGCTATCTGAAATGCAAATCTGTAATTTCCAAAATACTAGTTATTTAAGCACACATAGCAGCTCCTCTGATTGTTTTAAGGAAACGTCTCAAATACTATCATGTAATATTCATTTTTTGTTTAAAAGATGAAAAAGTAAGAATACAGTAGGAGTCTCTAAGGCATGGGTTTACATATCTCACAAGCCAAGGGATTCATTTCTTGATTAAATATATATATATTCACATTCCCAGTTATGTATCTCCAAATACATCCCACAAGCAGATATATTCGGTCTTCAATATGTGCGAACTAAAAAGTGTGAAGAGAATAACCATGGACGTACTTGCTACCACAAGCTACAGGAAAAGGAGTCGAAAGCCCACTCTCGGTGCTGCCGCTTACTGGGGACGCCACTCGGCCTGAATTCACGCTTTCCTGGAGCCTCAGTTCCCGCATCTGTACAATGGAGACCGTATTCGAAATATCTACTTCCCAGCGTTGTTGTGAAAGGTTCCCTTTCTGGTGAACTGCAGGGCGGTTTGCCTCCCAGGACCGAGAGGAGGCGCTTTTCCTCACGCGACGCACTTCGGTGCTCAAGGAGGGGAGTCCGCGTCGCCTGGGCGGGAGGCTGGGCCGGGACAGGGTGGGCGGCGGCTTTGACGCGCAGCGCGGGGGCCTGCAGGCCGAGCTGGCCAAGTGTTGGGCCCGTGCGGAGCCAGCGGAGCGTGCGTGCACGTGTGCGCGAGTGCTGGGAGCGCGCTCGGGTTGACAGCGAAGCGAGAAGGGCGCCCGGGCGTACGACGGAAGAGCCCGAGCACACACGCCCAAGGGAGCCTAGGGCGGCGGGGACGAGAGCGTCCCGGCCGGGGCGGCGACGCGCCCGGCCGCCTGGCGCCCCCGGTCGGCGCCCCTGCGCCGCGGGTCCGCAGTCTCCGCAGCGCCCCAGGTGGCCACCGGCGGGGTCGCCGCCGGGAGGGCAGATTGACTCCGCCTCCGCAGGGCTCGGCTGCCCTCAGCAGCTTCCCTGCCCGGCTCTCGCTCGACTCTCCCCCTCCCCCTCCCGGATCGCGATGGACGCGGCCTCCCCCCGCCGCCACCCGCAGTACCGCGCGGTCCTCTAAGCTGCAAGGCCTGACGAGCCGCGTGCTGGCGACGGGACCTACGCTGGCTGCCGCCGCTCGGGGGAATCTGTCGCTTCCCTGTCACCAGGTCCCCGCGGAGGAAGGGGAGGGACGAGGCGCGGCTTTTCCTGTGCCGCCTGCCCGGCTCGACCTGCGCGGCCTGCGGCTTCTTGGGAACTCGAGGGCCGCGGCCGGGCCTGGCTCTGCCCGCGGCCTGCCTGGAACTGGACCGTAGTGGTTTGGGACGACAAGCCCGGGTAAGAGCCTGCGGGTGGGGGAGGTGGGGGCGCCTCTGGCCGTCGAAAGTCCGGGCCTGGGGGCCGAGATCCGGAAGCCGGCGGCAGGCAGGGAGCGAGACCCCGGCGCCGGGTGAGGTCGGCCGGGCTGCTGCCGACTCCCCTGCCAGCCTCTTTGTTCCCCTCCCCTGGCCTGCGGACGGCGGGGCCCGACTTGTTCGCGCCCGAGCCCCAGGCAAGCCCTCCTTGCCCTTGAGAAGGGTTCGCCGCCCGGTCGGGGCCAGGGACGTCCCGCCGGGCCTCCGAGCTCCGGGCCCGCTCTCAGGAGACCCGCCGCGCTGCCCGGCTTGGCGGCCTCCTCTCGGGCCCGGAGGCTTGCTGCTGCTTCTCCAGAACCTCTCCCTCCTTCTAGACACAGATAGCTAACTTAGCGGGGTTTGGTACCGGGAAACCAGAGCGCGGTGCCAGCGCCTGTCCGCGCCGGGCTCTACTGGGCCCAGGGTGTTGGGTCAACCCTGCTGGTCGCCGCCGTTGGGTGCCCACCGCGACCTTGCTTCCCACACCTGCAGTTGCGTTATGTGGGACCTAAAGCTGTCCCTCTGGTCAGAGCTTTTGTAATGAGTTGCCTGTCGAGGCTGCTTCTCTCTCTCTCTTTTTTAATCAACTGCTCCAACCTGTGGGGATGGGCAAAGAGGGCCGTAGATTGGCCTGTATTCTGATCCGTAACCTGTTAGTCCATTGCATTTACTTTTAAAATTTCTCTTTAAGGTTTTAAGAACATTTGCCAAGACTCCCAAAATTCCTAAACAATTCCTTATTCATAGATCTTGTATCTAATTATCGTTTGTATTTGGACATCTTTAAAACAGGAATAAGTAAATTGAGAAGTCAGCAGAATTTGTGAAATTGGAGGTAATTTTAAAGGAGGAACTCAATTTGGAGGAAGACTGGATGGATCAAGGTGCTTAGAGTCTCTTCAGAATAATGGATCTAACCCTTATTAGTTTAGGGTGGAGAAGGGTAGGGGGAAGTTGGCTGGAAAAAACAGAATCTTTAGTAGGTGTTCTTTGCCTTTTGGCCCAGACGTTAGTGATAGCAGTAGTGGGCTCCGAAGCATGTTTGACTGTCTTTGACAAAGACAGCTCTGGTTTCTAGTTAAGCAGCAACTAATCAGCTTATACTCTTGTGCAAAAGTGGTTTTTATTTAGTATGATATCTGGACGTTAAACTCGAGAAATAAGGAAAATCAAAAAACTGCATTAAGTACTCTATCCAGACATACCTAGGAGTCTTTTTAATTCCTAGGAGAACATCACGAAAATTTGGTTCTAGCAGAGGTAAAAGAAACATTTTTAAACCCAAGCTGATTAGTCTTGGACATTTAAAGGACTTTTTTCCCCTTTACTTTTTTAATTTAAGCAAAGAGGCTTTTAAAAAACCATGGCAGATGTGGATCCGGATACATTGCTGGAATGGCTACAGATGGGACAGGGAGATGAAAGGGACATGCAACTAATAGCCCTTGAACAGCTATGCATGCTGCTTTTGATGTCTGACAACGTGGATCGTTGTTTTGAAACGTAAGTACATTCCTTCATCATCTTCCTTTGGGGTTGCTGTAGTGACATCTGTTTTCAACCATTTGCTGACTTAAGTTTGTGTAGAAATTTCTCAGAATTTTGTGTTTATTGTTTTCTGAGAAATAAAAATTGGTAGGTGAAATAACTCTAGTAACGATAATTGCGATGATACAAATGCATATTTGTTGAATGAATGAGAATTAGTAGGAATACTAATTTTAACCCCTAGCTTAGTTGATTAATTTTCAAAATATGTCTGTGAACTGGGAAAAATACAAATAAATTTATCTTCTTTAAAGTAGCCATTTCTGTACCTTGAAATTGACATAGAATAAGAGAGATGTTAATGAATATATGTTTTGAACTGCCCATTTCTTCATTGGTGTTAAGTCATATGTACTTCTGTTAAAGGGAATCACTCGTTTGTTAATTTCAGTTAGGGAATGTATAAATTGGATATTAACCATATAGCGTACTTTTTGGAATAGTAGAAACATTTTGAAGTTTGGAGAGTTTAAACAATTTTATTCAGAGGTTATAATATAGAATTTGTGCAAAAATGTAAAAGAGAGTTTATTAATTACTAGATGGGCCATTAAAGCCATGTTTTTCCTCTTATGTAAGTGGTAGTTGTTTAGTTAGACTAACCATTCTTCTGAGGGCTGAACACATGTTTGGTTTTTACTGTTTATTTTATATTTATATTTACAGTTTTAAATTCCAATAATAAGTAACAGAAAACTACTGATTCTGTATTCATCTTAATGTCATTTTAAGGTAATTACTAGAAAATATTTGAGATATTGACCTAAAATTTGGTATAATGTTTGAGGTGGGAATAAAGGCTATATTACTCACTAAATTGATGAAGTATTTTTAATTGTCTTTATTTTTAGTTTGATAATTGTTAGTTGTAAATCCTGTTTAAACAGTTATTAAAACAGTACTATTACAATAAAAATTCTTATTAACAAAGTTCCCAAATCACAGTCAGTGGTACATTTATTTCAGCTAGTTTTTGTTATTGGCCGACTTTGTGTACATAGGATAATTTATCCCCTCGTTGACTCGTTTTAGCAGGATTTATAGAAAAGTGAAGTAGATTTTTGAGTATTCATAAATATCATTAGAGTGTCTTCATTAACCTCAGAGTTACTTTTGGTATTTTAAAAAGTAATATTTGCCAGTCAAATGAACTATCATTTTATGTCTTCTATTTAGTACTTTTATAACATACACAGGGTCTTCAAAAGTTTCATTGAAGAATTTGTATTATCTTTTGATTCTGTTTTTTTTATGAATTTTTGAAGTAGTAGAGGTATTTGTAATAGCATGAAAAAGAAGTGTTACTACATTAAAACAATTTAAAGAAAATTTTTAAAATTTAAAATTCATCCCTGTGTAAAATCCTGCCATTCTAACATACAAACTGCATTATTTTTTTCCATTTTCTCTTCCAGGCTTTATTAATATTTAGTATAATGTAATTTTAAGGAAGATGAAAATAAAGTCAAGTCAGAGGTGAATTACTATGTACAGATACAAGAAAATTTCAAATTGGAATGGTTAGCCCTGTTTCATGTAGCATACCAGTAACATCCAAAAACTAGACTTTTGATTAAATTTCGTGACAATTTTGTTTTTAAACCTTAGTTTGCTTTCTTCATTCTACAGCCAGATTTTCTTGTTGTCACAAGGACAAATTGTGTTGGTTCCTTCTTTAAACCCAAGAGGCAGCAAAATGAGATGTAATGGATGGGCTGTGGTATCCAAGACTTGGGTTCAGATTCTTGGTCTGTTGTGTATTATTCATCCTCTGGGAGCCTTATGTTCCTCCTCTGTAAAATGGCAGTAATCTTATTTCAAGGGGCTTCTTGTGAGGATTAAAGGAGAGAATATATGTGCAAAGTGTTTTGAGTAAAGTGGGCTACCCACTGATATCATTGTTAATAAATAATTTTGAATTTTATTTTGGCAAGTATATTCCACGGAACAGTGATTTTGGAGGGTCTTTTAAAATTCTTTTAAACAGCAATAAATAAGGCAGGTGTAAAACAAGATGATGTACATATTTTGAATATGGTGGAAATCTTCCATACCAACTTGATTTCATAGGTAGTAGAAAATTAGCAAATAGACCATAGTTAAGTCTAAGAAAGCAAAAGATGCCCATATATTCAGATATATTTTTGCCTGGTTACTTGTATTAATAGTTATATGGGACTGGCTGGTTAGGTCAGTTAATTAGAGTGAGATGTTGTAACACCAAGAAAGTCAAGGGTTGGGATCCCCATACTGGCCAGCTTCCTCCACCCCCCCCCCCCCCAAAAAAGTTATATGTCTGTTTAGTCTGGAAAGGCAGATGGTATGGTAGAAACAATGGCCTTTGCAACGGGATAGACCTGTATTCAGATGCCTACCTTTACTGTTGAATATTTTGTATGACAGCTTTTCAAGCCTGCTTCCTCATCCTTGCAGGGGTTCTGTGAAAATTAAACAGGTAATATGTGTGAAGTGCCTAGTACAGTGCTTTTCACGTAATAGTTAAGAGTTTCATTTCCTTTATATTAGTATTGTATGTCACTCTCCATTTTTTGGATGACTTTGACACTGTTTTTTAAGTTAAGTAATATAACTTTTTTGTGATGCTGCAGTGCTTCTTATAAATGCCTGAAATTATCAATGTAATGCTTGAGAAGGTAAAATGGGTTCAAGGTTAGTTTTTGCTTTCATCTGTGCTGTATCATTGAGCTCTAAAACGTAATATGAGTTATTAGCAAATGAGTACTTTTGCATTCACATCAAACTAGTCGTGATCATTGTGTGTATTAGTGTTATAAAAACGTGAATCCTGGGTATTTGTAGATCCTGCTACCAAGTCTTTAGATAGTATAATTTAAAAGTTATCCCTTCTGGGAATTCAAGATCTCAAGATCTAGGAAATGGAATATGAGGGTACTTCAAAAAGTTTGTGGACAGATTTGGGTTATCTTTTAATTATATTTTTCCACAAACTTTTTGAAATACCCTTGTATTAGGGATAGCGCTTTTAGGTAATAGAAGGCTCTATTTAAAAAAGAATAATTTTACTTAATTTTGAGAGCACAAAAGGATATACAGTAAAAAGTTAGTTTTCTTCCCTTTCCTGTCTCAATTCCCTTCCCCAGAGGAAACCACCATTAATCATTTTCTAGTGTATCCTTTGAGAGATTTCCCAAGGAAGATTATCTTGAGTCTGGATTCTAAAGCTGTTGAACACAGTGGTAAAAATCTCCTGTTGTATATTCACTCTAAAAGGTAAAAATACCTGTAACAGTGAAAAGATTTTTAACCTTTTAAATTGTCTTCCTACTTTATGTCAGGTATTAGGGATATAGTGATGACTAAAACAGATACAGACTCTGCCCTTATGGTGCCTAATACTCTAATAGGGAAGACAGACATAAGAAATAAAATTTTGGTTACAAACTGTAATCAGTGCCATGAAGGAAAAGTTCAGGGTGCTATGACAGCATGTAGCAGAGACAAGACCTGGAGGGGTGGGGAGATACAAAAGATGATTGAAGAACTTTGGAGAAAGCCAGTGTGTCTAGGGCAAGGAAAGGTTGCTGGAGAGCTGCCCTAAAAGAGTCAGGGCAAGAGCAGGTCAGTCTTTTGTGTATGCTAAGTCAGGTTTTTGGTTTTATCTTAAGAGCAATGGGAGGACATTGAAATGCTGTAAACGAGTGAATATTGTGATTAAATTTGTCTTTTAAAAACATTACATCATCTGCTCTGTGGAGAACAGGTGGGGGGCAGAAACAGGGGTAGGGGAAAAAAATAGAGTTGTTAGGAGGCTATGATCCAGAGAAAGAGGGTTGTTGTAATAAAAGTAGAAAGAAATGGATAGATTTGAGAAAGATTTGAAAGGTGGAATAATGAAGACTTGAATGATTCTATATGAGAGTGAAGTATCATGGATGACTCAGATTTCAGTGGATGATGATGCCATTCACTGAGGGAACACTGGAAGAAAACCATGTTTTGAGTGTCTGAGATTGTAAGTTTAGATTTGGACATGTTGAGTATGAGGTACCTTTGAGACATCTCAGTTGAGATGTTGAGTAAGCAATTGTATAGAGTCTGGAAATTGGAAGAGAGGCCTGGGTTAGAGAAAAATTTTAAAGTCCAGGGCTTATGGAAGTTAATTGTTGTCGTGGGATGTGTTAGAGGTCTAGGACAGTGATTCTTGAACTCTTTAGTCCCAAGACTTCTTTATGCTCTTAAAAACTATGGTAGACCCTAAAGTACCTTTGTTTATCTTGGTTATGTCTGTTGCTACTTACCATATTCAAATTAAAAATGGGAAGTTTAAAAAATGTATTCATTGAGTTATTTAAAACTATTAATCCCCTTACATGTTAACATGAATATATTTTTGTGAAAAATAACCTTTTTAAATAAAATATTTGGGAGAAGAGTGGCATTAATTATATTTTTCTCTTTAAAGTCTGACTTAATGGAAGATAGCTGGATTCTTATATCTGCTTCTGCATTCAGTCTGCTGCATTATGTTGTTTTGATTGAAATACTGTATATGAAAAAAAAAATCATCCTCCACAGGTGTAATTGGAAAAGAGGGGAATATTATAATAATTTTTTTTACATAATTATCGGTATTTTTTGATAACATACCGAAACTCAACAAGTGACTTTCTCAAGAGTCAGTTATGTGGATTCTGATATCAATGAAGTTTTCATACTCTGTTACATTAAAATACATTGGTCTATTGTACTTTTGAGTGGATGTTTAACCCATATTTAATTTTGTAAAGTCATGTATTGGTCATTTTGAAAATATTGGCCCACTGAGTTATACAGGTATTCCAAATGTTGACATGTCATTTTACTGTATCAAAAAAACTTGTATTTGTTAATGTGACTACTGATCTCATCAGAAAAGTCTTTTAAGTACTGGGAAGCTGTCGAGCTCATGGTGACAAATACAAGTTTTCCAAAATTGTAATTTTTGCTCGAAAGCTTGCATGTAGTCATTGACAGCAAATACTATAAGTTGTTTTCTGTGAAGTGAAAGGTACACTTCATTAATTTTTGAGAAAATGTTTGCCGAATATCCAAGTCTGAGTAATCACAGTTTGTCCAGTGTTCTTTCACGTAAAAATGGTGTTGGAAGAAAAAAGTGGCTAGTTCAGCTCTCAAATAGTTGAGTTGTACAAGTACTTTTCCTTAAGACACCCATCATTTCAGTTTGCAGAAATGCTTTATGCTTACTTTGTATTTCCTTAAGCAGAATATATTAAAAAGATGTATGTACAAGAGTTGAGTTTAGTAAAATTAGTATTTCTGTTGCTTCATCAAGGTTGTTCTTTGGCAAAACTGTCTTTTTTTTTCTTTCATGCCAGTGCTAGGCAGTGAAGAATACAATTACTAGTAGTATAGTTTAATGCTACTACCTTGATTTATGGTAGAGCACCAACAGTTTTATCCACCATTCCTTTTGCATCATTAGTGTACATGTAAACACAGGAAAGAAAGTAATTCAAAAGAAAGGGCAATTGTGTTGAATACTAGTGAGAGCTTGGGTAGGGTGAAGACTTAGTGGTCCTTTGGATTAGCAACATTCTCAAGGTCATTGATCTTAATGAGAGCTGAGTGCAGTGGTGGTAAGGGGCAGATTTGAATAAACTGGGAGTGAATGAGACAAGAAGTGGAGAAAGAATGAGTGGAAACTTATTTAGAGAAGTTGGATTGGAAAAGGACTAGGGCTTTTTCTTTTCAAGGTCGTAGAGAGAGGAGAGAGAATGAATAATCCATAGTGTAAGGATTCTGAAAAACTGGAAGAGAATTGGCTTTTGTCTAGAGCAGTGCTTCTTAAACTTTAATGTGCCTAATGAGAATTACCTGGGGATCTTGTTAAGCTGCATATTCTGATTCAGTTGGTCTGGTGTGAAGCCTGATATTCTGCCTTTCACAGATAATGAAGAAGTGTTTGGTCAGAAAATCCCATACTGAGTAGCAAAGCTCTGATCCACTGGTGGAGTGATTGGTTTTAGGTACAAAGAGATACACTCCCTTTGTTGTAACAAAGGTAAAGTGGAGAGATTAGGTTTGATGCTAAAAATTGAAAGGATTTCAGTCTAGTGACTTCTGTTTTCTCCCTGAAGTAGGAGATTAAAAAGAATGGTACTATCTAGAATTGGTGTAAGAAAATTCGTATGTGCATATAGTGCTAGGAGCCTCGTAAGAGATACCTCTTCCTCTAAGTTAACTGAAGTCTTGAAATAATTTGATTTTACCACTCCCTTTTATAAAATCTTTTGAGTACTTAATGGGTCCTCCTACATTCTTACACATACATACTGCTACCACTTTACTATACTTTGAGTCTTCCACTAAACTGTGAGCTCATCATTTATTTTCCTATTTGCTAAGCATAGTGCCTGGCACACAAATAGCTAATATGCAGATATTGAATAAATTGAAGAAATTCTTAATATTGGACCTGTTTTCCACTTATGCCTAAAATGCCTATGGAAAGTATTTCCGATGTCATGAAACTGATTGGAAGTAGGCAGAAGGAAGAGTGTTCTGTTCTTCTCTGTAGCTGAAACAGTGATAGGATAGCATCAATATGTACTTCTCCCATCCCCCTTGTATTTTCCATATTGAGCCCTGTTTTCTTCTACCCAATGCCAGAGTAATAGGGAAGTGAAATTACTTTTGTTGATTAGCCCTGGACAGGAATGTTCATTAATATATCTAATACATATAATTCTGAAAAGTTTTTTTTTTTTTTTGGACTGGTAAGGGGATCACAACCCTCGGCACGGTGTGGTCTGCACCACGCTCAGCCAGTGAGCGCACCGGCCATCCCTATATAGGATCCGAACCCGCGGCCTCGGGCGCTACCGGCACCGCACTCTCCCGAGTGAGCCACGGGGCTGGCCCCTGAAAAGTTTAATAAATGAATTTCTATAAGCAGACAGCAACTGTCTTTTCAGTGGATAGCAGAGAGAAGTGCTGGAATGAGAAATGTTCTCTGTCAGGGTTCTTAACCTGGGACTGAGGAGGGTTTATAGATGATGAACTTCAGGAAGAAGAATCAAAGTGTCTGTCACCTAAAAAATGTAAAAAATACAACAACACTATTCTAGTTGCAACAGGAAAAATGCAATGAAAATTTATGGAGATAAGTTTAACTCCTGGCATTTTTCTATATATCTATGACATTGTGTTTTATAGCAATTTGTTGTATATTTTGCATACTTATTGATTGTCTCATTAGATCTTTGAGTTCCTCAGAGTTCAGCAGTCTGTCTTGCTCATCTTTGTATCCTACCCCCAACACCCAGCACAGTAGAGTTGTCCCTTGCTGTTTGTGGGTTCTGTATCGGGGATTCAACCAACTGAGGATAGAAAATATTTGGAAGAAAAACCAATAAAAATAACAATATAACAATAAAAAATAATGCAAATAAAAAACCAATACAGTGTAACAGCTTTTTACATAGCATTCACATTGTAATCTAGAGGCAATTTAAAGTGTAGGGGAGGATGTGTGTAGGTTATATGCAAATACTATGCCTTTTTATCTAAGGGACTTGAGCATCTGTGGATTTGGGTACCTGCAGGAGGTCCTGGAACTACTCCCTCATAGATACCAAGAGATGACTGTACTTGGCACAAAAAGACATTCAATAAATATGTGTTGAGTGAATTGCAGTCAGTTTGTATGTGTCTGTGTGTGAGAAAGGCAAGCTTAGGGCCGGCCCCCTGGCTCACTCCGGTGAGTGCGGCTCTGGTAGCGCTGAGGCCACGGGTTCGGATCCTATATAGGAACAGCGGGTGCGCTCACTGGCTGAGCGTGGTGCAGACAACACCATGCCGAGGGTTACGAACCCCTTACCAGTCAGGAAAAAAAAAAAAAAAAAAAAAGGCAAGCTTAAATATTGGAATTGGACTTATTCCCTTTTGCTTTGAGAGGGAAAGCCTTATTTAAACTGCTGTATATCAAGAGTTATTTTTAGCTGAGCAATACAAAGTCAAGGCTGGGAGCAGAGGCAAACATGGAATAAAAAATGAGATGGATCAAACAATGTTATTTATTATTTTCAAGAAACCAGATTTATTCGTCTTTTTCAGTTAAAATGTGTTTTACTTTATTTTATAAAGGAAGTACTCAATTTACAGATCGTATTCAATAAAATGTATGTACTGTAGATAACGTTATTTACTTTAAAAAAAAAAGTTTAATTTCCTCATGTCAGTCTTCTGAAATCTTGGCCCAACTCCAGGTGATATAATCTGGAAAAAGCATATGGTAGTCCTAGTACATAAAATATTACAGTTCCCAGGGAAATGCTTTCTCTTTGGAATCTCATGAAACTTTCTTTGTTCTTGTTTTAAGATACTTATCTCTACTTCCATCAGGGAAAGATACTGACTTCATTGCAGGTAGCATTTTGGAAACCAGTGCTTAAATCTGGAGTCATCTGAAGATTCTTCTTAATCTCATTTGTGTGGTTTACTAGTCTGACAGGAATTTTGTATAGACTGATTGATATTAAAGTTTCCTAATTAGGCTACCTGTTGGTCTGTAAATTGGTATTGTAGTATAGTACTGGGTTTATTATATAAAAATAATTTTTACCTGTAATGTAAGAGGTAAATATTTAGCAAGTTTAAAGTTTTGAGTAACTGACTTCTGGTCAAGATGGCAGAATAGATGGTCCCCAAAGTCACTCTCTCCCACAAATCAACCAATTTACAACTATTAAAAAGCAATGACAGCCAAGCTGGGGCCGCTAGAGCTCAGGGGAAGAGGAGAGACCTACGGAGTGCATGAAGGCAGGAGAAGCCACGATGAGAAAGAAACTGCTCCATTCATTTAGAGCCCAGTCTGCTTCAAGGCTGGAGCTGGCAAAAGCCGCAGCTGTGCCCTTCAGATGGAGTTGCTTGGAGTCTACAGGGGAGAAGAGGGCCTTGGTGGTCCCAGGCCGGCAAGAATATTAATAGGGTTCCCGTGAACCCACATAGGAGCGAGGAGCCACTCAGAGGCCAGTGAGTCACCGCAAGGGACCGGAGTGTGGCCTGTCTCATGGGAAGTATTTAGAGCACAGGCAGTAGGGGAGAGGGGCCTACCATGAGAACACTGGGGCACAGTAAGGACAGCTGATCTGCCCCTCAACCAGTGCAGGACCACTCAGTGGAGACTGGTCAGGAATATGGAACTGCAGGGGGTGCAGTTTGCTGAAAAGACTCGGGCCCAGACCAGAGTTCCTTTACAACCCAGGTGTACCAAATCTCTGAAGTCACAGAAGTACCTATAAAGTCAACCATTAAACCTGAGCTGCACAAAAAACCTTCCCCAGGGAATCAGCAGCAAAGCAACAATTTAGCTCAACCACAGAGCTCAAGTACTGGTCCCCACAGGAAGTTCCCCCATTTTAAAAGTAAGCAAAGGACAACAAATTAGTTCCAGTGCAGAGTTTCAGTGGTAGGAACAGGAAATAATCCAACACAGAACTGAAAGAAAAAACAAAATATCCATAGACCAGAGACAAAACTTGATATTAACTAGTAATGGTCTCACATCACCAAAGAACACTTATAAAACCTAGAAGGACTGGAAGTCCCCTGGGAGACCAAGCCAGGGATGAGGGAGGGCTGGGGGCCTCAGCCATGCCCCCTGACACTTGCAACCAGTCCTGAGGGTGGGAGGTCCTAGGGCCTTAGCCACCAGCACCCGCCCCCTGCCACGCAACCAGCCCAGTGATGAACAAGCCACTGCTGGAAGCCCCCTGGTCTCCTGTGCAGGAATGGGGGGGGGTGCCACAGGCGTCAACCCCACCCCTCCTCCTTCCTCCTTCTCTCACCCTATTTCCTTCCCTTTTCCCTTTCCCGCTCCCCCCAACTGCTCCGCAACATCATGGAATGTAAAATAAATAAATAAATTTAATTTAATTTAAAAAAATTTTTGAGTTAACTGTAATTCTTTACAAGATTTTGTCCCATAGATGTATAATTTTAACATTATTCAGGAAGGGTTGTGATTATTTTATGTGTGATATTTAATTTTTTGAAAATTTATTTAAATTACATATGGTAAGGTTTGTTTTTTTTTATTTGTACAGTTCTATGAGTGGTGTAACCACCATCACAGTTGAAATTCAGAACAATTTCTATCATTGTTTATATAGTGGTAAAACTTTTCTTTTTCCATTACCCCAAAACATTTTCTAGTGTGTCCGTTTGAAGGCAAACCTTTGCTCCACCCTAGTGCCTGGCAACCAGTGGTCTGTTCTCTATTGCTATAGTTTTTCTACTTTTCCAGAATGTTGTGTAAATGGTATCATACATATAGTATGTAGCCTTTTGAGTTTCTTTCACTTAGCATATTGCATTTGGGATTCATTTCCATTGCTGTGCATATCAATAGTTTCTTCCCTTTAATTGCTAGGTAAATTACATTTTATGGATGTATCAAGGTTGATTTATCCTTAATCTGAAGGACATTTGGGTTTTTCCAGTTTTGGTGATTATGACCAAAGCTGCTGTAAATATTGGCATACAGATTTTTATGTTAACCTGAGTTTTCATTTATTCTGAAATTATTAGATATAAATTTGAAAAGATGTACAATTAGGAAAACTGATTTCACTAATTCATATTGAAATGCAAAGGACTTAGACTAGCCAAAACAACTTCGATAAAGAACAAAGTTGGAGAACTAATGCTGCTATATTTCAGTAATTATTATACAGCTACGGTAACAGACAGTGTGATATTGGTGTAAAGAAAGACAAGTAGATCAGTGGAAGAAAATAGGAAGTTTAGAAATAGACTCACATACCTTGAAGTTGATACGACAAGCAAACAGAAAGGCCATTGTTGGGTGGGAGGGGGGAGAGGGAGGAGGGAGGGGAGTTTTGGTAATGGGCCACAATAATCAACCACATTGTATATCGACAAAATAAAATTAAGGAAAAAAAAAAGAAATAGACTCATATATGGACAAACTTATTTTGATAAAGGTACAATGGCAGTTCAGTGGAAAAAGGATAGTTTTTTTCAGGGTGCTAGAGCAATTGGATATTCATATGCAAAAAAAATTGAACTTTAATCCATACCTCAAACCACATGCGAAAACAAACTCAAAATAATTATAGACCTAAATGTAAAACCTGAAACTACAAGAAGAATACATAGGAGGAAACCTTTCTGACCTTGGGTTAGGCAAATATTTCTTTAGGTAAACACCAAAGCACAATCCATAAGTGAATAAATTTATATGTTTGAAGCCTTTTACTACTAATTCAGTTTTTTTAATAGATGTAGGACTATTTAGGTTATCTAATTATTCTTGAATGAGTTTCGGTAGAATGTCTTTTAAAGAATTAGTCTATTTAGGGCTGGCTGGTTAGCTCAGTTGGTTAGAATGTGGTATTGTAACACCAATGTGAAGGGTTTGGATCCCCATACTGGCCAGCCACCAAAAAAAAAAAATTAGTCTACTTAATGTACATTATATATTTATGGGCCTACAGTTGTTTGTGACATTTCCTTTTGTCCTTTTGATTTTGGTTTCATTCATTTTCTGTATTGTTTTTCTGTTTTAAGTTTTATTGATTTTTGCTATTATTTCTGCTTTGGTTTTGGGTTTAATTGGCTTTTCTTATTTCTAGTTTCTGAGGTGGAAGCTGAGGTTGCTGATTTGAGATCTTAAGCATTTGATGTCATAAATTTCTCTTTACATAGTACTTTAGTTGTATTCTACAAATTTTGATGTTGTATATTCATTTTCATTGTTCATTTGTATTGAGATTTTGTAATTGGCTTTTTAGTTCCAAACAAATACTATTAACCTACATTTAAGTTGAGGACTATTGTTAGGAATCCTATAATAGAGTTAAAAAAATTTTTTTTAAAGAAAATTTTTTTAAGAATTGTGTGTAATGTGATGATTATATCTCCTATTTTCACTTGAATAGTGTGTCTTTTGTTGTTGTTGTTGTTTTCTTTGTTTTTGGTGGCTGCGTGGTATGGGGATCTAAACTCTTTGACATTGGTGTTACAACACCACTCTCCACCTGAGTGAGCTAATCGGCCAGCCCTGAAAAGTATGTCTTTATAATCACTTAAAATTTTTATCATTTCAAGGGTTCTAGTGAGTTAACTAGTGATGATACCAAATTTTTGGAATGTTTCTTGAATTGCAAAACAGTCCACTGACTTAAGAAGAATTTCTCTTCTATGGAAACTGAATTATCTGTTATTCAAGTTACATTGTTTACCTTAGATAATTTTGACCTATCTTGAGTTCATATGCTATAATTTCATATAGTGAAAATTTATTTGCTATGCTAGTTCATCACAATAAAAATTAATAGGTATACCAAGGGGAAATAATATCTATTCAAGCCATTAAGATAAAAAGGAAATTTATGTTCTTTGTTTTAAAAACCTGATTTATAAGCAACTGAATTTATAACAGAATAAACTTTTGAGCATATTGACTCCATTATGTAAATATTGTTAACTTGAGGTCTCTAAATACATTAACTTTGAGTTAACTTTCAAAGATTTTTTATGTAAATCCTTTTGCTAATACATATCATGTAAAATAAAGGATAGTTATATACATGTTATATTACGTTTTAAATAAAATAAAAATTATATACAGGCTAAGTATTCCTAATCTGAAAATTCGAAATCCAGAATGCTCCAAAATCTGAAACTTTTCGAGTGCCACCATGACACTACAAGTGGAAAATTTCACATCTGATCTTGTGATGGGTTGTAGTCAAAACTTTGTTTCGTGTACAAAATTATTTAAAATAATGTTATAAAATTACCTTTAGGCTATGTGTGTAAGGTGTATATGAAGCATAAATAAATTTCGTGTTTATACTTGGGTCCCATCCCCAAGATATCTCATTATGTATATGCACATATTCCAAGCATTTTGGATAAGGGATATTCAACCTATAAATGAAATATTAAACCTATAGTGGTTGCTAGAAGATTGATGAGTTTTACATAGAATTTCTTGCTTTGTTTTTAGGGATCTGACTTGGTCTTTAACCTTTTTTATATAAAAAGTAAATTTTAGTTATTTTTTCTGTTAGTGAAATGATTTTCAAGAATTCAACCATAAAGCCATGAACTATTTGCCTTAAATTGATTGCTCTATTAAAGTGACATTCACGCAAATGAAATGGGTCTAATCTATCTCCCCACTTCCAATTTTCTTTTGGATTAGCAGTTAATGTATTTATAATAATGACTAATAGTAATGTGAATTTTTATTGGCAAAAATCACAGAAAGAAAATCGTTATCATATCACTAGTTTAATAGGAATGTAGAAGACTTACTTTGGTTCTCTTTAAAACCTAAATGCAAAATTAGTGATTTTACATATATAGTTGACTGTTGAACAACACTGGTTTGAACTATACCAATCCAGTTTTATGCAGATTTATTTCAGTAAATATACATACGGTATTGTAAGTGTATTTTCTCTTTCTTATGATTTTCTTAATAACAATTCCTTTTCTCTAGCTACTTTATTGCAAGAACACAGTATATAATACATATAATACAAAATTGGTGTTAATCAACTATTTGTGTTATTAGTAATGCTTCTGGTCAAGAGTAGGCTATGAGTAGTTAAGTTTTTGGAGGTTCACAGTTGTACTAGGATTTTCAACTGCACAGGGGGTTGGTGTTCCTAAACACTGCATTGTTTGAGGGTCAACTGTATATATGAATACTCCTTCAATACCTTCTCCATGTTGAAAAAGTAACTCAAGAGTTAGAAAAACAATTTTTTTCCTGTTAATAGCCAAAAATATAAGAGATGTTTTGTACTTTACCGTTAAAAAGTTCATGAAGCAGGTTTTTATTATACCTGGCATAAAATAAGCTCCTATGTATGCTGACCATCTTTATATTTCTCTTAGGAATAAAATTGATCACAATTAAAATTTGAGACCCTATGAAGTTAGAACTTTCTGGGGTTTTGTTTGTTTGCTTTAAACTGGCTTTTTAAACCATACTTGTTCAAGAGATTCTTCACATTTTGGGGACACAGCCAGGACCATCATTATTCCTCAAGTTAGCAAATACTACATTTGCCCCATGAAATGTAGAATGTTTATACTAAACGTTTCTTATAAATTTTCTTTTATTTTGGTTTTGTCTTAAATTTTATTTTTCGATGTGCAGTTTTGTACTGGATAAAATAGATGAATAATTTTCTTTTTAACATAAATCTTAGGGTAATCTCTTCTTGTCATTTGATGCATGGACTGTCAACTTTGACATTTATACTTTATTCAAAAGCTACTGTTTTCTGGGGCCGGCCCGTGGCTCACTCGGGGGAGTGTGGTGCTGATAACATGAAGGCCACGGGTTCGGATCCCATATAGGGATGGCCGGTTAGCTCACTGGGTAAGTGTGGTGCTGACAACACCAAGTCAAGGGTTAAGATCCCCTTACCAGTCATCTTTAAAAAAAAGCTACTGTTTTCTAAAGAAAAAAAAAAACTTTTTTAGACTATTGTTCCTTTGTAGTATTAATACTTACACAGTCTCTTCTCATCTGTTCCATTTACCACATATGCAAATGTAGAGAATAACAATAATGCTTAAAATTCTGATATGCTAGGCCATCTTCTGATTTTACCTGAGGGCTAGGGGACTAGCTCCTGTAACCTAGCCTCAAAGCATTTCATTCCTGACTTAGGAAAATTACAAGTGACTACATGTCATAGGTTGCCAGTGTTGTTGGCTAATGAAAACCACCTATTTAATCAATGATTGTTTGGTCATTGAATGAAAGAGGTCTTCCAAAATCTTTTTTAATACAATTTTTGCTGCTGGACCCCTTAAGTCAAGAATCATCTAAGCAGGTATTAAATAGTAGAGTTAGAGATAGTTTGACTTTCGTTCAGATATTTTTTAAAGCTACCAATGGTACGGGAAGCACTCACTTGAATCCACTAAAAATGGAGGAAAATAATTCCACTAACGTGTTGAGAATATTACCTTTTCTGTTATCTGTAGCTTATAGTTTAGTGTTTGTAGAGAAGTTAGAATAATGTATTTGATGTCACATAACTGATATTTCTACTTAGTGTAAATTATGATCTTCATATTTTAAGTATTAATAAAATATAGGGAGCATTATTGATATCTCACAAATTCTGTTTTTGATGAAACTATCTTATGCAGGTTTATGTAACAGGCATCAGACTATTCAAGGGGATGAAGAGGAGCTAAAGTTAGTTAGTTCAACATGGTGCCACATACTGAGCTAAGTGTTTAATGTATATGGTTTCATAACAATCTGTGTACTTCATAACAATCATATTAGTAGGTATTGTTCAGGTATTATCTTTGCTTTTACAAATGAGGAAGCAAGCCTCAGAAAAGTCACACAGCCACTATTCTGTTTTACCCTGGTCTTTTAGACCTAAAATCACTGCTTGTAAAACATGAATTGAACAATGTCCCTGGCCTTCAGGGATTATTATGTAAATAAGGAAGTAAAATAATACTTTAAACAGTGTATGCTGGTTTTATGAGGTTTTAGAAACATGAAAGTACTGCTTAACTATTTGGGGAGCTTAGGGAAGATTTTACAGAGCAGTTGGTGTTTGAGCTGTATAGTGAATAAGAATTTTTTAATTTTTATTTTTTGGCAGCTGGCTGGTATGGGGGTCCAAACCCTTGATCTTGGTGTTATAATACCATGTTCTAACCAACTGAGCTAACCAGCCAGCCCTACTTTTTTTTTTGTGTGTGTGTGTGTGTGTGTGTGTGTGATTCTTTTTGGCATCTGGCAGGTACAGGGATTGCACCCTGGACCTTAATGTTGTCAGCACAACACTCTAACCAGGCTGAGCTAACTGGCCAGCCCCTATTTTGTTAGTATTTTGGTGTTAAGGATTTAGTAATCCAAGGTGTAATATGATTTCTTTCACTACAGATGTCCTCCTCGCACTTTCTTACCAGCCCTCTGCAAAATTTTTCTTGATGAAAGTGCTCCAGACAATGTCTTAGAAGTGACAGCTCGTGCTATAACATACTACCTGGATGTATCTGCAGAATGCACCCGAAGGATTGTTGGGGTAGATGGAGCTATAAAAGCACTTTGTAATCGTTTGGTTGTAGTTGAACTTAACAACAGGACTAGCAGAGACTTAGCTGAACAATGTGTAAAGGTAAGTAGTATTTATTGGCCCACTTGAATATCACTTAGAGAATAAAAAATATATTTTTCTAAAAAAAATAAAATTCTTTCTATCATCATTCTTACTTTATTGAGAGTGGTTGAGAACAGTGGAAATCACATACCTTGTGGGACCAAAGGAGGTCCCATAGGTAGGACTTGGGAAAAGAAATCTTCTCTTTGAAGGGAAATTGTAGGTCACTGATAAGTTCTTCTGTACTGCTTCAGTTTTCTTCGGTTCCTGGTAGCCACTAACACTGAGATAGGTTATCCTTTTTCTTACCCAAAATGATTTTGTATGAAAATAATAACAATCACCAACACAACTAACACTGACCATCAGTGGCAGGCATTATTCTAAGCACTTTAAGTGTATTAACTTTTTTAATCTTCATGACAACTCTGTATGAGGTAGGTGCCATTAATACCATCATTTCTATTTTACAGATAAAAAATAGTCAGTTATACCAAGGTTAAGTAACTTGCTTGGGTGTTATGCAAGTAGTGAGTGGCAGAGCCAAGATTTTATTTTATTTATTTATTTATTTATTAATTTTTGACTTTATTTATTTTTTTATTTTTATTTCTATTTTATTTTATTATTATTATTATTATTTTAACTTTTATTTTGTCGATATACATTGTGGTTGATTATTGTTGCCCCTTACCAAAACCTCCCTCCCTCCTCCCTCTCCTCCCTCCTTCCCAACAATGTCCTTTCTGTTTGCTTGTCGTATCAACTTCAAGTAATTGTGGTTGTTATATCTTCTCCCCCCCCCTCCGGTTTTCTTTTGTGTGTGTGTGTGTGTGTGAATTTATATATTAATTTTTAGCTCCCACCAATGAGTGAGAACATGTGGTAATTTCTCTTTCTGTGCCTGACTCGTTTCACTTAATATAATTCTCTCAAGGTCCATCCATGTTGTTGCAAATGGCAGTATTTCATTCGTTTTTATAGCTGAGTAGTATTCCATTGTGTAGATGTACCACATTTTCCGTATCCACTCATCCGATGATGGACATTTGGGCTGGTTCCAACTCTGAGAGCCAAGATTTTAAATTAGGCATTTGAAGATTAGGAAGTCTGATTCCAGGGCCCATGGATTTACCTTTTTCCTATACTCCCTTTAGAGTAAGCTGTTTTATTTTATTCCTTGTGGGACTAATTATAAACTTTATGCAAACCTAAAATCACCAGTACTGGGTCAGTGATTTGTTGCAACTGCTTAGTGAACACACTTAGATTTTGCATGTTTCTCTTTTTTATGATTCCTGCTTTACTCTTTTGATTCTTGCTGCTCTGTCATCAGTTCTCAAACTATTTTGTCTCAGGATCTCTTCACAAGTCTTAAATAATTGAGCAACCTTCCAGAGACTTGGTTTATGTAGGTTATATTTATTTATGTTTACTATATTAGAATTTAAAATTGAGAAATTTAAAAATATTAATTTATCGTAAACTCATTACATGTTAACTTACATAACGTTTTTAGTGAAAAATAACTATTTCCAAAGCAAAGAGAAAATTAGTGTGAAGACTGGCATTCTTATGCATTTTGCAAGTCACTTTAAAAACCTCTGGCTTAAAAACCTGTATTCTTATATCTGCTTCTTCATTCAGTCTGGTGCAATATCACACTTCTTGTAGCTTCTGGAAAACTATACCTTACACTCATGAGAGAATGAGAGTGGAAACAAATAGTGTTATAGTATTATTATCAAACCAATTTAACTTCCAGCCTCCTTGAAAATGTCTTAGGGACCTGGGGTGCCTGGACTACACTTTGAGAACTTTCTGCCTCTGTGCCTGTAGATTTATTTCTGTTATACCTGTAGCCTCAGAGGTAAAGGTATCTGTTATCCTGTTTAAGGCTTTTTTTCTCCTCTTATTCCTTTCTTCCACTCCACACATGTAGTTCACGATCAAGTCTTTTTCTATTTATTTCCTTCTGTTTGTCCCTGCTGTTATTTTCTTAGTCAAGCCCTCATCCTCTCTTAAATATTAATGCTTGAATTTTTACATTTGCCCCCAAACTCTCCCTGTACCCATTCACCATACTCTTATTAACTGGAAATCTGATTATTTTATTTCCCTGCTTAAAACATTTTTCTTGCTAAATTTCTGGTATACTTGTAAGATTGATGGACCTTGTTAATATTAACTCTATAGTTGTACCTGAACATCTTAAACATCAACATGATTTAGAAAATAAAAGTTGATTTTTAATGTTTTGATATTTATAGTTTAAGTATGAGGATGATGAATAGCAGTCATAGCTAGTGTTTATCCGACTTTTTTTTTAATGTCTAGGAGCTTACAGGCTTTTCTAAATTACTTGTAGTTCCTTAGCTTGTCATGCATGTTTTACCATCTATACCCAAACTGTCCAATATGGTAGCCATATATGACTAATCAGCACTTCAAATGTGGTTACTTAAATTGAGATGTGTTGTAAGTATAGAATGTACATGCAGTTTTGAAGACAATACTAAAAGAATGTAAAGTATATCAGTAACTTTTTATACTGATTACATGTTCAAGTGATGATGCCTTGGATATATTGGGTTATGTAAAATCTATTATTAAAATTAACTTTATTTTACCTTTTTAAATGTGGCTACTAATAAATGTGGAGCATTATGTTTTCTGTGATTCTGGAAAATTAAAATTAGACTTGCATTCTTTTGTTAATTTTGTTTTACTGTTGTAGGTGTTAGAACTGATATGCACTCGTGAGTCAGGAGCAGTCTTTGAGGCTGGCGGTTTGAATTGTGTGCTTACCTTCATTCGTGACAGCGGACACCTTGTTCATAAAGATACCTTGCATTCTGCCATGGCTGTAGTATCAAGACTCTGTGGCAAAATGGAGCCTCAAGATTCTTCTTTAGAAATTTGTGTAGAGTCTCTGTCTAGTTTATTAAAACATGAAGATCATCAGGTAAATAAACTGCTGTTGTATACTTTTTTTTCAAGAAGTGATTTTTATAGTGTTCCCAATTTATAACTATGCTACACTTTAATTTGAACTTTTTACTTGATGATGTAGAGGAAATTCTATTTTCTTTTTCATTTGATATCTCTATATGGTATATTAATCTTTTCAGTTTATATTAGGAGATTATCTTGGCAAAAGTTGTACGTAATAGTAGTTAGTATTTTTGAGCTTTTACTGTCCATCTAGATTCTTTATATGTATTATCTCACTTAAGCTGGCACAATGGGATATATTTACCATTATTCTCATTTTACAGATGAGGGAGCTGAGGCCTTCAGCAATTAAGTAACTAGCTGAGGCCTCAAGCAATTAAGTAACTTCCTTATGTCATATGGTTAGCAGAATGTGGAGCCATTATTCAGACATGGACAGATTATATGCTTTATCACTTTGCTTTAGATGCCTTTCTTATAGTGTCAGTATTGCAATAATCAGTACTATCCCTTTTTAGGTTAATTTAATCCATGTGCCTATTGTTTACACCATTAGGTTTCAGATGGAGCTCTGCGATGTTTTGCATCACTTGCTGACCGATTTACCCGTCGTGGTGTTGACCCAGCTCCATTAGCCAAGCATGGATTAACTGAGGAGTTGTTATCTCGAATGGCTGCTGCTGGTGGTACTGTATCAGGACCATCCTCAGCATGCAAACCAGGTCGCAGCACCACAGGAGCCCCTTCCGCAACTGCAGATTCCAAATTGAGTAACCAGGTGTCAACAATTGTAAGTCTACTCTCGACACTTTGCAGAGGCTCTCCAGTAGTAACACACGTAAGAATGTTTTTGAATCTCTGCTTTTTAATCTTTCAGAAAAAATGTTTTTGTAGAATGCCGATATATTAAACTTTCCCCCCATTTTCTTTCTAGGATCTCTTGCGGTCAGAGCTTCCAGATTCAATTGAAAGTGCACTGCAGGGTGATGAAAGATGTGTGCTTGATACCATGCGTTTGGTTGACCTTCTCTTGGTGCTATTGTTTGAAGGACGAAAGGCTTTGCCAAAGTCTAGTGCTGGATCTACAGGCAGAATCCCAGGACTCCGGAGATTGGATAGTTCTGGGGAGCGCTCACATCGGCAGCTTATAGACTGTATTCGAAGTAAAGATACTGATGCACTCATAGATGCAATTGACACAGGAGGTCAGAAAATATTTTTTAAAATATTAAAAGAAAACTGGAATAAGGAATCATATAGGCAATTTCCAGTTTCTAGTTTTTAGACAATAATCTTGGCAATTGTGCCAGATAACTGAGTGGCCAACCCCTTCAGTATTCTCTTTTTTCCCTATGTATACCTGCATAATTATCAGCTGGTGCATGGTAAGACCTGAATAAACGCTAAAACCTGAATTAGTGAAACTTCTCTAGTTTGAAATTGGCCTGTTTTATCGCCTGAAGGAAATGCTGTCAATTCTAGGGTGAATCGCAGATTGAATTTAGGCTGTCGTTTCCTCAAGATTGATGGAAACTGACATGAGTGAATTATAGTAATATATAGTAAATTTTGTAGACTGCTACATGAGGTGATGAGCAAATACAAATTAGTGAAAGATACTTCTGGGTCATCAGCATTGTTCATGTTCTTTGAATTACAGATGTGGAAATTTATTTCCACAGTTATGTTATGAAGCAACTAGTACCCTGTTGTGTTATATATGCAGCGTCGAAAAGTTTGTAGAAAGATCCGTATTTCTTTTAATTCTGTTTTTCCAAGAATTTTTTGAAGTACCTTTGTATTTAGTTTTTTCTTTCCTTATTTCATGTTTATTTTTAAGGGTTAAAGCCTTGTGAATCCTCAATGGTTTAAAAATTTTAGAATACCTCTTTTAGTTGACCTTAGATTTGCTGATTATTTGTTGCTTTATGGTTGACCTAACTATTAAAAACAATCTCTTGGCTTTGTACTTAGTGGCTTATTAATAACGATCTTTAAATGGTTCAAACTTTAGAAAAGTTTAGTATTACTTTATTAGCTTTAAAAATAAGTTTTTTGCTTTTTTTTCCTTCAAACTTTCAGCCTTTGAAGTAAATTTTATGGATGATGTAGGCCAGACTCTATTAAACTGGGCCTCTGCTTTTGGAACTCAGGAAATGGTAAGCTAATAAATAATACTAGTATTTTAGATCAAAGATAGAACTATTAATAAAGCAATATCATAATTCTTTATCATTTTACAGGTAGAATTTCTTTGTGAGAGAGGTGCTGATGTTAATAGAGGTCAAAGGTCATCATCATTACATTATGCTGCATGTTTTGGAAGACCTCAAGTAGCAAAGGTAAAATCCAGGTTTTTATTTTTTTATTTTATTTCATTTTTTGGCAGCCAGTATGGGGATCCAAACCCTTGACCTTGATGTTAAAATCCAGGTTTTAAAATTATTAATTTTTAATATTTACATTAATAATATCTATTGGCGATCTCTCCATATTAGTGTACAGAAAGAACTTTTTTATATCTGTATATTTACCCTGTGTGGATGTACTACAAGTTTATTCAGCCAGTCACCTATTGCCAAACACATGGTTGTTTCTAGTTTCTTTGGCTCTTAGACAAGCAAAGGACTTTGGAGAGTTCTTTTTACAGTTAGAGAATTTGAGGTCCACAGAGGTCAAATGAAAAGGTCAAATCAGATCTTTGATCTAGATCTCTAGAATCTTCCTATTGTTAAGAAATTTGGCATAGTGCAAGGTGAATCCACTCTGAAGGCAGGCACACCTAGATTCACGCTCAAAACAGACCACGTGATCTTGGACAAGTTTCTAAGTTTGATTTACAGTTTTATCTGTAAAATGGGCATATATTTCTAGCAAGAATATTGTGAGAATAAGAAAACATACATGTAAAGCACTTACAGTAGTTAGCACATCTTAGGTGCTCAAATGATAGCTGCCGTTATTGTTACCATTATAATAAAACTTTTGGCAACCGTTCAGTAGCTTTCTAACCTGGGAAAGAGGATTTTTCAAGCTGAAATTCTGTCGGTTTTAATTGGTTAGTTTTGAGAGAGAATGTTGCTTCTAAGGGTGATTAAGTAATATTGAATAAGCAAAGCAGATTTTAGAGTTTCTATTTCAGGTATTTTAAAAGTCAGCCAGTTAATAAAAAATTTTTTTATTGAGGCATTTTCATTAAAGTAAGTAGTCTAAACATGAGATTATGAAAGGTTTAGAGTGATGTCAGTGAAAATAGAGGTGAAGGACAAATATTGATGACTTTTAGTCAAAGAATTAACTTAATAATTGGCTGTATATAGGAAATGGTGAAGTTGATTGCCAGATCACAAAGTAACTAGTACCTCTGTTAAAGTAAAGAAATTGGGAGGAGCAGTTTGATGTAGAAAGTGCTAGGTTCAGAAGGGAACATACTTAATTTGAGGTGATAATAAATAACCCAGTGAAATTAATCTATAATTTTTTTCAGTATAAGTGCAAAGGCAGAGATTTGGTTTGGTACCTGCTTAATTAAGTAATTCTGGAGAATCTTTATATTACAGAGTTGGATATCCAAGAAATAACGTAGTGTTATATTCAAATTAAATGCTTTTCTTCTCTAGACTCTGTTACGGCATGGGGCAAACCCAGATCTGAGGGATGAAGATGGGAAAACTCCGTTAGATAAAGCTCGAGAAAGGGGCCATAGTGAAGTAGTAGCTATTCTTCAGTCTCCAGGTAAGTGGTAAATTCTTTCCTTTTAAGCCATGTGCTATTACTTTTCAGCTTTATTTCCATAGAATAGCTTTTTGTAGACACATTAGCTTTATATAAGTTATCTGTTCCTATGAAGTCAGTTACATGTGTATGTCCTTACATTTGATAAACCTTTAACAGCTTACTATTCTGTGTTCTTTGAGTCTATGACTGCATGATTCCAGAATGACCAAAATCTAAAAAGTTCAAGGGATGTGGGAATGTCAGGTAAAGAATTATTGGGTATTGTGTAGATAAAGTAGCTTGACCAGCTTTTTAAGTTTTCACAGTTGATGAATACAGAGCTTCTCTGAAATAATTTTTGGAATCAAGTGTAGTATTCAAAATTATCTTCTAATTTGTTATTCAGCTACTTGAAGGTACTAATGTTCTTTAGTATTCTTAGAAACACCATCAGTAGGTACATTGTTCTAATTTCAGCTTATTCATTGTTAATTGGAGATAATTATAGTTTGAAGTTGGGTAAATCTTCAGACTTTTTCCTTGAAAGAAAAAATTTCCAAAAAAAGTATTTCTTTGAACAATACTTGTCTGCAGGTGATTGGATGTGTCCAGTTAATAAAGGAGATGATAAGAAAAAGAAAGATACAAACAAAGATGAAGAAGAATGTAATGAGCCCAAGGGAGATCCAGAAATGGCACCCATATACTTGAAAAGGTTATTGCCAGTGTTTGCGCAAACATTTCAGCAAACTATGCTGCCTTCAATAAGGTAGTTATTCATACTATTTATACTTTTAGTTAAATTATAACAATTGTATAGTTTTATTTATCTCCCTTTTCTAGACAGGTTTGAGGATTTTTTTAAACATTAAAAAGATTCGGTAAGAATAAAAATTAGATTGGAAGTGGGAGAAGGAGTTTAGAAAATCAATAGGATTGGTATGTTAGTCCATTTTTGTGTTGCTATAGCAGAATACCTGAGACTAGATAATTTATAAAGAGGTTTATTTGGCTCATAGTTCTGGGACAGCTGTATCTGGCATGGGCCTCAGGTTGCTTCTACTCATGGCAGAAAGCTGCAGGCAGCCGGCAGATACAAGGGGGTGGTGGATGCAGGGTCTTTTATACCAGCTCTCACGGGAATTAATAGAGTGAGAACTCACTCACTACCCCCACCACTGAGGGAGAACATTAATCCATTCATGAGAGATCTACCCCCATGACTCAAACAGCTCCCAGCACTGCCACAGTGGGGATCAGATTTCCACATGAGTTTTGGGGGGACAGCATGTTTGAACTTTTTCAGTTGGATTCTTAACACTTTTTAAAATAGCTCCCTGAATATTAACTCTAGAGAAATTTTGATAAATATAGCAAACACTTTAATGAGCTTTATGGAGGCCTGCTCGTAGGGTTGGTGTGAGATGGCCACTGGAGGAATTACACAGACAAGTGAGAGTTTACTTGCTTATTACACCTTTGCAGGCTAGTAAGGACGTATGTGAGTGACAATACAAGGTAAATGATAGATTAGACATATAATCAGAGTTCTCTAGGCATATATGAGGGTACTTTAAAAAGTTTGTGAAAAAATATAATTAAAAAAATATGAATCTTTCCATGAACTTTTTGAAGTACCCTCATAGATTATGTAACAACTAATTGGGCTGGGCAAATTGGAGAAGATTTTCAAAGGTGAAAGTTAAATTGTGGTTTAAAGGATACTTAAAAGTTTTCTGGGCAGCGTAGGTTTGGAAGCAAGGGTGGGGAACAGTAGTGCAAATGCATAGAGGTATGAGTCCATCTATCAGCAAGTCCTGATGGCTTTCCCTATATAGTGTATCTATAGCCTGACGTTGCTGTCCATCTTTTGCCAGTGCTCTGGTCCAAGTTACCATAGACTGAAGTTTGACTATTGCAGTAGTCTCTTAACTAGTCTTTCTGCTTATTTTCTCTCTTGCCCTTCTACTATCTGTTTGTACATATTATATGAATATAATTATATTTTAAAACCAATTATATATTGCTTTCCAGTTAGAACCCTCCTTAGCTTCTAACTGGCCGTAACTAAAACTCCTTTACCCCCAAGCTTATATGATCTTATATAATCCTCACTTAGCTCTCTAACCTCATTTAGCACTAACTCCTGGCCCATTACCCTTGCACTATGGTAGCCTTCTTTCTATTTTTGGAACACTCCAAATACATCTCTACCTTAGGGCTTTTGTACTTGTTTTTCATATGCTTGAAACTTTCTGTCTCCAGGTTTCTGCATGCTTTCAGATCTCCATTCAATTGTTACATCTGCTAAAATTTGACTACCTAACTTGAATTTATCACTAGAACACCTTTTACATCAATTATGTTTTATTGTCCTTTTAGAGCTTACATTATCTGAAATTTTATTTTTTAAAAAATTTAAAATTTTTTATTGTCCATCTTCCCTTTAGAGTAAGTGCCATGAAAACTGGCCTTTGGTACTGCTATCTTCCTACAAAGGCGGGGAGGTATAGAATAAGGCCTGATGCTTAGGTCCTCCACAGATATTTACTGAATGATTGACTGTGTTTTGTTAGCAATTGCATTATTGATATTAATGGAGTGCAGGATATGTTTGTAAACTTCGTAAATAATGTTAAGAAGGTAGGCTGGATCTTTTTATGACCAGTGAAGGCCTTTGTAGGCCATGTTGATGCATATGGACTTTACCCCACAGTTAAAGAAGGATTTTTAAACACCTGTGAGGAAGTTTGTTTGACACAGTCAGATTTCTGATTTGTAAAGATCATTTCAGCAGCCGGTAGGGAGGACTGGGGGAGAGTGAGAATGGGAACAGATTACTTAAGGGTTCATTGCAATAGGAACTTCAGACAATAGCAGAGGCACTGGATTGCTGGGGATAAATTCAAGAGGTTGGGAAATGGGTTGTATAGGGACTGGTGATCACTTAGACGTGATGGTTGACTACCAGGTTTTTGGCTGAGTAATTGGGAATTTGGTTTCAGTCATTTTAAGTTTAGGAGGTTTGTAGAACATGGAGTTTTGTGATATTCAGCTGCCTCAAATACCAGTATTATGAGTTGACATTAAAAATTTGAGCAATCTGCTTTAATAGGAGAGAAGTGGCAGCAAAATAATTCACTGTGAACATTTAAGAGCTTGGTTTTTAGTTTTTGGCCAAATAGCTACAGAGATGTAGGTGTTAGTGGAGCCACTTTTTTTTTTTTCCTTCTAAACAAAAAACGAACCATCTTAAGAAATGAGCAAGTTCAGTTTTGAACAGTATAATTTGGTCTGAAAATTTTATTTTATTTTATTTTTATTTTTATTAGCATATTCATTGTTACAAATCATACTTATTCTTTATGCCCCTTATCCAGTCTCTCCCCTTCCCCCTCCTCCTCCCATCCCTCCTTCCCTCTTCCCCTGCCCCCTCCCCATTCTAATAACCATAGATTTGTTCTCTCCATCTGATAAAGTTCCTCTGTTGGTTTGTTGCCTAGATGATCTGTCCGGTACTGAGACAGGTGTGATCAAGTCCTCACCTATTATTGTAAATCACATGCTTCTTTTACTCTGGAGTGTGCTTTTGTGGAGAGAGAGAACGTCTTTTTTTTTTGGTCTCCGCTGGTGCCTTTCCTTGTGTCAACGCAGTTGAGAGTCTGTCATGCCATCTGCATGGTAGCTGTGACTGCTGCTATAGAGAATAGCCATTTTGTGGCAGCCATGGCAATTGAGGTGGCTGTGGTGGGTTACCCATGTAAAAATGGTGTTTTTGGTGTGCTCTTTACCTGGTCGAGGCTGGATTCGGCTTCCTCCAGTTCCACACCTCTGGATCCTGGTGGGGCTCGTGGCAGTGGCAGCAGCTTGCCTAGTTGTGGCTGGGTTTGGCTTCTCCTGGCTCCGTGTCTCATGATAAGATGGTGTTGCAGAGCAGTTGGTGGGGAGAAGGGAAGAAGGTGGGGAGAAATAGGGTGGGAAGAGGGATAAGGAGGGGGAGCATGATTGAGGCCCATGGCCCCCTCGTCATTCCGGCAGAGAGACCAGAGGGCTTCCAGTGGCAGCTGGGTCATTGCTGGCTGGATGCAGATGTCAGGGGGATGTGGCTGAAGCCCTTGGCCCCCTCACTGCTCCAGGTTGGGAGCCCAGGGGGCTTCTGGTCCTTCTAGGTTTTATAGGTGTTCTTTGGTGGTGTTAGAACTTTCAGTTCTGTGTTGGATTATTTGCTGTTTCCATCACTTAAACTCTGCACTGAAACTAATTTGTTGTCCTTTGCTTACTTCTAAAATGGGGGAACTTCCTGTGGGGACCAGCACTTAAGCCCTGTAATTGAGCTAAGCTAAATTGCTTCATTGCTGCTGGTTCCCTGGAGAAGGCTTTTTACGCAGCTTGGGTTTTGATTGTTGACCTTATATGTACTTCTGGGTCTCGTGAGGTCTGGTATACCTGGGATGTGTGGAAACTCTGGTCTGGTCCTGAGTCTTTTCAGCAAACTGCATCCCCTGCAGTTCTGTATTCCTGACCAGTCTCCCCTGAGTGGTCCTGCGCTGATTGGAGCACAGATCAGCTGTCCATACTGTGCCCCAATGTTCCTCTGGTGGGCTCGTCTCCCCAACTGCCCATACTCCAAAGTTTCCATGGGGTGGGCTGTATGCTGGTCCCTTGCAGTGACTAACCAGCCTCTTGAGTGGTTCCTTTTTCTGTTTTCTGTGGCTCCTTGCTCCTATGTGGATCCATGGGAACACTGTTAGTGGTCTTGCTGGCCTGGGAGCCACCAAGGCCTTCTTCTCCCCTGGTGCCCCAACCAACTTCATTCAAAGGGCACAGTTGTGGCTTTTGCCTGCTCTTGCTCTGTGTGCTCACTAGGGCCAGCCTTTAAGTGGCTGGGGATCGAAATGGTGGGAGTGATCCTTTCTTTCTCTCATCATGGCTTCTCCTGCCTTCATGAACTCTGTAGGTCTCTCCTCCTCTTCCCTGAGCTCTAGCAGCCCGAGTTTGGCTGTTGTTACTTTTTAATAGTTGTAAATTGGTTTATTTGTGGGAAAGAGTGACTCTGGGGACCATTTATTCCACCATCTTGACCAGAATCCCCTGATCTGAAAATTTTAGAGGACTAGCCATCATGGCAATAAAAGAATCTTGATATATTTGGAGTAAGACTGCTTCATGATAAGAACATCAGAAAATTATAAAGTATGCGACCATATAGCAGAGTTCCCTTATTGGATGGTTGTTTTCTGTCATCCTTTTAAATGTTTGAAGATTGTCTAAACAATTTAAGCTTTAGCGTATTCGATGGTAAATTCTCCCGGGTAGTACTTAACAGACACATTTAATTATGGCTGGGAAGACAGCATATATCTTAACGAGCTCAGATTCTGGAATCAGCTCAAAGTGGGTCCAAATGCTAGCTAGCATTGCCATTTCCTAGACAAATGGCCATGGTAGAGTAATTAACCTCTTGAGCTCAATTGGTTCATCTCTGAGGTGAATATAATTATATGTAATTATAATTCAGGTGTGAGAATAAAAATTAAATGTGTGTTAAATGTTTAGCATAATCCCTAATAGAAGTATTTAAGGAGTGATAGTTTATTTCTTGGAATTATTTAGCAGTATTAAAAACAAGGGGGAATAGGTTGCAACCTAATTTTTTACCATTTCAGATTAAAATTTTGTCAAAAGAGTAAACATAATTCTGATTCAGACGGTTAAAAGAGTGTCTATATATATATTTACATTAGCTATCTGTATTGGCCTATGTACAGTGTCTGTTCAGGAAATAAAAGGCAGACAACAGATTGGTGAAAACTTCAAAACAGGATAGCAGTATCAGTGGTGGAGTATTTTGTAAAAACCTGATGATTCTGTCTGTAAGATATTAGACTGAGGACTTTTCCACTTTGCTTTAGAAGAAAGGCTACATAGAATTTTGAAGTGGTTTGGTAAGTAAACATCTTAGGAGTTAGTGTTGATAACTAGACAAAGGTTGAGTCTACTTTTCAGCCAGTGAAAGATCCCTGACAATCCATTTATTTTTTTAAACAATTAGATTTGAGAGAGAAAAGTAGACATGGATAATGGGGGGAAATTGTTCTTGGATGAGAATGTTAAATAACCTAAATATGTAAATTCTTCCTAAATTAATTTATAGGTTATGCAGTTCTAAAGAAAATAACTGCAGAATTTGTTTTAGAACTTGACAGATCCCAAAGTTCATCTGGAAGAATGAATAGGTGAGATTATGAAAGAAAAATCTGAAAAGCTAGTGTAAACCTTTAGTAATAAAATCTTTATGACAACTAGCAGATGTGTAAATCAGTGGAATAGAATAGCCCCCTAAATATAGCCTATTATATATAGAAATTGAATGTATTATAATAGAGTTTTCTCAGGTCATTTGGAGGAGGGAAGATTATTAAATTGTATTAGAATATTTGCTTTGTAGTTTGATTTTAAAAATCAGCTTAGTCCTTTACCTTATGTTCTAAACCTAAATAAATTCTAGAGGACTTAAAATAAATTTTAAAAAGCAAAACCTTAGAAAAACAAAAAGAAAATATACTTGAGTGTTTATCATACGTTGGTAGGAAGAATGACTTTCAAAACTTGTTTGCATTGGTCAGAATTATTGTTTTAAACTTATTTATGTAAAAAACGTAAGACTACTACATCTCAGAAACACTGTTACCTACAGCAACAAAAGTCCCAGGATACAAACTCTTAATTCAAATAAATATGCTGGCAGTTTGCTATTTGTTAGAAAATATGACCAAGGGATACTATCTTCATTATACAAAATGATGTATAAATTGATGGTTAAAAATTTCAGAGCTCATTTAAATAAATTAGCCAGTGACATTAAGGAACAGTGTTCAAGAAGAAACATAGCAAAAAACTAACATGGAGAGATATATTCCCTTACTAGTAAAAAGCAGAACATTTAAAAAGTGAATTAAGTTTGGTATCATTTTCACCTATTAGACATTTAAGAAACTTAAAACAAAGAGTAACAGTGTTGTAGATACCTGTATCTAGTGATAATTTAATCTGTTAACAGCCTTTTTTGAATCAGTTTGCCAGTATGGATGCAGTTCTCTTATACAGTCACTATGTATGAAAGTGTTTAGGATCCAACAATCCGTCTGTTCTGAAGAACTATGAAAAAACTATTTACACAAGAATAGTTATTGTTATTTTTAATAGAAAACACTGTGAGCTATATGTTCACAATTTACTTTATATAATAGTGTTAAACAGGAAAATTTTATGTTATGAATATTATGTATAGTGCACTGATTAAGAGATGAGTTTGAGTTCAGGCTCCGTAATTTATTAGCTCTGTGGTCTTAGTAGACTGACTTAACCTTTTTTTATCTCAGTTTCTTCACATGTAAAACTGAAATAATAAAACTCAGCTCATAGGGTTCATTGTGTAGATTAAATGAGTTGAAATGTTTTTAAAGTTTATAAAAGGGTTTCTGACTCCTAATGGCTCGGTATGTGATAATGATAGATACATAGATAGGTAAGTAGATAGATAAACAGACACATAACATGTAAATATTCTGATACTGTTGTTAATTGAAATAAATAATATTATAAAATTATTACACATAAACACTGATTTTACAACTGAATATAAATAGTCATTAACAGAAACTAGAAGAAACTAATCATGTTAGGGCAATTTTCCCTCTGTCCACCATTATTTTCTGTAATGTATTTGAATTTGAAATAAGATAAATTACTTAATTCAAGAAAATACAATGTTATGAATTCATGTAAAGTGGGTTATGAAATACATGATGTAGAGACCCCATGCTGTAGAAATACAGCTCTCTCAGGTGCCTCTCTAGGATGTCAACAGCGATTTTTGCCTCCGTCCTTCCATCCAGTCACCTCAGGGTAATGATAACTACTGCTTGGTGCCTGGAATATTGTTAGATGCTCAGAAGATATTTGTTAAATGAATTGATTATTGACTCATATAATGAGCCAGTCTCATCTGTCATAATTTAAATGTGTATTGATTGTGTGTATTTTATTTTATTTTTTAAAATTTTTATTTTATTTTATTTTGTTTTGTCATTATACAATGTGGTTGATTATTGTGGCCCATTACCAAAACCTCCCTCCTCCGCCCTCTCCCTGCTCCCTCCCAACAACTTCACATCTGTTTGCTTGTTGTATCAACTTCAAGGAATTATGATTGTTGTGTTTTCTTCCTCCCCCCGCCCCCCAGGTTATTTGTGTATTTATTTACTTATTTATTTTTAGCTCCCACAAATAAGTGAGAACATGTGATATTTCTCTTTCTTTGCCTGACTCGTTTCACTTAATATAATTTTCTCCAAGTCCATCCATGTTGTTGCGAATGGTGGTATTTCATTCTTTTTTATGGCAGAGTGGTATTCCATTGTGTAGATGTACCGCATTTTCCGTATCCACTCATCTGATGATGGACATTTGGGTTGGTTCCAACTCTTAGCTATTATAACTGGTGCTGTAATGAACATTGGAGAACAGGTATACCTTCGACTTGATGATTTCCTTTCCTCTGGGTATATTCCCAGCAGTGGAATAGCTGGGTCATATGATAGATCTCTCAGTAATTGTTTGAGGAACCTCCATACCATTTTCCATAGAGGCTGCACCATTTTGCAGTCCCACCAACAATGTATGAGAGTTTCTTTTTCTCCGCAACCTCGTCAGCATTTATCATTCATAGTCTTTGGGACATTAGCCATCCTAACTGGGGTGAGATGGTATCTCAGTGTGGTTTTGATTTGCATTTCCCGAATGCTGAGTATATTTTATTTTAAAAGAACCAGTTACTTGTTATAAAATTGAGGTTAGTTTGTATGACTTTATTGAGTGTCTGCTATGTTCTAAGCAGATCAGTGGGTGCACAGAGTGGAAAGGAGGCATGCCAACTTGTTAACATGGGAATATTTTGGGACATGGGATTATTAGGATCTCTTCTTTGTTTTATATGAGAATATAGTTATAGTGAACATGTATTTTAAGTTTGACAAAGGACAAAAATACTTTAATTCATATTTTGTTTTTAATACAAACTACCAGGTGTTTTAAGTTGTCGAGCTTGTATTTTGGGTTATAGGAAATTTTAGTTTAGTCACAATTTGTAGCATTTATTTTCTTAGTAATTGCACTAATTTTTTATGTGATTTTCTAAATTGCTGTGCCATGTTAACATTCATGTTGGTTATATGTAAAATAGAATAAATAGCACATTTAAGAAAATTGTAAATATAAAGTCAGTTTTGATAAGCTCAATTTATTAGTAATAGAAAATAAATTATCTCAAAAACGAACAGAAATATAGTGCTAGTATAGTCTTAATTTTTTATATTCTTTTATTAAGTGTACTTTTTAGTAGAGTGTATAAAACTTGATGTTGGATTCTTTAGTTTTCACTAATACATAGTTATATTTTGGTTTATTTTAGCTTCTTCACAAAATTTTTATTTTTTACTTTTCAAGGAAAGCAAGCCTTGCTCTAATTCGAAAAATGATTCATTTTTGCTCAGAAGCACTGTTAAAAGAAGTTTGTGATTCTGATGTTGGTCACAATTTGCCTACAATACTAGTGGAAATCACTGCAACTGTCCTTGATCAAGAGGTCAGTTTCTCATCTTTTTTGAAACTCTTGTTTAGGTAGTAAATAAAATAAAAGTTTTAATTTCAGGAAATAATTTTGTCTGTGCAAATTACTCTAGGCAACTAAACTTGTTTTTATCGTTTTCCCTCAGTTTCTTTGCTATAGTGTATTCCTTTTTTTTTCTTTTTTTCAGGATGATGATGATGGTCACTTGCTGGCTTTGCAGATCATAAGAGATTTGGTAGATAAAGGTGGTGATATTTTTTTGGATCAGCTCGCCAGACTTGGTGTAATTAGCAAAGTGTCAACTTTGGCAGGTCCTTCCTCTGATGATGAGAATGAAGAGGAATCAAAACCAGAAAAAGTGAGTGGTCTTAATTGTAGTGGTATGAGGAATAGCGTTTTTTTTGAGGAAATCTCGTTACAATTTATGATGTTTTTTGACAAAATAATGGTGATATGAAGTAGTACTATATATCTTTTTTAATTGGACAATTTTCTTTTTTAAACATATAAAAAAGTTGCAAATATAGTTAAACAATATTAGAATACCTTCTATACAAATTCACTAAATATTAACATTTTGCCCCATTTGCTTTATCATTTTCACAGACATTGGTATGTGTGTATGTATTTAAAAAATATTATTTGAGGGTAAGCTAGATACAGAGTGCTCCTTTTTGCACCTTAAATACTTCACCAAAAAACCAACATGTTCTGTTACATAGTCTTAGTATAGTTGTGAAAATCAAAAATTATTATTTATATAAAACTTTAATATTTAATAAAAATTTAAAATTTATATAAAACTAATATCTAATTCAGAGACCATATTCAAATCTTGCATCATCTTTAATGTCCTTCATAGCAGTTTTTCTTTTTCTGGTCTACAATTCAGTCCAAGAGCACACATTACATTTAGTTATCATGTTCCTGAGAACCTACAACAGTTTTCAGCCTTTCTTTTTTTCTTGCATAGCTTTGGTGTTTTTGAAGAAGACAGACTCCTTAATTTGGACAAATAGCCTCACTTTACATTGTGTTATGTTTCTTTGTGATTAAATTCAGGTTGTGTGTTTTAACAGGAGTACTACAGAAGTGATGTTGTGTCCTTCTTGGTGTGTAATGTGTCTTCCTGGAGGCATGTGATGTCTGTTTGCTCTGTTGCTGATGATGTTAACTTGAGTCACTTCATTACGTTTGTTTCTGCCAGGTTTCTCTACTGTAAAGTTGCTCCTTTTCCTTTTGTAGCTAATAAGTAATTCATAGGGAGATAATTTGAGACTATGCAAATATGCTGTTTCTCATTTAAAAAGTTTCATTCATTAGTTTCAGTATTCACTGATAATTCTTGCCTTAGACTGCAAATTTAAAATATACCATATCTATCTCTATTTATTATGAGCAAGATTAATTCCTATCATTTAGTGAATGCTTGCTATATATTAGTGACAGAGTAGTATTTATTTCTGAGAAAATGGAGAGGTGAAAGAGTGTGTGTGTATTTCCTAAATCTGGTTAATTATCAGAATTACTGGGAGATTTATGAAAAACAAAAAGTATTGTTTGTGTTCATTCCCAGCAATTCTTCCACTCAAGAAATAGAATATAGCAATACCAACCATGATCCTAGCAGTCTTTTTGTAGAAATTAAGATGCATATTCTAACATTTATATGTAAATGCAAAGCAACCTTGAAAAGGAACAAGGTTGAAGAATGTAAAACAGCAGATTTTAAGTCTTTTATAAAGCTTCAGTAATCAAGAAAGTGTGGCAATAGTGTAAGGATAAATTAATGACCTCCACATATATGGTCAATTAATTTTTGACACAAGTGCTTATAGGACTCTTGGTCGATCATTTTACAGCACTTTTTTTTTTTTTTTAAGATGTTCCATTGTTACCTAACTCATAATTTCTGATTAGAAGTTATTTCCTTTGTATGTAATGTATCTTTTCTTCTTTTGGCTGTTATTAATCTAAGATTTTTTCAATGGTTTTCAACATTTTGACTTTGATATGTCTTCTTGTGTATGGGGTGAGTGTGCGCCCACACCTCTGCACGTTTGTGCATGTGTCATCCCTTCTCTGCATTATTTAATTTTCTTTGATTTGGGGGCTTATAATTTTGGTCAGATTTGGGAAATTTTTAGCTATTAGTACTTCAAATATATATTTGTCACCTCTTCTTTTTTTCCAGGTCTCAAATTACACATATCTTTACTGCTTCATATTGTCGCCTACATCTCACTCAAATTCTGTTCTTTATTTTTTCATTCTTCTTTATTTTGCTTAATGCCTGGTTGATTCTGTGCCTATGTTTTTCAAGTTTACTGATCTTTTTTTTTTTCTACACTGATATCATCTAGTGGAATTTTCATTTTATGTATTGTATTTTTCATCTTTTTGTTCCAGTTTCCTTCTTTTTTTAATACTTAAAAATAGTTATAATACTTGTTTTAATCCTTGTCTCTTAGTTCTGTCAGCTCTTATTTCTGGGATTGTTTCTGTTGACTTTTCTGATTATGGGTCATATTTTTCTTATTATTTTGTCAGCTAATTTTTTTTTTTTTTAATTTTATTTTGTCGATATACATTGTGGCTGATTATTGCTCCCCATCACCAAAACCTCCCTCCCTTCTCCTTCCCCCCCTCCCCCCCAACAATGTCCTTTCTGTTTGCTTGTCGTATCAACTTCAAGTAATTGTGGTTGTTATATCTTCTCCCCCCCCCCCTGGTTTGTGTGTGTGTGTGTGTGTGTGTGTGTGTGTGTGTGAATTTGTATATTAATTTTTAGCTCCCACCAATAAGTGAGAACATGTGGTATTTCTCTTTCTGTGCCTGACTTGTTTCACTTAATATAATTCTCTCAAGGTCCATCCATGTTGTTGCAAATGGCAGTATTTCATTCGTTTTTATAGCTGAGTAGTATTCCATTGTGTAGATGTACCACATTTTCCGTATCCACTCATCTGATGATGGACATTTGGGCTGGTTCCAACTCTTGGCTATTCTAAAGAGTGCTGTGATGAACACTGGGGAACAGGTATACCTTCAACTTGATGATTTCCATTCCTCTGGGTATATTCCCAACAGTGGGATAGCTGGGTCGTATGGTAGATCTATCTGCAATTGTTTGAGGAACCTCCATACCATTTTCCATAGAGGCTGCACCATTTTGCAGTCCCACCAACAGTGTATGAGAGTTCCTTTTTCTCCTCAACCTCGCCAGCATTTATCGTTCAGAGTCTTTTGGATTTTAGCCATCCTAACTGGGGTTAGATGGTATCTCAGTGTGGTTTTGATTTGCATTTCCCGGATGCTGAGTGATGTTGAGCGTTTTTTCATATGTCTGTTGGCCATTTGTATATGTTCCTTAGAGAAATGCCTACTTAGCTCTTTTGCCCATTTTTTAATTGGGTTGCTTGTTTTCTTCTTGTAAAGTTGTTTGAGTTCCTTGTATATTCTGGATATTAATCCTTTGTCAGATGTATATTTTGCAAATATTTTCTCCCACTCTCTTGGTTGTCTTTTAACTCTGTTAATTGTTTCTTTTGCTGTGCAGAAGCTTTTTAGTTTGATATAATCCCATTTGTTTATTTTACCTTTGGTTGCCCATGCTTTTGGGGTCGTATTCATGAAGTCTGTGTCCAGTCCTATTTCCTGAAGTGTTTCTCCTATGTTTTCTTTAAGAAGTTTTATTGTTTCAGGGTGTATATTTAAATCCTTAATCCATTTTGAGTTGATTTTAGTATACGGTGCAAGGTATGGATCTAGTTTCATTCTCCTGCATATGGATATCCAGTTATCCCAGCACCATTTGCTGAAGAGGCAGTCCCTTCGCCAGTGAATAGGCTTGGTGCCTTTGTCAAAGATCAGCTGGCAGTAAGTGTGTGGGTTGATTTCTGGATTCTCTATTCTATTCCATTGGTCAGTGTGTCTGTTTTTATGCCAGTACCATACTGTTTTGGTTATTATAGCTTTGTAGTATAGCTTAAAGTCAGGTAGTGTTATGCCTCCAGCTTTATTTTTTTTGCTCAGCATTGCTTTGGCTGTGCGTGGTCTTTTATTGTTCCATATAAATGTCTGGATAGTTTTTTCCATTTCTGAGAAAAATGTCTTTGGAATTTTGATGGGGATTGCATTGAATTTGTATATCACTTTGGGTAGTATGGACATTTTCACTATGTTGATTCTTCCAATCCCAGAGCATGGGATATCTTTCCATCTTCTTGTATCCTCTCTAATTTCTCTCAGCAGTGGTTTGTAGTTCTCATTATAGAGATTTTTCACCTCCTTGGTTAACTCAATTCCTAAGTATTTTATTTTTTTGGTGGCTATTGTAAATGGGCAGGCTTTCTTGATTTCTCGTTCTGCATGTTCACTATTGGAGAAAAGAAATACTACTGATTTTTGTGTGTTGATTTTGTATCCTGCTACTGTGCTGAAATCATTTATCAATTCCAACAGTTTTTTTGTAGAGGTTTTAGGCTGTTCGATATATAGGATCATGTCATCTGCAAACAGGGACAGTTTGACTTCATCTTTTCCAATCTGGATGCCCTTTATTTCCTTCTCTTCTCTGATTTCTCTGGCTAGTACTTCCAACACTATGTTGAATAGGAGTGGTGAGAGTGGGCATCCTTGTCTAGTTCCTGTTCTTAAAGGAAAAGCTTTCAGTGTCTGCTAATTTTTGATTGGATACTGGACATTAATAAATATTATGTTGTTGAATGCTAGATTTTGATGTCTTAAAGAATGTTGGGCTTTATTCTGGTAAATTGTTATTCTCAGATAAAATTAAATTCCTTTCAGACCTGTTTTTAAGCTTTGCTAAAGTAGCTGTAGAATAGCTTTCACTCTAGGGAACTTCACCCCTATGATCCCTCATGTGTGATTACTCTGTGGTCTTCACTGAGGACGGTTACTCTATGAGGATATTCCACTCTGGCTGTTTGGAATGTGAATGTCTGGCCATCCTGTATGTCTGTGGGAGTTGTTCAGTTTCAATTGTTGTTTCCTCAGCCTTATGGAGTATCATTCTATGCATGAGTGGCCTCATACTCAGTGGAAACTACTTTGCAGATTTCTGGAAGTCTTTTTTTTGCTTAGGTCACTAATCCTGAACTCTGCCTCCACATATTCCATTTGCCTTAGCCTCCACAGACTCTGATCTCCATTTCCTGAATGAATACCACCGGACTTTGTGTTCCTCCTCCCTGTGACCCCATTCAGAAAATTGTCCCTGGATCTGAGAGACTCACTTTGTTTCCATTTTCTTGGGGCTCGCAGTCCAGTTTTGCCTGTTATCCAGTGTTTTAAAACTCTTTTCTTATACATCTTGTCAAGTTTTTGGTTGTTATCTGTGAATATGCAAGTCTCAGTCCTTGTTAATTTGTCTTGGCCTGGAGTAGAAGTCTGGGCGTTTAGAGGAATTAATAGTCCTTATTTTTATGTGAATATTCTCCATCTTTAAATATCGTCAACAAGGTAAAAAGTTTTAGGATCCTAGGCTAGGTTACAAAATGTTTGCAGGTTGGTTTTATTTTTTTAAAGACGTCCTAACTAGAATACTGATATGGTTTTAGGAATGATCCAGTACATTTGATTCACTTCACTAAGGGTGGGGCTTTGGACTTTATTATTAAAAAGCTCTGGTGATTCTGTCGCACCACTATGTTTGGATATCACTGATCCAGTCTAAACCTCCATTTTTTATAGTCAATTAGGCCCAGAGATGTGAGTTTACCAAGGTCTTAGGTTATTAGTTAGTTGTGTGTTGCGCTCTAATCTGTTGGTCTCTACTACTACATCTAGACATGATATAACTTAAGACATTATTTTTATGAATTTTTAAATGTTTTTAGGACTTATTTGTAAGATTTAGTTATACATAATTAGTAGATCAGAATACATATTAAACTATAGGCAACCAAATATTATGTTAAGGATGTTTAAATTCTAAATTTGATTCATGGTCATGTTTTAAAAATACTTATGAGTATTTGACATAAAAATTATTTTCTACATTTCATTGAATAATTCTACACATTTAGGAAGATGAACCACAGGAAGATGCTAAAGAATTGCAACAAGGTAAACCATATCATTGGAGAGACTGGTCAATCATTAGGGGAAGGGACTGCTTATATATTTGGAGTGATGCAGCAGCCTTGGAATTATCAAATGGCAGTAATGGATGGTTCAGATTTATCTTGGATGGAAAACTTGCCACCATGTATTCAAGTGGTAGCCCTGAAGGTGGATCGGATAGTTCAGGTAATATTTTGTTCAATTAAAACACTTTCTTAGTTTCTACAATTTGTTTTTCTCTTCATATTTTTGCTACCATTGTCATGGAAACATTCTTTGTCATAGAATCATTCTTCATGATTGTGTGGCCAATTTCTTTAATATCAGTAGTAAAAATTATCATACCATGAAAACATTTCATAAATGCCTTTTTATGGTATGAGACAAAGAAAAGCACTATAGCTACCCTTAATCTCTCCAGTCTTTTATATAAAGTCTTTTGTCATGTAATGGTAAGTTACATGGGTATATTGCTATCTCAGATTATATCTTTTCCCAGAAGCCTCATATTTTAAAAAATCATGCCTGTAGGATTACTTTTATGCCTGAACCTAAATAGATCTAAATAGTGAGAGGATACCAAAGAACAAAACTCTAATAATTGTTTATTTTATAAAATTCATATTCTAGTGGGTAGTTGCTATTTTTTTAAAAAACATGGAATATTTGAAAGGAATGATGTTTTAAAACATTCATTTTGTCTTTATAGAAAGTAGAAGTGAATTCTTAGAGAAGTTACAAAGAGCCCGAGGCCAAGTAAAGCCATCTACTTCAAGTCAACCTATACTCTCAGCACCAGGACCCACTAAACTTACTGTAGGGAATTGGTCACTAACGTGTTTGAAAGAAGGAGAAATTGCTATTCATAACTCAGATGGTCAGCAAGCTACAATATTGAAAGAAGATTTACCGGGTTTTGTATTTGAATCTAATAGAGGAACCAAGCATTCATTTACTGCAGAAACATCTCTGGGTAAGTATGTAGATATGTTAGTTTAGTGGGTAAGAATAAATGAATGTGTTAAATTTCAATAAAGTATGTTCTATGAAATATTCTTTTTTTCACCTCCCTCAAAGGTTCAGAATTTGTGACTGGCTGGACTGGCAAAAGAGGCAGAAAACTGAAATCTAAGCTAGAAAAAACAAAGCAAAAGGTATGTTCGTGGGATGTGCTTTTTTTTCTGTCTTTTATACTGACTTGGTAAAGTTTCAGTAGTAGATTATAAATATTGAAAAAATTGATCCATAAAACATAAGCTACCGTAATACAACACATTTTTAGTTTTCCTTTTTCCGTGTTCATTATTTTCCACAATATTTATTTATGTATAATTTTATACATATACTTAATAAAATACAAACAAAATGGAAATGGTGATAAAATTAAATTTAAATTATTTTAAATTGTTTGACCTTTTAAAAAAATTGGTTATGAATATTTATGAGATACAAAGCTGATTGTCACCCCTTGTCCCCATGATGTGGGGTCCAGATTCATACTGGCTTTATACCCATTACCACAAATTGCATTTGTACCTTGTGTCCCCCACCCAGTTATCCCCAATCTCCCTCCCCTCCTCTTTTCTCATTTGACTTATTAATGTTAAACTCATATTGACATTATTATTAATGATAGTAATATTTTTAGTGATTATAGTGGGATTGAAAATGATGATTATATTTTATAATCTCGATTTAATACTTTTGTGATAGCAGCAACTTACCTATCTGGTTCTAGATTCAGATTATTTTGATGTTTAGTTTAATGGCCAGCTTAGATAAAATCACTACTTCAAAAAAATACAGGAGCAGGTAAAAACATTATCGACTCCACCTTCAAAATCACAATACTAATTTTTCAATTCTCTTCATTAGGTGTACATTGTTCTTTTAAAATATGGCCAGTATATTTTCATTTTTATTATTTTTTATTTTTTGATTGTAACATAATAGACTTACATATTTGTGGGTGACAGAGTTGAATATCAATACTTGTGTACAATATGTGTAATTAGTATATTCATAATTACAAAACATAATCATTCTTTGTGATCTTTAACCACTTTCTCCCTAACTCACCTTCCCTCCCCCTTTCCCATCTCTAGTAATTACCTTCTGCTCTCTCCTTTTGAGAGCTCAGTATATTATTATGATTGTTGTATCTTTCTTTATCCATCTTTATTATATCAATTGTTCTTACTTTTTTTTTAATTTTTGAAAAAGAGGTCAGAATAATCTTATTGTTAGAGTCAGCATTTTCTGGTGACAACCTATAATGGTAGTATAAAATAGTTTTTAAAAACAGTATGCAAAGAATACTTGTAGATGTTTGGAATTAGGGGAGAATACTTGTGTGTTTATGGTTATGACCATGGAAATTTTAATCTGTTTTATTTGGAAGAGTTTTTATGTAAAAATGTTCATGTCTTTAGTTCTTGTTGTGGATGTGCAGTATTATCCCAAAAATATTTCTAGATGCTAGACTTTGGAAAGAACGTAGGTTTGATTTTTTTTTTTTTTAATGAATATATATTATCCTCTGTATATTTTTTTGATTGCTTCTGTGTTTTCTAAAAAGAGTATGAGGCCAGAGATTTCTTCTAATTCAGGATATATTAAAGGCATTTGAGAAAGAAATGTCTCACTCAATTGAAGATAGCCAAGAGATGCTAAAAGAGTTAAATATAATCAATTTTTGTTATTTACAGTGGTTATGTTCCGTAAAGTTGCTGTGAATACTGAACCATTGCTCCAAGGGAAAATACTGGGTTAGATTTCCTCAGGCCTTTGGTGACAATATTTTTGTTAAATGATCCACACGTATCCTTGTTTTTGTGTGTGTTTCTGTTTAAAGAAACCTTATTTAATGTGTATTGTTGATTTGTTAGTCTTGAACTGGCTATCAACACTATCATGCCTGAATGAAGCTTATTTATTTATTTATTTACTTATCTGTCTGTCTATCCATTCATTTATTTTGCAGCTGGCTGGTACAGGGATTGAACCCTGGACCTTGGTGTTACCGGCACCACACTCTAACTAACTGAGCTAACCCGAAGCTTATTAGCACAAAAATTTTTTCTGTAATGTGCATTACAGTCTTGTGCTTAGAAACTCTAGACAGCACTTCAGCACTCTGTTTGGGGGCCACGAAAAATTTCACACTAAATAGACAGTGAAAAGTCCACTTGTTTACCTTATGAGGCTGAAACAAGTGTGTCATCACTTTGAACTCAGCTGGGAGTATGCATGTTGGGCAGCTCAAATTTTTACTGCAGTGTGCATGTCCATGAATGACCACAAAAGCACTGCAAGTATTGATTTTAAGGTTACAAATAAGTTCCAGTGAATAGTTGAATTTGCAAATGTAGAATCCTTGAATAATGATCATCGATTATAATTCTTTTATAAAGATGACTACCACTTACCTGTCTCAGGAGTTTCTTAGAATATGTAATATGTTGTGTTAACCAAATCTAGACTAACTCACAGGGTTTCATAATACAAACGAAAAATAAGTCAATGAAAATGTTGTCTCAATTCTCTGTTTTCATTTTCTTAAAAAATTATGATTATTGACTTACTCATTAATATAATTTTATAAAGGGATAGTTTCTTTGAGGTTGTCCAATATCCAGACCTTGTCATCTTTTCATTCTGAAGGGCATACCAAAATAAAACAGAAAGGTATTGGTAAGTAGTTTAAGGAGAGAATGTTTTTTACATTGCATTAGAATTATCTGGGTTAGTTTGTGATTAAAATGGACTCAGATAAATCCTAAATTTATATTATTTAAGCATATATTTGTAAATAGTGTCGTGTACTAAAATTTATAAGATCCAAGCCTAGGAGACATATATGGTTTGTTCTCCTAAATAACTTTATTTTAACTTGAATGAGAAGTAATTAGTACCCAAGTTGACAGTAGTCATTCCTTCTCATGGTGAAATATGTAAATATGTGTCATGTGTACTATGTATAAGTAATATAATTAGAAAAAAGACATAAAACCTAACGTATATCCCAGAATGTTAAAATGGTCAACTTTGGTTGAAAGAATTGTAGGTGGTTTAATTTTCTTCTTCTTCTTCTTCTTCTTTTTTTTTTTTTGCTTATTTGAATATTCTAATTGGTTTGCCATAAGCAGTTCACTTTTATATTAAAAAAAAAGACCAAAGTTAATTTTTTACAGATTGTATAAATTTGTTTTAAGTGAAATAAGTACTTATTTGGCATATAAATATAAAGTTTAAATAACCAAAACTGTAAGAGTGATTTTAGTTAATGCTGCTAAAATCTATTATTAGACTACTTTTTCAACCATTAGAAATTTTGACATATGTGAAATGGAAGTTAGTAATGTTTCTTGGAAGTTCATATGGCACAGAGATCTTAATTCTTAAAGTTGCATACATACATGTAAAAGGGAAGATTTGGTATGATTATTAATTGTAGTGGGAATTCACATTTGCTATGTTTACTTTGGTAGGTACGAACTATGGCTCGAGATTTATATGATGACCACTTTAAAGCTGTTGAAAGCATGCCTCGTGGAGTAGTGGTAACACTCAGAAACATAGCCACTCAGTTAGAGTCATCTTGGGAACTTCATACAAATAGACAAGTATGTCAACCTCTAGATTTTATGACACACAGTGAAATTTAGTTTAGTTTTTTCCTTTCTATCCTTTATATCCTGGGTATTTGGTAGGGGTCAGCGAATTATGGCCCATGGGCCAAATCTGGCCTGCCATCTGTTTTTATATGGCTTTGTGAGGTAAGAATGGTTTTTATATTTTTAAATGATTGAAAACAAATCAAAAGAAGAGTATTTCATGACACAGAAATGATACGAAAATCAAACTTCAGTGTCTATAAATAAAGTTGTATTACACATAGCCATACTCATTCATTTATATATTTTCTGTGACTGCTTTGGAGCCACAACATGAGGGATGAATAATTGTGACAGACACTATGTGGCCTGCAAAGTCTAAAATATGTACAATGGGCCCATTACAAAAGTTTGCTGACCTCTGGTAGAGATAATTTGTTGTAATAATTTGAATTTTTAATCTCGTTTGATATCTATTTTATTTTCATGATAATTGATGTTCTGATAAATTATTTTAGGAGCTTTACTTAATTCTTTGATCATTGTTATTAAAAGTTGTTTTTTTCTTCTAGTGTATTGAGGGTGAGAACACTTGGAGAGATTTAATGAAGACAGCTTTAGAGAACCTAATTGTACTTTTGAAGGATGAAAACACAATTTCACCATATGAAATGTGTAGTAGTGGCTTGGTACAAGCACTTCTTACTGTTTTAAATAATGTAAGTTTATCAAGTAATAGAGAACAAAAGTTTAATATAGTTTTAAAAATTATTTGTGGCTACTCTTTTGGTAGAGCAATTTTTAGTTTGTTTTGCAAAGAAATATTAAAAAACTGAGTAATAATGTTTCTAATTTTTTCAGTCTTTAAGTTATATCTCTACTTTGAGCCAGTTGAATCAAATAATTGAGTCTATTTTGATTTCTAATTTCCCCAGTTATAATTTGTTCAAAGTTTTGTTGAATAAAACACTTTAGCCTAAGATTTAACATTACTCACTGCGCTGATTTCCTCATAAGTTACATAAAATAGAGTAAGTCTATAGATCTTAAGTTCTTAAATTATATGCATAAAATTAACTTATCAACAATGAAAGTTTAGGAAGATTTCTCTTCAGTGTAGTCTACCTTGAATATCTCTTTATTGTGCTAAAATTTCTTTTCTTTATTTCAGTAAAAGAATAGTTTTCTCCCCATTTCAGTTCTACCTATCATTTTACTTTCTCAATTATTGTATGTGATAAACTTAAGATTCACTTTAAGGTGAATAAACTCAAGCTTCACTAACTTTATTCCTATTAAAATTATAATGATATATCACATCATGTCACATAGTGATATCTATGAAATCATGATTTTGATGTAACATTTTTTTTCTAATACTCATTAAGTAGTACTGTTAAAATGGAAAATGTTCATTCATATATATCTGAAATCACCTTTGCATACTTTGGGAAACACTAATTTAGCAGCATAATTGCTGACTACATTATAACATTGAAGAAAGAAAAAAAATCTATAAGCCCTACTAGTCATATAGTTAAAATAATTTTAATTGAAAGATTAAATGATTTAGTGTACTGATAATTTTGCAATAATATGTTAATATTCATGTCTTCATGAGTTTTTGATCAATTTCATCAGTAAGATCCTTAAAAACATTTTTTGTAGGGCTGGCCCGTGGCTCACTTGGGAGAGTGTGGTGCTGATAACACCAAGGCCACGGGTTCGGATCCCTATATAGGGATGGCCGGTTTGCTCTTGGGAGAGCGTGGTGCTGATAACACCAAGTTAAGGGTTAAGATCCCCTTACCGGTCATCTTTTTTAAAAAACAAAACAAAACATTTTTTGTATTTACTACTTTTTGTTTTCTTTAGAGCATGGATTTGGATATGAAACAAGATTGTAGTCAGCTGGTAGAAAGAATAAATGTTTTCAAAACAGCCTTTAGTGAAAATGAAGATGATGAAAGGTAAAACCCCACATTTTCTTTTAATTTGATGTTTGTGATGTTTGCACAGTTGGTGTACTTCATTAAAGTAAGTCTAATGTAGCATTTATACATACAAAAGGAATTCTTTTATTCAATAAAAAATAAATTTACTTATAAATGTGTAATAAAAGGAAAAATTTTGGAGTATTGTGTTAATCTCATGGAATAAAAAAACCCCATAAATTACACGACAGTTTAAGATACTGTTGAAAATTTGAACACCAATTAAATATTTGATATTAAATTATAATTATTTTTTAGGTGTGATAATGATATATATTTTCTAAGAACTCTTCTTTTGTAGGGATACACACATAATATTTCTGGATGAAATGATAGGCTCTCTGGCATTCTCTTCAAAATATGTGGGAGGAGAGAACTGGGTGGAGATATAGAAAGAAATAGATTGGTTCTTAGTAACTAATTGCTGAAACTGAGCCATTGGTTGATGAGGTTTCATTATACTCTTTTGTCTACTTTTGAACACTATTGAATTTTTTATAACCAATGAAATTTAACAAATTTTATGAATTTCACATTTTCAGTGAGTACATATTATATCTTTATGGATATGTAATAACTTGACATATTATTGTTTTAAACATTTTTGCTCTTTGCAAATTATTAATATATTAGTATAAATGGAAATTTTTTAATATAAATTCTTTAAGTGGTGTTAATGTGTTAAGATTATAATGATTTTTAAACACAATTGATCCAAATTTTAAAATTATTTTCCAGAAACATGTCAATTTACACTTTAATAATGTATGAGGAAGTATGTTATGATACCCTTACCATCAAATACTATAATTTTCAAAACTTTTCTGCTTTATATTCTTTTTTATGTATCAAATATTACATAATAAAATTGTTTAAATTTTAAAAATATGTTACACATGTGCTTTGAATGCAATTGATGAAAATTTTATCAGAAAAATGAATTATTTTATTCTTAAGTGAAAGAAATTGAGTTGTGAGAGTACCTCTGACTACTCAGAAGTAGTCTAATACGAGGAGTCTTCAAAAGGTTCATGGGAAGATTGCATTAGCTTGAATTCCATTTTTTCATGAACTTTTTGAAGTACCCTAGTACAACATTAAGCTTCTTTGTACTCATGAATAAAGTAGGGGTCAGTATGAAGTTGGTTACTGCTGTTTGTACGTGAATATTTGAATGCAGTTGTACAAAAGACCTTAACAATTATTTTCATCTTCACAGCCGACCAGCAGTTGCATTAATTCGAAAGTTAATAGCTGTGCTAGAATCTATTGAACGTCTACCTCTCCATTTGTATGATACACCAGGATCAACATATAACCTCCAGGTAGCCATGAAAAATGCAGTAGTTAGTATTGCTGAGTGCATCTAGGAAGAGTGTTATGTGTTTCTTTTTTTAAAAAAATCTTTCCTTTCATATTGGATTAAAGTAAGAACGATTCTGCTTAATCTTTAAAGGTTTTAGCTTAAAAGCCATCTGATTGATCTTTTTAATGCCTCTTGAATCTGTTGGTATTTCAAGTCCATTTTGTTTGATCAAATCACTGTGGAAGGTGATGCATTTATTTATTTAGTTAATATTTATTGTAAATAATAAATCATATTTGGTAGATCATAAGTGAAAAAAAAATTATCAGTAGAAAAAGCAGAGAAAAGGATTCCTTTTGTTCTATAATTATGAGTCAAGTCCTATCATAGTCCTTTTGGGCAGCTATAACAAATTACCTTAGAGTGGGTAATTTATAGACAGTGGAAATTTATTGCTTACAGTTCTGGAGGTTGGAAAGTTCAAGATCAAGGTAGCAGAATATTCAATGTCTGATGAGGACCTCTTTCCTCACAGGTGGCACTTCTAGCTGTGTCCTAACATGGTGGAAGGGGCGAACAAACTCCCTCAGGTCTCTTTTTCTAAGGGTACTAATACCATTCATGATGGCTCTGCTTTCATGACCTAATTACCTCCCATAGGCCCCATCTCCCAACACCACTATACTGGGAATTAAGTTTCAATATATGGGTTTGGAGAGGGAAACAGACATTCAGACCATAGCAAGTCCTTTTCTTGTCTCGGTGTGTGTCAACATATGAAAAAACTTGAAAATATTTAAGCACAATTTTTTAAATGTTTTTCTGTATGTCAATGGTTAGAGCCAGATTGCCTAAGCCTTTGCTATTCCTGTTGAACACATGGTTTTATAGCCTGTTTGTTCGTCTCTCTCCACACACACATGGACACACACACACATACATTTTTATTCATTCATTCAGTTATTTTGCTAGCAGCTGGGATTTAGATGTGAACAAACAAAACAAACTTTTTACTGCTAGTATCCCAGCCCAGATCTTTATCACACCTGTGGGTTGCTTTAGTTTTTCCTGGCAGGTTCTTCTGCTTTAAATCTTGCCTTTATCCAACCTATCCTGCATTCCACTGCATGGAATAGTTTCTTTAAATACAGCCTTTAAAAAGTTCCTAAGGATCTGTATTTCTGAAAGCAATGCCTACTCAAAGCAAACAAAACTTGCCATACCCCTGAAAACCCAATACTGTTACTATTGGGTTTACAGTGTAGTTGGTGCACCTGATATTGTGTATATATTTCAAAAGAAGTAGAGGGCTACTTTGTGTTTTGTTTCAGACAGAATAATAGAGAGGAACAAGGGGACTGTTTGGGTCATCCTTTTTAGGCTTTATCTTTGGTAAGTGAATGAGTTGGAGATAAGCCTTGAAGACTGAAATTTTACCAGCTTATACAGTCCTAGGAGCACCAACAACTTTTGTTAAGCTCCTTACGTTTCAAGAGATTGGGCAAGATCCAAAAACAGGAAGGCCAGGAATGTGTCCTCTGGTAATTTTGCAATCTAAAATGCTACCAAGATACACATACAAATATTTAATTATATTTCTATAGGAATTAGATAAGATTTATACAGAAATTTAAAAATTGCTAGTCCTGTATTTGTTGCTTACTGAAATGTATTGGAATAAAAGCTACCTTGTATTTTTAAAAGTTTATTAGCCTTGGATTATGTAATGTCATCTAGTTTTAAATGAATAAACTAGCCACTTAAAAAATTTACCTGGAAAATTGCAATTATAAATTTAGTATTGTTAAAGTGTTTTATAATAATTTTATTTAAACAATGTATATTTGAAATTGTTTAGAAATTCTAGCAAGTTAACTTTGTTTTTTTCTTGATAGCCACTATCACTTATTCAATGGGCCTTTTTTAAAAAAAAACACTTAACAGATAACAGATATTTGTTTGTTGATCTTTTCATTATGGTTATGCTTTATAAATCTCAGTTGTTGTGGTCATGAAGTGTGTGTCATTTTTACAATTCTAAGAAAAAAGCAAGGTATTTTCTAAAGCAGTTTGGTTATTTCTGTGTAGATACTTACAAGAAGATTACGATTTCGGTTGGAACGTGCACCCGGTGAGACTGCATTGATAGACCGGACTGGAAGAATGTTGAAGATGGAACCCTTAGCTACTGTTGAATCTCTAGAACAGTATCTCTTGAAAATGGTGAGCTTCTGTCAGGAGCTTGATGAAATAAGTATTCTCTGCTATGGTTTAGCCTTTTAGAATAGTAGTTTGAGATGTATGTATCCAGAGTTATGGTAATACACTATGACCCAGAAAGTCCATTTTTAGGAATCTGGTTTAAAAAAATAATCTTACATATGCCATAAGTGCTTTCTGCAAAAAGATGTTTATTACAGTTCTTTGTAATAGTGCAGTAGTGAACAAAACCTTGATGCCAATTAATAAAGGAATGTTAAGTAGATAATTATTTCTTTTTAAAAAATTTTGTTTTATTTATTTTTAATTAACAATTATTTATAATTTCTAATTTGAATATTACATAGCTATTAAAATGCATGAAGATTAATGACAACAAATGTTTTTGTACACTATGATCAAAACTTTGTTTTATCTTAACCATTGAATTAACAGCCTAAAGAAATATTCTGTGTTATTCATAGTGGGGTGCTGTGGTCATCTGACTTTTTATTTTTATGTATATTTTTCAAATGTTTTTTAATGAACGTTTGTTTAATAAAAGAAAATTCACATTAAGGGATAGGAAAAAAGTAGGTAATACATTTGAAAATGGCATTATTAAAGTGGATGTGTTCTGTATTTTCTTTGGTTTAGGTAGCAAAGCAGTGGTATGATTTTGACCGATCTTCCTTTGTTTTTGTTCGAAAATTAAGAGAAGGCCAGAATTTTATATTTCGGCACCAGCATGATTTTGATGAAAATGGAATTGTTTACTGGATTGGGACAAATGCTAAGTAAGTCATTCTATTTAAGCCAGAGTGACAGCATTTACCTGGAAAGAGAATTCTATGTAGTAGAATAAAATTAATAACCACTTCTTGAGTATCCTTCATTTTAAGGAATTTTGTCTTATAGATTAAATTTAAGATTATCCAAGTTACTTTTTATGAAGAAAAAATGTCTAAATTACTAATCGTAGAATTCTATTTAAATTAATATAATTTTGTATTTAAAAAAGCTAATATGAACAAATGCAATTATTTTAAGTCTTTCTTGTTTTTTGTTTTTTTTTTTTTTGGTGGTGGATGGTATTTTAGTATTGTTACTTGCTAATTTTTCTTTATTTTTGTGTAGAACTGCGTATGAATGGGTAAATCCAGCTGCTTATGGACTTGTAGTAGTAACATCATCAGAGGGAAGAAATCTACCGTATGGCCGCTTAGAAGACATTTTAAGTCGTGATAATTCAGCATTAAATTGTCATAGCAATGATGATAAAAATGCCTGGTTTGCCATAGATCTAGGTCTCTGGATAATACCGTCAGCATATACACTTCGTCATGCTCGTGGTTATGGAAGGTCTGCACTAAGAAATTGGGTTTTCCAGGTATCCAAAGATGGACAGAACTGGACTTCCTTGTATACCCATGTTGATGACTGCAGTCTCAATGAACCAGGGTTAGTTGAGGAGTCTTCGCAAATGGGAAAACTCAGTAAAGAGTTTTGTTTGCTTTTATAGTTGTATATTTTAGAGCTCTCTTATGTGTGAAATATAAAGGAAGATTTTTCTTGCTAAAAAACAAATCACTTGATACTATAGGTTAGGTGTTAAAACTTTGAAATATTGAATTTACCAAAACTTTGTCCAAAAGTTTAGTTAAATATTAGTAGAAAGCTGAGTGTTTATGTTTTAAAAATTGATATAGGAGGGTACTTTAAAAAGTTCATGGAAAAAACAAATTAAAAGATAATATGAATCTTTCTATGAAATTTTTGAAGGCCTCTTGTATAGTTATATGTATAGATGTAGCACACTAATGGAAACAAAAAAATGGAATTAGCTTTTTATGAACTCTTCATATAGTCACATAATATATATGAATTGCCAAAAAATTAACAGTGGCCATTGCTGGTTATAGAATTATGGTTGACTTAAAATTTTCTTATTTTTATGTATCTCTTCTAAAAAAATTTTTTTTTGGTGGTTGGCCCGTATGGGGATCTGAAACCTTGACCTTGGTGTTACCAACACCATGCTCTAACTGAGTTAATTCACTAGCTCTCTTCCTAAATTTTATGTATTGATCATATATTATTTTTTTAAAGACAGAAGGTCAGTAATTAAATTTTTCAAAAGTTCTACTGTTTTAATGGTACATTGTGGCACATTTCAAGGAGTAGAACATGGAGTTAAATTGCTTTCTGCATTTGATATATTATGAAAAGAGCTTCTTAACATTAGAGTTAATAGGAAATGGTTTCAAGCTTTTTAAGCTTTGAATTTAAATTTTAATACATCATTTCAACCTTTGCAAGAATTTTAAAAACTTTTTTTATTATAAAAGCATATCTATTACTCTCATAAATTTTCTTGTTTTTTTATTTTTGGATAAATGATTTAATGTTATGAATCAAATTAATAGTATACATTTAAACATTTCATTTTAAACTTGTTTTTTTGACTACTTTTTTTCTCCATTGTTTTCTTGATTCTTTTAATGAACTCTTGAGTAAACATGAAAGTTAACTTTTTCTATATTTTCCTATTATGTAAAAAATCTTGCCCACCTTGAATATCTTTTTCATTTGCTTTTAAATATTACACAATTCTTTCTCTAACACATTTACAGGTCAACTGCAACCTGGCCTCTTGATCCACCAAAGGATGAGAAACAAGGGTGGCGACATGTGAGAATTAAACAGATGGGGAAGAATGCTAGTGGGCAAACACACTACCTCTCACTATCAGGATTTGAACTTTATGGCACTGTAAATGGAGTATGTGAAGATCAGCTAGGTAAAGAGATGATGTAAAATTTTTCTAATTTGCTAAAACTGTTAATATTAATAAAAAGTGATTTGGTTTTTATTTCCAATTTCTACCTCACAGGGAAAGCAGCTAAGGAAGCAGAAGCTAATCTTAGAAGACAGAGACGTCTAGTACGCTCCCAAGTTCTGAAATACATGGTTCCAGGAGCTCGTGTTATCAGAGGCCTTGACTGGAAATGGCGAGATCAGGATGGCAGCCCACAGGGAGAAGGCACCGTCACAGGAGAACTACATAATGGTGCGTAGGTACTTAGCACTTTCAGTGCAGAAACCGAGTACTTAAAATATTTTTCTTTTGTTATCTTGGGATAATTTATAAGTTGTGTAAATGTACCAGCACTAAGAACTGATACTGATTTCACATTGAAAATGGAAAAAAAAAAACCAAAAAAAAAAAACATTTATTTAGAAATAAAGGAAAAAACTTTAAGTTCTTGGTTTCACTAAAAACTTATTGCTAGTATTTTGTAGTGATTATCAAGCTAGTATAAGTTGAGTATCCTTAAGACAAATTTCCTTTTTTCTGGGCCGAGCCCGTGGCGCACTTGGGAGAGTGTGGCGCTGGGAGCGCAGCGACGCTCCGCTGCGGGTTCGGATCCTATATAGGAATGGCCGGTGCGCTCACTGGCTGAGTGCCGGTCACGAAAAAGACAAAAAAAAAAAAAAAAAAAAGACACATTTCCTTTTTTCTTAATTATTTTCAATTTTTTACTATATTATATAAATCATGTAGAAGGAAAAAGGATTAACATTTTACTTACTGTTTTTCAATAAAGCATGGAACAAGAAATGTAGCCTCTTTATCTGTTAGTAGATTATGATTATTTTAGTGTTTCTTAGTCTACCAGCGTTTTTGGGAGAGCTTAAACTTTCATGTTTTAAAAGGGTTATTGTGTAAATCATGTTCATTTTTAATCTTTGATACTGTAGATTTTAGTGATGTTCTCACCAACTTAATTGCTTTTAACTCCCAAAGCAACTATAGTGGCTATTTTTTTTTCTTATAAGTGTGATTTATTAGCAGATAATTTGCCTAAGCAGTAGTAGATCGTTCATATCAATTTTGCCTAGCATTAAAAAAAAGTAAAATTTTTATATTCTCAACTTATACCAAATATTTAAAGAGCTATAATAAAAGTGACAGTGTTTAGGAGAATGAATTACATTTAATTTCTTAATGTGTTCATGTTTTATATGATAAAGGCATTTATTTATTTAAATAAACCCTCTGATTTTACTGCTTTTAAGATTCTGTTCTTTGAATTACCACAGTACCAGTGCATTTCTGTAGCTTCATTCCCTAATTTCAAATCATTGTAATCAAAGCAAGTTTACAGTGAGCCAAATTTATAAATATTAGTAACAGTTGAGATGACAATAATAAGTACCATTCAACTCAAAATTTCAAGTGGTCTTGTTTTTAGGTATCTTGGTACTTATTAGCAGTTAATATTCTATTCTCCATATATTGTTTTGGCCTTGAAATGTGTGACTTGAGGCTAGCCAGGTAGCTCAGTTGGTTAGAGTGTGGTGTTACAACACCACGGTCAAGGGTTTGGATCTCCATATCGGCCAGCCACCAAAAACAAAACAAAATAAGGTAGCCCCGTACTTGCCAGCCACCAAAAGAAATACATGCTCACACACACAGAAAAAAAAAAAAAAGGCTGGGTTGGGGTGGGGAAGTGAGGGCCATGGACAAAACAAAATTGGCCACGAGTGGATAATTGTTGAAGCTGGGAGTTAAGTATGAGGTTTCATTGTCTAGTCTCTCCATCTTTGTATATATTTGAAAGTTTCCACAGCAAAAAAATAATTTTTAAAAGCCTATTTTTGCTGATCTGACAAATGTAGAGATTAAGTTTTGTTTGACTAACATGGCCATTCCCATCAGGTCATGCCTTAAAACCTTTATGCCAGAGAGGGTTCTTAGATTTCAAACACTTAACCCAACCATTTCTAATAATGGCTAGTCATTACTAACTCTATTTATCTTTTTATCTGTTTTTTGTGCATAGGAAGAGTTGAGTTTGGTACCTATACACATATGTGTAGTATGTATGTACCCTGAAGGTTTTAGATAATCAGTTCAAACGCATTCTCAATCCTAGTATAAATGGTTTACATTTAAAAATATTTTTCAGTGTTATATCAATTACATCTGTTTCCCCTTCTAAAGAGCCTGTGTGTTGGTAGGAATATCCATTTATTCTTTTATTCCACAAATAGCGCCTACTATGTAAAGCTACTTTGTTAGACTTCAGATATTCAATGATCAACAAAAAGTATGATCTCCTGCCTTCTGGGTGAAACAAATAAATAAACATACAGTTACAAATTTTGGTAAGTGCTATGAAATAAATTATCAGTATGTTTTTTGGACAAATTAATACTATATAAAAGTCAAAATATTTGGGATTGGGATATGTCTTTGAACCTTTTCTCACATTTTTCTGTGTAGCAGAAGAGATAGTTAAATGTTGGTTCTTCAGAGGTTATTTCAACATACAGAATAAATTGAAGCAATTGAAATCTCATCTAAGCTATTTATGTGGGTTTGAGGCAATCAGTTTTCCTTTCAGAGAACTTATATGCAGATAATCCCCACAGGTAATTCAACATTACTTATTGCCCTCTGAGCTTCACCATAAACATATATATATTTGGTGTATATGTGGTTGGGCAGTTGGGTGTGTGGGTTGATGTGTATGTCAGAGCTTGGGCCCCATACATGTGTGGGTAAAGTGCTTTTAAACTGTATAAAGCCTTGTTATATTTTTTAAAAAATGCTTTTTATGTGTTGTGTTTTTCCCTGAAGTAGTTAGCTTATAATCCTAAAATACAATTGTAAAATTTCTATTAATTTCCTTTCTAATAGGCAATTTATTTTTTGCTTTTGGAAATTAATTGCCTTTTTAAAAAAAGAATAAGTATCATTTTCCAAGTACAAGTAAATATAGATTGATTATCATTATGCTGACTAGTTTTTTACATGTTATTAGCTTTAGCATATAGGTTCTAATAAAATAGCTCAGCATGCTTTTTAATTTTTGTTTTTAGAATTTTCTGTGCTTATTCAAATTTATTAAACTTAATCACAAGAGAACCAAGTAACCACTGAACTTTGAGAACACAACCGAAATGCTAACTTAGTGTTTTATTTGAGCTAGTGACCTAAAATTACTACAATGATATATGAATATTTTGTCTGTCACTTAGAGAGTTTAGCCCAAACTTAGAAATTAATGGTAGGCCAACACTTTTTCTAGAGAACATTTGACCACATAATTATTAGCAATTAATAAACATTTACTTAGATTCCATTTACTTGCTGAGTTTGCAGTATCTTACCATTTGTATCAGTCTTTTTAAAGTTTTTAAACAATTCTAACATTTAAAAAATAACCCAGTAGATGTAAACATGACCCTTATGTTGTTTTTAAATATTATTAGACTGAACAGTTCAGAAATAAGGGAAATAAAAGGAATTTTAAACATTTTCCAGAAACCTTGTGTACAGTACATATTTCTTTAACACAATTTTATCATGAGAGTTAAATAATATAGGCTTTCAGATATCTAGACTAATCTTATATAGTCAAATAATGTTTCAGAGAAGTACAGCACCGATGAAAAGCTGATCCCATATTGTGGAGCTACTGTCTGACACGCTCCTATCTGCTTTCTGCTGGGTCTCACAAACTCCTGTCCCTTTCCAGGCTGGATTGATGTCACCTGGGATGCTGGTGGCTCAAACTCTTACCGTATGGGCGCAGAAGGAAAATTTGACCTCAAGCTTGCACCAGGGTACGACCCTGATACAGTGGCATCACCCAAACCTGTTTCATCCACTGTTTCAGGCACAACGCAATCATGGAGCAGCTTGGTGAAAAACAACTGTCCAGACAAGACATCTGCTGCTGCAGGCTCCTCAAGTAGAAAAGGAAGCAGCAGTTCTGTGTGTAGCGTGGCCAGTAGCAGCGACATCAGCTTGGGTTCGACCAAAACGGAACGGAGATCAGAAATTGTAATGGAACACAGTATAGTTTCAGGAGCTGATGTCCATGAACCAATTGTTGTTCTTTCATCTGCTGAAAACGTCCCTCAAACAGAAGTAGGGTCATCTTCCAGTGCAAGCACCAGCACCTTAACAGCGGAAATGGGAAGTGAAAATGCTGAAAGGAAGTTAGGCCCTGATAGTTCTGTTCGTACTCCTGGGGAGTCTAGTGCAATATCCATGGGAATTGTTAGTGTTAGCTCTCCTGATGTTAGTTCAGTATCTGAATTAACTAATAAAGAAGCAGCTTCACAACGACCCCTTAGCTCTTCAGCAAGTAACAGACTGTCAGTGAGTTCTTTGTTGGCTGCTGGGGCCCCCATGAGCTCTAGTGCAAGTGTACCTAATCTGTCCTCAAGAGAAACATCTAGCTTGGAGAGTTTTGTAAGGAGAGTGGCAAACATAGCACGGACTAATGCCACGAACAACATGAATCTAAGCCGAAGCAGCAGTGATAACAACACTAATACTTTGGGGAGGAATGTGATGAGCACAGCAAGTAAGTGAGCTTTTCCTTATGGAACCCAATACTTTTTCCACTCTGAGAGTCTCTTGTTCAAGCAGTCTCTTGTTCAGTGTGTTGGCTGCAGTCTTAACTAGATCATTAACCATGTTAGATACAGATACATCAAATTTAGCACTTAAGGAATATGATGTTAAGTTTTACGGAATCATCTTAAGAATTCAGATCAGGTGTGATAAAGAACCTTTTATTCTAAAAGGATAAAAAAATAACACTTCTGTTTTTCACTCCTTTAATAAGTGGTTAAGCAAAGTTGCATGAGGAAATAGAAGACTATTAAATATTCTTATAATCCATTGAAACCAAAGCATCGTACTGGTATAGCTTTTACTTAGGGCCTCAATTGATTTTAGCTTCTGAAAGTTATTTAATTCTAAGTTAAGTTTACTAATGGGTCAAAATAATTCTGTTGGAAAATACACTAGTAATTATTTCATTGCTTGTTTTACTTTTTTTAAAAGCTAGGCTTAATATTTTGAAAAATAATAGTGCTATTGAAAACAAGAAGTTTTAGTTGTATTTCAGTTGGGTTCCCAAAGTCTTTGCTTTTCAACTTTTTCATTATCTTTAAAAAGTATAAAACTTGGTTTTTCTAAGGTTCCTTCAATTCCACCTATTTGTACTGATTTGCTTCACTTCTTATCTTTAGCTTCTCCTCTGATGGGTGCTCAGAGTTTCCCTAATTTGACCACACCCGGTACTACATCCACAGTGACTATGTCAACATCCAGTGTTACTAGTAGTAGCAATGTAGCTACAGCAACAACAGTTTTATCAGTTGGTCAGTCATTAAGTAACACTTTAACTACCAGCCTCACATCAACTTCCAGTGAGAGTGACACCGGCCAGGAAGCAGAATATTCCTTGTATGGTAAGTTACAGTTCAATATTAAAATATTTAGATATTTATATAGTGATGCTTTTATTGTGTTTTCTCCTGGGATATTTTAAGTTTTGGGTTTAAAAAGAATTACTCTCTTTTCTTACAAAAATGGTATCTTCAAGTAAGATGAAAAACTCAGTAATATGAGAGATTATTAAAAAATTATCTGATTATAAACAAAACAATTTCAGAACTTTTACGTGTCATCCTTTTTTGCCTTTTGTCACTAATAAAATATTAATGGAAGAACCATAATAACAAAGATACTCAATACCTTTATCAGTAAGAGAAGAAGTACAGTAGATTAATAAGCTTTGTAAAGTGATATTCCTTGTACACTATTATCAAAGTCTTTTGGAAATAATCCTTAATTAAGTAACATTTGAATATATATATTTTTTTTAAAGATGACCGGTAAGGGGATCTTAACCCTTGACTTGGTGTTGTCAGCACCACTTTCTCCCAATTGAGCTAACCGGCCATCCCTATAAAGGGATCCGAACCCCTAGCCTTGGTGTTATTAGCACCATACTCTCCCAAGTGAGCCATGGGCCAGCCCCTAACATCTGAATTTTTAAAATTAATTACATGATGGCTTTAATGCTGTAGTCAGAGATAAAACCATTTGATTCAATCAAAATATATGTTTTTGTTCCTCTTACCTGATTAGAAAAGTAATACTTATTCTTCATAGAGAGCATAGAGGAAAATTGAAATGATCTAGTCTCTACTTCCCAGAGATACCACTGTTATCATTTGATGTGTATGTTTCATTTTCTTTTAAAAGGGATTATATCGTTTTCAGCCACCTCTTTTCACTCAGTACATTGTGAAATGTTTCTACAACATTTGAAATGGCTGCCAAAATTTCCATTTTGTATACTTAAGTTGCAGCTTTTACATTACCATAAACATTGTTATGAGTGAGCTTCCTTGAATTGTATTTTTGTCTATTTCCTGAGGATGAATTCCTAAAAGAGTAATCCCTAAATTGCCTTCCAAGAAGTTTGCACTCCTGCCATGCTTGCTTTGGAATACCCTTTACTACACATCCTTGATCACATTGCCTGTTCTTTTTTTTTTTTTTTTTAATTATCTTTGGTAATTTTGAAAATAAGAAAGTTTGTATGAAGATATATTTTAAGTACTATTTTATGTATACCCCATTTTAATGTGTTTTCTTGTTTTTTCCTGAGGATATAGCCCCTCCCATTCCAAGCCAAGAATTTGATCTGATGTTCTATGGTTTTAGGAAAGTAATTATATTTCTGTTTCTACATTTTCTGTTAAATGTTTGTAGCAAAATGATGATTATTACACCAAACTGTAATAATTATGTAATTTAATAATGTAAATTTACTTAATAAGTTACTTTCCAATTATTTCTCATGGGGGCCCTCTGCCCCTACCTACTCATTTGTTAATGTTAACTTCAAGCAGTAGTTTTTGATCATGGGAAGATTGAAAAGGTTGTGGCTGTGCTTGTGGGAAAAAATATTAAAAAGTTAGTGCTATTGGCTGGCTTTTAAAAATTATTGTTAGATGATGAAAATTTCCTTTTCTGCATTCCTAAAGCTGGAGGTTTCTTTAAGACTGCTGGTATGAAGGATCGGGGACTGGCCGGTTAGCTCAGTTGGTTAGAGCACAGCCTTATAACACCAAGGTCATGTGTTTGGATCCCTGTGCCAGCCAGCTGCCCAAACAAACAAAGGATCAGAATAACATCAGTGTTCTTAAATCTATATATGCAATGAAAACCTGTTACTATGTTATGTTTTGAGAGATGTGACTTGATTCTGTGATGTGGTCAAACATCTCTGCAACGCAGAGCTTTTTTATGTTCTTATACACTGATACAAAAGGGAAGAAGACAAAGAAAACTCTGACTTAGTTCATTGTAACATTAGAAAATTTCAGTGTATGAAATTAGATTATGTTCCTTAAAAGATAAATCAAAAATGGAGTTGGTTTATTTTGTGTACCACCATATTATGTTCATGAGAACCACTGCCTAAATTGCAGGATGGCTCCTTACATGTGTTACGATAATATATTTGATCAAATTAAGATGCCATTGCTTGTAAGACACGGCGTTTTCTTATGTCACTAAGGTTAAAAATGTTGCCAATTTAGCTCTGACTTGCCATTGGTTGTAAACACACATTTTGATTTCAGAGCATTAAAGTGTTAATATTAAATGTGTACCTTAGAAACTAAGTAAATACAATGTCAGGACTTTTTCTTCTACTGGCTGTCTAGTAAAAGGCACTGAATATTCAGTCCTGTGTAATTATTGCACTAAAAAAGGTTTGTAGATGCAAGTTTCTAAATATTGTAAATTGTTTTCTGGATGTTCTTTAGGAATATAGAATATATCCCTTTTATTCGTTGTGCAATTCTGATATTATGTTAGAAGGCTTTTTTTTTTCCCTCCCAGATCCAGTAAGAACTTCTCCTGTTTTAATCCCATTAGTCCTCTTTTTATTTTCAGTTCTTATGAAGAACATTTTGTCAGCATGTTCATTTATGTGGGACAATGTAAATTTGACCCAATCTTCATTTGGGGTGAGGGGAAAATTTCCTAAGAAGGAAGGAGATAAAAGGGATTCAAGGTTATTGAACTTATGTGCTAGATAATATAGATAATATAAAAGATGCTACATAAGGTATTCCATAGTAAATAGGCATTATCCTTAAATAAACCAGCCAGGTCATACAGCTAAGCCCAGTTCTCACTGATTGACTTAATGCTGTTTTCCTTCATTAGACCTTTAACAGATTATATTTATAGATTCATTTGTTTATTTGTAAATGCTTCTCTCCTCTGTAGACTCCATGGGGACTTAGACCATGTCTGTTTTGTTTACAGATATATGTACGTTGTGCCTAACACAGTATATGCTTAATACATATTTGTTGGCAGAATGAACAACTTCAAAGTGTTCTCTTTCTACCATCTTATGCTTCTTGTGACTTATTCAGATAATAATGATAGGGTCGTTGTTACCTTTTATATTACGATTTTGTAGATTCAAATTTAGTTTATGGTCATCTGTTATGCTGCATTGTTTTCTGCCATGGTTGTAACATTTTTCCATTGTTATTCATCCTGTTTGTGTAGTGGTGGAAGAACAGTGGTCACTAAGTGTGGTCTTTACACTTGTCTCTTTTGAATTTTGCCTTTGTTTTGTAAAACCCAAATTCAAAGTTACTTTGCTATGTTTTGTTAAGTGTGTTGACAATAAGGTTCTTGGTTTTGTTTTCTAGATTTCCTTGATAGCTGCCGTGCCAGTACTCTTTTAGCTGAGCTAGATGATGATGAGGACTTGCCTGAGCCAGATGAGGAAGATGATGAAAATGAAGATGACAATCAGGAGGACCAAGAATACGAGGAGGTTATGGTAGAGAGAGAGTCCCCCATTCTTTCCACTAAGATAGAACGTTAATAACTGAATTGAAGAGAGGAAAAGCTAAGTCATAATTGAACTTTGACTAGGAAAATATGGCACCAGTATGAAAAACTTGGTTAAGAAAAGCATTTTTAATCTGAGCATTTACTGATTCTCCTTTAAAAGAAAATAAACTGGTTGTATTAGAAAAATACTACAATATCACCTGCTGATATTTTAACAGGTTTAAAAGTGTGTGAAATTAGAGACAACTGCACTCATCGAAGAATATAATTTTCATGGTTCTTCAACAATATTTACATTTAGAATTTTTTAGTACCTACTGTTTTACAGGCAGCTTCTGTGTAATTCTCATCAGTCCTCATACACAGGAGTGAGGTAGAGGCAAAGAAAAATAATTTGACCTTATTAACAGAGTTAATTAGAAAAGTTGGGATGCAAGCCTAGGCAGTGTGATCCAGAACTTTCAATATTTAACTACTGTGATTGTCTTCTAATTGAAAGTTGTGCCTGAAAATACCCTTTATTGTAACTTTCACTACATTTTAAATTTCTGTTTATAAAATGTTATTAGATTTCAAAAAAAAATTGGTAAGTGAGTTTTAATTGGGTGAAGAAATTTTAAAAATCCTTTTAATATATGTTGCTTAGAAAACACATAATACATTAGCATATTTCTTATGACAGATATTAGTATAAAATGCATGATAAATTTAAAACATTCAATTTATAATTTTTCTGAAGATGGTTAATGAAAATAAAGTTTTTTTAGTGATACTTCTGTTAATATGGATTGATAGATTCAGGGCAAGGCTGAATGGGGATATATGTGGGTCAAATAATTGAACATATGTCTTGGCATTTTTAAAATTTCAGATTTTGAGACGTCCATCCCTGCAACGTCGAGCTGGCTCCCGCTCTGATGTAACCCACCATGCTGTCACCTCACAGTTACCACAGGTCCCTGCTGGAGCAGGGAGCCGACCTATTGGGGAGCAGGTAATATGTTCATGTTTATTTTCCCTACAGTATGTTTTTTTCCCTTTCATAGTAAAGCTCCAACCAAAATGCCGAAGTGCCTAGAAAAATGTGCAGTGGTGAGAGGAGAGAAGAGGGAGCTACCAAACAGAGATACAAAAAGAAACTGGCCCCTACTGGTGTTTAGTTCCACATTCCAGATAGAATCCATGATTGCTTTGGCATAATGCATACAGGAGTTTCTTTCTTGAAATCCCTCATCTTGGCATTTTGGGTAACAGTAAACATGTATTAAAATTATTAATAGGTATTATCTAGAATTTATAGTTTTGGTAGTAGTAGAGGAGGTTAGTAGTAGTAGTAATAATAGTAATACAGGTTGAGTATCCCTCATCCCCAAATCCAAAATGCTCCAAAATCTGAAACTTTTTGAGTACTGACATGGAACTCAAAATATTTATTGGAATATTTCAGAATTTTGGATTAGGGATACCTGACTGATAAGTGTAATGCAAATATTACAAAGTCCAAAATCCAAAACACTGTTGGTCCCAAGCATTTAGCCTGTAATAGTCAGTTAGCTAACACTCACTGATCACTAATTAAGTCCTTGGCACAGTTCTCACTATTTTACATGTATCAACTTATTTAATTTTTTCACCAGCCCTTTGAGGGTATTATTAGCCCCAGTTTTCAGATAAAGTGATTGCTAAAAGTCACATGGTTAGTAGTTTTAGGTCCAGTATGCAAGCCTAGACATTCTGGATCCAGAGTTATCAAACATAAGTTTGATCTGTTATAAAAGTTAATTTCAGTAAAGTGTTCTCACTATTAGGGTGGGTGTCTGTGTGTGTCTGTGTGTATTGGTATATATATCATTTAACTTTCAACACTTCATCAGTCTTTTTACCTATCTGGCCCATAGTAATTTAAAGTAACTCTCAGGCATTCTATCTATTTTGTCTGCAAATAATTCAGTATGATATGCAGTTTACATTTTTTTAAAAACTCATTTTAAAATAGTTATAGTTTCATAGGATGTTGCAGAGTTACTACAGAGAGGTTTTATGTACCCTTTGCCAGCTTTCTCCCAATGGTTGATTTTGTATTACCTAATTAAAGCACAATATCAAAGCTACGAAATTGACATTGGTACAGTGTGTATATATGGTTCTTTGTCCTTTTTTTTTTTGTTGAAAATATAATGTGCAAGTATTTATTTTAATTACTCCTATTTGGAGGTCCCCATTTTTGAAGAACAGCAAGGCATTTTATTATCCACTCTTTCCATTCCTTAAAAGCTTCAACAGGTTTCGGCAAGTTCACATTATCCACACGGCTACTTTTTGGAGTCACTCCAGGTGTGTCAGCAGAGTCATCATCAATCCACCTCACTAGCGCTTTGTATCTTTCTACAATGTTGAAGCCAATAGCACACTGCAACTTGCGCAAACAGGGCAAAAAGGTTTAGAGGGCGCCGGTCCGCTTCCTCCAGGTGGTTGGAGCCCTGCATTAGGCAGGCAAGCCACTGGCAGTGTCGCAGTCCAAATATGTGTCCAATCTCATGGGTTAAAGTCTTACAAGATCGAAGCAGCAAAACGCTAGTTATTTCGGGAATATAATAGTTATCAAAAACTGAATAGTCACTCGAAGATTTTTTCTGGAGTTTCTTCACTTTGCCTCCATGGTATGAGCTATAAAAATCACTGCCATACCTGACAAAGCTGAATATCCCCACACCATCTGTCAAAGAGGCCTGTCCAAAGACAAAATTCCAGGAGTCTCTTGGGTAGAGATCAATCATTGGTATCCCCACAACACAGAAGGCATCTTCAGGTTTCTTCCTTTTTAGGAACTTCAGGATGTGCCCTGCATGAATTTGTAGGTTTTGTGTGTTTATCATTGACTCTAAAGGAACACCTCGTTGCAGAATCAGGAATCGGTTCCGGGAGTTTTACTGTCAAGCCATGCAAAAATGCTTCACAGTACCCCTTGAGCCATTTAACATATTCTTCACTGATAATTCTGGTGTTTCCTAGAGCTCCGATGGGCTGTATATAAATACTGCGTTTCTCTGGAGAGGGTGTCTTTCTGTAAGGATCACTGAAAAACTGCTCAAAGTCTTGGGGAGCCTCAGGATGGGTGGTGATCCAATCTGATTGTGAATGCAAGGTAATAGGTCCAAAGAGTTCAGTGGCTGGCTTGAAGGCTTCATTCATTAAATGCTGTTCCCCAACATCTAATTTCTCATACTGTTACACAAGCACTGGGTTCTTTGAGATGAGAGCTGTTTTTAGCGTCTGTTCAGAGTGCCGTAATGTTTGCATAATGACAGGTCTCTTCCATTCACATCATGTTCCTGTATCCAGCGTTCATCCTTCCATTTGAATAGGTCAGACAGATGTTCCACCATGAGGCTTTATGGAGGAGGAAGGCTCTCATTGAAGTTTTTACCTTACAAGGACGGGCATGTCTGGGCCTGGATGGAAATATGTTGTGGAGGGTGCCGTCACCCGGGCTGCGGTGGCCTAGCGGCCCCGGCCCAGCTCTAACAGTTCCACCGACTCCCCCACCCGTCAGGCCCCCGGTTCTTTGTCCTTTTACCACGTGTAGATTACATAGCAGTATAATTACCACTGATACAACTTTTTAAAAAATTTTATTTCTTGTTTTTATTTTTAATACAACTTTTCATAAACTGAAATGATTAAGAAATATATGCACGTATATATGTTTATGTTAGCTCATTTTGTGCTTAAGAAATATAGCTAAAAACAAGGAAGTGCAACAGCTATAAAAAACTACTTAACATGTACCTTATGTAGTAGATGGCATGTCACTTTTGCAATAGTGAAATTTTCACCTTGTAATGTTTGATTCTATGTGGAATGTTATTTTAATAGGAAGAAGAAGAGTATGAAACTAAAGGAGGACGCCGGAGAACATGGGATGATGATTATGTGCTAAAGCGGCAATTTTCTGCTTTGGTTCCTGCTTTTGATCCTAGACCTGGTCGTACTAATGTCCAACAGACAACTGATCTAGAAATTCCACCCCCAGGTACAATATATTTTAGTTTTGTAATTTAATTTTCATAGATCCCAAATAAGAGAGTTATATACAGTTTGAAAAGTAAGGTGCTGCTTGTATATGAAGATTATAAACAATCTTAGGAAAAGCTATCAGCCACAAGTCCTTAAAAAATAGATTTTTGAAGGAGCTTTTATATGAAGGTTATAAATAAAAATGCTTTATTTTAAAAAATAAATTATTTATTTTAAAAAATTTTATTATATTTTTACGTTCTATGTTGTTGCAGAGCAGTGGGGAGGGAGGGGGAGAGTGGAAAGCGGAAGGAAATGTGGTAGAAAAAGGAGGAAGGAGGAGGGGCAGGATTGAGGCCTGTGGCACCCCCCTCATTCCCACATGGGAGACGGGGGGTGGGTTCCAGTGGTGGCTTAGTCATTGCCGGACTATGTGCAGATGTCAGGGGGGTGTGGCAAAAGCCCTCACACCCCACCACCCCAGCTCAGGAACCTGGGGCCCTTCCTGTGGCAGCTCGGTGTTCATTGCTGGGCTGGTTGTGTGTGTCAAGAGGGCATGGCTGAAGCCCTCAGCCCCCCACCGCCCTGGCTTGGGAGAGCCCAGGGTGTTTCCTGCAGCGACTTGGTGGTAATTGCTGGACTGGCTGTGGGTATGGGGGGGTGCGTGGCTGAGGCCCTCGGCTCCCCACTGCCCCAGCTCGGGTGAGCCCAGGGCATTTCCTGTGGTAGCTCAGTGGTCATTGCTGGGGTGGTTGTGTGTGTCGAGGGGTGTGGCTGAGACCCTCAGCCCCCACCCTCAGGACTGGTTGCGGGTGTTGGAGGGCATGGCTGAGGCCCTTGGCCCTCCCCCATTTCTGGCTTGGTAGTCCACTGGACTTCCAGTCCTTCTAGGTGTTATTGTGTTCTTTGGTGAAATGAGACCTTTGCTAGTTAATAGTAAACTTTGTCTCTGGTTGTGGGTACTTTGTTTTTTCTTTCAGTTGTGTTGGATTATTTGCTGTTCCCACCACTTAAACTCTGTGCTAGAACTAATTTGTTGTCCATTGCTTAATTCTAAAAAGGGGAAACTTCCTGTGGGGACCAGTACTTGAGCTGTGTGATTGAGCTGAATTGCTGCTTTTTGCTTCTGCTTCCCTGGGAAGGCTTTTTGTGCAGCTCAGGTTTTAATGGTTGACTTTATAGGTACTTCTGGGTCTAGAGAAATCCAGTGCACCCGGGTTGTGTAGAAACTCTGGTCTGGGCCTGAGTCTTTTCATCAAACTGCATCCCATGCAATTTTATATTCCTGAACAGTCTCCTCTGAGTGGTACTATGCTGATTTGGGGGCAGATAAGCTGTCCTTGCTGTGCCCCAGCGTTCCCCTGGTGGGCCCATCTCCCCCACCACCCATGCTCTAAACACTTCCCATGGGACAGGTGGTGCTTTTGTCCCTTGCGATGACTCACCAGCCTCTGAGTGGCTTTTTTTCATTGTTGTCGCTCCTCACTCCCGTGTGGGTCCATGGGAACCCTATTAGTGGTCTTGCTGGCCTGGGGGCCACCAAGGCCCTCTTCTCCCCTGCCGCCTCCAAGCAATTTCATACAAAGGGCACAGCTGTGGCTTTTGCCAGCTCCTGCTCCGTTCGCTCAGCAGCTCCAGCCTGGAAGCAGCCTGGGCTCAAAAAGGTCGAAGCGTTTTTTTCTCTCTCTCATTGTGGCTTCTCCTGCGTTTATGCACTCCATAGGTCTCTTCTCCTCTTCTCCTGAGCTCTAGCGGTCCCAGCTTGGCTGTCATTGCTTTTTTATAGTTGTAAATTGGTTGATTTGTGGGAGAGGGTGATACTGGGGACCATCTATTCCGCCATCTTGACCGGAAGTCATAAATAAAAATTTTCAGGAAAAGCTATCAGCCACAGTCCTTTAAAAAAAATACAGATTTTTAAAGGAGAAAATTAGAAATTATTAAAAAAATTTTAAAAACCATGTGTTTTGTATTTGTGCAAGTTTTAAAGCAAGGCTTCATTTAAAGGTTGGAATTTTTTTATTTTCTACTGGATCACAATTGCTAAAGATTTATTCCTACAAACTTTGAAAAGTTGTCTAGTAGTTACAGTTATGGCCTCTGAAGTCAGCCTGGGTGACAACTTCATTCCTTACAATTCTTTTATAGGGTGTTGTGGGCATCCTAATGGCCCCCCAAAGATGTCCAGGTTCTAACCTCCCCAGGAATCTGTGAATATGTTACCTCAATGTGAAAAGAGAGACTTTTCATATGTAATTAAGTTCAGGATCTTGAGATGGTGAGATTACCCAGCTGGGCCTAATGTAATCATAAGGGTCATTTTAAGGGAGGTGAGCAGAGTCAGCGGAAACTATGGAAGCCGAAGTTGGAGTGATGAGGGCCTATGAGCCAAGGAATGTGGGCTGCCTCTAGAAGCTAGAAAAGGCAAGGAAACAGATACTTCCCTTCAGAAGGAATGAAACCCTGCAAATCCTTTTTAGAGTTCTGACCTCTAGAACTATAAGATAGTACATTTGTGTTTTTTCAAACCACCAGGCTTGTGGTATATTTTATAGCAGCAATAGGAAACTAATACATTGGGCAAATTACCTAAACTGTCTAAGCTTGAATTTCCTCCTCTCTTACATAGAATAATTGTTCCTGTTTGACAAAGTAGTTAAAAAGATTTACCAAAGTAAATGAAGTGCTTAGCATGGTGCCTGTGTGCCTCAATAAATGTCAGATATTGTAATCAGTATATGTGGGTACTTTAGAAAGTTCACAGAAAAATGGAATTAAAAGATAATATGAATCTTTTAATCAACTTTTTGAAGATCCCTTTTATTATCCTTAAAGAAGAATTGTGTGGAGTGTACTTTTTAATCGATAGATAATGTATTAAATACGAAAGTTAGATACACTTTGTAGTATAATGTTTTATGGTGGAAATGAATATAGGCTGAATCAAGATGTTGCAAGCTCCCTTCAAAAAGAACCTATTCTGGGGAGTATAAATAGGTACAAACTTTCTGTAGCATTCTTTGGCAATATATTTAATTTTTGCCACTAGTAATTTATTCTAAAGAAATATTAACTCTGCACCCTATTTTGTATACATTGATGACTGCCAAAGTATTATTTATATTGTCAAATCATCGGAAATGACCTTAATTATGTCCAGTAACAGGGATATGGTTCAGTTAAGGTACAGGGGGATGTCAGGCAGTAAAAAAAATATTTTAGGAGATTATCGTGATATGAAGAGAAGATTCACGAGCTAAGGAAAAAGAGTTCACCAACAAATTTCTTATGAACCTAACTATATTTGTGTGTGTATATGTGTTTACCTCACAGCCCACTCATTCAGTGTAAGTGAAAGGTTGACAGGTCATAGGCCCAAAGTGTGGTTGTCTTTGGATATGGAATTAATGGATAATTTTAGTTTTCTCATTTATAAAATTAAAATGTTTCCTAAGCATTCATACAGTTAGCATGTTTCCAAATAGAGATCCATATACACACATGTTCTATTTTAGCACTCTGTCTTTAAGTAACCTAGGTGTAGTTACAGTCATGCATTGCTTAACATTGGGATACTTTCTGAGAAATGCATTGTTAGGCGATTTTGTAGTGCAAATGTTGTAAGAATGTACTTTCACAAACCTAGATGTTGTATATGCCTGTATTAGTCTGTTTCTGTTGCTTATAACAAAATACACATAGCTGGGTAATTTATAAAGAAAATAAAATTTATTGCTTATAGTTTCTGAGGCTGGGAAGTTCAAAGTCCATTTGGTGGTGGTGACAGTGACCCAGGAGTCAGTGTCTCACACTGCAAGATGGTGGAAACATAAGAGACTCTCCCCTCTCTTCTTTTAAAACCCTTAGAACCGCAGCCCTGACCACCATTTTTAATCCATTCAACTACAGCATGGTCCTACAATCTAATCACCTCTTCAAGGCCCCACTTTGCAATTACCATAATAGGATTTTCCACCCTCCCAACAGTCACAGTGGGGGCCAAGTATCTAATACATAAAACTTGGGGGACACAACTCAAGCTTCAGTGAATTTTATAGGGACATAATTCAATCCACTATGATGCCATTACCAAAATATACTAGTTTTATGGTGCGTGACTGTATTCCCATTAAAAAAGTTGAGGCCAGGAGTCTTAAGTAGCTAACATCCTTTAGCTAATGTATGGTAGAAAGGTTTGGATTTCATGTAACCTTGTCTTCTAGTGAAGTGTTCTTTCTAGACTGCTCATTTTAGTATAGTTGTTTTTCACGTGTCTTTTAAATTTTTAGGAACACCTCATTCAGAGCTCTTGGAAGAAGTTGAATGTACTCCGTCACCTCGATTAGCCCTCACTTTGAAAGTAACAGGTCTTGGAACAACTCGTGAAGTTGAATTACCACTTACCAATTTCAGATCAACCATCTTTTACTATGTACAAAAATTGCTTCAATTATCCTGTAATGGCAATGTGAAATCAGATAAACTTAGGCGTATTTGGGAGCCAACATACACGTAAGAGATTTTAAATTAATGTTTTAGTAGATACTGCCATAGAATATGAGCCAGGAAGCATTGTGTTCCTATATTTTGGATTATGGGAACAGAAAAGATTTGGTTCTTGTTCTGTTGCTTTACAGGAACGGATAAGAGTGTTTCTGACTCTTAGTAAGAGTGGTTAGGTTCCAGAACTGGAAGGACCTTTAGAAATAATCTAGACTAGCTCCTTATATAATAATTGTTGAAAAGCGTGTCATTGGAATTCTTTGACAGGGATAGTGTATGAAATACTAAATATTTTCTACTCTTTATTTTGGGGGTTAAGCCTCTCTTTGTTCATTCATTCAGTCAACAAATAATTACCAGTGACCTTGGGCAAATTTATTTAACATTTTTGTGCTTTTTCTAAGTTGTAAAGTGAGAGTGGTACTTACAAGGAATCAATTAATTAATATATGTAAAGTGTTGCCAGTACTCTCTAGGATGTAGTAAGTGCTCAATAAGTATTACCTATAAAATAATTATTATTTAATAATAATAATGTAAACAATTTTATAATCATTCTTATTGTAACTTCACTTTTGTTAGTATGTTTTCTGATGATTTCTTAACGTCATTAATAATCTTATGTAATGTCCAGTAAAAGTAGTGTAGGTCCTTTTGAGATAGAACAGAAAGCCATAATGGTATTCTCCTTCCCTTCAATATTTACTGGAGTTTAAAAATGGATTGCAACTGCCTTATTTGGCCATAAGCACTCATGATTATTATTATTCCTATCCTCCTTTCCATCCAGACACAGAAAAATTTTCTCATCTTGTTATTATTACCACAATATATGAATATCATAACACTTGGTATAGTGTTACTTCATATCTTTAAAAGTTATAGATTTGATAATGCTGTCTTTGCAATAATGCTAAGTTTATTAATCATAACTCTCAGGAATAAGGTTTCTGCTACTTTCCCTTATGTTTAACTAATTACTATTTTTTTCTTAAAAATTTTCCTTGAGTTCAATGTTTAATGCAAGCATATGTCTAGTGAATGTTATAATTCATTGAATTTTTTAAGAATTGAAGCTTGTTGGAAATAATCACAGATCATTTGATTTATGAATTATCTCCATGTTTAGAATTATGTACAGAGAAATGAAGGATTCTGACAAAGAGAAGGAAAATGGAAAAATGGTAAGTTATTTTTAGAAAATCAGTCTTATTCTGGATATTTATTAAAAATAAAAATAAAAATGTTAACACTGTGTTGCAGTTGAGCAGTTGAGGGAAAAATGACTAACATGGAATCCTTTAAATTAAAGAGTGCACTGCATATAATGCATGTGAAATATCATAGACTTTATAATTGGGAAAGGCCAACATTTGGTTTTTCCTATTGTAGGGTTGCTGGTCTATAGAGCATGTGGAACAGTATCTTGGCACTGATGAATTACCAAAGAATGACTTGATAACCTACCTGCAGAAGAATGCAGATGCTGCTTTCCTGCGCCACTGGAAATTAACTGGCACTAATAAAAGTATTAGGAAAAACAGAAATTGTTCTCAGCTCATAGCTGCATATAAGGTATACATTGGCCTCAAAATATTTTTTGAACAGCTTTGTACTTTGTTTTGCAGCTTTATAAGTTTCTTAAGGAAGAGAAGTTCATTGGGACATAATTTAAAAATGAGTTGAATTAACATTGTTAATGTGCCAATGCTAAAATTTCAAATATGGCTTGTGGCATTGGATCTGAGTATAGACTTTTAACTATGGCTAGTAGTGGTTATATTTATTTGGGAATACTAATGGTTTAGTATTGAATTTTGTATAATATGTTTATTTACTTATTTATTTTTGTGGCTGGCTGGTATGGGGATCTGAACCCATGACCTTGGTGTTACAAGGCTGCACTCTAACCAACTGAGCTGGACAGCCCCTCTATATTTTTATTTTAAAATAAGGCAATTATTTGAAAAGCTCCAACTTTTTCAAAGTAATTCTAATAGAATACTATATTGCTTTTCTTGAAAATGTGATTAATAGCTAGTTTTGCTAATTGTTTCTACAGGATTTTTGTGAGCATGGAGCAAAGTCTGGGTTAAACCAGGGGGCCATTTCTACTCTTCAAAGTAGTGATATTCTTAATTTAACAAAAGAACAACCTCAGGCCAAAGCAGGCAATGGACAGAACTCTTGTGGAGTAGAAGATGTCCTCCAGCTTTTGCGTATTCTGTATATAGTTGCAAGTGACCCTTATTCAAGAATATCCCAAGAAGGTCTGTAAGAAGCCTTGTTGCATTTCTGTAGCATTTTAAAAGAAAATTTATATATTTATTAATTGTATTAATTAATTTTACAGATGGTGATGAGCAGCCTCAATTTACTTTTCCACCTGATGAGTTCACTAGTAAAAAAATCACAACAAAAATTTTGCAGCAAATTGAGGTAATAAAATCAGTTGAATTCTTCATTCTGTAACTGTTGGGCTTTCATTATTCCCTTCTTTCCTTTTTTACCTCTCACCATCTCTCCCTTCCCTCTGATTCAATAATTTGGGCCACATGGGTTTTTTGCATTCATTTCTTAATTACATTGAAGAATTGACCCTTTCTTGTCATTTATTAGTAATTACCTTAAAGTGCCAAGACAGTTTTATTTGTTAATTTGCAGGAACCATTGGCATTGGCAAGTGGAGCTCTGCCAGACTGGTGTGAACAATTAACCAGCAAGTGTCCTTTTCTAATACCATTTGAAACTAGACAGCTTTATTTCACATGTACAGCTTTTGGTGCATCAAGGTAGGAAGTTTATCTTTTAATTTTTTTAGAATAAATATGTTATATAAGTTTAGAATGTACAAATATACTGTTCAGACTGATGGAGGGAATACCTGTATATAGTCTTGTATTCATGTAAAGAGTCATTGACATTTAAACATTTTCTATTTCCAGTTGGACATATGCTTTGTTGTAGTAGTGTAGATTGAATCAAATGTTTCCATCAGCTAACACTCATTGCACAATTCTTTAGTAGCTTACATAAATTATTAGTTCCCGAAATTCCCAGCAATACCAAACTGAATGCTTGCAAATAGCTTTGATAATATTTAAATATATCTTCCTCCTGACCATCATTTTTCTTTTACCACCGTCTAACATACTACATATTTTACTTAGTTTTTCTGTCTCCCTCCACTATATCAAAGTTACATGAAGGCAGAAATTTGTGGTGGTTTTGTTCACTGCTCTAGCAAAAGTGCCTAAAACAGTGTATAATAGCGTCTTGTAGATGCTCAATAAATATTTTATCAAATGATTGTGTGCCCAGAATACTCTTTCAAAGTAAGTCTAAAAATGTTACAATTGAAAATATGCTGTTTCTTCCCTAATAAATTACATTTTTGTACCATTGAATAGCATTTACAAAGCATTTGTACACATGGAACTGTAGCTTGGTTGTGATAAATAGCATTGGTTAAGGTTTCTATTTCATAGGTGAGGACCTTGATTCTCAAAGTACTTAGCTGATTAGCCTGAGATTACCAAAACATAGTAGCATACATGACAGTAGAACATTTATCTTCATAATCCTAGTTTATAGGTTCTTTCTCCCACTGTAGATGGATTAGCTGTGTTGTTAAAAACAAAATGTTTTAAAATAATAATAACCATTTTGATGGTGGCTTTCAGTTTGTATCACAGTAATAAAGATAGCTTAACCATTTTTTATTTTCTCTGATAAGAAATGTTTGTCTATATTTTTATGTATTATGTGGGGCTTCAACCACAGACCTTTATTTTGATTTAATATATGTGGAGAAAATATAGACCCGCTAGTTTCTCAGTTTGTTTAATTAAGGAAGGTTATAATAAAAGGAGTCTTATGTATTTTTACTTAAGAAAGGAAGCAATAATTTATGCAATAAAAAAAATCAGTTTTAAAATTACCTGATAAAATATTATTTTTCTTCCTTTTTTAAAATTTCTTAAATCTTTGAATTCTCTTGCTGGTTTAGCAGTACATTCAACTGTTAATGTATGCTATAGCAACATAGGTGTTTTTGTATTTCAGAGCAATAGTGTGGTTACAAAATCGTCGCGAAGCCACTGTAGAGCGAACAAGGACCACAAGCAGTGTAAGGCGAGATGATCCTGGAGAGTTTCGAGTTGGTCGTCTCAAGCATGAAAGAGTAAAAGTTCCACGTGGTGAATCACTGATGGAATGGGCTGAGAATGTCATGCAAATCCATGCGGATCGGAAATCAGTTCTTGAGGTAACCTCATGTAAAATAAGATTTCTTTTAGGGAGCCGGAATAACACTAAGGGAACTGGCCATTTTGCATCTTCCACTGTGCATAAAAACTGTTGGATAAATGTGAAAAGGGATTTCTCTGTTTTCTATGCAGAAGCTTTCTCTTCTAGAGCATCTTTCATAAGATGATGTCAGCCCACGTCCTCGGGGTTCACGATCTTGTGCACTTAATGAGCAACAAAGAATATCTTCACTCGTGATGTGACAAAGTGCTTGGTCTGTTTGAAGGCCATTACCAAGTTCATAACAAAGTTGGACTGAATAATAGTACTCAAAGAATTCTTTTTGATACTCTAAATTTTACTTTTATATTAAGCTATGCTATTAGACATCTCCATTTGTTTTGCAATATTGTTTCACTTAAATTGTGCTTGGTATAAATTATATTGTTAGTCTGTGTTGAGAAATGCTATAACAAATGGCAGTATGAAATTCAGTATATTTACTGTAGAGATGTCATTGTGAACACTGTTGATTAAATCCCATATACACACAGTTCCTTAAATGAGGAACAGTGGAAATATCTCTCCCATCACAGAGATATTTTATCTTTTGGATCACAGACTAATCACAACAAATGTGATACATCTCCAAAAGTACAAGGCTTTCTGGCTTTAATTTTATTTACAAACTTTCTTTGCCTTCATCTTATTCTTCTTACTCTTACATTCTTCTAACCCAGATAATCCTCAAAAAATTTTTTTAACCATGCACTGTATGTTTTTGAACGATACCTCAATTTTTGGAGCAAGTAGAATATGGACAAAAAACTTTAAGGTGATTGCTTAAAGTCAAATAAGTGGAAAAGAGTTTACGCTTTGGTATCACATACACATATAAAAATATGTATGCCATTATTTCCTCGAGCAAATGATTTTAACCTTTATCTGAGATTTGGTATTCTTTGATGTAAAAAGGACATAATTATTTTCCCGGGTTGTTGTAAGGAGTAGATTAATGTGTTAATAATGCTCAGCACAGTGCTTAAGCATGCAATAGTGTACAACAAACATACTCTTCTCTTTAGAAAAACGAGAGTAAAACTCCTGTATTGCTTATAATATATTACACTGCTGTTATGAAAAAGGTATATTACTCAATTAGATATGACAAATTTTGGCAAGAATTGGATCATTAAAAAAAAAAAAACTGACTAAAACTAAAACTTAAAGTTCACTTTTTCCCATAATTTATATGTTCATATTTTAGGTTGAATTTTTAGGAGAAGAAGGAACTGGCTTAGGACCCACATTAGAGTTTTATGCTCTGGTGGCAGCAGAATTCCAGAGAACTGACTTGGGAGCTTGGCTTTGTGATGATAACTTTCCAGATGATGAATCTCGTCATGTAAGATTTATTTCTCATTTTGTGATTTGAGTTGTGACTCTGTTTTTGGAAAGTGTTAAAAGTAGGTTATGCTGTCAGAACACAAGGCAGGTTTTCTGACTCTTTTGTTATTGAATAATCTTGATATTATTACAACATTTCTAAGGGATAAAATTTAGTCACCGAAGGCTATTTAATAAAATGTGTATATGCTTTTGGATAGCTAAATTCATGAAGATGTTTAATGTTTATTGATTTTTTTTTCTCATAGATGAGAGTGATAGGCTTAGTTACTATTACCTTTTATTTAATTTTATTTGCATTTCTACTTCTCAAAATTTAGGTCGATCTTGGAGGTGGATTGAAACCTCCTGGATACTATGTGCAGAGATCATGTGGATTGTTCACTGCACCATTTCCACAAGATAGTGATGAGCTTGAAAGGATCACTAAACTCTTTCATTTCCTTGGAATTTTCTTAGCCAAATGCATTCAAGACAATAGACTTGTGGACTTACCTATTTCTAAACCTTTCTTTAAACTTATGTGTATGGGTGACATTAAAAGCAATATGAGTAAGCTGATCTACGAGTCACGGGGTGATAGAGACTTACACTATACTGAAAGCCAGTCTGAAGCTTCTACAGAAGAAGGTCATGATTCACTCTCAGTAGGAAGCTTTGAAGAGGATTCAAAATCAGAATTTATTCTTGATCCCCCTAAACCAAAACCCCCAGCTTGGTTCAATGGAATCTTAACTTGGGAAGACTTCGAACTAGTAAACCCACACAGAGCCAGATTTTTAAAAGAAATTAAAGACCTTGCTATCAAGAGACGCCAGATTTTAAGCAACAAAGGTCTTTCTGAAGATGAAAAGAACACAAAATTACAGGAACTAGTACTGAAGAATCCATCAGGTTCTGGGCCTCCTCTTAGCATAGAGGATTTAGGGTAAGTTTTATGTATATGTTCTTTAACCTAATGAATAAATAAGTTCTTTTTTTTCTTTTTTTTTTTTGTCTTTTTCGTGACCGGTACTCAGCCAGTGAGTGCACTGGCCATTTCTATATAGGATCCAAACCCGTGGCGGGAGCGTCGCTGCACTCCCAGCGCCGCACTCTCCCGAGTGCGCCACGGGCTCGGCCCTGAATAAATAAGTTCTAAAGCTTTTGTTTCTTTGTCCCCACTGATTTACAATATATAAGTAAACAGTCTGTCAAAAAACAGAAATAGGCTATGGAAAATACAGTTTATTGACTTGAACCTTTGATTTGTAAGTATAAAGATAACACTAAGAATACCAGAATATAGTTTATTAATCATTAGACCTCGGGAAGATTATCTGATTTATCAAATGTGATAAATTTATATATGTGTCCAAAGCCAACAATATTTTGACTAATTCATCACCTAATATATACAGCCTACTTGGCAAAGCTCAAAAATAGTTTGGTTGGGGGCCGACCCCGTGGCGCACTTGGGAGAGTGCGGCGCTGGGAGTGCAGCAGTGCTCCCGCCCGCGGGTTTAGATCCTATATAAGGATGGCAGGTGTGCTGCTCACTGGCTGAGCGCAGTGCGGCCGGTCACAAAGAGACAAAAAAAATAAATAAATAAATAAAGTTTGGTTGGTATGTGAGTCTTATTTCCAGTGGCTGCATCAGCTAACTAAGATTCTACAGATCTTTGGATAAAATTCTTTTAGTTTAATCTACATGTAATTATCATGTCTTCAATATATTCTCCTTTGATTTTGTGTTGACTGCAAGCCTTTCTTTTTTTTTAAATGTTTGCTGATAATACTGTGAAGTTGTGTTTGATAAATGGCTGTATACTCAAGGATTGATTCTTTTATTTTAATAGATATTTTTTTTTGTGCACAGTGTGAATAACTTTAGTGAAGCAATAGTTTCTTCCGGAAAAAAGTGTCTTATAAACGTGTTACTGCCATAATTCATTGCAAAAATCTTTAATTCATTAATTTTATGCCATAAGAGAAAAGGGAAATAGGGAAAGGTTTCATGCAGTCTTTGTGAAGCCAGATAGGTTTGGTGACAGTTGGCCTAATAAATTTTTTTTCCTACTTAATTTTTATTTTAACATTTACTTGTATGTATTTGTGGGGTACAATGTATTGTTTCAATATGTGCATATAGTGCACAGTGATTCACTTAGGGTAGGTAGCATAGTTTTGTACTTGTTATTCCACCACTTCTCCCCCATGCCCTCTCTCTCCTCCTGGCCTCCGGTAGCCATTATTCTACTCTCTCCTTCTTTGAGAACCACAGCCCCCACTGCCTTTTTTCTTTTAGATTCCATGTATGAGTGAGATTATACAGTATTTGTTTTTCTGTGCCCTGCTTACCTCACTTAACTTGATGATTTCTAGTTCTATCTGTGTTGCTGCAAATGATAGGATTTTTTTTTTTTTTAGCTGAGTAGTATTCCATTGGGTATATATACCACTTTTTTTTTATCCATTCATCTGTTGATGGGCATTTACATTGATTCTATCTCTTGGCTATTGTGAATAGCATTGCAATAAACATGGGAGTACAGGTATCTTTTTGATATATTGATTTCATTTCCTTTGGAGATATACCTAGTAGTGGGATAGCTGGGTCGTAAGGCAGATCTCTTTTTCTCTGAGGAACCTCCATATGGTTTTCCACAATGGCTGTACCAATTTACATTCCCACCAACAATGTAGCAGGGTTTCCCTTTGCTCTGCATCCTTGCCAGCATTTCTTATTTTCTGTCTTGTTGATAATAACTGGAGTGAGATGATATCTCATTATGGTTTTAATTTACATTTTCTTGAGATCAGTGATGTGAGCATTTTTTCTTGTGCCTGTTGGCCATTTGTATGTCTTTTGAGAAACGTCCATTTAGGTCCTTTGGCCTAGTAGTTTCTGTGCACAGTGTTTTGCATTTAAAAAGGCCTCATACTTATATCTAAGCTGGTGTACTGATTTTGCTGTAGGGGTGGGATTCATGGTTTTAGCAGCAATGTTATAAAAATTAAACAACAATAATAGTTGAATATCAGTTAATCTAATCTTTTGTCCTCCCAGTTTAAATTTCCAGTTTTGCCCTTCCTCAAGAATATATGGTTTTACAGCTGTGGATCTCAAGCCAAGTGGTGAAGATGAGGTAAAGATTTTGCTTTAAATGTAATTTGTAAATTCTGAAACATCCTCTTAACAAGACCAATTGTAGTAGGCACTACTGAAATATTCCTAGATATTAACTATAATACTGGCAAATTTTCTTTTGCAGATGATAACAATGGATAATGCAGAAGAATATGTGGATTTAATGTTTGACTTTTGTATGCATACGGGTATTCAGAAACAGATGGAAGCCTTTAGAGGTAATCTTAAAGGATATTTAGCATAATCCATCTCCTTTTGCTTTGAGACGGTTGAAATCAAGTTCAAGTATTGCTGGAAATCTCTAAACTTACCCTCTAATTTTCTGTCCTCCAGATAGTTAGGTCCTTACCCAGAATGGGTTGGAACATTCTCAAGCTGTAGTATACTCTCAGCTTGCTTCTCCAGTGTAACGGGGACCCACTTTTGGCCCTCATTTCTTCATTTATAAGTGTACATAGATTGTATACATTCTACATTATGCGATCAGGATGAATTAAACCAAAAGAACCTAAGTTATTCAGGTGAAGACGAGAGCAAAGTATATTAGACTGTAAGTCACTTTTGAAAATGAGAACACAACAACTTTAGCTGGCATGTATGACACAAAGAGATGGTGACTTCCAGTTATAAGATTTGGCTACTGACCATAGTGACTGTATATTCTCTCTTATTCACATTTGTGATATTAAGCAGAGATTTCTGTACTGAAAACCCTAGCACAATTTTTATTTCAAGTGATTTTATATTTGTTTATTCAAAAATTTTTGAATATTTTATCTTCTGTCCATTTAGGTGATAATAAGTATTTTGATTTAAAATTTGGTATTTTGGGAATCATAACTTAGAAACTGAGTTTTGTGTGTTTCATTTTTGGTGTTTTTGCTGTGTGTATAATCTAGATGGGTTTAATAAAGTTTTTCCAATGGAGAAATTAAGTTCCTTCAGCCATGAAGAAGTCCAAATGATTCTTTGTGGAAACCAGTCACCGTCCTGGGCAGCAGAAGATATTATCAATTACACTGAACCTAAGCTGGGCTATACGCGAGACAGGTATTTGTTGGTATTTTCCAGGAGTAACAAAATTGTTTGTATTCCAAAATGAAATAACAGATTCTCTAAAGAATTATAACTCAGTGAATTACATTCATAAAGTAAGTGTGAAGCAGTGTAGTGTCAGGATTACCAAGATGCATATCCATTGATAAGACTGGGAGTGTACAAAAAAGACAATTGAATAATAGCTTATGTTAAGATTCCTTTTCCCATTGTGTTTTAATTGTTCATTATTTTAAAAATTGGCTAAATTGTAAACCCTTAGGCTATAATGCATTTAACTTTTTATTGAAGTATAACAGAGACATGCAAAAATTGTATATACAAATTGTATATAAAGAGAATTTTCACAAAACAAATATACCTGTATAATTGGTACCCAGAATTAAAAAAAACTCCATATGCCTCTTTTCCCACCATTTTATTTCTAGTAAATCACTATCTGTTGATTAATTTTGCTTGCTTTTGAACTTTATTTATTTTATTTTATTTTTTATAAAGATGACCGGTAAGGGGATCTTAACCCTTGGCTTGGTGCTGTCAGCACCACGCTCACCCAGTGAGCTAACCGGCCATCCCTATATGGGATCCGAACTCGTGGCCTTGGTGTTATCAGCACCACACTCTCCCGAGTGAGCCACTGGCCGGCCCCAGCTTTTGGACTTTAATAAATGAAATCATGTAGTCTGTGTTCTTTAAGGCCTAGTTTCTTTTGTTTAACATTATGATTATGAAATTCATCCATGTTGTGGTAAACAGCAGTAGCTCATTTCATTGATATGTTGTATTTCATTGTATAAATTTATCATAGGTATTAATCATTTTACAGAATGAAAATGGATTATTTCAGGTCCCCTTGGGTAAATTTAGCCATATTTGGAATAATTATGCAAATGAATCTTCAGTTTTTCTGATTTGCTGGCTTTGTTGCATAATGTTTGATCCCTGTACTCCATCAGTGTTTCAGTTCTTACCATTTGTAAGTGCAAGATAGTCTTTGAGGGATACTTTTAAAGTAGCTTGTATCAGCCCGTTTCATACTTAACCAAGAGTCCTTAGACAGTGCTCTTCTTCTTACATGTGAATATTGTTTTTTGGGGGGTGGTTATTACTGTCTTTCAATGTAGTGGTAGTGTTTTTCATTTAAATTTGCTCTCAAATCATTGTAACTATATTTTTGTTCCTTTAGTCCTGGTTTCCTGAGGTTCGTGAAGGTTTTATGTGGCATGTCTTCAGATGAAAGGAAAGCATTCCTGCAGTTTACCACTGGTTGTTCAACTCTACCCCCAGGTGGTCTGGCTAACCTGCATCCCAGGCTCACGGTTGTACGCAAGGTACAAACTCTCTAGCTAACGGGGAATCCAAGTGGAATTTAGTGACTTCAGGATTGGAAGAAAGAAAGTAATATTTAAGCTCATGGTCTTCTGTTATTTTCACGATTTCATTCTGTAGGTTGATGCTACTGATGCAAGCTACCCATCAGTTAATACATGTGTGCATTATCTCAAGTTGCCTGAATATTCTTCTGAGGAGATAATGAGAGAGCGCTTGCTAGCTGCTACAATGGAAAAAGGCTTTCATCTCAATTGAGTTTTGAAGTGCAATGGGAGACATCAGAGACTTTAAAAATACTAGTGAAACCTCTTGTGTTTGTGTGCAGAGAAGTATAAGATCCTCCATGCTAATGACACTTGCCTTTTTTCCACCATTAAGGCTTTAAGAACATGTGAAATAAGTTCGTTAGCTGCTAATGACAAAAGAAACCCTTTAACTACCCAGCCAGCAAGTATATAGCACAGAACACTGTGTTGCTTTACAAGGGCTTATGTGACTGGAATAAGGTGGTCCTGCTTGACTGTTCCAAAGAGCGGCTTCACAGATCTTCAGTGTTCACTGGTAAATTTCTAACAGTGTATTTGTGTAAAGTTTGTCATTTCATATTCCGTACACTACAGTTGCCATCACTGATCCCTGTTTTGCTGGCTTTTAAGCTACTTGGTCAAAAATCTTGCTTCCTTAAAAAATAGTTAATGAACATCTCAAGCTTTTTCTTTTCCTTTGTAATAATGCCTGCACTGTCAAAATATTCTAGTGTTCTCTCTTTTGTTTGGCATATAATCATGCACAGCCTTTTTATTTCTTTGAGGTGGGAGTATATTTTTATTTCCTAAATGCCGTACTATAAAGATCAAATTCTTAAGTGTGTTTGTGCAGCTCAAAAATAAAGCTATATTAAGGGGGGAAAACACTGGTCTAGGTGCAAGGCACACTTAAAGCAAGTTTTACTTTTGGTTGTATTTTCCTTGTATATTATAAACACTTATTTAACTTGTTGCAGTTTGAAGTAAAAAATTTCCAAAATGTATGCTCAACAATAATCATTAAAACGTTTGCAGCGTACAAAACTGTGTCATGTGACTTTCAATGCAATCATCAGGCCTTAGAGCTTAACCAGATGCTTTTCATTGTCATTCAGATTTAGTTTTCTGAAATTACTACATGAAGAAATGTATTTTTCTATAGTAAATACATTACTGAAATTAAAAGGCTAGAAGAAATATATATTCACACACTTAACTGTTATCCATTTGCTGTGTTCAGTCTTACGTATTCTTTGACTAAAAATGTAGAAATGGCCAATTATTTGTGTTAACCTTTTTTTGGGGGGGGGCAGCTGGTTGGTACAGGGATCCAAACCCTTAAGGTTGATGTTAAAACACTGCACCCTATCCAACTGAGCGAACCAGCTAGTCGCCTCCCCATCCCTGCTTTTATTAAGCATCTTTTCTCTTTTTATAACTTCACTTTTACTTTTTTTTTTTTTTTTTTGTCTTTTTGTGACCGGCCATACTGCACTCAGCCAGTGAGTGCACCGGCCATCCCCATATAGGATCCGAACCCGCGGCGGGAGCACCGCTGCGCTCCCAGCGCCGCACTCTCCCGAGTGCGCCACGGGGTCGGCCCCATTTTTAGTTTTTTAATAGACTTTATTTTTTATTATTTATTTTTGGGGGGCTGGCTAGCCGGTACAAGGATCAGACTCTGAACCTTGGTGTTATCAGCACCGTGCTCTAACCAACTGAGCTAACTAGCCAGCCCTGTGTTAACCTTTTAAATACCAGATCTGCTGCTTACCTTTGTATCTGCAGGGACATGAAAGTCTAAGATCCAAGGATGATTTTTAAATGTTGTATTAGTGTGAAAAGAAACCACCAGGATAGTGCTATTTCCTGGTTTTGAAGAAGGGGCCGTATTTCCGTTTTCCAAATTCTTGTTATTCCCACATCTGTGCATACAGGTGAAAGAAATGTCACTAGGCCTGATTTAGCCAAATGGCTTTTTTAAAGAACCAAAAACGTGTGAAATTGCCCAATATTTACCTGTTCAAAAAGTACATTTCCTTTCTACATTGGAAGAGATTTCTCCCACTACAGTCATTGATTTGAGTATACTGTTTTTATTTGCTACATGAGAATGTTGTGATTGTCTAATCAGAGGCAGCATTTAATATTTCACCTTATTGTTAGCTTCACAGTTCTGTGTGAGAATAAAAGTTACAATAAAGCATAATAGCAGTATTTAAATGTATGATCTATGTTTCAATTCAAAAATTAGTGATAGTGGTTTCAAAAAGTCATGACTGAAACTATACTAGTGACAGAATTAAAGTCCAGTTTATGTGTGTAGTATTACCATTATTTAAGTCTCTAAATTGTATGTCAATAGTTAGCTTTTACCCAACTAGCCTTGCACAGGTGTTGGCAAACTATGGCCTGCCACTTGTTTTTGTATGGCCCATGAGCTAAGGATGCTTTTAAAATTTCTTAAATGGTTGGAAAAAATCAAAAGAAGAATATTTTATGATATGAAAATTACATGAAATTTAAATTTCAGTGTCCATAAATAAAGTTTTATTAAGAACACAACCATGCTCATTGACTTATGTACTACTTATGGTTGCTTTGCACTACAATGGCAGAATTAAGTAGTTAGCCGAGACCATATGGCTCACAAAGCCTGAAATATTTACTATCTGGCCCTTTACAGAAAAAGCTTGCTGAACCCTGTTCTCAGCAAGTTGCTAGAGCAGGTAAATTAATGAGTCTTATAAAATCATTAACTGTTCGAAAGTACAAGAACAAGTAAGGCTGACCACCCTCACACAAATACATTTTTTTTTTTTTTTTTTGTCTTCTTCATGACCGGTACTCAGCCAGTGAGTGCACCAGCCATTCCTATATAGGATCTGAACCCGCGGCAGGAGTGTCGCCGCGCTCCCAGTGCCGCACTCTCCCGAGTGCGCCACGGGCTCGGCCCACACAAATACATTTTATGAGTATGAAAAATCACTTAAAGCACCTCACTGAAGTGAGATGGTGACACAGCCCTAAGGTACAGATTGTCACATTACAGTTCACTTTGCATGAGTCAAGTGCAATGAGACCTCTACTGGGGTCTCCAAATATACTTTAAGTTGATGTATTTTTTTTCCTGTGGTATCTACCTAATATTTTTTTAACTTACTATTCTCTCAAGGTACTAAAATCTATGCCAAGATGTAATTCAACTACTATTTTGGTATGACCCCAAAATTAATTTTGCTCACTCCCTAGCTACTTCTGGTGTACCAGTTTCAGCAGTTACCTGATTGTGCTGCTGATTAAGTGTCTACCATCTAGGACAGTGTTTCCCAACTAATGTGTCTCAGAAAGACCTCCAGAGCACTTTGATGTAGACTGGGCTTTCCCCAGACCTTGGCTACTTAATACAAAGGTGGATCTGTACACACATACTACTCAATGTTCCTGTAGTTCAGATGTCTTCCTTCTACCTTTCTGAATGAGTCTAAAACAACTCAGGTTTGCTTTTGGAGCCCAATTTTGACTGACTGGTGGTCTGGGTCTTTATAAATATGATCATTTGAAATAGGTAAGTAGATTTTTAGAAAAGAGTAAATAGAAAAGGAAAAAAACAGTGCTGAATAATCAGTCCTTAGAATGTCCATTTATGTCCTCTTTTGTAGGATAGGATGTTGTAGATGAAAGAATTCTTGGAACTTCTGGAGTTCCAAGTTTTTGGATGGCACAATATCTTAATATACCAAGAGTATATTTCCACTTTCTCCATTGCATCTGTCTTCCCACCCCTACATGCACATATACATGCTTTTACCTAAGATGGTTCTGCATATTCTAGTGTTGACTAAGTAGTAAAACCATATAGGAAGATTTGGGGGAATGCAGGGCATTGTTCTTCTATAATGAATGACTTAATAGTTTGCCTCAAGACATTCCAGGAGAAAGGAGTTAAGGAGTAATAGGGACAGAGAGGAAGATTCATTTCATGCCAGCCTGAACAGGGGTATTCTCTTGCATTCTATTTTTACACTTTGAACTAAGGTAAATTTCATTAACAAACAAGCTTATTTGTGAGACAAACCCTTACATGGCATAAAGGATAGTTGTAAGTGCTCTCTTTTAATGTTTAACCATCCATTATTTGATAGTGACATTCACTATAGAGTTAATTACGTGATGGCATTGTAATTGCTAAGTGCTCCTAAAATGGATCTCATAGGCAATTAAAATTTAATTCTTCAGTCTTTATTAGGTACACATTATAGTAAAGTTTTTAAAAAGTAAGTTTTACTAAGATTTTTTAAGGAAAAAGGTAGCATTCAGAAAATGATGTTACTCAAAATGCCATGTGTTTTAAGTCAATTTAAAAATTGGCTGATAGAGAACTGCCATACTTTCCTCCCAACATCCTGCTATTCTTCAATGTAATTTGCAAAAGGCAGCAGAGACCAAAAAGGGTTCCTTAGGTACTCAACAGAATTTAAAGAAGTGGGAAAAATATGCATACAGTTAGAAAACAAAATTTGTCTCAGTTTAGAGAAAATTTTTCTTTGTACATATTTTAAAATACAGTTTTGTTTTGCACTTAGGAACTGTGGAAAATACCTATTTATGTCTTTGGAAGGACACCCTATTTTGCAATGTGTGGTCTTCCAGATTCCTTTGGGCTGTAGATGTTGAGATGTATTCCACGGTGTTGGCATTTCCTATAAATTGATGTTGTCTGGCAGAGCCTTCCATTCAGCTCTCTGACATCTTATCAAGAATTAGTAGAGGGGCAAGAATTCTTGCCCGGTTAGTTTCCACAATGCAGCCGTTTAAGACCATTTCATCCAAAATGATGTGTACTTTATCCAAATTAAACATTATCTAGGGTCATATTAAGGAAATTAGTTTGAGTTATAAAATCGTTAACCTTCAATGAATAATAACTTATGATTTAGCCTGGCATTTTCCCATTGTAAATTTGCCTATGCATGAAGTTTTTTGTGCAGAATTCCTGAAATTAAAATTGGTGTCTCTATGAGAAATTATTACTGTCATGTGCACACCTTGTTTCACCTCGGGTAAGTTAACAGGATGAGTAAGCGTAGAAATGAAACAACTACATTATTTTTAGCCAAAGGAAGAGGGAGTCTACTAGGAACTAGAGAACAGAAGTGTGACATTTGGCAAGAGAATAACCTGACACGAAGAACGATGTCTTCCCAGACAATAATAACAATGATTAGTTGAATACTCATTTACGTTCCAGGCATGATGTTGAGTGCCTTACATATATGACTTCAGTCTTCTCTACAACTCTCTGATGTACATGTTACATATTATTCTCATATCATCCAGAAGCAAACAGGCTCAAAGCCATTGTCCAAGATCACATGGCTGGTAAATGCCAGAGCTGGAATTTAAACCCCAAGCTTGGGCTTAACTACTCTCCTTCCAGGCTTCTCACGAGGGGCCTGAGGCAACCAAGTAGACACCCTCAGTCCCCAAACCTCCACCCAAAACAAAAGCCTTTACAGCCTTGCATTGTCACCTATCTTCTCCGTCAGACTGAAGTAAAAATTCCCATGAGGATCAGTGAATGAAAAAGGAAAGGCAGGCTGATTCAGTTCCCAGGAAGATGAAAGTTCTCAATTTCAAGACAGTACTACTTATGCTAAGAAATCATCGGAGAATTATGGAGCCACTTTAACTTACCTGGTGTTCTTACTGGAAAGTTAGCAAAAGGCATGGGTGAAGAAGAAAATATTGTTGAACTGTGATGTCTAACAAACTAGAAAGAGCCAAATTCTTCCTTCAAGAACCCTTTCATTTGAGTACCTAACTTTTCTTTTGTGAAAGGAAGGAGAAGGGGATGGGGAATTAGATGAGGATAATGGTTGAACGTTTCTGAATTTTACACTTTACTGAAGTTGCCATCTCTATTTTGCAAGCATGATCCTGGTCTTTTAAAAAAATAGCTAACATTGTTTCAAACAGACAAACTTCATTTAACAAATAGGTGATTAAATGTACTAGGGGAGTTCATAATTAAACAACGAATCTATGTAAAGTGAATCTTTTCCACCTGATTTTTTTCAACAATTCCAAGTGTTCAAAGTCTATATTGTGCTTGCTCAGTGAAGTACATCTACAGAGAATGGGACAACCTATGAATGACTTTTAAGTTTCTATTAGGCTCTGTGTTAATATCTCATTAAGCTCTGTGCAAATAGTCCTCCAGCAGAAAAACTGTTTTTCAGGGGCCCATGGGAACTGTCCTTAAATGGCCCAGAAAAAAAACAAGCAGCTTTACTCTGATATACCTATTTATAATGTCTTCCAATTATATAGATGATTGCTTTGTCCCATGGCCAAACTGGGACTGGAATGTTAGGCGCTTGACTCAAACCTGTTCTCCAGTCCCGGAAGCCAGAACTTAGAAATTGAGGCGAAGAGAGAAGGACAGCCAGGCACATAGGCAGAGTTGAGGAGCACAGGTAGCTGCATGAAAAATGGCCTGCGTAACCCCTCTGTTGTATTCACTAAGGGTGATGAATGCCTAGTGCCTTTGTAAATGTTGACTTCTGCAAGATGATTTTCACTGAGATAGAAAGAAGTCTAATCTATTTGAATTGGTTCTGGGATCAAGCTGCTCTGAGGACTGCTCCATCTTTGGCCAAGTAGATGATCTGCAGTTCAGATGTCCCCTTGAGCAACTGCTCAGTTGTTTTGAAATTCAGATCAGAATTTACTGCTGAATCATATCAACCACTGACATCACTACATTGCAAGGACAAGGTCCTTCGGCAAGTGTGAATTTCCCAACATCCTGGAAACATGAGTTACTCAGTGAGGTCATTCTGTACTGTGGGCATGTGACTGCCTGTCTGTGCATCTGGCTCAAACTCTTAATAATCATGTAGCTTTCTGGCACTATATGGAAAAACCACAGACTAAATCCAACGTGAGGCAAAGGCCTGAAAACTGATTTCTCCCTGGAATCATGTGTCTCTTTTAAAATAAAAATCCAGCTGTTATTCATATTTTGATTTGTTTTGTGAGTAACTTGTGCACACTGGTGAAGCCAACAGTAATGGCACTTGGGCAATATGCCAGATGAGCAAGGACCAAAAAACATCCTATATGCCAAGCCCCATGGCAATAAACATAGGCAAACACACATCAGCCCTGACATTTGGAATGGGAAAAAGCAAGAAAACCCAGGCTACTGGACTATTTATGTAGTGAGCTGAGAATAACTATTGAAAGAAGGTCTCACCTTCAGGCTGTACTGAACTTGACTGATTCTAAAGATCCTTAAGGCAACCTGTTTCCTTTCATTGGTCCCCTGAGGTTGGAGTTGACATGAACTAGAAACAATCTCCCAAAGAGCAAAGTCATTAAAGTTCCACTTTCTCCCAACCTTGAAACCCAAGAGTTTTTCTGAATTTCTATGTAATGTGGATTGGAGATAAACATCACAGGGTGCCTGTAATATTTAGTGCCATTTAAAATCTATTTTTTAATTAAAGTGATTAAAATGTTTATGGGTCCAATATTGGAATTTTGATCTTTGGATGGTAAAACACTTTTCCAGTATAGTATCTTACCACCACTACGGTGATCTAGTTATCCTTTATTAAATGAGAAAACTGAGCAGCATGACTCAAATGGAACCTCAAAAGCAATTCCAGGGCAGAGTCCAGCCTTCAAACTGAAATTTCTAATTCTAGACTTTGGTGTCAGATCCCTTGGCTTCTTACTCGATTTCTTTTTTAAAAAGATTCTACTTAAGCCAAGTTCTTTGATACAATAAGTAGAGTGGGAAAAAACTTGCTCTCTCAGTATTTATACTTTAATTTCTCATGGAATTAGGTTGCCAAGGGCCATTGCATTCACATTTCCCACAGAAAATCTACACTACTGTACAGAAAACTATCATCATGAAGATTCTGCATAGTCCTGGAGATACTCTCCCTGTAGTACAGTCATGTGTTGCTTAATGATGAAAATACATTCGAAGAAATGCATCATTAGGCAATTTCATCACTGTGCGAACATTACAGAGCATACTCACACAAACCTAGAAGGGTAGCCTCCTACACATCTAGGCTACATGGCATAGCCTATGGCTCTGAGGCTACAATCCTGTACAGCACGTTACTGTTGTGAGTACTGTAGGCAATTGTAATACAATGCTTTTTGTGTATCTAAACTTGTCTACACTTAAAAAAGTTACAGTAAAAATACGGTATTATAATCTGATAGTAACACCGTTGTATACACAGTCCATCGTTGACCGAAATGTCTTTATGCAGTGCTTGACTGTATAGTCCTCTGTTCACATTTAGGCTTAATATTGTCTCTTGCTAATTAGGCCATTGAAATGAAGTGTATCCTTTTATTTATTTATTTAGAGCTCACATGCGGTTTAACTGTCCTTTTTTTTTAAAGTAGGTTTTCCTTAAAGACCTGTTCATATTCCGAGGACAACAGGACACCCAGGTGTAATTTTGCTTAGTTTGTGTAGGCTTATGTAGAACTAAATATGAAAGTCAGCACTGGGTCAAATGAGCCTGTCGTTTCTCTCATTTTTTTGATAATTCTGTTGCTTCTCATGACTTGCTGTCACTTTTCCTGACTAAAGCCAAACCCAGAAGCATGAAAGGAAAGGAAAGGGCAGAGGGGTGTAGTGGGGAGGAATGGCAGTGGATGGCTAGGAACCTAGAGGTCTCAGAGGACATATTTAAAGGGAACAGGGAGGTGGCTGAGGCTGGTGGGAGCCAAAAAAAAAAAAAAAAAAAAAAAACAAAGCTTGGAAGGCAAACAAAACTGTTAGTCTATAACATTCTCATCCCTTTCCCAGGGGAATGGTTGACTCCCTTGGGAACTATTCATATCTGAGACTCTCCTCACTCACGACAGCACTGGATAGAACTCTTCGTGCTGGAAAAGGCCCTGGTCCCCTTTCCCTCAGTGCCTGCCCTTCCCAGAGAAGGCTGGCTGCAAACATTCCCGCAGGCCCACAAGCTGGCTTTCAATTTACATATTTTCAAAGGGAAAAAAGGATGTTTAGAAATCTCTGAATGTGAGCTCCACTTCTGGAGAGCATGTTCTTATTAAGACATCCATAGATACTCTCTTCAAGATTTTTCTTCCTGGCTGGCGGGTTAGCTTAGCTGGTTAGAGGGCAGCCTTACAACACCAAGGTCACAGGTTTGGATCTCCCTATCAGCCAGCCACACACATACACACAAAAAAATTCTGACTCCTCCAACCAAAGACTGGTGTTCCTCTAAAACTTCCTTCTTTCGCAAAAATGCTTTGACAACACCAAGACACCATGGCAATAGGCACTTTATAAATGTTTTATTAGAGACTAAATTGCCACGATCTACTCCAGATGAATAATAATTCTTTTAAATGTGTCAAATTTAATCTACCTAATTTATAGCCCTAGACTCAAGGGCCCTGGAAACCAGAGACTGGTAGCAGCTCTGTCCCAAAGTCACTTTATGGGTTGGGACAAGTCACAGGACCTCTCTGAGCCTCTGCCTCTTTATCTAAAAAGTGAGGTTTTAACTTTTATCTAAAAAGTGAGGTTTTAACCTATGGTTTTAACCTGTGTAGGTTTCTCCCAGTTCCAAAGTGCTTGGCTCCTATTACTTTAAATGTAAACTTCAGGGAGAGGGGAGCTGCTCTAATCCTTTCTGGTAATATCAAGCCATTCCGAAAGTAGTCATATACTCCATTATACCTCGAAAGAAGTCCTTCTGTGATAACTTCATTAATTAGTTATCATTGTAACTTTCTGAGAGAAATGCACAAAATTTCAGTTCATTTAGAAGCTGCCATTTCAGTGTTGGATGGCTTCCCTGGAGAATTTCTTTGTTCTTCTGGCCAGTATTTCTATAGCCCCTAGTTTGAACAAGTATTTTTGCAATTTCTCGTTAAATCAGGTTGAAATTCTCTCCTAGTTGGAGAAGGCCTGTTCTGGTTTCTGAACCTCTAAAGGTATTTGGGATTTTAGGAAGTTAATGAAGGAACGAGAGGGAGATGCCCGACAGTGGGCAGGGGTCCTGATCAAGATCTGACCACAAATCTTGGTAGTGCTGATCGCCGTTGCCTGCATGTCGTCATGCCTCCAGGGAGCACCCCGGTAGACGCTAGCTGAGAAGCAGAGAGGACATGCAGCACTGGGGCCCTTCCTGCTCCCCATACCCTCATCCGCAACAAGGAAGGCATGAACCAGGGTGCTTTCACGTCACACACATGAGCTTTCAGGTCCTAGAATAAATTGCTCAGGCTTTTGGGCTTTAAGAGTTTATAAAATAAAATCATGAATGTTCTAAAGATGTTTTTAAATCAAGAAAATATGCTGGATTCTAGGCCTACTGTAGTGGACTAAATTATGCCGCCCAAAACTCACTGAAGCTTGAATTGTGTCCCCCAAGTTTTATGTATTAAAAACTTAGCCCCCACAGTGACTGTTAAGAGGGTGGGAAATCCTATTATGGAAATTGAAAGGTGGAGCCTTGAAGAGGTGATTGGATTGTAGGACCCTGCTGTAGTGAATGGATTAATAATGGTGGTCAGGGGTGTGGTTCTGAGGGCTCTAAAAAGAGAGTGAATGAGAAAGTTTCTCTCTCTCTGCTCCACCATTTTCACAGTGTGATACTCTGATGTCACTCTCACTACTATCAAAACCCTTACCAGATGTGTTTCCTGAACTGTGGACTTCCCAGCCATTGAAAGTGTAAGCAATAAATTTCATTTTCTTTATAAAATACCCAGTTCTGTGTATTTTGTTATAAGCAACAGAAACAGACTAATACACCTACCCTATATTTGTGGCAGTGGGGACTGCAAGAGTATAAATAGGGACTCCAGCCTGCTCCCTCCTTCTCTTCCCATGCATATATGTGGGACATCCCAACTACCATTCAGCCTCCATGTCATTCCTGCCTCTGGTACTGGGGTGGGGGTGGAGGAGAGTCCTGCATAGGCCTTACAGCAGGCCCTGTAAATCCTGGGGGCCCAGAAAGCCAGAGGGTGGTCAAGAAGTGTGTGGGGAGGGGCCGTAGGTATCCTCGCCCTATGGAGAGGGGTGCTGCTGAAGCAGAGCCAAAGTGGGGCCCCAGAAAAAGACCCTGGTTGTCTAAGTCTGAAGGCAGTACTGCTGCATTCCATTTTAGCCAAAACGAACCAAGTCTTTGTGCCTCTTCACAGGCACCAAATACCGAAAAAGGCTGTTAAGGCTTTCTGGACCTGCGCGCACACAGTAGGTGTGCACTGGAATGAGGAGGAGATGGTACATCTCCCCCACAGTGTTGTTCATTGGTGCCATCCCCTGACTATTTAGCAGATGGAAGTAGAGACAGCTCCTTTGAACTATGAATTGTCTAGAGCATAGCAAGCCTCCTGGGGCCCCAGGGCTGAGCACATTTTGGGAAGCTTTTCAATCGGTTCCTGAGAAACCATTTTAATTCATGGAACGAAGTCTTAAGTAAGTATGCCAAGGGATATGATGGGGCAAACTTTCCTCATAGAAACAGGCCTCAAAAATCCTCAGGCAAAATTTCAGACCATGGGTGGGTGGAATGGGAAGAGTGTATAGGAGCTTATTCACAACATGAGAGTGATTTAGGTCATTGACGAGCGTGGTCCCAAGCGGACAGACTGCCCCATCTGACACCACTGCACCAGGGGTTTCCACTCTCTGGAATGGTTTACAACAAGCCAGAATTTCTGTCCCGATTTCTTGTGCTCAGGTCATTTCTTTTTAAGTCCCATCTGTCTTGTCCTGTGATGATAGTCTTACTAGAAGTAGAACTAGCGCATATTAGGGAGAAATGCAAATGGTGCACTTTATTTCAAAGCTCATCCTCATCCTTAAAAGGCATCAGGGTGGGAAAACTTCTGGAGAAAAAGACTGCAAGTAAGGGGCTTCTTGGGAATTCCATGAGGTTTTGATTTCTTTCTTCTGTTGCTGTACCAAAACCAAGCCTTAAATCATGTCTGTTCCATGTGGGCTCACAAGAAAGGCTTTCTTGGGCCGGCCCGTGGCTCACTCGGGAGAGTGCGGTGCTGATAACACCAAGGCCCCGGGTTCGGATCCCATATACGGATGGCCGGTTCGCTCACTGGCTGGGTGTGGTGCTGACAACACCAAGTCAAGGGTTAAGATCCCCTTATCGGTCATCTTTTAAAAAAAAAAAAAAAAAGAAAGGCTTTCTTAAGCCTGAGCAAACTCAGAGAAGATTATGTGCTCTGAGTGTTGGGAGAACCAGCTCCAGGTTACAATTACAAGACTTGCTTGTTTTCAATCTTTCATGACCTATGGAAGTTTTCCTGACGGAGCAGACCTGAACAATAATGCTAGCTACTCTGCAGGTTCCTGGCTACATGCTTCCAGAACAGTGATGCAGAACGTCTATGGCCCTACCTAGAGGGAGCAGGAAACTGCAGCTGAATCTCTACAGGCTCCCCTGTCTTTCTGCTATTCAGCCAGTGTGCAGAGGTCCTCCCCAGACACGTGATAGTTAAAAAGTATTATGTATGAAGAAGAGGAGAGTCATGGGTTTTTTATTTTGTTTTTTTTTTTTCAGGTAGCTGAGGGTGGTGACCTTTTAGGAATATCAATAGAGGAGAGGTGCCCCATGCCCTAGCCTGCCCCCTGCTCCACTGTTGGGCCACTGGAGGTGCACATGAAATTATACCTAGAGCAAAGACACAAACTTCCAGGGCTGGAGATGTTTAGTTCCCTTCTTTAAATGATGTCAAATTCCTATCTGTCAGATGGATATGCCTAAGTAATTCCTAAGGGCAGTAAAAATATAAATTTCAGAGGTGCGGGGGAGGCAAAAATGAAACCAGGTAAAATAAGGGGAGAAGATACAAATTGTGTATGGAAATTAAATTCAAACAAAAATGCTGGAGCTCATTACATTAGACCTATGCTATAAACCAGAGGGATACAAAGACAAGTACACGTCTCTACCCTAATAAACATCTAGTCAATATATGACACAGCAACACAACTAATCCAGCTGTAATACATATCCTGTCACATCTGATTCACTTTATTTTCATTTTTTTATTTTATTCTTTTGTGGCGGCTAGCTGGTACAGGGATAGAACCCTAGACCTTGGTGTTATCAGCACCATGTTCTAATTAACTGAGCTAACAGGCCAGCCCTGATTCACTTTAATTCTCTGGATATCTAGACTTGTAAGACTCTCTTCCTAGTTTAGGTGTAAGGTAACTCAGCTCAGTTACCTAGAGTCATAGCAACAGCAAATATGATAGCTGAGAGGGTGTAAAAGCTCTTCTGGTCTAATCCTCTCATTCTGAGAGGAGATTGTGTGCCAGTTAGTGGTAAGACCAAAAGTGGAACTTGAGTTTCTGTATCCCAGCAAAGTGTCTAGAAACTCTTGCTATCTCTGGACAACTTTTTAAATCAAGAGGTTTTTTTTTTTGTACTCCATTGCACAAATAGGAAGAGATTTATTTTCAATTGCTTTAAAGGGCTTAATTAAAACAGAATTATAACATGCTGAATAAAAATATATACTAATATACAGCCTGGTCTTGGGTCTCCTAGGTCAAAGGGATTTAGGTCACTCACCACCAGAGGGCACTCAGATTTTCCCAGTTATTTTAACGAGGCTTCCAAATACTGCCTGCAAATGAGTTTTATCAACATTATGAAAATTTCTATTAATAGAAACAGGTAAATGGCTATTTCCCCAGAATATTAAGATGATGTAAATATACTGGTTCTAGGCATAGGTGTCTAATACACACACACATATATTCATACATATACACACACAAATATATGTATATATATGTATACATATAAATATATTTGTTATAATTCATATATATTTGTTATATACTAAGTAAATTTTATATATATTAATACATATTTGCAATAATTAATACTACTACTTTAGATTCAAACCTGATGTGTTCTCAAAGGACTCCTTTCTTTATTGCTTTCAAGTGGTAGGCAGATTTTGGAAGTAAAAAATTAAAAGTCAACTTGCCTCCAGAGCACTCACACAAAGCCTAGTGGGCTGCTACCAAAATCTATAGGCTTGCAGTATTCTAAGCAAATCATACTTATTGTTGGGGTCCTTGGATACTTTGATTTAAAAGGGAGAAAAAGAAGAAAAGGAGAGCTTTCTCTGCTATAAAAGGAAATGAACACAAGCCAGGCAATTTCTTTAACTTTCCAGCTCATCAACCTGAAGGCCTTATTCTGATTATGCTGGGATTTCTGGAAATTTATACCTGGAGCCCTGAAAATCCAGTATCTCTAGGAGGACCAAGCACTTTCTGGCTGTTATTTAAATTTTGAAAAAGCCTATTCCATATACTTAAAATAAGTTAAATTTACATATAATAGTTATTACTAACTGCAGGTACTACCAACCATAGCATTGCCCTGTCTGGAAAAAATAAAAAATCTTAATAAGAATTGTCTTTATAAAAAAGGGAGGGGGAGAATGTCTGCAAAACACCTGTACCTCCGGCTGTCTTGTCATAGCTGTTGGTGATTGACATTCTGCATTCTGCTGAATTGTTTTCCTGCCCCTTGGCACTTACCTGATTATGACTAGAGTGTGCTTTGCCAAGTACTGTGGGAAACAGTATTGAAAAAGGATACATCTAATTCACTCTGAAAAAGAAAAAAAGAGTGCAAGGGTGAGAATGAGACACTGGGAGATGATGCTTTTAGCAGAGTTAGCAACTGTTCTGGCCTCCAAGCGTGGAAACAGATAGGAAAGTCTGCTGCTATTTATGCAGAAGCCTGAGAGTGGAAAGGCCCTGAGTTTGGGATTGTGACTTAAAAAAAGGCTTCAAGGTTAGAGGAATTTTACAAGCCAGAGCATTTCATCATTGGAAAGTAGAGGAAATAACAAACTAACTCAGTCTTTACGGATAGTAGGTACTTTGATACGTGTATCAGAAACCTTAACAATGTGCCATACCTTGTGAATTCATTGATTTTTACTTCTAGAAGTTTATCCTAAGAAAATAATTGTGCAATGGCACGATGACATTATGATAAGATGTTCAGGGTGATGTTGTTTGTAATAGCAAATTATTGATAATAACCTAAGTATCTGTCAAGGGGGGACTAGTTAAGTAAATTACAGAATAACCACAAATGATGATGTAGACATTTAAGTACTAACATATTGTTAAATACAAAAGCAAGTTATAAAATGGTATTACAGGATTATCCCATGTACGTGTGTGTGTGTATATATATAGAGAGAGTTATATATGAATATAGAGGGTATAGACAGATATATAAAGTGCAAAAGGAAATGTACCTAAAGACCAGTTATCAATAAGTACTAGGCTTACTGATGATCTTCTTCCTCCCACTTAAAAAAAAAATACTTAATTTTTTCACAGCAGTTTTAGGTTCATAGCAAAATCCAGGTGCAGGTATAAAGATATCCCTTACACTCCCTGTCCCCACACATGTATAGCCTCCCCTACAATGAACACCTCCTACAAAAGTGGTACATTTGCCACAACTGATGAGCCCACATTGTCCCATCATTAACACCCAAAGTCCACAGTTTAAATTAGAGTTCACTCTGGTGTTGTACATTCTAGGGGTTTGGACAAATGTATAATGACATGTATCCATCCTCTTCTTTCTTTTTGTTTACATGTGTTTAAATTTTTTTTCAATGAAAATAGATATTTATGTAATGAAAAAGTCATAGAGGAAGAAAAAAGTAAACGGAATTAAGTTTAGGTCTGAAAGGACTGAAGGTTTGTCAAATGCAGCACTGAAAGTCCTGATGCCCCTTCCTCAGCAGCAACACCCTCACCCTTGCAAAACAGCCTCCTTGGAAGCTAACTGGGTTGGCTTTTCTGTTTTGAAAATGGGATGCTGAGATGCTTCTCTTGGCCCAGACAGCATGAGACTGATCTTCCAAATTTAAGATTTGGAAACTCTCGAAGATTAAAAATAGTTCCAGAAAGAATGTTTAAAACTCACAAACCTAAAAATAAACCTTAGATGACAAGGCATTCTCTGTGAGTGGGACAGAATCTATTTTCTTTCCCATAGGACTCTCTTCTCTCTTCCTCTTCTTTTTGCTATGGTTTGGTCCTAAACTGAGTCATGCCTGAATAGGGTCCAAGTCCTGCATAATCACCTGGCTTAAATTAAATTCTAATCTTTACTTCTGCGGTTTTCGTGGTCACTGACTCTCTCTCTAAAATTACAGCTTTAATTCGGCAACGTGCTATTTATTCTTAGTTACTGAATATAATAATAATAATTGTAAAACTCTTAGCAATGATAGTGCTTCTACCCACTCTTTATTCTCCCAGGTTTAAAACATTGTTATTTTGGGAAATTATATTCTTCTTGGTGGGTGTTGCCTTAAAGTGGCTAATCACGGCCAGCTCTGAATCACAGACCCTGACTTGCAACCAGTCTGTCTTAACAAGTGAGGGGTCGCCACGAGATAAGCAGTAGCTACAGCTGTGCTGTCCAATGTGGTAACCACCAGCCTCGTGGAGCTCTGAATTTAAACTAATTAAAATTAAATAAAATTAAAATTTCATTTTCTCAGTTATACTAACCACATTTCAAGTGCTCAAAAGCCACCTGTGGCTAGTACCTACCCTATTGACAGCACAGGTATAGAACATTTCTGTCACTACAGAAAATTTTTCTAGACAGTGCTGGTCTATGGTGCTCTCTTCAGTCAATCAGCACAGAGATAGCATTCTTGTTTGCCTGTTTTTGTTTTCTTGGCAGCTGGCATGTAAATGGGTTCAAACCCTTGACCTTGGTGTTACTGGCACCACATTCTCCCAAGTGAGCTAATGGGCCAGCCCCAGAGACAGATTTTAAAGCCAATCTCGATGTCCTCCGTCCCCTCAAGGCAGGTCTCTGACATGGCCTGACCTCTTGATCTCTTCCAGCTTTGGAGGGCACCGATCCCTTCCCGGCTAGATGCACTACCACAGCAGGCATATTCCCAGCTCCAACCAGTGAATTAAGAAATGGCTGACAGCAATCTTCATGCACTAAGGCAGTGGTTCTCAAACTTAAGCCGGCATCAGAATCACCTGGAAGGCTTATGAAAACATACATTGCAGGGCCTAGAGTTACTGATTCAATGATCTGGGGTGGGGCCCAGAGTTCGTATTTCTAAAAAGTTCCCAGCTTCTGGTGCTGGTCCAGGAACCAGATCTTGATATCCACTGCACTAAGGCAATAAAGACAGGCTAGTGATTGTCCTGTGAAGAAGGAATTTGTCAAACTTCATTTTGGCATCAGGATCTGGGCTGAACATGTAACTTCTTCGCATGAGTTTGCCCTTAGCAGGTTTTAGTGCACTCAATATTACTAATTATGGAGCAGATTCCACTCACTGCCTCAGGAAGATGAAGCTTGGGAATGGTTCCTTCCTAATCCTTTTATTTTAAAGAAAGAAAAATGAAATAAACAAAACAACTTTGAAAAATAATAAGCTTCCTGTACCAGCCAGCCACCAAAAACAAACAAAAAAAAAGAAAAATAACAAGCTTGAGCCACTGCTACTTCTCAGGAATGCCTAACCAAGGCTCAGGAAGGCCTATAGGGCAAAGTAAATATCTTCTCTTTTAAAAGACTGTTGGGTTTCAAACCTGCTGCAAAACTACAGAAATCAAGATAGTGTGGTACTGGGATAAGGGCAGGCATAGAGATCAATGAAACAGAACTGCAAGTCCAGAATTAAACCCTTACATTTGTGGTCAATTGATTTACAACAAGGGTGCCAAGACAATACACCGGGGGTAAAAAAACTGTCTTTTCAACAAATGGTGCTGGGACAACTGGCTATCTAAATACAAAAGGATGATGTTAGACCTGTACCTCACAACATACATAAAAATTACTCAAAGTGGACCAAAGACCTAAATGTGGGAAGACTTCAGGAAGAAAACAGAGGAGTGGGCTGGTCAGGCAGCTCAGTTGGTTAGAGTGTGGTGTTTAAAACACCAATGTCCAGGGTTCCATTCCTGTACTGGCCAGCTGCAAAAAAACCACAAAAAAACCCCAAAAAAGAAAACACAGGAGTAAATCTACATGACCTTAGGTTAGACAAAGCCTTTTTAGACATGACATCCAAAACATAAGCAATAAAAGAAGAAATTGAAAATTGGATTTCATCAAATTAAAAATGATTGCGCTTCACAGGGCGCCACTAGAAAGTGAAAAGGAAACTACTGAACGAGAGAAAGTATTTTCAAATCAGAACTCTAATAAAGTACTTTCATTCACAGTGTATAAAGAACTCTTGCAACTCAGCAATAGAGACAAATAATGTAATTTAAAAATGGGCAAAGGATCTGAGCAGACATTTCTCCCAAGAAGATATACAAATGGACACTAAACACATCAAAAGATGCTCAACATCCTTACCCATTAGTGAAATGCAAATCAAAACCACAATCGATCGGCTTCTGTACTAGTTCACACGCACTAGACTGGCTATAATCAAAAAGACAGTTAAGTTTTGGTGAGGATGTGGAGAAATTGGAACCCTCATACGCGGCTGGTGGGAATTTAAATCATGCAGACATTTTGGAAAACGTTTTGGCAGTTTATCAAAATGTTAAACATAAAGTTATCATTATCACCCAGCTTTTCCACTCCTAGGTATATGCACAAGAGAATTGAAAACATGGTTCTAGACAAAAACGTATATGCAAACGTTCATAGCTACAAAGTTGGAAATAACCAAAATGTCCATCAACTGATGAATGGATAAAAAAATGTGGTACATTCATACCATAAAGCATTTGTCAATAAAAGGAGACAACTACTGATACATGCTACAACATGGATGGGTCTTGGAAACATTATGCTAAGTGAAAGAATCTAGTCACAAAAGACCACATGTTGTACAATTATATTTATATGAAATATCCAGAACAGGCAAATGTATAGAGACAGAAAGTAGATTAGTGGTAACCAAGGTTCTAGAAAGAATGGAGGAGAATAACTGTAGGGAAATGCTAATGAGCATGATGTTTCTTTGATGGGTGATAAAATTTCCTAAAATTTATTGTGGTGATGGTTGTACAATTCTATGTAAATACTAAAAATTAATTACATGCTTTATCTTACTGGTGGCTGGCTTGTACAGGGATCCAAAGCCTTGACCATGGCGTTATAACTAATTACACACTTTAAATGGGTGAATTCTATGGTATGTAAGTTTATTTTAATACAGCTGTTAAAAAAAAAAAGAAAGACTTGGAAAGGAACTCACATACTCTTTAAGGGGAGTTTATTTTTGATTCTCAAAGTAAGGGTTTGGATGAAATGATTATTAAAGTGAAAAGTCTTCTGGTGTCTTAGGAAGGAAAGCAGAGGGAAAAAAAAGAGTGAGTGAGTTAGAGAGCAAAATCTCATAATTGAGAGGAAAAAAAAAAAAAAAGAGGTTCTTTATAAAGATCTAAGACATACTTATGGGCCGGCCTGTGGCTCACTCGGGAGAGTGTGGTGCTGATAACAGCAAGGCCACGGTTCGGATCCCATATAGGGATGGCCAGTTCGCTCACTGGGTGAGTGTGGTGCTGACAACACCAAGTCAAGGGTTAAGATCCCCTTACCGGTCATCGTTTAAAAAAAAAAAAAAAAAAAAAGATCTAAGACATACTTAGGTTTGTAACACTTTGGATGAGCCAGAAGGAAAGGTAAAGAAAATTTGGCATCATGTGAATTTTAACTTTTACATTTTAAAGCTCTATATTAACACATGTTCTTGCTCTATAGACTCAGCGAGACTCAGTTTCAGGGAAACTGGGCTGAAGAAGAAAACCATTTTTTTGCCATTATACTTACCACTCGGCTGAAGTACGCATCTAAAACTTCCACAAAGTTATGGATGAATTCATAAATAGCCATCTCATTCTGAAATAAAGAGGAAGGGTGCAATTCATTTTAGGATGGCCCTCATGTCAATGAGACACAGAATTGCCCAGTCAGCCCCCAGGTTTTAGAGCATGTGGCTTAGTGAACTCATAATGAGAGTAAAGCAGCTTCCCACTAACAAATACTCAGGGCAGTTCTATGACTCGCTTGTTTAAGAGGCATTTATCAGTGGAGGAAATGTAGAAAATCTTAACCTCTAAGTTTTGTTTTGTTTTGTTTTGTTTTTGGTGGCTGGCTGGTAATGTGATCTGAACTTTTGACCTCGATGTTACCAATATCATGTGCTAACCAAGTGAGCTAACCCGCCAGCCCCAAGACTTTTTCTTAAAGCCCATGATGAATCTAGCCAAATTGAAACTTTAGAGTCTCGTGTTTAGAGTTCTGAGCTCTACTTCCTGACTTCAACACCAATTGGCTGAAGCAATTTTTCAGGTTTTTCATGCTATTTCTCCATATCTGTGAGAACAGTGGAACCACCTCAAAGTTCAGTTCATGGATAAAAAAACAATTGACTGAGATTTCAAAGTGTTTTAGATCTGAAGCACTCTTTCAGGGATTCCACCGCCATATGTGCTGTTGATCTGGGACTAACATTTCTGAAGGGGTGAACTAAATCTGAGATGTGATCACAACACAATCACACTTTTACTTCGCTTTGGCTTCTGATATGTCAGCCCATGTTTAATGCCACAACTGACTGGCCTGTATGCTTGACTAAGCTGCCCCACTGTGCAGCAGAACACGGGCAGGGCACTAGGGCTGCTTAGGATAGAGGAAGACATTCTGTGGTTTTGTGCTTCTTCTCCACTTTGCAAGCTGCTCATTCACTCCAAGAAACATCCTAGGTATTTCTCTACCATACAGCTTTCCCCAGCTTTGATAGAAACCAAGATCTTTCAAAAAAGTCATAATAATTCTTGGGGAGGCAAATAGGAAGAAAAAGTCAATTTAAGGAGGAACAAAAATCAGACTGTTATCCCTAATCTTCTTGCATTTTCCATAGGCTGTTCTATTATCTTACCTCAGTGTCATTAACTCCAACCACAATGAAGAGAGCTGCATACTGCCGATATATCAGCTTAAAATCCTTGTATTCAATGAAAGAGCACTAGATGAAACACAGTCAGATATTAATTCCTATGATTGACAGAGATTTCTTCAAAATAGCACGTATAATTTCTAGGTTCTGATTTGAGTATCTGCCAGCACACTCCTAGAAATATAGAACATTAAAATGTTATACAACCTTGGTTGGCCCTCTCACAACATTCAGGGGACTACCTGGAGGCATCTCTGGCGGGAACTGGAGAAGTAGTCTTGGAAAGAGACGACTGAGTGTTCACGTGGCTTTCCGCTTGTACTCTTTCTCGTTCCTTTGCTTGGCTTTGGGTGGAACTCAGCGGGCAAAGCTCATGAATAATTAACATTTTCAACTGCCTCCAGTGTAAAAATAAGCAAACATGATGCAGAAGATTTTCTTCTTTCTACCTCCCCATGACTTTTTGGAAAGCAATTAGCTATTCTCTGTATTGTTCTGATAGTCACTGAGGAGCCAAATACATGTAGCATACTAAAAAAATATATATTGGTTGCTTTTTCCTAGAACCATGAAAAGAATCAATGTAGATTCTTTTATAAATTATTTAAAGATGGCCTTTTTGTGGCAGATGCTAGACAAAATCTCCCACTGTAAACACTGCTTCGTATGAATTAATAACTAGGTTACCACCACTGATAGGCGGATAAAACGACTCCCTTCCCATTCATCTCTCTCCTAAAGCCACTGCACAAAAGGCTAAGGGAAGGCACTGGGTAGACTGGAACTGGATAGCAGGCTGAAGGCACCGTGTTACTCTTCTTTGGACTTTAGTGTGTGCTGCATCAAACGCGACTGAGCGTGAACTTTATGGCTTTTTGTACTGGGATTTGCTGCTCTTGGGAGCATGGAGGAACCTGGGGTTGAAGCTACAAGTTTTGATTATGGAAGTTCTTCCAACGGAAAGCCATTTGACAGTCTGTAAAACGCAGGGATTTGAGGTTTTTATTTAAAATTAGGATAAAGTAATAAGTACAGGACCATTCTGCAGCTTTTGGCTCACTGTAGAACCAGTGTGATTTCTGCTCAGTTAAATCTTTCAAGGAAACACAACCTATTTGAAAGAACTGAGGAATATTTTTCAAAGCCTCTCAGGAATTTCTGACATTAAAAAAAGTATCAAAGCACCTTTGTGACTAAAATAAAAACTAAGCTGATATTATGCTCCTTTAGTGCCTGATCATGCCAAAATCCAGCAGGTTCCTTTAAAATCTAAAATAATTGGGAATGCTTCAAAAAATATCTAACAGTATATTAATTCCAAAGGTTATATTTCAAAGGAAGATCTGTCAGTGAAGATGATGTTTGAAATTGTAGAATGCCTGCATTCTGTAGAAAGATTCAAAGAGAAATGCTTCCAAGAGTATGTTTACTTTTACTAAAAGTACGTGGCTATAACAGTTTCTGTCTGACAACAACATGAAGCACTGTGCCATGACAGGGCAAAGCAGTAATTCAAAGGGGAAGTCTGAGATGTCCCAACTGGAAAATCAGTTTAGAAGCCAAGGGAAACACATTTGTGACACGTAACTTCTGAACACTGATGTAGCTTAATATTTTATGACTCAGCAGTGGTTCCCACAGGCAGCCTTTCTACATATGCAGTGAAATGGAGAACTAAATTAATGGATGATTAAAACAAGGTTTTGATTGTGCCTCAGTTGTTGAGTGATTTCCAATGGATTTGAAGTTTAGGACCTGGATTAAGTAATTCTGTAATTAAAGTTCTTTGTAAAAATAGATTCAGTTTTAAAAATTAATATTTATTACTATTGTAATGATTTTATTTAACCTCCATTTTGGAAAAATAGATAGAGTTGTTGTTTCATATGAATTTTTAACTCCCATCTCCCCCATCTACCTAATAAAATAAGACAAATTCAAATCAGGTTTGTTTTGGGACTGCCCAGTTAGCTCAGTTGGTTAGACTGTAGTATTGATAACTCCAAGGTCAAGGGCTTGGATCCCCCTACCTGCCAGCCACTCCAAAAACAAAAACAAAAACAAAAACCAGGTTCGTGTTGTCTTTATTTATTTATTTATTTTTTTAGTGGGTGGCCAGTACAGGGACCCAAACCCTTGACCTTGGTGTTACAACATGGCACTCTAACCAACCGAGCTAACCATCCAGCCCCTTGTTTGGTTTTTAAATCACTAGTTTCAGCATTATGTTAGTGGCATATTTACAAAAATGATAAACGGAAAAAAAAAAAAAAACTGCACAACACATGAGGATCATATCATTATCCTCTAGCACAAAAACAACCTTGAGTATTCACCTCTACCAGTCATCTGACCTTCATTTTTTGGCTTACAGAAAGCCTCCTGTTACCAGCACTCGTAAAAGGTTCAAGGGTTGAATGCATATGCACATAAAAAGAAGATATGTCTTATTAACAGGAGTAAATGTAGTTGCCACTTCCATGGTGCACTGAGACAAACATGCTGACATAAATAAGAACCCAAGACTTTTCCTTGCTTTTCTTATTTTTATTTTCTTAAAGGGCTGTAAAGAGAGTGTTGCTTCCTTCTGTCTTCATTTCACTCCTTACTTTCCCTAATAGCTATTGAAGGACTATATGTCAAAGAAAATGATGGCCCTTGACACTCAGTTGTAACAGATCTGCCAAGGCCGAGACGAGAACAGAGATAAAAGAGAGAATCAGAAACTTACTTGTTCATTGGATCGAGAGAGACAGCTCTTTATGACTTCTGTTTCCAGAAGTGCACGCTTATTAATCTCCATGTGTTCATAGTACTTAGAAAGTCGGGTCTGCCCTTGTTTATTCACCATGAGGAAAAATTTTATCATTTTTTTTCTTCTGATCGGTATTTTTCCAAATATATTTTTCAAAAGTTGTGGCAATGGATGCTGCAACTGGAACCTGGAAGATAAAAGAATAACAGAAAGGCAAGATCAAATTTCTCAAAGAATCATATTAAATCTGTTCTATAGATGAACCAACCAGAAGTAAAGAAAATATATCTGATAACACTGGTCCCGTGCTGGCCGGTTAGCTCAGTTGGTCAGAGTGTGGTGCTATAACACCGTAGTCAAGGGTTCAGATCCCCATACCGGCCAGCTGCAAAAAAAGTGTCTCACTGCTGTGGCACAATGAAAGTTGAACATTGGTCTTCACTCCTATGATCTAAATAAGGTTTTAATAAATAATGACCAAACATAAGTTTTCATTAGTTATCCTCCAAATCGATTTTGAGCATCCACAGTACTTCTGCTCATATTCATTCAATCTGTTCATCAGTTTTGCTGAATGCCAACTATGTGTCAAGCACCAGAGGAATGCAGAGATGAAGACGTAACAATTTCCGATTTTCTGATTTTTACATCTGCCAAAGGTGCTAGATAGGTAAACAAATAACAGCAGTCCAAGGTGATGAGTTATAACTGGGACAGGCACACACCCATAGGTGCACAGAGGGAGGGACAAGGACTGTCACAGGAATGTGAAGAAAGACTTCCTAGAGAAGAGGCATTGAAACAAAGTATTAAAGAGTGATCAAGAGGGGAGACTCTGAGGCAGAGAAAACAGGGGTAGGAAAGTAGAATCTGCACTGTGGTTGCAGTTCAGGGGACAGTAAGAATGGCTGCAGGAAATTGAGGCTTCACATATGGTGAAATTGGCTTTAGAAGTCATGCTAAGACCAATGGGTACAAAACGCGATTAGACAGGAGGAATAAGTTCTGATGTTCTAGTGCACACAGCAGGTGACTGTGGTTAACAGTTGAGTTTTGAATATTACACAGTAGCTAGAGGAAAGGCTTTTGAATGTTTTCACCACAAAGAAATAATAAATGCATCAGGTGATGGACACATGAATTACCCTAACCCGATTGTTATACTACATATATATGTATCAAAACATCAGATTGTACCCCATAAGTATGTACAATTACAATGTATTAATTAAAATTATTTAAAAAAATTTTTTTTAAACGGAGAAGTCATGCTAAGAAATTTGAGCTGTAGGGCTGGCTGGTTAGCTCCACTGGTTAGAACGTGGTGCTGATAACACGAAGCACTAAGGTCAACGGTTCAATCTCTATACTGGCCAGCCACCAAAAAAAAAAAAAAAGATTTTGAGCTTTTATGGTCAATGTAGACAAGATTTACAGCAAAGCTTTTCTTTCCTTAGTGGTAGGAAATGTAGCAGTTATATCAACTATTTGTCAAATTCTTCTAACAAGGCCCTATAACAAGTCCTATAACGTCCTATGTTAAATGATTTACATATATTATTTAATCCTCACAATTCTTAGATGCACGTATTGCTGTTTCTTCATTTTAAGGTCAAAGTGAACTTCACGGATGTTAAGACACCCAAAGTCACAGCATTACTTTATGTCAGAGGTGATCTGCAGCTCAGAGGCCAAGCACATGCATGGAGCCATGACACCCCCTAACTCATCCTCATCATTCAGGGGTTCATGCTTCTAGTTTTATTTCTAACTCAGTTGTATTGAATATCATGTTTGTCTCTCTTATACTCAATACAGATTTTGGAATAATCCATGCAAATGAGCACAATATTGACCAGTCCTTCTTTCATCATGAACACCAGAGCTGGCTTATTGGCTCATCTGACAACATCAAATTTACATTTTGTAATATCTGTGAAAATCAGTACAAAAGACCAAGGTTAACAATGGTTCTTAAAAAAACTTTCAAAATTTGTAATAACTTTAGATTTACAGAAAAGTTGCAAAGATAGCCATTGTTGGCATCTCACATTACTATGGTACATTTATCAAAATTAAGAAACCAATACCGGTACATTATTATTAACTCAACTCCAGACAATTTTTCCATTAATGTCCTCTTTTTGTTCCAGGATCCTGTCCAGGATACCACATTGCATTTGTCATGTCTCTTTAGTCTCTTCTGGTCTGTGACAATTTCTCAGTCTTTCTTTCTTTTTCATGACCTTGACAGTATTGAGGATACTGGCCAGGTATCCTGCAGACTGTCCCCCAGCCTGGGTTTGTCTGATGTTTTTCTTATGATTAGACTTTTGAAAAAAATACCATAGAAGTGAAGTGCTACTATCCTCATCACATTGTATGAGAGGGTACATGATATTCTTGTGACATCACTGGGGATGTTAAAGGGTAAAAATACTTGAGTTCTCTTCCTTAAGTACATAGTATTAAAGACCCTTCATTACTTATACCTTTCTTGCCACCCATAAAATAGGTTTAGCTTCTTTTTTTCTTATGTTGCGAGCATTAATATTTATTTATTATATAAATTCCTAGTGAATTCTTACTGTGTGCTGTCAGGCAATTCATTGATTTCATGAACTCAGTGAATCCTCATTTGTAATGTAAGTGCATTAAACTAGAATACAGACCCCTCTGAGAACACAAAGAAAGCCAATGAACCTTTTCCAGAAAAATACACAAAGGTACGTACTTAAATGTTGTAAAACAACCTCAGGGCATTTATATACCTCCCTGACCCCTAGCTATCGGGGTCAGGTTGAGAACCCTGAGTGGAATGATTCCTAAGCTTCCTTAAAAATAAAGAGACTATTAGGACTTCTTCATCTTCCCAATCACTTTATTGCTTCTTCGTACATACAAGACACACTATATTTGTATCTAGTACAAATTAATGAAATGGTGTAGAATGAACGTGGTATTCAGATCAATCTAAATTCTTTGTTAAACCAGCCAGCAGCCAAAAAAAAAAAAAATTCTTTATTAAAAATCTGATATTGATGTATACTTACTACTTGTTCACAAACATTATCTGTCACTTTTAGCAGCCGTTAATTACAGGGATCAGTTTCCCAATCTGCCACCTAGGAGACATACCCCAAGTGAGCATTTGCAGTTTTCTTAGCATCAGTTGGTTGGAAGGTGTCTGCTACGACTCAGTTTGCAAAAAACTCAGCTGTCAGAACACCAGGCAGAGGCTGACTTACAGGGTTTGATCTATTTCACAGCCTTTTTAAGTGCAAAACATTAATTATCTGTTTGATAAGGCATCAATGCCTGTTCAAGAATAAAGACTCTCCTTTATTCATGTGTCACAGGTTGATAAACTAAGCTCTAGCAAAATAAGCAGACTGCATAGAAGAATTGGACCTTTGGTAAATGAGTGGTTTTGGGACTAATCAGTATCCTAACAAAGTACACAGACTGGGGCACATAATGATAGAAAAGAGGGTCTAGCTGTGGCCTGGGCTAAGTAGCTAGGTAAAGCTGGAAACCAGCAAGTATTTTTCTTTGGGGATTTTGCCTGCTTGAGTAGACAGAACTTGCTGCCTAAAAGCTTGGACTTGAGTAAGACAGATCTGGCTCAAGTCTTGTCTTTGCCACACAACTGCTATGTAATTCTAGATCAGTTGGCCATTCTGGATCCTAGTTGGATGGCTACCTCTGAGGTGTGAGAGTAAAATGAGGTAACATACAAACAGCACTTAAAGGGCTGGTAACATATAAACAGCAGTTAAAGGGCTGGTTGGTTAGTTTGGTTGGTTAAAGCATGGTGATGATAACACCAAGGTCCAGGGTTCAATCCCTGTATCAAACAGCTGTCAAAGAAAAAAAAAAAAAAAAGATCAAACAGCACTTAGTAAAGGGTCTGGTCCACAGTTAAGCATTCACTTTACAACTGAGCTATTATCACTATTTCCTTGCTGCAACTAGAAATGACATTATGAGATAATACTTGGACTCAATTTTACATTATTATTTTTTGTCTTCCCAGTTCATCTTGTATTTCCTAAACCCTATCAGACAGGTGGTTACCACACAACAATTCCAAACACTAAGCTATAAAGAGCCCAGGCCCAGTGTGGCAAAGCCTGGGGTTGCTGTGTTCATTCACTATGTAGAACAGGATGTCATCTAGACCAGCTCAGCTGGGGACGACAGCTGTGCCATGGGGGAGGCCTGTGGTCATTCACTCCCTTTTCCAGGAAGATAAGCTCACTGCTATGGGTGAGATTGCAACATACTCTGTGGTGTTTAATCATTTGGTATTAAGTGCTGCTTTTACTCTCCCTATAAATTATTGCCAGTGAATTACGACAAGTGACTAGGAAGTTAAGATTATCATCGTTCTTTTATTCCCTTTTAGCAAAGTTATTTTAAAACCATCTTGATGATAGTTAGAAATTACAGTCCTATTCCTTGGATTTCAACTGCCAGGTAAAAGAAAAAAAATATTGTCTCAATTGCTTTAAATGCCTTGGTTGCATTAAGTGGTAAAACGAGATGTAAAAAGATCCTACTGAGGTTTTACATGAAAGGATCAAACTGGTTTCCACCTTACAAGCACAGCATTCCTTCCCACTGACTTCAAGAGCAAAAATGACAAACAAGGACTTGTTGAATTGATACTTATTAGGATGCAATTTTGAAAAGGGTAAGTGAAGGCATCTAAACACTTGAATACATCTTTCTTTTTTCACACACTTATACACAGCTAACAATTTGTAACTGTAGAATTACACAGTGGTAATAAAGTAGAGAAACACATCTAAACTATTTCTACTATAAAATATAAAATGTTCATATAAACAATGTGGAGACTCAAGAGACCGGTATGTGTTTGAGAACTGAAGATGAGTGCTGTAGGCACCTACCCTGGTTACTAATCATTAGGGAGAAGGAAGAGCAAATACTTACGAAACTGAGGTAGGACAACAAGAAGGAATATGCTTAGACAAGTGCTAGGAGTGGTCAGGGAGCAGGTATGAACTTCCTGTTTATAAACTCTTTGCAGTCAACAGCACACGAGGCTGGGGAGGATGTTTTGATGGACAGGAAGTCAGGAGATTTCACACCCAAGAGCTTGTGTGAATGTGTATGAAAAATCGAAATTGGCTAGCTGTGAATTTTTAATGATTGGATTGGTTACTTCTCTGATGAGTGTTTTAAATAGTAAATTCTTCAAGGCAACTTATTTCTATTAACATGGCATGTCCTACACCTCACCTACCAGTAATCAACTCATATCTATTCTCAGACTGTGAATAGGGCTGTCTATGAACCCATGATTATTATTTTTACTTACTTAAACTTTATTTACTTTTACATTCCTGAACAAGATGAATAAAATTTTTATACATGAGTTTATTTCCAAAAAAAAAAAACATCATTGGGGAAAACACCACTGGGGAAAAATCACACAAAGGGTGTTAGGATGCCCTAGCAGGGAATCTAGAAAACCCCCAGAGAAAAATAAAGGTTACTTAGAGCAGGAATTGAACAAGAATTTTCCTTGGGTTAGCATGGACATGCTTTAAAGGCCAAAACTAGTAAGACAGGCAGATTCACAGTAGAATATGAACACATCCATGTCACAGGACCCTACATGATATAAACTTAATATACAGAGAAAAGAGTGACTGAAAGGCTGAAGTACATATTTGTCTTAGTTTGTTTTGTGCTGCTATAACATAATACTTGAAACTGAGTAATTTATAAAGAACGGAGATTTATTTCTTATAGTTCTGGAGACTGGGAAGCCTAAGGTCAAAGGGCCTGCATCTGATGGAGGCCTTATTGCCATGGGATGACAGAAGGAGGAAGGACAAGAGAGTGCACATGAGAGAGAGGGGAAAGGGGCCAAACTCATGCTTTTATCAGGAACCCATTCCTGTGATAACTAACCCACTTCCGTGATACCAGCATTAATCTATTCATAAGGACAGAGCCCTCATGACCTAATCACCTCTTAAATGTTCCAACTGTCTAGCTGCCGTGGGAAGAATTCTGAAGCTGCTTCCAGGTTCAAATCAAAAGGATGCCATGAATGATTACTAAAGTGAGTCGTGGGTTAGAAAGCCAGGAGTGGCAACATATGCACCTTATATTTGTCATCCCTGCTGTGTACTCCCGACATTTTGCAGATGGGAAAACTGATAATCAGAGATGTAAAGTCCTAAATTCTGGTTCCCTGACTCATAATATAATGCTGTCTTTAACTTACCACATTGCCTCTTTGCCTCACTCAGTGTATCAGTGTCATTAAATGTTCATTTAAGCTTAAGAAGCATCAACCAGGTAGTTTTGGCAATGATCAAGTCAATATTCTCTTTTCTAATGCTGTTATATAATTAATCTGGAAAATACCAAACAAATCACTGCATGAAAAAGTAGAGGATGCAGCTTCTAGAAATGGAAGTGATGTGTGATATTTCGTGATGGTTAACATTTTATCTAGCTCTAAATACTATCTTTGTACCCCATAATTGTAACATTGTAATACACACACACACACACACACACACACACACACACACACACACACACACACACACACACACACACATACATTAACGTAATATTAAACAAAAACATTACTTTTTTTGCCTCCTGAAAAGTGATTTAAGAAGCTGGCCAGTTAGCTCAGTTGGTTAGAGCATGGTGCTGACAACACCAAGGTCCAGGGTTTGATACCTGTACCAGCCAGCCGCAAAAAAAAAAAAAAAGTGATTTACAACCCACGTATTTACAGCCAACTGACCTTTGACAAGGGCAACAAGAACATACAATGGGGAAAGGAGAGCGTCTTCAATAAATGGTGCTGGGAAAACTGGACATCCATGTGTAGAAGAATGAAACTTGATCCGTATCTCTTGTCATATACCAAAATCAACTCAAAATAGATTAAAGACTTAAATACAAGACCTGAAACTTTAAAACTCCTACAGGAAAACATAATGGATACAGGGCTGGGTAAAGACTTTGTGAAAGAAAGGATGTAGGGCTGGGCAAAGACTTTATGAAAGAAAAAATAAACAAATGAGATTATATCAAATTTTAAAACTTCTGTACAGCAAAGAAAACAATCAGAGTGAAAAGACAACCTACACAATGGAAGAAAATATTTGCACAGTATGCATCCAACAAGGGGTTAATATCCAGAATATACAAAGAGCTCAAACAACCTTACAATAAAAAAACAAATAATCCAATTAAAAACTGGGTGAAGGAGCTGAATGGACATTTTTTTTTTTTTTTTTTTTTTGTCTTTTTCATGACCGGCACCCAGCCAGTGAGTGCACCGGCCATTCCTATATAGGATCCGAACCCGTGGCGGGAGCGTCGCTGCACTCCCAGCGCCGCACTCTCCCGAGTGCGCCACAGGCTCGGCCCTGAATGGACATTTTTCAAAGGAAAACATACAAATGGCCAACAGGTACATGAAAAAATATTCAACATCACTAACCATCAGAGAAATGTAAATCAAAACAACTTTGAGATACCATCTTACCCCAGTTAGACCGGCTATTATAAAAAAGACAGAGAATAACAAATGCTGGCAAAGATGCAGAGAAAGGGGAACTCTTCTACGCGGAGGTGGGACTGTAAATTGGTACAGCCATTATGGAGAACAGTATGCAGGTTCCTCAAACAACTACAGATAGAACTACCATATGATCCAGCAATCCTACTACTCGGTACATATCTGGAAGATTGGAAATCATCATGTCAAAATACCTGCACTCACATGTTTATTGCAGCTCTATTTACTTACAATAGCCAGACTATGGAACCGATCTAAATGTCCATTGATGGATGACTGGATAAGGAAAATGCAGTATATATGCACAATGGAATACTACTCAGCCATGAAACAGAATGAAATTCTACCATTTGCAGCAACATGGATGAGCCTGGAGAAAATCTGGCTAATTGAAACAACCCAGGTGCAGAAAGAGAAATACCACATGTTCTTACTTGTAAGTGGGAGCTGACTCCATAAAGAAAAATATATACAATAAAGAGAGAGAGAGAGAAAGAAACAACAATCACAATAATATGTCGAACTTTTAGAAGGAGAGAAAAGAACTGTGGATACCAGAGGTGGAAAAAGGGAGGGGAGGAAAGGGGAGAGAGGAGGGTTAACGAGAAATTGGTTAATGGACACAAAGAAGGATTATGTACTGTAATGATGAACAAGCTAAGTATCCTAATCTGACCATTACACATTGTACACACTATTGAAAGTGAACTTTGTACCCCACATATATAATATATATTTTTTTAAAAGTGATTTAAATAGAATTCCCCAAGTTAAAAAGCAAATTTCCACCCAGGAAATGTTTAGTGCTAGTATGTATAATAGTCAAGAGCATGAATTGGAGCTTGACTGCTTGGCTCTACTATTTACTTGTTTTGTGACACTGGGCAACATACTTTATCTTTTTGAGCTAGGTCTCCTGTACAATGAGAATAATAATAGTACTTACCTCCTAGGTGGTTATGAGGATTAAAGGAGTTAGTATAGGTAACATTCTCCTTTTTTCTTTTTTGGCTGCTGGCCAGTGTGGGGATCTGAACCCTTGACCTTGGTGTTATAACACCACACTCTAACCAAGTGAGCTAACTGGCCAGCCCATATACGTAACATTCTAAGAACTGTGCTTGGCAATTGGCACACAGTGAATGCTGTACAGTCATGTGCCACATAACAATGTTTTGGTCAACAATGGACCATACATATGATGGTGGCCCCTTAAGATTATAATGACTATCCCATATAGCCTAGATATGTGGTAGGCTGTACCATCTAGATTTGTAAGTACACTCAATGATATTCATACAACAAAATCACATAACTAAACCTTTCTCAAAATGAATCCCTGTCCTTAAGTGACATATAACTGTATGGGTATAAATGTTAGCCAATGTCATCATGATAACATATCACCTTTTACTCAGTGAATACTTTCTGGCCTGTCCCAATCCCTTCTTTCTAACAAAGAGCTGATTATCTTGTTTGTAACCTATATAATCTTTATTTGATTACATGAGGTCCCCACCAGATTTTTTACTGAGACTATAAGTGAGATTTTACAAAAGGATTCTAAGGAGATATGAACATTAAATGTAATGTGGTATCCTAGATGGGATCCTGAAACAGAAAAAGGACATTAGGTAAAAAGTAAGGAAATCTGATCTGTGACTGATCTTGTGATATATATACAAGTACATATACATCGCAGACAGAAGTTCACAAAACAATACTTATCCATATTATGTGTACTGCACTCTGATTTTTTTTATGACATTTCATTTTGTAAAAAATGCTATTGTGAGGGATTTGTGCTACACAGATGAATGGATTTGTCAAAACTCAGCAAATGTACATTAAAGATTCATGCATTTTATTATATATAAATTTTACGGCAAAAGAAAATAAACTATAATAAATACTCTAGTTAATAATATACATGTGGGGCTGTCTTATTATCTCAGTTGGTTAGAGCATGGTGTTGACAACACTGAGGTCAAGGGTCTGGATCCCCAAACCAGCCAGTGCAAAAAAAAAAAGAAAAAAAATTATATATATCTATATTTATACACACAGACATGCTGAAGAATTTGGGGGAAGTGTACTGGTATCTATAATTTACTCTGAAATACACTTAAAAACTAAGGTAAATTAATGGATGGATAGAGAGATGGATAAATGATTAACAAATAGTAAAATATAGTAAAATGTGAATGGTAAAACTAGGTGGTGAGCATATGGGAATTCACCATGAAATTCTTTCAACTTTTACATTCGAACATCATCACAATAAAATGCTGGAGGGAAGCTCTGCCTTGTAACACCAAGATCAAGTGTTCAGATTCCCATACTGGCCAGCCACTAAAAAAACAAATAAAAAATAAAATAAAACAAAATGTTGGGGGGAAATGTTAGTTGTGTCCCATTGTTTTTTTTTGTTGTTGTTGTTTGCTTGTTTTCCTTAATTAACAATAACAAACTTCATTTTTTAGGATAGTTTTAGAATTATGGAAAAATTGTGAACAGTACAGAATGCCCATATACTCCACACCCAGTTTCCATTATCATTATTATTTCTACTACCATTCCCCTACTGTTACCACATTACCTTAATACTGTACATTTGTTACAACTTATAATCCAATATTGATATATTATTATTAACTAAAGTCCATACTTTACTCAGATGTCCTTTTTACTTAACGTCCTTTTTCTGTTTCAGGATCCCATCTACGATACCACATTACATTTAATGCTCATATCTCTTAGTATCCTCTTGGCTGTGACAGTTTCTCACGCATTCCTTGTTTTGACAACCTTGACAATTTTGAAGAGGACTGGTCAGGGATTTATAGAATGTTCCTCAATAGGGATACTCATGATTGGACTGGGGTTATTGGTTTTGGGGAGGAAGACCACAGAGGTAAAGTGCCATTTTCATCACATCTTATCAAGAGCACAAATTATCAACATGACCTGTCACTGTGATGTTGACCACGATCACCTGGAAGCTAGTGTCTGCCAGGTTTCTCCACTGTGAACTTGACCTCCCCACCACCCAACCCCCTTGGAAGGAAATCATCATGTGCAGGCTATGCTGAAGGAATGAGGAGTGATGTTCCATCTCCTTGGCGGGGGAGGACTATCTACATAAATTATCTGGAATTCTACTGCACAGATTTGTCTATTCTAATTTATTTATTTATTTACTCAATTATTCATTTACATCAGTATGGACTTATGGATATTTTATTTTATACTTTGGGTTGTAATCCAATAAGACCCACTGATTTTTCATTTCCGAACACACTAAAGGACTGTGACCCAAAGTTGTTTGAAAAACACTATACTAGAACATGACCTTGTGGATAGGATCTATATCTTCAGATATTTACACAGCCTAGCAAGTATCCAATAAATGTTTGTTGAATGAATGAAAGATAAAACGAAAGCTTTTTCTAGCAATAATTTTTCCTTTAAAAAAATCACATAAGTATCCTAGTAAAGCAGACATATAAAGTACCTTGGTGCCTCAACTCCTGTCCCTAATCCAATCCATCTTCCCAAAGACATAACCAATGTTTTTAAGTTTAGTGCATATCCTTCTAGATCTTCTGTACACATTTACATGTAAACATGCACGCATGTGCAGCAACTTTATTGTTTAAACATAAATGTGATTGAGGAACTCAAAATGTAAAGCAGCTAGCTTAATGTCTATTCTCTTCTGGAACTTTATTATTATTATTATTTTTAATTCTTTTTTATTCTTTCTTATGCTTTGTGGGGTTTTTTTTGGCAGCTGGCAGGCAGGGGAATCTGAACCCATTTGCTTGGTGTTATTAGGCTGTGCTCTAACCAACTGAGCTAACCGGCCAGCCCCTGGCACTTTCAAATGAACTTGTTCCACTAACAAAGTCCTGGATGAATCCTACAAAAGGTTACTAAAGAGATGTATTTTGGAGCTCATCCAAAGGACCTACCATTTAACCAATATAGCTGAGGCTTTCCTGGGTTTTTGTCCCCTTCATTTGATCCTGTGCCTTGGCTCCCATTCTTTCTCTGGCCTCAGTTCTTAATGACGGAGCTTGGATTTCTTCTATCAGCTCTGGCTTGCATGATATTCCAGGAATTGACTTTTGGTATTTGCCCTCGGCCATAACCCCAAGACCTCTGACATCCAGCCCTTGCACTGTCAACAGGAGTGATGTCTACCTTACAGAGTGAGTGGTGGCAAAGATTAAATGAGGCAAGTGACATATTTTTGTAAAAACACTTAGCACGCTGACTTCTTTCATTTCCCCCCATATGTGTATTAAATTAGAAAAAAATGCTGATAATGCTATAGGGAAACAGATATGTATATGTATACATTTTTAGTAAATCGTTAAAAATTTCTAGGGCCAGCTGGTTAGCTCAGTTGGTTCGAGTGTGGTGCTTATAACACCATGGTCAAGGGTTCAGATCCCCTTACTGGACAGATGCAAAAAAAAAAAAAAAAATGTTTGTTAAAAATTTTCTGCAGTGTAACATGGTAGAATTCAACATAAAAATCATGAAAATGATTCTACCTGTTAATACAATCATTCCAGTCTTGGGAATTTATCCTAAGGCATAATTACAAATCGATATGCATAAAAATGTTTATAACAACATTATAATAGTGAAACATGAAACAAACCCAGATACTACAAAATGAGAATTGTTAAATGTTAAGTGAACCAACTTGATGTCTTTTAATCATTAAAATGAATATGCAGGGTTGGTCAGTTAGCTCAGTTGGTTATAGCACGGTGTTATAACACCAAAGTCAAGGATTTGGATCCTCGTACCAGCCAGCCACCAAAAAAAAAAAAAAAAGAATATGCAGACTATGTGGAAGAATGGGGAAATTTAATAAAATAATGTTAAGTCACAAAATCAGAACACCAAATCCTACATTCACATGGATTATACCTATATAAAAGGAATACCTAAATAGATAGGTAAATACCTAAATAGATACCTAAACCAGACAGATGAATCTTGAAAACATTTTGCTAAGTGAAAGAAGCCAGTCATGAATTTCAACATATCATATCTCTATTTATATGAAATATCCAAAACAGGCAAATCTAGAGACAGAAAGCAGATTCAGGGTTGCAGATTTAGGGAGTGATGTGTAAGAGGTACGGGGTTGTAGTATAGTTGCACAAATATTGTGAGTATACTAAAAGCCATTGAATTGTACACTTTAAGGGTGATTTGTATAGTATGTAAATTATACCTCAATAAAGCTGTTTAAAAGAGATATAGACAGGCAGACCAGACAATAAGGAAGAGTTCCCAATGTCCAAGGCTGGAACAATTTGCACAATATAGTATTGGATTATAACCCAAAGTATAAAATAAATATACATGAGTAGATACTAATATAAATACATGGTTCAATAAATAAATACACAGGGCAAAAGAATCCCAAATAATGTATGTAGATATTCCTCCCTCTACGAGGAGGATCTTAGTTTGAGTGTGAGCTGGCCTTAGTGACTCCCTAAGAGGAAACAGAGAATGGAAACAGAAAATAGTAACTTTACAGTGGAGAAATCTGACAAACATGATCTTAACCAAATGATGAAGGTTAACATCACAGGGATGTCATGTTGATATCATGTACCCCTGACATGATGTGATAAGGATATTTCACCTCTGTGGTATTCTTCCCCCAAAACTGAAAATACTATTCTGATCATGAGAAAATACACTGGACAAATCCAAATTAAAGGACATTCTATCTGACTGGTATTCCCTCAAACTGGTACAATCGTGAAAAAAGAAGAAAGACTGAGAAACTATCAGAGAAACTTAATCTTCTGACTAGAGAAAACTAAGGAGATATGATAACTAAATGCAAGGTAGTATCTTGGAGGGGATCTTGGAACAGAAAAATGACACTAATGGAAAAATCTGTGAAATGTGAACAAAGTATGAGATCAGTTATAACAATGCTGTCCATGTTGGTTTCTTAGATTTGACAAAGGTACCATGGTAATGTGAGATACAACATTAGGGGAGATAGATGAGGGTATACAAAAATTCTTTGTACTATCTTTGTAACTCTTGTAAATATAAAATTATTCCAATAGTTTTTTTTTTTTTGAAAGAGACCAGAAAGATGTATTTGTATTAAAGTGAAGAGAGCTTGTTTGTGTGTGTGTCTGAGTATATAAGATTATGTATACTTTTCTGGTTATATTGTTTAAATATTTAAATTTTTATCAGTATAATGCAGATGTTGAGGTACGAGGTTCATTTTCATTTATATTCTCATTGATTATACTTCAATCTTTTCTACTTTCCTTTAGCTAAGAGACATGCTAATTTTATTTTATTTTATTTTATTTTATTTTATTTTTTATTTACTTTTTTTTTTTTTTTTTTTTTTTTTTTTTATAATTTGATGTAACCATGTATTTCTTTTTTTTTTTTTTTTTTTTTTTTTGTCGTTTTTTCGTGACCGGCACTCAGCCAGTGAGTGCACCGGTCAATCCTATATAGGATCCGAACCCACGGCGGGAGCGTCGCCGCGCTGCCAGCGCAGCACTCTACCAAGTGCGCCACGGGCTCGGCCCGAGACATGCTAATTTTAATAGATGAGGTATGTGTATGTCTGCAAAAGTAAAATTTCTCTAAATGTCCTAGTCCACCCTTTTGTCGGGCTCTGCTCTGACCCAGATAACATCTCAAACTCCCCATCATCTTTCCACCACATATCAGCATTTGGGAACTTTCCCTCTTCTCCCCTAGACCAGGCATCAGCAAACTTTTTCTGTAAAGAGCCAGATGATAAATATTTTAGGTTTTAAGGGCGATATGGTCTGTTTTTCAGCTACTCAACTCTGCCATTATAGGATGAAAGCAGCCACACAGGATATAGGTAATACGTAAAGAAATGGGTGTGGCTGGGTTTCAATAAAACTTTATTTTTAAAAAGCCAGAAACTTGGCCAGCAGGCCATATTTTGTCCCACTTTAGACCAGTACGTATCAAATAAGCACACAAATCATTTGGGAAATGCTATGGTCTGAACGTTTGCATCTTCCCCAAATTACACTTAAACCTAATCCCCAAGGTGATAGTATTAGAAGGTAGGGCCTTTGGGAGATGATTAGGTCATAAGCACTTCACCCTTATGAATGGGATTAGTGCCCTTATAGGAGAGACCTCAGAGAGCTAGCTAGTCCCTGCCACTAAGCGAGACTGCCGTGATGAGGCAGGCCCTCAGACTTCCCAGGTTCTAGAACTGGGAGAAACAAATTACTGTTGTTTATAAGTTACCTAGTCTATGGCATTTTGTTATAGTAACCCAAACTAAGACAGGGAGCTTGTTGAAATACAGAATCTGATTCCACAGATGTGGGGCAGGGCCTGGCATTTTCTACTTCTAATAAGCTCTCAGCTGTTGCCAATAGTGCTGGTGCAGTGATCACATTCAGAGTAGCAAAGTGTTAGAAGACTCTTTAGGGCTGGCGGGTTAGCACAGTTGGTTAGAGTGTAGCCTTACAACACTAAGGTCACGGATTTGATCCCTGTACCCTCCAGCCACCAAAAAAAAAGAAAAAGACTCATCAAAGCACGAACCTACAGGATCATAAAGTTTACTTTTCTGAATATCAAATAACACCAACTGAAGGCTTACTAGGTACAAGACAGCAAGAGAACAGAGTAAACAGAAACATACAGGTATTACAGATAATTTCATTTGGTCATGGATTTGGCTGTCTGGGTGGCAGCCCCATCCCTCATAGCCACAGGTGGTGTGATGGTTAATTGTACATGTCAACTTGACTAGATTTAGGAATACACAGAAACCTAGTAAAGCATTATTTTTGGGTCTATGAGGATGTTTCCAGAAGGGATTAGCATGTAAGCCTGAGTAGACTGGGTGGGAAAGATCTGCCCTCGATATGGGTGGGAACCATCCAATCCACTGGGAGCCCAGAGAACAAAAACGGAGGAAAAGGCAAATCTCTCTCTATCCACTGGAGCTGCGATATACTCTTCTCTCCTATCGATGGGCATCCGAACTTAAGAACTCCAGCCTTTGGGTTCCAGGATTTATACCAGTAGCACCTCCAGTTCTCAGGCCTCTAGCCTTGGACAGAGAATTACACCATCAGCTTCCTTGGTTCTGAGGCTTCTGGACTTGGACTGAGCCACACTACTGGCATCCAGTTTGCAAACAGCCTATTGTGGGGCTCCTCGGCCTTCACAATCGCAAGAGCCAATTCCCTTAATAACCCCCCTCTCATATATCTATATACATATCCTATTGGTTCTGTCTCTCTGGAGAACCCAGACTAATACAGATGGACTCTCCCAAAGTTGAAAATGTTTTCAGCAGGCATTGAAGAACCATTCTTTTGTCAAGGACTTACCAGTGACTGGCTAGGATTTTTCATTCATTTCAAGATATTACAGAAATGCATTTAGACTTTTGTGACACCATACACCCAAAATAACTCAAAATAAGTCACAGACTTAAATATAAAAGCTGAACCTACATAAAACTTTTAGAGAAAACAGATTTATGACTAAAAGCAGAAATCACAAAAAAATTGATAAACTGGGTTTTATCTGATTGAAAAACTTATACATCAAAAGATACCATTAAGAAAATGAAAATTCAGACTGGGGGAAGTTATTTGCAAATCACAATGTGATAAAGGACTTGTGTCTAGAATATATAAAGAACTCTTAATCCAATGACAAGCAACACAATTGAAAAATGTACAGTGGATTTGGAAATGCATTTGAACAAAGAGAATATGTGAATGGTAAGTAAGCATGTGAAACCATGTTCAACATCATTAATCATTAGGAAAATGCAAATTAAAACCACAATAAAATACTACTTCACACCCACTTGAATGGCTAAAATCAAAAAGGCAGACAGGATGTGGAAATACTGGGACCTTCATACATTGCTGATGGGAATGTAAATGTTACAGCCACTTTGGAAAACAATTTGGCAGTTTCCTAAAAAGTTAAAAACAAATTTACCATATCCTCCAGCAATTCTAAGTATATACCCAAGAGAAACGAAAACATGTCCACACAAAGACTTGTACGTGAATGTTCACAGAAGCATTATTCTGCCGAGGCTCAGAAAATGATACCCAAAGTATGGCACTTTTGCGTGCTGAGTACTTTAAACTAAAGGCCTCAGAAGCAAGTTCTCTCTAATCTTCTCCACCTTCCTGTCTTCTGTTTTCTCCTCTGAAATCAGTCACGCAAACCAGAATTCCTTTTCCTCAAGGTAGGTTGTAGAAACTAGAACCCCCCTCCTCCAAAGCAAGCCATAAAATCTAGAAATATTACTTTACGCTTTCCCTGCCTGTGTAGGAGCAGGCCATAAAGAAATTCTCTGACCTACCTTGTCTGATAGTAGGTCATGAAGACCTTTGTTCCAGAGGATCCTGCCCTATACCCCGGAGGAAGGGATGCTGCACAGAGAGACCAAGAAGAATCTGGACAAACAGGCCTTGCTGGGTTTCCCCTCAGTCTATTATCATTAGATCATACCCTTTTTGTCCAATCACATTTCTACATGGCTGTTCATTCTTCATTGAATCTAAGCATAAAAATGGACAGTTTGCCTGGGTCTTTCGATCTTTGTTTCTGAAGCATCCTGTGTGATGTAAAACTTTGACTAAATAAATTTGTTATGCTTTTCTCTTGTTAACTTGTTTTGTTTTATAGCCGTGACCCTTATGATGGGTTAGGAAAGGTTATCACCCCTTTTTGCCCCTATGTTCCAAACAGCCAAAAAAGTGTCTATCGGCTGATGAACAGATTATCAAAATGTGGTATATCCAGACAGTGGAAAACTATTTAGCAATAAAAGGGAGAAAATACTGCTACATGCTACAAAATAGATGAACCTTGAAAATATTAAGTGAAAGAAGCCAGATGCAAAATGCTACCTATTATATAACTCCATTAATACGAAATGTCCAGGAAAGACAAATCTACACAGATAGAAAGCAGATTAGTGGTTACCAAGGCTGAGGGAGAGAGGGCTGCGGGTTTCTTTTTTGGGTTATGAAAATTTCCTAATACTGAATTATGGTAATATTTGCACAGCTTTGTAAATTACTAAAAAAAAAATCATTGAACTTGTTAAGGAAAAAACAAACTTTTTCCCCTTTACTTTCACATTCAACACATTTCTGTGACCAGATATGTGGCTTTTTTCCATACCAAGCAATTCTCCAACTCTCTGACTCTCCGAACATCAGTTGGGTGACACTATCTACCTAGAGTTAGAGTCAGATCCCACAGGCTAAGGGCTCAGTTCCACAAGACTGCTGCTACTTCAGATGCCAATCGCAAGCAGTAGGTTGTTATCTACACCTCTGACCAACTGGTTCTCTTGACCTTTTCCTTGGGTTCAGTAATTTGCTAGAGTGACTCATAGAAGTCAGGGAAATACTTCCTTACAGTTGCTGGTTTATCATAAAGGATACAACTCAGGAACAGCCAGATGAAGAGAGAGATAGGACATGGTATGGGGCAGGGAGCAACTGGGAAGCTCCTCAAATCTTGATCAAGAGGTTTTTCTTCTTTTGGTGGTTGGCCAGTAAAGGGATCTGAATCCTTGACCTTGTTGTTAGCAGCAGCAGTTCTAGGCAAGTGAGCTAACAGGCCAGTCCCTGTTGTTTGAGATTTTTTATAGAGCTTAATTTCCAGTCCCCCCACCCCTTTCTTGGAGGTTGGTGGGTGGGGCTAAAGTTCCAATCCTCCAGTCCTGTAATTACTTGGTCTTTTGGTGACTGGCCCCATCTTGAGGCTATCTACTCACCTCTCCCTCTCCCTCCATCACTCTATTAGCATAAACTCAGGCATTATCAAAAGGGGCTCATTATGAACAACAAAAGACTCTATCACTCAGGAAATTCAAAGGGTTTTAAGGAACTCTAAGACAGGAATTGGGGATAAAGACCAAATATATTTCATATTATATGACAGAACTATACATTTTAAGTGGTATGTACAGTGGTAAAATGGTATGCAAAAATTTTTATGGTATGTAAATTATACCTAAATAAAGCTATTTTTAAAAAAAATCACAGAACCCTTCCCTTTGGAAGCAGCAAGCAGTAGAGCATGCCCAGGGGCCTAGGCAGGAGCCAAGGGCAGCACTCCCTGCCCAGAAGCAGGCAAGTGGCATGATGAAAATACCACTTCTGTGCAGGTGGCCCACCATAGCCACAGCTGCCACAAAAGTGGCTTGACACCACAGCAGCAGCCACAGCCACCATGCAAGTGTCCTGCCACTGGACTGAATTGACACAAGGAGTGTCACCAGCGGAGACCGGAAAAAGAAGAGGATGTCTCTCTCTTTAAGGCCTACTCCAAAGTAATAGAAGAAGCAACTGCTCAACCAGAAGACCAGACATCAATGTAGAGGTACTGGAAATACAAAACCTGAGAAATATGATGCCACCAAAAGAATACAGTACTTCTCAAATATCAGACCCTATAGAGCAGGAAACCCTTGCAATGACTGAAAAGGAATTCCAAGCAACAATCTTAAGGAAATTCACTGAGATACAAGAAGACTCAAAAATAATGAAATGAGAAAAAAATCTAGGATATGCAGGAGGAAATTTACAAAGAGCTTAGTACCTTAAAACAGAATGTAGCAGAACTCATGGAACTGAAAGATTCACTCAACAAAATAAAAAACAGAACCGAGAGCTTAAGCAGCAGGCTAGAGCAAACAGAAGAAAAGCATTTCTGATCTTGAAGATAGTCTTCTTGAAATAACACAGGTGGACAAAAAAAAAGAAAAAAAGAATTTTAGAAAATGAAGAAAATCTAAAAGAGATAATGAAAAACCTTAAGCACACAAACATTTGAATCATGGGTGTTCCAGAAGGGGAGGAGAAAGGAAAAGGCATGGAAAACCTATTCAATGAAATAATAATTGAAAATTTCCCAGGTATAGGGACAGACACATACATTCAGATCCAGGAGTCTCAAAGATTCCCAAACAGATTCAATCCAAAAAGATCCTCTCCAAGACACATTATAGTCAAACTGGCAAAGCTCAAAGACAAAGAGAGAATCTTCAAAGAAGCAAGAGAAAAGCATCAAGTGAGCTAGAAGGGAGATGCTATCAGACTAACAGCAGACTTCTCAACAGAAACTCCACAAGCCAGAAGGAAATCGGATGATATATTCAAAATACTAAAAGAAAAAATCTGCCAGCCAAGAATACTATATCCAGCAAGACTATCCTTCAGAAGTGAGGGAGAAATAGTGTATTTTCCAGACAGACAAAAACTGTGGGAGTTCATCATCACACGACCAGCCCTGCAAGAAATCCTCAAGGGAGTCCTGCATTAGGAAACTGAAAAACGATAATCATTGATCTTACCAGCTATAGTCTGTTCAAACTTTCTGTTTTTTTCATAATTCAGTCTTGGTAGGTGGTGTGTTTCTAGGAATTTATTCATTTATCTAGATGATCTAATTTGTTGACCCACAATTATTCTTAGTATTCTCTTATAATCCTTTTGATTTCTGTAAATTTGGTTGTAATGACCTCTCTTTCATTTCTGATTTTAGTTATTTGAGTCTTCTCTCTTTTTTCTTAGTCCATCTAGGTAAAGGTTTGTCAATTTAGTAGATCTCGTCAAAGTACCAACTTTTGGTTTCATGGAGTTTCTCTATTTTTTTTTCTACTTTCTGTTTCTTTGATCTATGCTCTCATTTTTATTATTTACTTCCTGTGCTAGGTCTAGATTTAGTTTGCTCTTCATTTTCTAGTTTCTTAAGGTGCAAAGGTGATTGTTGATTTGAGATCTTCCTTTTTTATTAATGTATTCATTAAATAAATTTCCCTTTTAGAAAAAAAAAAAATCAAAGAAAACATTTCTTACCAAACATATACTGCCATGTCTGCTCCCAAACCTGACACTCTTCATGAGGTCCATCTTAGAGAATGTGAAGAGGTACCCTTGCAATGCATTAGGCAACAGGATCATGAAATTAAATGCATGGTGTCTGGCTTATGAAGAGTAATCACATAGTAGTTCCCCCTTATTGTGGTTTTGCCTTCTGTGGTTTCAGTTACCTGCAATCAACCATGGCCCAAATATATAAAATGGGCCCATGGTCCTTGGCGGGACCCTGACCAGAGTGACCACACATCCTGCAGAATCTAGCCTTCATCTGAGAGCAAGTGAGAGACATGGCAGACCTGGCCAGGCCTGAGAATCTCTCCCTGGTGGTGCATGGCCTTGGGGACCTGTGCCTGGAGAACTATCCTATCCCTGAATCAAGCCCAAATGAGGTGCTGCTGAAGATGCATTCTGTTGGAATCTCAGGCACCCACTACTGGCAGTGTGGTTGAATTGGTGATTCTGTCATGAAAAAGCCAATGGTGCTGGGTGGGGCGTGATGCTTTGGGAATAGTTGTAAAAGTGGGATCGTTGTTAAAGCACCTAAAATCAGGTGATCACATCGCCTTTGAGACTGGTGCTCCCTGAGAAATTGACGAATTCTGCAAGATTGGCACATACAACCTGTCCCCATCCATCTTCTTCTGTGCTACCCCCTCCCCCAAGATGGGAATCTCTGCTGTTTCTACGAGCACAACCGAACTTCTGCTATAAGCCACTCATTCTGGTGGGACCCAGTGCTTGTGGGGCTGGGCTCCAAGATGACCACTGTACCCCTAGTGCACGTGGCTATCTGGGAGGTGGATATAAAGGGCGCATTTCAATACTGCAACACATGGCTTATGGTGATTTCATGCTATATCCAAGTCTGTGAATGTAAAGCTCTTAGTCACCCATAGGTTTCCTCTGGAGAAAACTCTTGAGGTCTATGAAACATCCAAAAAGGGAATGGAGTTGAAAGTCACGCTCAAGTGAAACCCCATGACCAGAATCTCAGGTGTTATTGGGGTTCTGCCCTCATCCTGACCTTCTTAGAATTTCAGGGTCTATGGCTGGACGGGTGTGGGCTTTGATGCAGAAGTTTCTTCTGAATGGTAAGAATAATTAAAATAACTTATTATTTTTTAAAAAAACCAAAATATTAAACGGAACATTCCAGAAATAAATAATTCATAAGTTTTAATTTGTGTGCTGTTCTGAGGATTGTGATGAAATGTTGCTGTCCCATACGCGATCATTCCTTCATCCAGAGTATCCATGCTGTACAGGTATGTACAGACAGACCTGACTTATGGTTCAATGTATGATTTTGTACTTAACAGTGGTCTGAAAGTGATACACATTCAGTAGAAACAATATTTTGAATACCTAGTTTTTCACTTTCAGTATGGTATTCAACAAATTACAGGAGATATTCAATACTCTATTATAAAATTGGCTTTGTGTTAGATGATTTTGCCCAACTGTAGGCTAATATAAATGTCCTAAGCATGTTTAAGGTAGGCTAGACTAAGCTATGATGTTCTGTAGTTTAGGTGTAGTCAATGTGTTTTTTACTTAATGATATTTTCAACTTACAATGGGTTTATTGGAATGTAACTTCATCTAAAGTCAAGAAGCATCTGTACAGGAAAAAATAGTTTATATAGGGCTCAGTACTACACATGGTTTCAGGCATCTACTGGGGGCCTTAGAAGATATTCCCTGTCCATAAGGGGGGACTACTGTATAATTTGCTCATCCTACTTCTTGGAGCACTTGTGGGCTACTATATAGAAACCCTGTTCCTGTGAAGTCCAGAGCTAATATAAAATAATAAGTAGAAAAGGAAGGAATTATAGTAAAATGCATTTTGCTCAACTCTGGATAACAGGATTGGGGCAATTTTTATTATCTATCATTACTTTGTTTTAAATTTCCTAAGTTTTAAGAAATATGCTACTTTTTGTGTTACAGACACAGTTTTAAAAATGTTGAGTTGAATTATATAATTTTGCAAAATTATCCAGCTGTAAAATAAATATTTACTCTGAGTAATGAAGCTATCGTTTCATTTATTATGACATTTCTAAATGCCATATTCCTTTAAAATATGTGCTGTTTTTCAAAATGGATGTGCTGAGAGCACCTAATCAGCATGGTCTAAACAGAGGAAACGTGGAAACAGCAACTACTAGATTTTATTTGCCAAACGTATCGATTCACTCCATCACTTTCCAAGTAACTGAGCTGTTTCTGAATTTCTCTGTCCTTAAATGGGAGCAAATAATACTGGCTATTAGAAGATTTTCATCTAATTTGCAGTGCCTCCCTCAGAGTTTGTCATATTATTATTTTTTTTAATACATTAAAATAGTTGTTTCTTTCCCTCCGAATCTACTTTAATTCTACAATAATTCAGTTTTCTCATCTGTCAATTAGGAATAATGATAACTACGTCATGGAGTTATTGTGAGAACTAGACAAGATAAAGAAAATATGTAAAGCACTCAAGAGCCCCCCTTTTCCCTCCTTATCCTCCTCTCCAGTGTGGTCAGATTCTCTTGCACAGATTCTTCTTACTATAGTCCTAAAATTACTGAAATTCGACTTCAAGGAAAACTGTCACCCTTTCTGCCTTTTTTTTTTCATTTACCACTCCTCTCTCATTCTCATTCTCTCTCAAAATCTCTCCTTTATGATTCACAGTACATTTTTAGTAGTTTACTTTTTGTTGAATCCCTGGGTCACTCAACGAATATTTCAACGATACATGATTAACTTGGTATTAAACACGTTTGTATGTGTGGGTTTTTTTTTTTTATTACTTAAATAGTTTTAAAATAGTTTTAAAAAACACTTTAAAATGGCAAACTCTAATCAAATTCAGGACCTGTGAAATCTTGAGTCTGCTACTTCTGCAGAAAAATGAGGAAAATACTCTGAGAATAAACTTTAATAGTCTGGTCTACCATTTCTCTGGCAATATACCTGAAACATTTCTAAAGGTTCATGTGACTCTCAGATCATGATCTAAGCCATTTTGGTAGTTATTTGAGGTGGGAAAGGGGGAGGGAATGGGGGTTACGGAGCAATTGGATAAGGGACACAAAGAATAATCACCATTTGTAATGATTAACATGCTAATAATATTGATTTGATCATCACACACTGTACACAAATACTGATAGTCAGCTCTGCACCTCATAAATGTGTATAATCAAAAATAAATAAATAAATAAATAATTTTTTTTAAAAAAAGCCATTTTGGTAAGTTGACCAAAAGATGCATCAAATTCTGGTTCAAGATACAATATAAGTTCAAATAAGTGTAGTTATTTGTAACTTTAAAATATACAGATGGTCCTCGACTTACAATGGGTTGACTTACAACTTTACGAGGGTTTATCGGGGTATTAAATGTATTAAATGCCTTTTTTTTTCTTTGCAGCTGGCTGGTTGAGGGATCTGATTAGATGCATTTTTTGACATACCATATTTTTCAGTTTACAACGGGTTTATCAGAACATAACCATTGTAAGTTGACAAGCATCTGTATATTATAAAGCAGAGACAAGCTAGAAGTTTTACTGAAAAGGGTAGACACTGTATTTTTGCTGAAGTTCAAGAATTAGACTTTCTATCCTAAATGAATGGGGTGAACCTAAGACTTTTAAAGATCTTTACAGCAACATGTTTCAGGCTGGGGAGAAAAACCGAGGATGAGGAATTTATATACTATAAATAGAACATGACATTGGTTGATTAAAAGTACTAGTTTTATTTTTATCCCTTAGTCATCTCTGTGTATGTGGAGCAGGGTACGGAGAGATTGAGAGTAGAGTGTCAGTCACTTGCCAGAGAGGTACTATCAGAATCTGGTGACGGTGGGAGGTGTGCACAGTTTAAAGATACAAACCTGGCTGGCCAGTTAGCTCAGCTGTTAGTGTGGTGTTATAACACCAAGATTCAAGGGTTCAGATCCGTGGACCAACTAACCACCAAAAAGAAAAAAAAAAAAAAAAGAGAGAGAGATACAAACCGTGAATTGCTGGAGTGTGTGTATGCACTTTTAAGTGAAATTTTTGTGTTACTGTTGCTGGTATCTTTTCCCTCCATTTAAAGTGAAAAGTAACTTGCATCATCATATTCTATCTTCTACTCTTCTTAGGACAGCAAAGGTGTTTAGAGTGCAGTTTTATAACACCAAGGTCAAGGGTTCAGATCCCCACAAATGCCAGGCACCAAAAAAAAAAAAAAAAAAAGAGGATGGAAAAGCAGCTTGCAAGAGGACTCAAGCTTCCCATTACTAAACATAATAGAGATAACAGTATCTGCCCTTCAAAATGAAAATAAAATTTCTTCTCTCTCTCTTTTTTTTTTTTCCTGGTGGCTGACCAGTACCGGGGAACCAAACCATTGACCTTGGTGTTACAAGGCTGTGCTCTCACCATTGAGCTAATTGGCTAGCCCTAAAATTTCTTCTTCTTCTGAAATTATTTATTTTGAAATTTAAAACTGTTAAAATAGGGAATTAAATTTTCACTTTTGACAAAATGTGGGCATAGGTTAGAAATAGTGAAGAAACACCCTCGTGCAGGGAATCTTATTCCAAATTATTCTAAATTAGCCATACAAATAAAATATTTGTAAGTGACAAAAAATCTTCATCAAATTTTTGGGTTAACAAGGTCATCCAGTATTTATTTTTCTTTCTTTCTCTTTTTTTTTTTTTTGGCAGCTGGAGGGTCTGGGAATCCAAACCCTGACCTTGATATTATAACACCTCACTCTAACCAACTGAGCTAACCATCCCACCCCAATATCTTAATTTTAGAGAAGAGGCAGTGGGGGACCACAGATGTAGGAGTGTTGTGACTGGGATACTCCAGGACTTGCAATTGTGATACTACAATGGACTAATAGGGATGAACTACAGAGGAGAACTAGGATTAATACAGATTATTTCCCATTCCTATTAAATGGTCAATTAAGTTTTCCTCCTCAAATCAGAAATACTTCAAACCAGATGGTCTGGTTTCTGAAATATTTAACTTCTGTATTTCTTAAGTCATCTAATTAGGTTAATTCCTTTTTTTCAGCTTCACTCCAATTTGTTAATTATTGTTAGATATCTCATTTCCAATAAAACTGGGAAAATCTACATGATAGATTTTTCTTGTATATTACATTTTTTCTTCTCCTGAAGAGTAGTCATCTAATGGCATTGCATTAGGATTTAAATGACAAGTCTGGAATGCTCTTAGGGTCAAGTGAAATGTTACTGATTTTAAGTTTAGGACTGACCTATTAGCTCAGTTGGCTAGAGCATGGTGCTAACCCCAAGGTCCAGGGTTTGATACCTGTATAGCCAGTCACCAAAACACACACAAAAATTAACCCCCTCCCCCAAAATAGACTTTAAGTTCAAATCAAACTAATGGGTGTTAGAACTAAAATTTGATTCGTTGATGACTCTTACAGCTTTCTGTTAAAGAAACAAGTAAAACCTTATTAAGATGCAGAGATATCTCCCTTCACAGAAAATATATCTCTGACAAGTTGACTGTAAGTTGAATTTAAGTGCAGTACGGGAATTGTGGAGACTGCTTCTGTAAAATAATTGTTCTATAACAGATATGCCATTAGTTTGTTCCAACATTACAGAGTCTTTTACTCTAATGTTCACATTACCTGGGGAAAAATTAATTACCGTGTAAATTTTTTTCCTAAAAATATACAAGAAAATAATACTATAAAACTACAGCTATGTATTTAAGAGCTTCCTAATTAAATAAAGTATTTCCTCAGTTAAAATCAAGCACTGTTAAAAGCTACATTAATACTCTTGAGGACCGAGGATATCTATTAAAAAATTATGGCTCCAATAACAATTTCTTTTTGCAGATTATAGCTGTAAAAGAAGCAATGAAACACGAAAATGAATGTATTAAACTTCAATTTGGGGATCAGTTCGCTTACCCAACAGAATCTTTTTTGTTAATGACATGGCCACAACTAACTCTAATTCAAATGAGTAATTAATGCTCCCAATGTTTGATGGTGGTAGTAAAAGACGGCCACTGCGAAAACTTGAAAAGCATTGTTCACTCTTTGTAATATCATGTGCTAATATGACCCAACTGTCCAACTCAGGAAGAGAGGACAATAACAATAGAAAACACTTACACAGTGCTTACTAGGTGCCAGGCATTATTTTGAACACTTTACCTACATTAATTTAATCCTCCTAACAGCTCTGTGAGTTAGATACTGTTTTTATGTCCACTCTACGGATGTAAAAACTTAGTTACTTGCCAAAGATCACTCAGTACAATGGTGGAGGAAGGACCCCATTTTTGTCAGCCTGGCTTCAGAGTCTGTGCTCTCGCTCAGTGCTCATTACCTCTGGGTCTGCCTCAGGACTGGAGATTCAGTGATCGCTATAACAGGACCGTGGGCATACAATTTCACTCTCCATTCACTAGCATAAATCTAGTGCTGCCCAGCTATACAAAAGATTTTACTGGCTAACTATGCATGTTTTGGCAGTTTCCACCTTGACCCTGGAGCATATTACAAAAACTGCAATTTTAACAGATTATTCACTTTCATTTGGATCTCAACATGTAGCCTAAAATACCTAAGAAGTGGCTCAATCAGATTACGTGAAAATTTAGGTTAGTAAAGCTCAAACTACTCTATTCAGTATAGTGTATTTAACATTTGTGATTAGATCTAATAATTCCAAAATTCTTAAATCTAATTTGCTCTTTTAGAGAGTGGAGTTAATCTCCCTTTCTACTCCAATAAATAAAACATATCAGGCAAATGCTTTCCAAGGCAAGTTTACACATATATATGTATTTAGTACCATTCTCATTCAGATCAGATGTCAGGGTAGAATACAGAAGCCTTTCAGGTGGCCTGCTTGGCTGCCCTTTGCCCAGAAGCACTTTCTGGTATTTTGAATTTCACAATAAAGTGTACTGACAAGTTACAGCTCCTGCTGAAAATTTAAATAGGAGATTAAATTTGTCATACAAGAGCCTGCCCAACAGTTGCCCAGGGGATAATACTGAAATTTACAGTCACTTATATCTTATAATCATTGAATAAGAAAAGTGTCACAATTACTTTAATAGTGGTCAAATAAAAATATTTCAATAGCAGGGCTGTTATATATACCTTTAGGTTGAAGAGCACGCAATTTAAAATTTAAAAATGCAACAGTGAGGACAGGAAAGGTAGTAGTCACGGCAGAAGAGTAATGGATCCCCTCACAGAAACAGTGGGAGCAATGAGGATAGCAAAAAACAAAAAAACAAAAAGAAACTCAACCCTACAGGCAACATCTTTACTAAAAACCAGGTATGCAGGGCTGGCCGGTTAGCTCAGTTGGTTAGAGTGCAGCCTTATAAGCCTAAGGTCACAGATTCGGTATACCTGTAGTGGCCGGCCTCCAAAAACAAACAAACAAAAAACCAGGTATAAAAATTTCCCCCGAAGGCCAGCCTGTCACTCACTTGGCAGTGTGGTGCTGATAACACCAAGGCCACGGGTTTGGATCCCTATATAGGGATGGCCGGTTAGCTCACTTGGGAGAGCATGGTGCTGATGACACCAAGTCAAGGGTTAAGATCCCCTTACTGGTCATCTTTAAAAAAAAAAAGTTTCCCCTGGAACTCTAGAACACTAGAGGGTGGGGCCGAACTAAGGTAGCAAGGAGAACCATGGGTAGGAGATAAGGGGTAAGGGGAGGGGTGTGATAGGGCATGTGGTGGCAGAAGTGCAGGTGAGATAGGAGGTGCTAGGGTTGGTTTTCAGGCCACTTCCCTGGGTCTCAAACCATTCACCCAAGACTTAAGCCCTTCCTCTGAGTCCTGAGCTTCTGTTGCTTGTAGCGCCTATTTTTGGTACCAGCAGTAGAGATTGAGACCACAGGGAGCAGATCTGTGTTATCTTGGTGGCTGAGCACGCTTACTAAAAAGGAGTTTATCCCTTGAATGACCTCCACTGGAGATGTAAGACAGTATCTAGCATGTTAAATGTATTTGGTGGAATTTAATCAATGCGCATGCTCTAAAGGAGACCAACTGGGCATAAGCAAATCTGTTACATAAGCAGGAACCAACCCCCTAGTTGACTATTCATTAGACATTATGACTATGTATAGATAGCCAAGCTATAAAAGTTGAATCCAGGAGGAAGGCAGGCTGCTGCTCACTCTCTTTGGAGCCAGTCTGCACTTAGCCTGTGAGGTGTGTACATTTTGCTTTTTTGTGTTAAACTTACCTTCAGCAGGCTGCTGTTCACTCTGGGACCTGTCTGCACTTTGTCTTAAAGTGTATATTCCTTACTTTTGTATTAAACTTGCTAAGGCCACTGCTCAGTCTCTGGAGCTAGGCCACACTATCCCTGTGAAGTCTGTATTTCTTATTCTTTACATTAATCCTATTTTCACTTTCTACTGTGACTCTGCTCTTGAATTCTTTCCTCTGGCGGAGTCAAGAACCTGGTATAGGACAGGGTGGGTTGAAGTCGGCCATTGAACCTCTCCAGACCCTCTCTTCTGGTAACAGAGGTTAGAAAAAGGACTTGGGAAAGTCAAAAGCATCAAGGAACCCAGATATCACCTGCAAGTTATCACCAACAGAAAGGAGCCCCACTGGAAATGAGTGTGAATCGAAGAATTCTAAGAATTTAAGCTGTGGAACTGGGAGAAGGCCTTGTAGACTTGCTTTTGCCAGTTAGTGCAAGAGAAAGTCCTATCCAGGACCCTAAAGCTCTCAGAAACACCCTGTCAAAACTCCTTTGCAGGACAGACCTGCACTGAAGAGGTAGTACACTGTATGTGTGTTAAGAGCTAGCTGCCTAGCTAGATCAGGCTGATCAAGGTTAGTAACATTTCTAAAATTGAGATAAGTAGTCATTATGTGCCACCTGGTGTGATGTAATAGGAAGTACATTGTATCCCCAACAGAGAAGTATTTTTGCCAAAAAAAAAAAAAAAAAAAATTAAAGCCTGAATCAAACCTAGCCTCTAGATCTAACTTCTAGTTTATAGAAAATATGGAGGAGGATACATATCATAAGAATGCAATTAGCCAAATGTAGGAAATTCTACATGATAAATAATCTAGTCTCTTCAACAAGTAAAGGGAATGCTGATGGGGGCAGGAGGAGGGGGAGACGTGAAGGGAAGGCAAAAAAAGGAAGGAAAAAAAAAAAAAAGACCTAAAGACATAACAACCAAATGAAATATGTGGATTTTGCCTGGATCCTGATTTGAAATCACCAACTTAAAAAAAAAATTTTGTTTTTGAGATAATTGGAGGAAATTGAATATGAACTGGGAATTAGACAATTACCATTAATTTAGTAGGTGTGACAATGGTATTATGGTATGTTTTTTTAAAAAGCTCCTAATCTGTTAAAGATGCTTAAAGAAGTGTATACCAATGAAATATGATGTCTGAGATTTACTTTAAAATATTCCTCACACAGAAAAAAGAGTAGGTGAAATAAGAATGGCAAAATCACGACAACTTTGACAACAGGATTCTTTTTTTGTTTGTTTTTGCATGATTGAAAATTTTCAAAACAAAAAGTAAAATAAAAAGGTCAACACACAACACAATTTAAAATATCCAATTGCTATATTAAACCTATAAAACAAAAGAAGCAAAGAGCAATAGGAGTTATCTTAAAATGTCTCTAAAGAAATAATCATTTTATGGGATAATTGTTATGTACTTTAGGTTACCCTATTAATAGAAAGCCAAAACTAAAGGTTATCATCATTTAAAAATTTGTTGCCATAAAAATATGCTTTTGTGATTTTTTTTTGTCAATTGATAGCACTGCAAAGGAAACACTTTCTCTAGCATAGATTTTCTGGACCAGGTGTCCATGTCTGGTACCATCCTTTTGAAATTTCTCCCCTGCTGCTCCAATGGGAGACAAACCACATTTCCAAACCTGTTACGTTATTAACTAGGAAAGTTTTGGCAATTTCCCACTTGGTAACACTTTCCAGTCATTTTGCTCTCATGTTTACAGACCTGGTTGTTTGCTCTTAGCCAATGTCCAGGAGGGACATGGTTCCAGACAATCTTTTTTTTTTCTTTCTTTTCAATTTTGACATCTCTATGACTTAGCTATTATCCTATATTATCACAGCCTACTTTTTTCTGACTCATATTACCCAGGAGACAATTCTGGAATGAACTTGGAAGAGAATCTTACATAGCATGCTGAGTTTCCTACAGCTTTTGGTGTCCGTTTTCTATAATCTGTGAAGGTCCTTTTCCTTTTCCACTCAATATATTACCTGAATGGTTCAAGTGCCCTGCATGTGTTTCTATAATTTTCTTAGCCACAGGCAATTAGTAATGAGAAATGGATATCCGATCTTAACTGGCAGGTTAAACTATGGTGTAGGTCAAAGCTGCCTCCTCCTTTTCTGTTCCATTGCATTATATAGTTTGCTCCTTTGTTTTTGAACTCATATCAGCTCTTCTCAAAGATCTTCCTATGGGTTCTACTATTTGTTTGCTCTCTATGTTTATAAATATCAATAGTATGTCATTTCCGGAGTGATTGAATCACCCTGAAACTATCTAAAAATAATTTCAAACATGTAAATGATTTGGGAACCAGAGACAGTAATATTGAGCCCATAGATAGGAGGCAGAATAGCAAAGGGAGAGTTTATTTCTTTCTTCCAAATACACATATACACTCACTGATGTAAGAGTGGGAACCACTCTGTATTCTCCTAAGGACTTGTTGAAGCGAACAACGCTTTTATCTCAGCTTTTTGTCTCCACTGTGAAGATGAGAATACTTGTCACAACCTTTGCAGATGATGCAAAAAAAAAGATGACTAGAGTTGTGAACCAGTTTGAACTCTTCGGTAGAAGGATGTCAGGTACATAGACAGCAAGGTATAAAACTGTGTGTGTAGGTGAGTAATTACAGGGAGCTATATAGTTCTCAAAGGCAGAGTCAAAACTCTTTGTACATCAGGTATTGAAATAATTGGCAAGAAGTTGTCTGAGAGTTATCTACTCCCAACTTATTTAAAAGCGTGGAATTCCTTAACATACCTTGGCTGACATAGTATATGCACATGTAACATGACAAGAATCTCTTTGGTCAAAAATAGAAAAAGCACAAAGTGTCTAAGATTAGCTAATGGGAAAGAAAAAAACACTCAAATTCTAAACTGATCAAAGATTATAAATAGGCATTCTTGAAGATGATCAGCAGTAGATTGAAACAGAGAATCTATGAGTGTGGAGGAGAGATAAACAGCACAGGAAAAATAAGAAGCTTCAAAGGTGAGATGGAAGAGAGGAAATGACTCACCCACAGTTGAGGGAGAGAGTTCCAGTTAGGTGAGTTGTAGGTGATAATGTGGCTTGGGAAAGCTCATTACCTACAGGGGACAAGATTCTAGAAACCCACTGAAGAGTGTCCTCAGGAGTCATGGACACCATGTCAATAGTCTATGAAACATTCTCCCAACAAAGAAGAAAATCTTGGTGTTCTTTACTTTTAATACTTACGGCAGTTCCAACCATTGAACCTTAAAAGACAGCTGGTATAATGGCAGCAAAACCAACAAAAATGATTGAAATGAATAAAAAGTATTCATATTAGTCTACTCTAAATTTAACTTATTCATCAAACACTTATCGAGGATCCATACTGTCCTAGACAACTGGGGGTATAGTTGTGAACAAGAGGGGCATGGGCCCTGCCCCTCTAGAAGGCTGCAATCCTGTAGATAAATGACTACGGTTTGGGAAGAACATAGCCAAGGATTACATTATTGACATTTATAAAACCATGGTTAAAAAATAATAAATAAATAAATAAAACCATGGTTAAAGTGAATGTAGACATGTTCAATTGGAATTCTTGAAATAGGAAGCACACTTGAAGTTTTAAGCATACTTAAAAGAGACCTTTTAAGACAGACCCGGACAAGATATTAAAGAAGCCAGGGTGGTTGGTGCTAAGTAATTAGCTTAAAACTAGACTGGAAACTCTGTGATAGCAGATATTATGTCTGGTACATAATAGATCACTAGGGAAAAAGAAATCTTTTAAAAAATAAATAAATAAGTGAAGAAAAATTTATTGAGTACGTGTTATGCGCAGGTCTTGCTTTTACAGTGTTTGAATGTTACTGACCAGTATATAGATGATTTAAATACAGTTTAATGAATTTTAAAGAGATAAGCATAGGATGATACTAGAACAGAACAAGGTGTCTAAATAATTCAGGGATCAGGCTGGCCCACAGCTCACTTGGTAGAGTGTGGTGCTGATAACACCAAGGCCCTGGGTTCAGATCCCTATCTAAGGATGGCTGGTTAGCTCACTTGGGAGAGCGTGGTACTGACAACACCAAGTCAAGGGTTAAGATACCCTTACCGGTCATCTTTTATTTATTTATTTATTTATTTTTATTTTTTCAAAGAAGCATTCAGTTTATTTTTACATACATGATATTTCAAAAACCATATTCAATACCAGAAAAACCTCTATGTGCAAGAAAAGGCTTGATATCCTGTGAAAAGGATTCCAGAGAGCCACATTACCGGTCATCTTAAAAAAAAAAAAAAAAAAAAAAATTCAGGGATCTGGAAGGCTTCTTGGAGGAAGTAATGCCTGAGCTGAGTTTTGAAGGAAGAATGGAAGAAATGCAAAATGGGGCACAGGATGTGTTAAATCACTGTGGAATGAAACAGCATTATGCTTTTGAGAAACCAAAAACAGAGCAGTTTGGCTAGAGAGAAGAATAAGGGGGGCATGACGGTGTGATGGTAGATTAGGTGATAGAAAGGATCTAGAATTTGAAGGATCTTTATATACTACACATATATTAAGCAAAGGAATGACAGAATTGGATCTGCCTTATAGTTAGACCACTCAGACAGCAGTGATAGTACAAGGTGGGGGGAAGAGTAGAGGTGGGAAGATTTAAACTAAGGCACGACTAGAGATAATAGGATAGATAGGAAAGACAGTAATGAGAAAGGGATTGGATGTGGGGGATAAGTGAAAGGTACTAGAATGACTGCTAGGCTTCAGGTTCAGATGTAGTGACACTTAATAAGCAGCAGTTTTTCTCTTTTTTTTTTTTTGAGGGTAGGAGAGGAGGAAAAAAAAAATTATTCATCCAATCTTTCCTTGAGCTTAAGAAAATTTGAGTGGGAAATATAAGTGCACATGTTAGTCTTCTTTTGATGCTATCATTATGCATATGCCGGTCAACCATGACCATTGCCTCTCACAAATGTTTCTTAGTTTATATATAAGTATGAGATTACTTCAACAAGTTCGAGGAAAAATGGAATCAAAAGATAACATGTTTTTTGAAGATCCCTCCTATATGGGTCTTGAGGTAGCATGGTATTTCTCAATGTTTTATGTGCTATGAGGCCCCCCCGCAAAAGGAATAGGATTGAATAAGCAGGTTGTATGCTGGTCACTAAAAAATGGAGAAATAGTACTTTAATAATATGGAGAAACAGTTAATAGCACTGTGATCTAAGGCCTCATTTCATATAAAAATAAAACATGGCAACATAGGTAAGAAGTCCAATTTGCTCTCCATTAAACTGTAGTAACAGTTAAGCAGACATGATAAAACAAGATGTACTATTTTATCTCTTTGAAATTACATCTTGAGGGGTCATGTATACTCCATAGAGAACATTTTATAGGCTTTTGAAGAGAAGAAAAATTTTTTTCAAATGCTGTAATTACTGAACCTCTTTTCCTTATTATGTTGTCAAATATTATTTTTGGCCTATTTTTCAACGAAATGGTTCTTAGCTATGTTAACTTTTTACTTTTATTTATTTATTTTTGGGGGCAGCTGGCTGGGAGCTAACTGGCCAACCCATATATATTAACTTTTAGAAAGTTAGCACTTCATTAGGCTATTTCCTGGGAAACAGGAAGCCCATAAAAATACACACTACCGTACTTAAAAGATACATTTAATGACCCAGGAAAACTATTTTATTTTTTTGCGCCTGGCCCGTATGAGATCTGAACCCTTGACTTTGGTGTTATTAGCACCGCGCTCTAACAGAGTCAGCTAACAGGCCAGCCCGTTTTCTATTTCAAGCAAAATATTCTGCCATTAATGACAACATTTGTGAGCTCATTCACTTCTAAAACGTCAGATTAGTGTAACCAGTCTCCTTCAAAGTTTTTCCCTCTACCCACCATCGTCGAGATGTAAAAGATTTCACTACCTCCTCTTCTCCTCCCAAGAAAATAATGAAAACAATCGCTCCTGCTGCTCTCTCAAATCCCCCAAACACTACCCATCTCAGAATCAGAAAGAGGAGGAAAGCAAAGTGGAACGAGTTACAACGGGCAACCGGGCGCACAGATATGGGACCAAAGCCTCGGCTTTAGACGGAGACGAAATCAGTTACCACCTCTGGAAGGATCTGGGCTATGTGTCAAAAGAGAACGTTCCCCAAATCCCGGGAACTGACTGGCGCTAAGAAACCAGAGATAGAGCGAGTGACAGGCAGAGACAGAGGCCCGACCCTCTGGGACTGCCTGAAACACGCAAAGAACGCAAAAGAAATGTCAGGAACCCAGGACCCGCTGCAGTCGGCCAGAGCGACCAGCCAGGTTAAAACCCAGCCCCGACGGCAGGCACACGTTTGAGACCCTCGGGGGAAACGGCTTCTGGGCCCTGCCTGCTTAAAGGAAACTCATAACCGGGAAGTCAGAGGCCAACTCGCTCCCGAAAGCCGGAGTCGGAGCCCCAGCGTCCGGTAACCGCAGCCAGACACCCCAGGCGGGCCTAGGGGCGGGGCCCGTGCTCCTTCCCCGCCCTTTAACGGCGACCCCGACTGCATCCTCAGTGCGCCTGCGTAGGGTGAGGCCGGACTCTATTTGGCTATTAAGCGTGCGGCGGCAGCGGCGTTCTCTACCCGGCATGCTGTGCGGCCGCGGCGGCCCGACGTCTATCCCCTACCCAACCCTGCCCTCCTCTCCTCCTCCCGCCGCGGCCCCCCCTCCCTAAAGTGAGTGAGTGAGACGGGCAGATGGAGGAGGGACTGTAATGGCGGCGGCCGGCAGCTCCCTGCTCTGACCCACGGCGGGCACACAGCAACGACCCCCTCCCCTCCCCTCTCCCCGCCGGCCTCCGCCCCGCCGCCAGCGCGGGGCCGTCCTCCCCGGCCCTTCCCCCAGCTGTCGGCGTCTCGCCCTGCGCCCCGGCCGGGGCCCCACACACAATGGACGAGCTTGCCGGAGGCGGCGGCGGTGGCAGTCCGGGGATGGCGACCCCTCCCCGGCAGCAGCAGGGACCCGGGGGAAACCTGAGTCTTTCGCCGGGGGGGAATGGAGCTGCGGGCGGCGGGGGTCCTCCGGCCTCCGAGGGAGCGAGTTCCGCGGCAGGCCCAGAGCTGTCCCGGCCGCAGCAGTACACTATCCCGGGGATACTGCACTACATCCAGCACGAGTGGGCTCGGTTCGAGATGGAGCGGGCGCACTGGGAGGTGGAGCGGGCCGAACTGCAGGTACCTCGCTGGGCTCGGTGTGTGGGACGGCTGTGGGGTTCCCGGCCGGGGGGTGGGGCTGGGGCTCCCCTCAGCTGGAGCCCGCGCCATGGGAGGTCGAGAAACCTACCTGTGCGGCTCGTGGGGGTGTCGGTCCTGGCGACGGCTGTTCCTAGAGTCCGCCTCCCCCTTAACTGCAGAAGCTTGTTCCCCAACCCTCGCTAGCTGCGCGGTGCGGGCTTCCTCGGGGCAGCCATTTTGACTTTAGTATGGCGTCTGCGGGGGCTCCACCGGAGGCGGCCTTCCCAGGCCTCCAGGGCTTGGGGCCGGGCTCCACTCTGTGGGAGAGTCCGGCGTGGGGCTGCTGGGTACTGAGTTTGCTCTTGTTTGTTCCTATTGAGATGGAGACCCGAGGAGAGGGACTGGTATAGGCATCTTACCACCTTTTCCCGGACCACCCTCCTTTTCCGATTTGGCACGTCTGGCCTCCTCCCCCCGACTTGGTACACACTTGCCCCTTGACAGCACGCTTATTTCTAGGACTGCTATCAAGTACAATGGCTTGCGGATGACCTGTGAAGTTTTCTTTTCCCACTGTCAACTTTAAGTACCTTCTTACCTGGGATGCTGCATTCTTCACTTCTTATTTAGTTACTCATCAACGCATTCAACACTGAATTTTTTTGTAGAGTACTCTTCTCTAGACCTCCCCTCCCCATTCCCTTCTTTATTGATAAAAAGCCAAACCAGACTATCCGTGCTGTATTTATGAAATGACTGAGAAAAGATTTAATATTAGCTTGAAGTAAAATATACTTGTCTCACGTTACTAACTCATGCAGGAGAAGCAAAGTTGAATATTCTTAGGACCCTTCGCGATTGAGGCTGACTCATTCTTAATATGAACCTTTGATAGGCTGCGTTGCCCAACTTTTGGAAGATGTTTAAGGCTTATGTCTTAGATTTCAAAATTGTTGCATCTTTTTGAAAGGATTATTTAACTTTTGGGGGTATTTGTAAGTGTTTATTTTTAAATCCCTTTCCAGGATAAATTTGGGCTTAGAAAAAAACATGCATTTAAAATAGTGTTGCACCTGTTTTTCAGACTGTTATATATTTAGGATGTAAGCAGTATTGTTCGTTGTCATGTATGTCATTTATGCCTATGGTGAATAGTGTAGTGTTTAAAAAGGAAGATTAGATTGACGTGGAAAGAGTTGTCCTAAAACAAATATGAATCTCTTTAGTTTGATTTTGAACTAGTAAACTTTTGACTCCACAAATTGAGTGAGGTTAAACTTTTAAAAAGTAAAATGCTTATTATATATTTTGACAATTTATCGTCTCGAAAAAATTGAGTTAACACCGTTAGCCGACTCTGTGTTTTAGAATTATACTTTGATAAACTATTGGGCTTTAAAAAAATATAACTTTCAAGGGCCGGCCCCGTGGCTCGCTTGGGAGAGTGTGGTGCTGATAACACCAAGTCAAGGGTTGCGATCCCCTTACCGGTCAAAAAAAAAAAAAAGTGTGTGTGTGTGTGTGTCTTTATATATAACTTTCAAAAAACTTAAGTCAAAATTCTTTTTTTTTAAAAACTTGTGTATAGTCTGCTTTAAAATACTTGGGATTTATAGAGTTCTGTTGATATATAACTATTTGCTACACCGTGCTGCAAACAATTTTCTGTGTGAGTAGGTTGAAGTTAGTAAAACATTTATTTTATAAAACTGCATTGAGGCTTGGGCTCACTAAATAATACTTTACCCGCCCTGATATTGTTTTTTGACCTTTGTACTATTGTATGCAAGTTTGCATTTAGAGATTTCTCAAGTTAGCAATTGTGTCTACCATTCATAAGTTTCAGCAGTGTAAGTAGCTGAAAAAATGTTTTACTTGTGTCTAAATTAATAAAACTCTCATATCAATGAAGTCTGTATTGTCTGCCCTAGTCCTTGCTACAGTTCTCCTTTCCTTAACAGCAACAGAAAAGTCCTTTAAGGAAGTTTCCTTTCGCTTGCTTGCTTTCAGTTCATCTACTGTTGGCACAGTAGTTCTCTCATATAGCCATTGTAAGTTTTTTTGTTGTTTCCTTGTTTTGAAGACGTCTTACCGGGTTTCAGGGCTTAATTTTTTCCAGGAAATTTTTGGAAAAAAATTCTTTTGGAGTAAACTGTTGATGATTGTGTTTATGTGGTGTTTGTTTGTGCTTTATATTTCTTTAAAATGTTTTATTGAGTTACTTAGTTAATAGGGCTTCAGGTTTGCATCCAGAATATTGAATTTGCTTCAGGTACCTTCAGTCTTTAGTAAGATTACTTGTGGGTTGCATATTTAAAAATGTATGTGTTGAATTAAAAATTAATGGGAGGGTTTTAGTGAAGCATTAATGGATTTTTAACTGTAAACTTTTTAAGAAAGATAACATAGAAATAAGAACTTACATATCATTATTATATACAGCCCTGGGTTTACTGTTCATCTACACATATTTTTAAAGTGTTCATTATTGAATTTATTCAATAATGAATATGAAAAATTTCATGTAAAATTGATGTAAGATTTTAATGTGAAGTCATATTTTCCCTGGCTTTGGAAAAGATATTGAAATGGAACTTTGCACTATGATTCTATTTGCTGTTTAAAAAAAGAAATTGAGGCAAAGGTTTGTCTTAGAAATTGGGAACTAAACCAAAGGGTCATGTCCTGATACTCTTTTATCTCTGTGATGCTTCCTTACCTTGGACTCAGGTAAGGCATTGTTAGTAAGGCTCTAGGACAATGGTTTCTAAACAGGAGTGCCAATCAGAGTCACTTCTGGAACTTTTAAAAAATATGCAGGCCTCTTCCTTATCTTCCAGAGATTTGGATTGACTGAGCTTGAAAAAAATGGACTGTTCTTGGGGTTTCGGTAATTTATGTTATATAAAAATTATTACTGCCTTTTAATCAGCACTATAACCTTATGAGGTAGGCATTCCTATTTTACAGATAGAGACAAATTTAGATAGGCTATTTATTTATCTTTTCATTTATCTTTTCGTCGGCTGGCCAGTATGGGGATCTGACCTTGACCTTGTGTTACAAAGCTGTGCTCTAACGAACTGAGCTAACCGGCCAGTCCTAGATAGGTTAACTAACTTTCCTAAGGTCACCCAGATATAAAGTATTATAGCTGAGGTCTGGCTGGTTAGATCAGTTGGTTAGAGAGCCACCTTATAACACCAAGTTTGGATTTCTATACCAGCCATCTACCGAAAAGCAAAGTATTGCAGGTAAGATTTGAACCCAGGTCTGCTTGAATCCAAAGCCTGTGGATTATTACCACTCTTGTAACTACTGTTGTACTATCTTCTTAGCATTTTTCATAGAAGTGGAATCTGACTTGTAATTCTTTGTCTAGTATTATGTCGTACACACCACTTGAATACATTTCAACAAAAGTTTTATTGAGCTCCCATGATGTGCCCAGTCTAGTTTGTGTATTTTGCAAATGTGTCCTTACATTTTTCTCTGTAATTGGTTTGCAGTAAGTGTACTTCTGGTATATTCAAAATGCTTGTTTGTCAACTATAAAATATGATATCGCTAATACAAAGAAAATGTAGTCTAAGACTACAGATTCTCCAGCAAATGTAAAAATTTAAATTAGTGTTTGCATACTCTGACATACAAATTGGTTTTAACATGACATGTTGCTGCCTAAAGATCCTTAATTTAATAGATATTTTGCTTAGATATAACTTGGTTTCTTCATTTTAAGGAGGGGAAACGTTAACTGTTTCCCCTGCAGTTTTTCCTTTTATTGTCAGAGTTTTCAAAGACTGGTCTAGAATAATTATCTGTAAATCCCGGTGCCTTTTCCATAACAAGATTTTTATGAATCTACTATGAAATTAAGAAAAAATAAGAACAGTATAGTGATTTTTCATTAAAGTACTCCCTTCTGGGATTTTTAGCCTTCATACATTTTGCTGTCACTTACTTTCCTATTTCAAATGGAGTTAATTTATTTTAGATAGAATTAAAAATTCATAATCTTATGTCTGTCTCCTTGTTTCTTTTTGAAGCCCTCAAAAACAAAAGTTTAGGGACCACCGATCTAGAATTCTCTTTATTCTCCCCCTCCTACCAATTAACCCCACTCTGTGGTCTGCCTTTTTGCTCTACTCTCTCCCTTCTGAACACTTTGTAGAAGACTGCTTTTTCTGTTGGTGGTTGACCTGCAAATTGCCAGGCCCTGTGGCCTTACAGGCCATATGCACTTAACCAACACTTTCTGCTGTTGACTATTTCTTTCTCAAATTTTATTCTGTTATTCCCTGTTTTCCCTTTGGTCTACTTAGTCACTTTTCTTCATAAATTTTTTTTCTTTGTTCCCAGTTGTTGTTACCTGTGGTTCTAGTTGTCTTCTTTCACTGTATATTTCATTCAAAATCAGATTTTTAGCTACCATTTGCCATCTTAATAATACCTAACATTTATTGTTTACTGTTTGTCAGGTGTTATTCCAGTGCTCCAGTGTTTACTCATTTAATCCTCAGAACAACTCAGTGAGGTTGGCACAATTGGTTTCTTTTCTTTCTTTCTTTTCTTTTTTTTAAAAAGATGACCGGTAAGGGGATCTTAACCCTTGACTTGGTGTTGTCAGCACCACGCTCACCCGAGTGAGCCACGGGCCGGCCCACAATTGGTTTCTTTTCTTCTTTTTTCTGACACTAGAATATTGAGGACTAAATATTAAGTAATCTGCCCAAGATCATGCAACTAGAGGCAGCAGAGCTGGGATTCAAACCTAGATAGGCTGCCTCTAGAGGCCATGTTCTTAACCACTAATTTTTGGCTTCTAGATGTCCCAGACATATTTCTAACTTCCTGTTTAACTTCTCTACCACACATTTAGTGCATCCAGTCGGTTCATTTCAAGTGTCTGCCTCTTTCCCCCCCCTAAGAAAACACACTTAACATGCTCATTCTCCTTTATTCCCTGTTATCATTAATGTTATCACTATCTTCATCACTAGACGCTAGAGAGGTCAGTGGGTGCTCCCCCCCGTATATGTTCAGTGTCTGAGTTTTATTGATTCTAGCATAATTATTTATTCAGTGAATATGAGGGTACTTCAAAAAGTTCATGGAAAATAGAATTAAGAGAGAATAATGAATCTTTCCATGAACTTTTTGAAGATCCCTTGTATATTTGAGTGCCGCTTTGTGCTAGGTGCTGGGTATATTATGATGTGTGAAACAAAGATCTTGCCCTCATGGAGCTTATATTGTAGAAATAACATGTTGTAAACGACAAATTAACAGAATGCCAAGAGAATAAATGGTGATGGGAAACCTGTGTATAACAGGCTTTCAGATAATAGTAATATTTACTGAGCACTTTTTGCGTGCCAGACATTATTTTAAGTTCTTCAGTAAAAAGTTCTTCAGTACACATTAGCTAATTTCGTAAAAGTATACTTTTAGATCTGAAGTATGGGAAATACCTAAACATACAGAGAGCATTTCAGTTAGAAGCAACAGCATTAGCAGAAGTTCTAAAACAGGAAAGAGCTTTGTTGAAAGTGTGTGAACTGGACTGTAGTGATTCAAGGGGCTATGTAATATAGATAGTTTCAGTATCCTACAATATATTTTAATTAGTGATTTTTAATTTGGGGGATGATAGTCCCCTTTACATATATGATGAACGCTATGGACCTCTTCTAGTTTGAAAAAAAGGGGTAAGAAAATTTTGCCTCTAATGTCTATGTAGCCTGACCACTGACCTAAGGAAATAACCCTGATTTAATCCATGCTTTTCTCTACTACTATGGTCTTAATTAAGAGTGCTTGCTCTTCCTGCCTGAATTCTGTGGGGGTAATTTCCTAACAGATTCCTTCCATCCACAGTCCCTCTCTTAACAGTTTATTCTCTGTATTGTAAATATTGGTATGATTGTATTATGTATAATTTTCCTTTAATTTTTTGTTATGGAGAGTTTCAAACATATACAAAAATAATATAGTATCATGACCTCCTACAAACCTGTCACTCATCTTAAACAGTAGCAACTCATGCCTTGTACTTCTTTCTGTCCATTCCTCCTCCCATCCCAAATTATTTTGAAGCAAATTCCAGAATCAGAGCTGGCTGGTTAGCTCAGTTGGTTAGAGCACAGTGTTATAACACCAAGGTCAAGGGTTTGGATCCCTGTACCACCCAGCTGCAAAAAAATTTTTTTTTTCAGAGTCATGATTTCATCCACAAATATTTCAGTACATATCTAAAAGATAAGAGCTTTTAAAGACAGCTGCAATATGATTATTGTAGTTGTATTCCAAATTGTTAGGATAAATTAGAAGTTCTTTAGTATTTTATCAAATATCCAGTGTTCAGATTTCCAATTTTCTGTTATCTTTGAACAGTTTATTTGAATCAAGATCCAGGTAACACAATTTGATTGGGACCTTCTTTATCTTTCTTTTCTTTTCCTTGCCATTTTTTTGTTGAGGAAATCAGGTCCACTGTCTGGGTTTTGCTGAGTGTTTCTCTGTGGTGTAGTTTAACATGTTTTGTTGTCCTACTTGTTTTCCTTGTAACTCGGTTAGTTGGATGTAGGGGCTTGATCAGAATGGTTTATTTTTTTCTGTCTTTGGGCAGGGGATTTGAAGGGCAAGACTGCTTTACAGGTGGTGATGAGGTCTTCCATCAGAAGGCACTTTGCAGTTGCTTGTCTTTGTGATGTTAGCAACTGTTGATGTTAGTGCTTAGGAACATTCATTAGGGCCACTCTTAGTTTTTAAAAAACTTGTGAAGAAATGGAAATATAATTCACATAACATAAAATTCACTTTTGGGGGGGGGCAGCTGGCTGGTATGGGGATCCAAATCCTTGAACTTGGTGTTATAACAGAAATTCACCCATTTAAAATGTAAATTTCTGTGTTTTTTAGTGTATTCACTATGTTGTTCAATCATTGCTGTCTTATTTCAGAACATTTTCATCACCCCAAAAAGGAACCCTATACCTGTTAGCAGTTACTCCCAATTCCCCCCTCATCCATTGGCAATCACTACTCTACTTTCTGTGTGGGTTTGCCTTTTCTGGACATTTCTTATAAATGGAATCATACAATATGTGGGTTTTTGTGACTGGTTTCTTTCACTTAGCATAATGTTTTCATGGTTCATTCATATTGTAGTGTGAAACAGAACTTTATTCTTTTTTAGGGCTGAATAACGTTCTTTTGCATGATTATATTACATGTTGTTTAACCATAGTTGATGGACATTTGGATTGTTTGCACTCTTTGGCTATTATGAATAATGCTGTTATGAACATTCCTGTAAGGTTTATGTGTTAACATATGTTATCAATTTTCCAGGGTATATACATACCTAGGGTAGAATTGCTGGGTCATGTTTAACTTTTTGAGCATTCCCAAACTGCTTTGTAAAGTGGCTGTGCCATTTTACATTCCCACCAGCAATGTGAGAGGGCTCCAGGGCCACCCTTACTTTTTTTTTTTTTTAACTTTGAGATATATTTTTATTATTTAACTTTTTTGTTTTACAAAATGCCTTTTCTTTTAACTTATTTAATTTTCTTTTTATTCCAAATTGTGTGCACTCATGCTTGCTTGTGCCACCCCCCCCCCCACAAACACACACTATTTTTTAGAGCCGTTTTAGGTTCACAGCAAAATTTACCAGAAAGTACAAACCATTCTCACATAAACAGTGCCTCCTACCTCCTCCACCATCAACGTTTCCCTCCACCCCCAGTGTGGTACATGTATTACAGTCAGTGAACCAACACTGACATTATTATCACCCCAAAGCTATAGTTTACCTTAGGTTCACTAGTCTTGCACATTCTGTGGGTTTGACAAATATATAATGACATGTATTGACTTTTTTAGTATACAGAATAGTTTCACTGCCCTAAAAATCCCCTGTGCTCCACCTATTTCTCTCTCCCTTTCCCAGACCCTTGGCAGCCATTCCTCTGTAGTTTCGTCCTTACTATAATTTTATGTAGTTGGATCATAGTAATATGCATTTAAGGTTCCTTCATGAAGTCTTTTGTGACTTGGCAGATCATTTCTTTTTAGCACTGAATAATATTTCATTGTATGGTTGTACCATAGGTTATTTGTCCATTCACCTTTTGAAGGGCATCTTGGTTGCTTCCAAGTTTTGGCAATTATGAATAAAGTGGCTATAGACATCTATGTGTAGGTTTTGTGTGGACAGAGTTTTCAAGTAATTTGGGTAAATACCAAGTGATTACCGGATTGTATCTTAAAAATATGTTTAGTTTTATAGGAAACTGCCAGTCTTCCAAAGTGGCTGTACCATTTTGCATTCCTACAAGCAATGAATGAGAGTTCCTGTTGCTCCACTTTCAGCATTTTGGAGTTAGTGTTTTGGATTTTAGCCATTCTGATAGGTGTATAGTGGTATCTCATTGTTGATTTAATTTACATTTCCCTAATGAAATACAATGTTGAGCATCTTTTTATATGCTTGCTTATTTGTTTTGGTGAGGTGTTTGCTCAGATCTTTTGTACATTTTGATAATGTTTTCTCTGTATTTCCTTCCTCTTGACATTTACTTTGTTTTTGCCTGGGATGATATTGGGCATTATTTCCAGTCCTTTATTAAGTGTTCAGTAAATGACAGCCAGCATTTACTTGTAATTACTTCTAACACTTATTATATATCTACCTTTAAAAGGTTCTTTAATGGCTTAATCTGAAGGAATAACTAATTGTAATATCACTTTGCCTTTGGCTCTCTTTCCAGTGATGCTACCAAAGGCAGTGATTACATTTATTTGGGGATACTTGTTAAGTTTCTCAATTATAAGAGGAGACCTGTAGTGGCTCCCAAGCCTAGTCAATGATTGTAATCACCTGGGATGCTTTAAAAATAACAAATTCCATCCTTCGTCATGCGGTTCAGTAGTCCGAGGTGGAATATGTTTTTAAAGTGCTTACCTGGTGATTGTGATTGTCAACCAGGTTTGGAAATTAGAAGCTGCATGATCAAAGGCTTTTAATGATTTGGAGTAATCCATGTCTCTAGCCTCTTTTCCTTCAATCTCCTCACTCTTATATTATTTTTTTGTTTGTTTTTTGGTGGCTGGCTTGTATGGGGATCTGAACCCATGACCTTGGTGTTGTAACACAGTGCTCTAACAACTGAGCTTACTGGCCAGCCTTCTGCTCCTATTGGTATTTTAAACTTTAGCAAGATATCATTCCTTTCTTTGCAATGGCAGTGGCTTGCACTGTGCATACTTATATTGTGCCACTTTTATTTTGTATAGTTATTATTTTTACTTTTCTGTTCTCTGGTACAAGCATTGAAGCCACTTGTTAACAGGAACTTGCTGATTGTGAACATGCTAGGGCTTTTTGTTGGATTTATAGAAACATACTGCGATGTTTGATTACTTAGATGAAAGCATTTAATGTCCATCAAAGGAACTATTAATAATGCTTGTTAACATTTAATGAATGATAAAACAAAACAAAACATTTAATGAATGCTTTCTGTGTATCAGAATTATTCTCATTTTCACACGAATGCTAATATGTCATAGTTAACTGGTATTTCCATTTTAGAGAGAAGGCAACATATGGACAAGAGGTTAAATAACTTGCTCAACGTTAAATAGTAGGTATTAAAGCCAGGAGCTGCTGAGTTGCTTTTCACCAATATGTAATGCAATCTCGAGGGAATACCAGTATCTTGTGTTATTGGAACCACCTAAGTGGTAAAGAATTGTAAACAAATGATTAATGAATAGTCTTAGTGTGACAAGACTTAAAACACCTGCACTGAAGCAATTATAAATGTGTAGTAAAATTTTGGACCATCTTTAGAAAGACTTCATAAAAAGATTTTTTAAAATTCTGATTAGAAATTTTAAACTCTTAATTTTAATTATTTGCATGGTTTAAAATTAAGTCTTGTACTCACCATGATCTAATTTACCTTCACATCCACATTGGTAACCAGCCACTTTTATTATTACTATATTTATCCTTCTCTAGTGTTTCTTTATACTTGTTAGATATAAGCAAATATGAATGTATTTATTTTCCTCCCTTTCTGATAGATACAACATGTGGTAAATCATATGCCCTGTTTTTCACTTTACTTTTTTCATTTAAGATATTATGGAAATCATTCCAAACCTGCTAACAGAGAGCATCCTCACTTTTTCCTAACAGCTGCGTAGTATTCTATTGTGTGGACAGGCCATAGTTGGTTTAACTCATCCACTATTGCTGGACAGTTGTGTTAATTTTCACAAAGCATTTGTAGCTGTGTTCTTCCTTAAATGGGTGAGCAACCAACCTACTGCCTGAAAATAAACTCTGTTTTATTGCCTTTTTGTTGTTGTTACAGAGTTGTAATTAGCAGTTGTAATTAACTTTATTATTTCATGACTTGCACTTAATTCTGAACTTAAATTAGGGCTTATGGATGTTTTAGCTTTGAAAGCAGTTAACTGGAGCTTGGTTCCATTTAAGCTGGAAGTCTTTAACCAAAATCCTGGAGAATGGAGGAGTGAGAAAAATTCAACAAAGATTGAAAACAAAGGTGAGGTGTTTGGGAAGAGAAATAAAGAAAATGAGAGAGAAACAGTGGATGAGTGTAATAATATGCCACTAACAGTTGTCTCATAATAAACCTATTTCATAGTGGCCATTTGTTGTGTTGCTTTTTCCCAGAGCCTTTAAAAGTGGACCAGACTTACATAAGCTTACATTTAAAAGGAGGTAGGGTGTGGGGATTGAGATTCTAGAAAATCTCCATATTTATGAATGTTTGTACTTTGCATGTATCACTGCACCCTGGTCATTTCCTTCTTAGCACTTAACGAAATTTGTAATTTTAAATTGTCTATTATCTGTTTCTCTCCTTTAGATTGATTACAAATCATTTGAGAGGAGGGACCTGTTTTTTTTTTCACTTGTCTGTGCACAGTGTGAGAGTAAAGGAAGGTCCTGGCACATAGTAGGTGTTTGCTAAATATTTGTTAAATGAATGAAGTTGCTGAGGACATTTCATTAGGCTGTTAGAGATGAGAAGCTGACTTGTAATTTTTGTGCTATATACTAGGAGGAAAAGCCCACAGGATAGAGATAATGTATCTGTAGTAAATTACTACTTTTCTTCACCTCCCCACCCCATTCGATATTGGAATGAAACAAAACTTCCTGGTTTGTATTATAATATATTAAAAATAATTTATTCTTCCCTCCTTCTCCTGGAAAATGGAGTGTCAGAGAAATCACAACTTCCAATTCAAATGAATTGATGCTTGGGATTAATGTACTATGGGGGTTACTTTTTCCCCTTAAAAATGAAAAATTTTTATGAAGCAAGTTTAATGAGTAGGCATTGTTTAGGATAAACTAAAAATAAAAGCAGAGTTCTATATTATATGCAATAAATCAGTTATATAAAAAAGTACATCGAAAAAGACTAGAAATATTTTGAAACACTTTCTCATTTTTGGGTAATGGGATTATTGACAACTTTTTTCCGTATTATTATTTTTTTTTAATCCAGCAAACGTTATAAAGTAGGTATTTTCTTTTATTAAAATCAGGAAGTTTCAGAAGTGAATTGTTTCTTTATGCCAATATATAGTCATTGTTGATAGTCATTGTCACAAATGACATTGTCATTGTTGATAGTCATTGTCACAAAAAATACTTTGTCATAAAACAGCAAAATGAACTTCCATTTAATTTTTGGTGGCTGGCTAGTTCAGGGATCAAACCCTCAACCTTGGTGGTGTCAGAACCATACTCTAACCAACTGAGCTAACTGGCCAGTCCCTTCATACTGTTTTTAATGAGTTTATGTACTAGTTTATCTTTTCCCCATTTCCTTTTTCTTTCAAAACTGTCAAGTACCCTCTATTATTCATTACAATTTTATTATGTATTTAAAATTTTGTAGTTGCATTTAGTTCAACTTCTATTTATTTTGTAAGTTTTTATATTTGTTTTTAGTATTTTATTTATTGTTAAAGTAATATTTATATTAAGCTACAGAAATGTTAAAAAAAAAAAAAGTAGAACAGTTTTCTTTCTTTTTCTTTTTCTTTGTAATTCTGATCCCCCAGGAACAACCACTGCTATCTTTTTAGGTGTATATCTTTTCAGAATTTTTTTTATGCATTTGCAATAGTGATTCTTGACTGGGAGTAATTTTGTTCCCATGGGGCGTCTGGCAAGGTCTGAAAACATTTTTGGTTATCACAACCTGAGGTGGGTGCTATTGGCATTTAGTGGATAGAGGTCAGGGGTGCTGCTAAACATGCACAGGACACTGCCTCCCAGCCCCCCAATAAAAAAATTAGCCCAAAATGTTAATAGCGCTGAGGTTGAGAAACTGTATACAACTAGGGTGTGCATTTTTGTAGAGATGTCGTCTCGTACACTTTCATATCCATTGCCTAGAAAAATGCCTGGCAGTAACACAATTGTTGCAGTAAATAATTGAGTGAATATATTGATACAGATTAAGCTCATACTATGGTCAGTTTATTTTAAATATTGTTTCATTTCCATATACATAGATCCGTCTTATTTTTTAACAGTGTTATAATGTTACATTTATGAAATACTGTTATTTCTTAAATTTTGCTCAAACACTAGAATGCTATGGCCAAAATAGTTGTTCCCTACCCAGTCCATCCCTCTAGTCCAGCTTTCGGAAGCACCCACTTTGAAATCTTGTGAAGATCTTGTGATATTTACATAGTTTTAATTTAATTTTATTTTTGGTGGCTGGCTGGTAAGGGGATCTGAACCCTTGTCATTGGTGTTACCAGTGCACACACTGCCAAGTGAGCTAACCAGCCAGCCCACTTCTTTATTTTTAAATTGTAGATTTATGTCACTTTCTTGTCTCTGGCAATACTGAACATTACCTTTTGGCTTCTGATACATGAGCAGAGGATTTATTTCACCTCTTACATCTCCTTTCTCTGTATTCCACTGTACGTAATAAAATTATTTAAATGATTAGTGAGTTTTTCAGTTTTTACATTATTACGACCAAGTATATACTAATTCTTAAGAAGTATACTGTGATTACTTTTCCTTTTCCGTACATTTTATTTGTTTTTCTTGGAGTTATTTGCTTCCATTTTTTATCTTCATAGTTTTCTATGTATATATTGTTAAATTTCCAAAAGGGCCTCCAAAGTTTCAGGGTATTCAAACTCTCAGGCATATCATATTATCTACCAGTTCTGCATCTTGTGTGTGGAGGGGAGAGGACTTGCCTTCCAGAGCTATACATCTAGTCTTATTCTTGAGATTTGTTATAGAGTTATTCTTGTGTCCTGAAACCGTCTGCTGCTCTCCTGCTGGAATCCCTTTTTTAATTGGATCTTTTCTTGGCTTACTCCTTCATTTTGCTGAAATACATTATCTAATCATTTCTTGAGAAATGTTACATAGGAGGTAGATTTTAGGGATTCGTATCTTTTAAAAATGTGTGTATTTTGTTTTCACGCTTGATTGGTAGTTTAGAAATAAATTTCCGTTAACATTTTGAAGCCATTTCTCATTGAACTTTCAGTGTTGCTTTTGAAAGTTTGGTGCTGTTCTGATTTCATAATTCTTTTTTTGTATATATCTTCAGTTTATCCTGGTGTTCTGAAATATAAAAATGTTTGTTATATCAGGCACTGAGAGAATCCATATACCACTATTTCTCAATAGGGGGTACTGTAGACGTTCAGGTGGCACCATTTTTGTGTTGGACTATATTGTGCTTGTAGGGCTTTTAGCATCCTTGATTCCCAGGCACTAAATGCCAGTACAGATGTCCACAGACAGTCCCAAACACTACCTAGGGGGGAGGCAGCCCTAGTCTTTCTTGAGAAGTATTATAGTCCCAAATCCAAAGGAAACTTTTTCTGTTCAGTAGATGATGGACCTGTTGTTGATTTATAAATTTTCTTTTTTCTCCTGTTTTTCTTCTCTTTTGGTCTATTTTCTGAGATAGTTTCTTCAACTTTATTTTTTAATCCCATTAATTTAAATTTGTAAAAACGTTTTCTTGTTCTCTGATTTTTTCTTAAAGAATGGTATTATGTTTTTAAATGTAATTTTTTTGAGTGTAGTGGAGCTTTTGTCGTTGAAATTTTCTTTCCCTAAGTTGTTGGTTTCCTCTGAGTTTTTTTCTTTTGTTTGTCTCCTTTTTTACCTGATGGTTTCCTCAAATATCATCGATGACCATTTACTATCTGTTCATATTTAAGAGGGAGGTAGTATAAGACTGGATGGTAGCTGTGACCTTTGTTCCTTTCTTAAATATTCAAACTCAGTTTCATTTCCATTCTTCAAAATGGCTTATCTGATTTTTTCTTAAAGGTCATTGACAGTGACTTTTAATCATATCTGCTTTAGCCTTCCCATAGGATTGTTTTAAATCTTTCATTATTTATGATTGGTTCTCGGAATTCTCCAGATGACTTTCTGTGTAAACATCTATTGGTATCAGGTGTACTCGTTGTAATTTTTTGAAATTTTAGCTATTAGAAATACAGTTTACCATCCTTCTGCTATATTTTGTTTAGAACCCACCTGCAGGATAATATTCTGTCTCTGCTAAACTTTTTGGAGTTTAGTTTCTTCAAGTCTCCTGTCAATGACTGAATCTTTCCAGAATTCTCTCTTATATCTCCATTAGTATGTGGTCACTTTTCTCTCTAGATTCTTTTTTATTTTTTAAAATTTTTATTTCAATTTGTCTATTTTTAAAATACAACTAATGAGTTTTGTGTCCTGTACAAGGAATTTTCCTTTCTCACTAAGCTTTTCTTCTTGAAACATTATGGTTCTGTTTTGCATTAAGGTGTACGATCCAACTTGAATTAATTTTTTTCGATTTTTTTTATTGTGTTAAAATACTCATAACCTAAAATCAACCATCTTAACCTTTTTTTTTTTTTTTTTTTGTCTTTTTTGTGACCGGTAAGGGGATCGCAAGCTTTGGCTTGGTGTCGCCCACACCGCGCTCAGCCAGTGAGCGCGCACCGGCCATCCCTATATAGGATCCGAACCCGCGGCGGGAGCGCCGCTGTGTGCTCCCAGCGCTGCACTCTCCCGAGTGCACCACGGGGTCGGCCCATCTTAACCATTTTTAAGAGTGCACGTCAGTGTCGTTCAGTACATTCATATTGTTGTGCAACCATCAACCCTATCCATCTCCAGAACACTTATTATTTTGTAAAACTGAAATTATAACCATTGAACAATAACTCCTAATTTCTTCCCTCTTTCCAGATCCTAGTAACCGCTGTTCTACTTTCTGTCTCTATGATTTTGACTACTCTAGGTACCTAATATAAATGGACTCATTTTTAGTGTTTGTCTTTTTCTGAACGGCTTATTTCACTTAGCATTATGTTTGTTCATGTTGTAGCTAGCAGGTGTCAGAATTTCCTTTTTTTTTTTTTTTTCGTGACCGGCACTCAGCCAGTGAGTGCACCGGCCATTCCTATATAGGATCCGAACTTGCGGCGGGAGTGTCGCCGCGCTCCCAGCGCCGCACTCTCCCAAGTGTGCCACGGGCTCGGCCCAGAATTTCCTTTTTAAGGCTAAATAATATTTCATTGTATGTATATACCACATTTATTTATACATTCATGTGTTAGTGGACACTTGGGTTGCTTCCACATTTTAATTATTGTGAATGTGCTGCTGTGAACATCAACATACAAATATCTCTTTGAGACTCTTTCAGTTCTTTTGGTTTAACTGACTTTTACTTGATTGTAAAATTGATAAATTCAGTACTTAGAAGTCTTTTCATTTGGTGTGATGCTCTTCTCAAAATCTGAAATCAGGGTATTCAGTTCTTTTTATTGATTCTCCTGAAATCTGAACCCTGACTTTTTTGTTGTTATTTTAAGTTGTAAGAATGCATGAATTTTTGGTGGACAGTTTCGCATGAGATCACCTGACTGCTGATTTAAGGCTGCAGTGCCCAATCAAATATATCAGAATTTGAATCTGACTTAGACATTATTTTCAACAAAAGCATCCAAGGCAGCTAGGTACTCTCTATAAATCTTAAACCCTACCACCTCCCCCTCACTCAGCAGATGTCTTTACCTCCTACTTAACAAAGAAAATAGAATCCTATCAGACAGGGAGTTCTTCATATTTCTGCTGCCAAATCTATGAATTGTACATGTGCACACAGACTTCTTTCTGTTAAGGTGCTCTTAAAATGGAAAAGACATTTCTGGGGGTTTTTTTTTGTTTTGTTTAATACCAGACTTGGGAACATTTCTGTTCTTTTAAAGCTTATTTTGAACAATTGTTTATTTATCAATTCATTCATTGGTCTTTATTCAGCACCTACTGTGTGCCAGGCACTGTAAACAAAATAAAGCCTTTGATTTATTGGAGATTATATTTGGGTAGGTAGAGAAAGAAAATAATGTTTATTAGGTGGTGATAAGGGCCAGAGAGCAAAGTGAAGCATAGAAGTTTAAGGAATGGGTTGATGTTTAAGATTACTATTTAAACAGGTTCCCTTGGGGAGACTTCATTGCTGAAGATCTGATACCTTTTGTTTCTCTTATCCTCCATTACTGCCTTCTTTTCTGTTGTTAAGATATTTTCTACTTACCATTTTAACATTTTTACTGTATTTTTTTAAGTTATTTTCTTAGTGGTTGCCTTGGGGATTACAATTAACATCTGAGTTTATAATATACACATCAACAAAGATTTCTAATTATTGCTTAATATAGTTGTCTTTTAAATCAGAAGGAAAAAAGTTACCCCAAAATTACATTTATACTGTCTTTTATAGTCACCTATGAAGTTACCTTTACTGGTGCTTTTTATTTTTCATGTGTATTTGAATTACTGTGCAGTGTTCTTTCATTTCAGCCTGAAAGACTTCCTTTAGTATTTCTTTTAGGACAAGTCTGTTAGTAACAAGTTTTTTCAGTTTTTGTTTATCTGGAAATGTCTTAATTTCTCCTTCATTTTTGAAGGATAGTTTTATTGGATACAAACAGTTTTTTTTCTTTCAGCACTTTGAATATATCATCCCACTGCCACCATGACTTCTGATGTGAAATCAGTTGTTTGTGTTTGGGGGGGGTTGGGGGGGTCCTTTCTATGTGATGACTTGCTTCTTTCTTGATGTTTTCAAGGTTTTCTCTTTCATTACATTTTGGAAGTTTCATTGTGTTCTAAGTGTGAATTCTCTTTGAATTTATCCTACTTGGATGTTTTATTAGTCCATTTCTGTTGCTTATAACAAAATACACAGAACTGAGTGATTTATGAGAAAATGAAATTTAGGAAGTCGAAAGTCCAGGGATCACATCTGGTGAAGCCTTTCTTTGGTGGTGACTTTAGTAATGGCAGGGCATATCTTATTGTGAAAATGGTGGAGCAGAGAAGGAGAGAGAGATTCTCTTCTCTTTTCTTTTAAAGCCCTCAGAACCATGTCCCTGATCACCATTTTTAATCCATTTGCTTAGGCATGGTCCCACAATCCAATCCCCTCTTCAAGGCTCCACCCTTAAATCACTATAACAGGATTTTCCACCTTCCTAACAGTCACAGTGGGGCCAAGTTTCTAATATATAAAACTTGGGGACACAATTCAAGCTTCAGTGAGTTTTGGGGGGGCATAATTCAGTCCACTACAGATGTGTAGATTAATGTTTTTCATCAAATTGTGGGAAATCTTTGGCCATTATTTTTTCAAATACTTTCTTTGTCCTTTTCTCTCTCTCCTTCCTTGATTCCCATTATGCACATGTTGGTATTCTTAATGGTGTCTTGCAGGTTTCTGAGGCTGTGCTCATTTTTCTTCAGTCTTTGTTGTTCCTATTTCTCAGACTGGTTAATCTCAGTTGACCTATCTTCAAATTGGCTCATTCTTTCTTCTGCCAGCTCATATCTGCTGTTAGGCCCTCTATTGAATTTTTTAATTTCAGTTATTGTACTTCTCAACTCTAGGATTTCTATTTGGTCCTTTTTAAAATGATTTTTTGTCTGTTGATTTTCTCTTTTTGGTGAGGTGTTATTCTCCTTTAGTTCTATGGTTTCCTTTAGTTCTTTCAACATATTTAAAGTAGCTGATTTAAAGTCTTAGTCAAGTATGCTCAATGTCTGGGCTTTCTTAGGGACAGGTTATATTGCCTGGTTTTGGGGGTTATTTTTTTCCCCATGCATAGGCCATACTTGTTTCTCTGCATGCCTAGTAATTTTTTGTTGAAAACTAGGCATTTTAAATAATATAATGTGGCAACTCTGGAAATCAGCTTCTCCCCTTCCCCAGGATTATTTGTTGTTGTTTGTTTTCTGAACTAATTGTGTAAAGTCTGTATTTTTTGTTGTGTGTGGTTCTCTGCACAGTTAGCTTAGTGGTTAAGCTAATAAATGGCCAGAGAAGCTAATTAGTGAGCAGAGATTTCAAAATCTTGTATGTGTGGAACATAAGTCTTTCAGTCTTTGCCAAGGGACTTTATGGGGAGGTGGGGAATGCCTTCCACATTCAGCAAGGCAGTTTACAACTCTGTCTTAGCTTTCACTTCCTGCTTGTGCAGAGCCTCAAGCTTAGCCAGAGGTGAGAGCTTCAGGCCTTCTCAGGTCTTCCCTGAGCATGTACACAGTGCTACATGTGAGCATGGCTTTTTAGGTTCCCAGGAATGTTGGAGCTTTTCATAGCTCCCTATGGACATCTAATTGACTAGCTTTTCCTTTTAAGCTTTTTAGTTAGGTTATTTTTTGGTCCAAGAGTTATCTACCATCTCAGGCAGCCACAATGTTGGGCAATTGCCTCTGATCATTTTTGCTCAAAGATCTGTTCCTGCTGAATGAGCTCAGTGTCATGTCAAATAAAGACAGCTTTGCTATTAGAGTCTTCCAGGGAACCATCAGACATGTCAGATAATGACAGTTCTTTGGCAATGGGACTTGGAAGGAACTCTAATCCTCTTCTGCCCCCTCCAGTGGCTGCTAATTTTCACCATGATTGCAGGTTATTGGTTTTCATGGCTACTGTGGAACTGGGAAGGGGTGAAATGAGAATGGCAAGTTAAAATACCACAAAGCTTGCTGTTTTTGCTGAGATTCAGCCATAGTTGTTGAATAAGCACTTCCTGGATTGCTGTAATCCATTGGTTAATTCCCACAATTCTGAAGAAGTTGATTCTTAAACTTTTGCCAGTGTTCTTGTTGCTTTTATGAAGGAGAGAATTTTAAAGGTCTTTACTCTGCAATTTTTGCTGACATCATCCTCTCTGCATGATCCATAAGACAAAGATGGAAGTAACACCAGCCCATAATAAGGATGTATAGGTTCCTTCTCCAAGCTCAGAGGGCTCAGGGGAACCTGGTCGTTTTGTATGCTTTCGTGTGATGGTCAGTCAGGTGAGGTCAGGAGAGGAGACTAGGAGAGGCTCAAGATAACAAAGTTTATTATACTCACAGGTCCTACAGACAGGAGGCACAGCATGCCACACAGGTCCCTCCAGGGTGGTTAGGAGTCAGAAGACAGAAGGGCGGGAAAGGTTTAGGCTAGAGCCTTTGCTGAAGTTTTCCATGGGAAAGGTAGGCCAGATGTAGGGTAAAGAGTTTAGGTAAAGAGTTTAAATGTAGGATAAAGAGTTTGAATAATTTTGGGGAGCTCTAAACTATAGGGATGATCTCTATTTGTCTGGTACCTAGCCCTAGGATGATTAAGGCATAGGAATACTGTATCCTGGGGTGTAAGGGCCAGACAGAGGAGGTATGCCTTTGAATTGGTTGGTTTGTGTATCAAAGGCAGGTTCCCTGCAGAGCCATTGCTGTCTCTAAGAATTGACTATCCCTGGGAGGGGCAGTCTCTCCCCAGCAAGAAAGGTTTGAGTTTTTTTTTTCCCCCCTTCATATTTAATGTTTAGATAGAAAATTATTTTCTCAACATACAAATGAAGGAAAACATCACAAATTGAATTTAAGTCACTTGATAAGGAACAGATTTGACACACAGAGATTAACATTCTTAATGCATAAAGAAGTCTTAAAAATGAGTTAGAAAAATCTTAACAGAAATTTGGCGAAGGACATCAGCAGACAAGTCATACACCCAGAAGAAGCACAACTGGCTAATAAATACATTCTAAGATATTCATAGAAATGGAAATTAAAACAGAAAAATGACATTTTTCATTTCTCAAACTGAAAAAAATATGATACTGTATAATACTGGTGCTATGAGAGAAACAATGTCATAATCTACCTAGTATAAGTATAAATTGGTAAAACTTTTTTGAAGAACAGATTGGATTTATAAATAGAAGTCTTTAAAATGTTCATACACTTTCAACCAGTTATCCTACCTTTTTTTTTTTTTTTTTTTAAGATGACTGGTAAGGAGATCTTATCCCTTGACTTGGTGTTGTCGGCACCACGCTCTCCCAAGTGAGCAAACTGGACATCCCTATATAGGGATCTGAATCTGAATCTGTGGCGTGGGGTGGTATCAACACCACTCTCTCCCAAGTGAGCCATGGGCTGGCCCTCAGTTATCCTACTTCTTGAAAGAAGGATATTTTTTTTATTATCTTCATAAGTAGATAATAAAAAAATTTTTTTTAAATGTGGAAGGCAGTTACAAAAAGGCAAAAAATTGTAAATAAACTGAATGTCCAACAATATGAGAATGGCTAAATAAATTATGGACCTCCATGAAATGTAATATAATGCAGTTACTAAATTCATTACTTTTGAAGAGTATTTAAGACAGATTTTTCAAGATGTCATATTAAGTGAAAAAGCAGGGTGAAAACTGTACTAAAAATAACTAGGTATGTTTAAACTCTGGATATATCTCCAAAAAAATGACTAAAAAAACATTTTTTTGCAAACAGAAAGGACATTGTTGGGGGGGAGGGGGGAGGGAGAAGGGAGGGAGGTTTTGGTGATGGGGAGCAATAATCAGCCACAATGTATATCGACAAAATAAAATTAAAAAACAAAAAATTTATGCATGCACCTACTAACGGAAATATTGGTTGCTGTCAAGTTTTAGCAATTATAAATAAAGGTGCTATAAAAATTCAAAAAAAAAATTTTTTTAATCTATTGTATTAGGGTTCTTCATAGAGACACAATCAAATGGATATGTTATAAATATGTGAGAGGGGATTTATTAGGGGAATTAGCTCATGCAATTGTGAAGAAAAGTCCCACAATAGGCTCTCTGCAAACTGGATGCTGGTAGTGTGGCTCAGTCCAAGTCAGAAGGCCTCAAAACCAAGGAAGCTGATGGTGTCCTTGGTGTAAGTCCCGTAACGCAAAAGCTGATGAGTCTTGAGCTGTGATGTTCATGGACAGGAGAGAAGAGTGTATCCAAGCTCCACCGGATAGAGAGATTCACCTTTTTTCATTCTCCCTAGGCTGCCAGCAGTTGGATGGTTCCTGCCCACATTGAGGGACGGGTTTTTCTCACCCAGTACCCTCAGGCTGTCATACTAATCTCTGTTGGAAACACCCTCGTGGACATACCTAAAACAGATAGCTTTAACAGGTTTCTTGGCATTCCTTAATCTAATCAAGTTGACACCAAGAATTAAACTTCACACACACATGCGAGTGTGTGTGCACATATATATTGGCTAAAAGAGAAATTTACTTAATGCGAGTGTATACACTGATAAAAAGAAAGATCTCAGATCAACAGTCACCTTTGCACCTTAGTAAACTAGCAAATGAAGAGCAAACTAAGCCCAGACCCAGCAGAGGGAGTAAATAATAAAAATTAGAGCATAGATAAAAGAAGTAGAAAATAGAAAAAAAATAAGAAAATCAATGAAACCAAAAGTTGGTACTTTGACAAGATCCACAAAATTTACAAATCTTTACCTAGATGGACTAAGAAAAAAGAGAGAAGACTCAAATAACTAAGATCAGAAATGAAAGAGAGGTCATTAAAACCAAATTTACAGAAATCAAAAGGGTTCTAAGAGAATACTATGAATAATTGTCGGTCAACAAATTAGATCATCTAGATGAAATGAATAAATTCCTAGAAACCGAGACTGAATTATGAAAAAACCAGAAAGTTTGAATAGAACTACAGCTGGTAATATCAGTGATTATCGTTTTTTTGGTTTTCTGATGCAGGACTCCCTTGAGAATTTCTTGCAGGGCTGGTCTTGTGGTGGTGAACTCCTGCAGTTTTTATTTGACTGGAAAATACACTATTTTTCCCTTGTTTCAGAAGGATAGTCTTGCTGGATACAGTATTGTTGGCTGGCAGTTTTTTTCTTTTAGTATTTTGAATATATCATCCCATTTTCTTCTGGCCTGTAGAGTTTCTGTTGAGAAGTCTGCTGTTAGTCTGATAGGGTCTCCCTTATAGGTGGCTTGACGCTTTTCTCTTGCTGCTTTTGCCTTTAGCAATAACAGTCCAATTTCATGGTTCTTATAATTGCTGTTTTCCTCATATTTCTCAAATAACTGATACATTGAACTTTCTAGTTTAGAGGTTGACAAACTATGGCTTGCAGGCCAAATCCTGGGCCTGCCGGTTTTTATGGTGGCTCACTTTTTAAGAGCTGTAAAACAAAAACAGAAGACTATGAAATAATGCAAAGCCCGGTTTACGTATATACTATGTGGCCCTTTATAGAAAAGGTTTGCCAACTTCTATCTTCCCTTCCACTGTAAAACAACCCAGTTCACCACCAGTGAAAGTTTTAACAGTTACACTGCTACTTTGTGTTAGAGACTGTCTGTTCTACTCAACACTTTCGGTGGGGTTCTTATTGTTAGCTGGGTGGCTAGATGGACAGTTACCCAACTCCAAAACTATTTTAGAGACTACTTTCTTGTAGCATTCCTGTAACTAGTGGTTGCAGGATGAGTTCCCTGGGGTGGCTAACTGAGGCAGCAATTATCATGCAGGAAGTTTATTAGATTGCTCTTATAATCAACATCTGTGAAAGTAATGGAAAGGAAGCAGAGGGATAAATTGGGCTGCAGTTCAGTATCCACAGAGAGCTCAGTTGATCTCTTCTGGGAACTTTGCAGCTGAGATAGCCCTCAGAGTTGTCCTAAGTTGGGGCGAGGGACTAGGCCCTTATGCACCATTTTGATCAACCATTGGATGAAGCCATTGGATGGGAATGCAGCTGACTTTAGGTGAAGCAATTCCTGAAGATGACTAACAACTGAGGTCTGCTTTCCAGCAGCACTCCCAGGAACTAGATAATGAATCCTTCATTCCTGAAAGGGGATATGGGCAGCACATCACAGTGTCTGCTACATGTAGTCTCATGTGAGTTCTTCTAATTACAATTTACTTCTTTAAAAATTTTTTTTTAAATTGTAATTTTCTTTAATGAGTTAGTTTTTCTCATAGAAAGCTGTAAAATACAGTTCTTCAAGTTCTTTACATTTTTACTGATAAGATGGACAGTTCTTCCTAAGACATTTTTGAAAAACTGAGTTGTTTTGGTTTTAATGTGTAATAAATTGTCATATATTTAATGTGTAATAAAATCAGTGAGTAAACCATTTTAGTATCAAAAATATCATCATAGAGTCCTAAAATCTTAATCACAAGGATTGCAATTTATAGCTAGCAGATCTTAGATATCTTATTCATCTTATTTGACAAACGAGGAAGCAGAGAACCCGAGAGAGAAATAGTTATAAAGCTAGTTAGTGACAAGTAAGGATTAGAATGTAGGTCTACAAACTTCCAGGCCCGTGTCCATTTATCAGTACCTTCACTTAATTAATTTCTTATAGTAATTTCTAAGAACAGATTAGAATTCTGAAACTGAGCAAGAGTTTTTTGTTTTGTTTTTTGTTTGTTTTATGGCCTTTGGGGTCATCTTGTTGCTTCTAGAACAGTTAAACAGTATGCAGATGCTTCACTAATAACAATAACAGCAATAATGAAGTCAATTTCTGGAGTTATCATTTTGGGCAGATGAATCTAATTTATTTTTAACTTTCCTGGAAGATGATTCTACAGTTGGCTTGGAAAATTCTTCCTGATGACTGTGAATTATCAGGTAATGGAAACTCTTCACTATTTGCTGGCAGTATCATACAGTGAACATAGGATTTTCAAATGAGATCTGGAAATGCTCTGGAATTTAAAAATTTAGTATTATAGTTTTAGTGGTAGATTATCTTAAACATATTCTAGATAATCTGAATCACAACTATCACTTGACTCGGGTTAGAATTTGCATTTGTATTTTATGTTTGTGGTGGTGCCAAGTAATATTGTTTTGATTGTTGGAGACGGATATTAAGGAAAAGAATAGAGGTAGTCTTTTTTTTTTTTTTTTTTTTCCTGCCTCAGGTTTATTTGTACAAACACAGGAGGACACCAGCCCCATGCAGACAACAGCCCAGGGGTCACACCAGTCCTTCTGACCTCACATTGGCAGACAGAGGCCTCTACTCTGGAGGCTTCGTGGGGGCCTGAGTGCCTTTTGGAACCTGAGCTGGAGCTGCAGTTGAAGCTTGAGCCAAAGCTGCAGTTGAACCTGCATCCTGGCCTTGGTTTGACCCTTGGCCTTGGCCTTTGGCCGGCAGAGCCTGAGACCCTTGGCAGTGCGGGCATAAGCACACTTCCCAAGCTTGGGGTGGGCAGTGTAGGCAAGTGGATCAAGCTTGCGGCTGACGCCCTTTGGGAATCTTGGGCTTGACCTCCTTGGGATTTACAAGGGTATTGGTAGCCTCAGCACGTGCACTCATGGCCTTGGCGTTGTTGGCCTGCATTTTCTTCAGGCCCTTCTTGTTGTGCTTCTTGGCAAAGCACATGTTTCTTAGGAACTAGGGGTCTACCCCCTTAAGAGATTCATATCTTTGGGATTGAGGTTTCTTAATGCCATTTCTGTGCCATTTCTGGGATTGGTTGTGTGGTGTGGTTCTTGGATGTGGCCATGTCTGCAGAGTAACCTGCGGCTGCTGAAGTGCCTCGAGATAGTCTTAATGAATGAGATGCTTTTGGGTTAAATGAAGATGAAGGTGTTTTGTAATGTGTGGAATTAATGTTTTGTAATAATGTGAAACTGAGAAAAATTACATGCCTTATCATGTGGCTGTCAGTAGTCCAGGCATTCCAAATTTAAAGGACTCTTATGGTGGTGCAGTTAGTAACATTTTCATGTGAGCAGAGATTTGAATTCAGCAAAACCACTTCATCCATTCTTTTAAGTGCACTATGTTAAATTGAATTTTATTTGAAAGTTTTTTATTTCATTTTTAGTTTATTTGGTTATAAGTTTATATAAGATCTATATGCATACAGAGTTTATTTCTAGTTTTATGTTTACATAGGTTTAAATAGACTTAGAATAAAAATAATTTATGTAAACGTTAGAAAATGCGGGAACATTTCTTCTTTTTAATGGGTTTCTATATTACTGGAGTTTGAGAATCTCTATCTCCAGAGTCCTAAATTACTTTAAAGGAGTTGATGTTAAACCACCTAAATGTACCCACATTAAAGTATGTGAAAGTTATAATGTATGTGCCAGTCATATTTTATGTGTGTGTCTGTGTGTGTGTTTGTTTGCATGTGTGTGTGTAGGCAGTGAAGGAGTAAAAGGAAGATCCCTATGTGAAAGAATAATATTTTATATTATAATAACAGGAAGTTTCTCTTGAATAGAGTGTCTAATGCCATAGAATATTGGAAGTTTTGATAATTTTAGTCTTTAAAGACTCACTCTACTTTTCATGTTATATTTTACTTTGAATGTGCTTAACTCTTAAAAAACAATTCTATAGTGAATCTTATAATAAAAAAACTCTTTGAATTTATGTTTATAAATTTGAAGTTTTGCAGATTGCTAATTAGTGGAGTGTAGGTATTTATGATGGAGTAGTTGTGATCTGCCTAGTGAGATCTACCTGATAAATTCATTTGTTATTAAATGCCTGTTTTGGCTCAGGCACTTCTTAATGGGGGGAATATAGATGTGTATAAAAATAATTATGACAGACTGAGCCAAGTACCAATAGCAGTTTTGTTGAGTGAGTCCTTACTCTTGAAGAGATATTTCACTAATCTTAATTTATAATCTTAAAAAGACATTATTTATCAACATAATCTTCCTTCTAATTATCGTTGATCAGGCTCTGTCATTAAACCTTCTATAGGTCCCCCCACCCCTCACACTTCCTTTTTTCTTTTCTCTACCTGCTAGTTGCCAGATACTGCTCTAAATGCTTGAGATATAACAGTCAACTAAGCAGGCAAATATCCCTGCTCTAATGGGAGGAGACAAGCAATAAAAGATAAATATGAATAGTTATTGAGGAATTATGACTAAATAAAAAAGAAATTATTTAGAAAGTGATTAAGTTCTGTGGTAAGAAGAAAAAGTGGTAACTTCGAGTCCCTGTACAAGGAGCAAGCATACAGAACACAAGGTAGAACCTGGTAAATTCAAGAAACTGCAGATATTTCCGAAATTGAGAAGAGGGCTAATGATGCATGAATAGGTAAGGGCCAGATTGCAAAACAAGCCTGGAAAGTTTTTCCCGTACAGAAGAGTAGCCAATGTAGATTTTTATAAATAAAGGAGAAATTCGAAGTTAGAAGTCTGAAGAAGTTTGGGGCCGGCCCGTGGCTCACTCAGGAGAGTGTGGTGCTGATAACACCAAGTAAAGGGTTAAGATCCCCTTACTGGTCATCTTTTAAAAAAAAAAAAAAAGTCTGAAGAAGTTTGAAGAAATACAGGCTAAAAGTTTTTCAGAAGTAAAGACAAATATAAAAGATCATACTAGAGAACCCTACCAATTGTAAAGTAAGATTAGTTACCAGAAAAATGTTCAAATTTAAGCACATGGTAATTAAACTTCCAACAATAAAAGTATAAAGAGAATATCTGATTAACTAAAGAGGAAGAAAGGAACACTTGCTGCGAGTGGAAGATAGATAAAGTGCTGAGGAAAAGTAATTTTAATTCTGAAATGTTAAACCCAGCCAAACTAAAAGTCAAGAATAAGGGAAAATATAAGTAGGGTAAAGGGGTTTGGGGTATATGGGGAGGTAGGGCAGTTTGTAATTTTGAAAGGATGGCTAGGATAAATCTCATTGTGAACATGACATATGAGCAAAGATTTGGTAAGGGAGTTAGTTATGTGGATATATGACATAAGAGCTCACTGTTTGCATAGCAAACAGTGCAAAGGCCCCAAGACAGGTAGATCCTTGGTGTGTGCAAAAACTAGCAAGGTGACCAGTGTGGCTGAGGTGGAGTGAAGTAGGGGGAGAGGAGTGGAAAAGGAGATCTGAGTTGTAAAAAGGACAAGATGATTAGGGCCCTTGTAGGCCAGTGTTCATTGTATGGACATTGTATGGACACTGGCTTTTATTCTGAGTGAGATGGGCAGCCATTCCAGGGCTTTGACCAGAGGAATGAAACGATCTGACTTTTGTCAGGCAGGAGTGTACTGACTGACGGCTGTGTTGAGAATAGGGTGTGTTGGGGTAGTGGGGAAAATTCTTTAAGGGATTGAAGTGATAGTGACCATTTTCATATTTTTAAAATATAAAACTTTAAGCTTTTAGAAAACTTGTGGGGTCTTAAATCAGTGTTTAAAATGTAGATATTTTTAAGACCATGTCTAAAAAAATTGATGGAGTCTTTTAAGCAATGTTTATTTAGATTCAGACATTTTAGAGGGAAACGTGATGGTGTTCATTCTTGTAAACAAGTAGGCTTGTTTACAAACCACCTTGTGGCTGCTCAGGAAACATTTGTTAAATGTGTTTGTGTTGTTGTCTCCAACCCCCTTCTAACTTTCTTTCTTAGGTGATGGCAGAGGAGAAAGTGTTAAAGCACTTAGCAACCTTCATTTATTTTTGAGATGATTATTACCATTTACTAAAATAGTCATTTATCTAAAATTATATAGCATTTACTGGCAAAATTAATTAGAGTGTGGGTCTGCTACCCATAGTGTTTTCTGAAGTTATTTCCAGTGAGAATGAAAGATCGATTTAAGGAAGTGTGATGGGTGACATGTTAGAGAGCTAGAAAAAGGAAAAGAAGATAATTTGAAAATGATTGATAAGTGATTCCTAAATTTGGAGTTTTTTAAAAAAGTTTTGTTGTTAGTATGTAACCCCCTTTGAACTGTGTGTGTTTGTGCATGTATATCTCCAGTGCCTAGACGAGTGCATGCCACATGCTAAGTATGATTTAAAGCTCTGTATTTCTTCAGTTTTTAAGTCCCTTAGGAGAGTTGATAACCCATGTGCCCCCAAGCCCCGGGGGTTTTCACAGGTGGGACTGGGCTGGGACTAAAAAGTACTTGCTGGTTCTTTATTTCCCTTTAGCCAGAGACCAAAAGTTGGATTTTCACACTCACTTGTTTTGACAAGTGACATTAAAACCTGAAATTTAGAGCAGGAGGACAAATTGTGTAGAAAAAACTTATGTATATTTTTATCACTGTGGGAAAAGAGGATTTATGAATATTTACAGGGAGTGTTAAAATTAATATTTTTAGTTATGAAATATTTTACTTTTAATTGTGGAGGGACTGTAGAAAAAGCCTAGAAAAGAAAATGAAAATCACTTATTTTGCCACCCAGAAGTAACTGTTAATATTTTGGAGTTAGTGTATGTATGTGCGATATTTTAAATATATTTTCCCCTGAACTTTTTTGTTGTTGTTGGCAGCATTATAAGGCTATGCTCTAACCAACTGAGCTACCTGGCCAGCCCTTCCCTTTTAAATTGAAATATAACATATATTAATTAAAGTGCTCCAATCTTAAGTATACAACTTGATGAATTTCTACAGTGATGCCATTACCACTCAAATCAAGATATGAAATAATAACAGTTCCCCAGAAGTCCTTTTTTATAAAAAAATTTATAAACAACAGAAATTTATTGCTCACAGTTCCAGAGGCTGGGAAGTCCAAGAACCAGCAGATTCAGTGTCTGATGAGGGCTCTTGTCTGCATCATAGATGGAGTATTCTACGTATCCTCACGTGGTGGAAGGACGGAAGGGGCCAGAAGTATCTATTTTGTTTTCATCTAATCAATCCCCCCCAACCCTCACTGACAGTAACTACTATTCTGACTTCTTTCCTCACAGATTATTTTTGCCCATTTTTACATTTTAAAATTGGAATTTTACTGTAAATATTCTTTAGTTTCTAGTTTTTTCACACAGCATTATATTTTCTTATGTTCCTCTTTTTTTTTTCTTCACTTACAAACAATTCTCCATGCTATTAAGATTCTTTACACTTAAGAGACATAACCAAATGCAACACGTGGACTTTATTTGGATCTTGATTTTATTAAAACTTTATAATATATATTTTTGAGGCACTTGGGGAAATGTTATGAAGAGGCTGTTTGATAATATTAAAGAATTATTGTTAATTTTGTTAGTGATTAGTGATGTTGAGCTTGTTGGCCATTTGTATATCAACCTTGGAGAAATGTCTATGTAGACATTTTTTAATTGGGATTTTTTTGTTGTTGAGTTTTCCATATACTATTATCTCTACTGTTTGAGAATGTTCAAGAGTTCTTCATAAACATTTTTAGTGGTCATACATTATATGCATCCTTTTTAAATGGAAGGTAAGGGCTTCTGGTCAAAATGGCAGAATAGATGGTCCCCAGTGTCACTATCTCCCACAGATCAACCAATTTACAACTATTAAAAAGCAATGACAGCCAAGCTTAGGCTGTTAGAACTCAGGGGAAGAGGAGGAGAGACCTACAGAGTTCATGAATGCAGGAGAAGCTACGATGAGAGAAAGGAAGGATCGCTCCCACCATTTCTAGCCCTGTCCGCTTCAAATCTGGCCATGGTAAGTGCATGGAGCAAGAGCTGGCAAAAGCCGCAGCTGTGCCCTTCCTGTGACATGGTTTGTAGGCGGCAGGGGAGAGGAGGACCTTGGTGGCCCTCAGGCCAGCAAGACCACTAACAGGGTTCCTGTGGACCCACATAGGAGCAAGGAGTCACAGCAACTGAAAAAAGGAGCCACTCAGAGGCTGGTGATTCATCACAAGGGACTGGCGCATGGCCCATCCCATTGGAAGTGTTTGGAGCACGGGCAGTAGGGGAGATATGGGCCACATGGGTAACACTAGGGTACAGCAAGGACAGCTGATCTGCCCCCCCAATCAGCTCAGGCTAACTCTGTGTAGACTAGTCAGGAATATAGAACTGCAGGGGGAACAGTTTGCTGAAAAGACTTGGGTCCAGACCAGAGTTTCTACACAGCCAGTTGTACCAGATCTCATGAGACCTGGAAGTACCTACAAAGTCAACCACTAAAACCTGCACAAAAAGCCTTCGCCAGGGAGTCAGGAGCTATTTAGCTCAACCACAGGACTCAAGTGCTGGTCCTCACAGGAAGTTCCCCCATTTTAGAAGTAAGCAAAGGACAATGAATTAGTTCCAGTGCAGAGTTTAAGTAGTGGAAACAGTGATTAATCCAACACAGAACTGAAAGAAAAAACAAAGTACCCACAGACCAGAGACAAAGTTTGATATTAACTAGTAAAGGTCTCACTTCACCAAAGAACACCTATAACACCCAGAAGGACCAGAAGCCCCCCTAGGCCCACAAGCCAGGGAGGGAGAGGGCTGAGGGCCTCAGCCATGCTTCCTGCCACCGACAACCAGGCCAGTGATGAACACTGAGCTGCCACAGTAAGTGCCCCAGGCCCTTGAACCAGGATGGTGGGGGGCCTCGGGCCTTAGGCACGCCCCCCTGACACCCACATCCAGCCCAGTGATGACCACCAAGCCACCGCAGGAAGCACCCCAGGCTCCCAAGCCGGGGTGGTGGGGGGCTGAGGGCTTCAGCCATACCCCCCTGACATCTGCATTCAGCCCAGCAATGACCAAGCCACCACTGGAAGCCACCAGTCTCCCCTGTGGGAATGAGAGGTGTGCCATGAGCCTCAGCCACGCTCCCCCCTTCGTCCTTCTCGCACTCTATTTCCTTCCCCCTTCTCCTGTCCCCCTCCCACCCAACTGTTCCACATCAACAGCTTAGAATGTAAAAAAAGATGGAGCCAGGGACCAATCCCTCCTCCTGCAGCCAGGCACACTGCCACTGCCACAGTGCCCTCCTGGGGTCCTGAGGTACAGATCTTAGGACCAATCCTCCTTCCGCAACCAGGCAAGGAGCACACCCAAAACACCACTTCCATGTGGGTGTACCACCACAGCCACCACAGTAGCCATGGCTGCTGTAATAGCTATGGCTGCAGCAAAAGCGGCTAGACGCCACAGCCACCATGCAGATGGCCCGTCAGCCACTTGAGTGCATTGACACAAGGAGAATCACCAGCAGAGACCAAAGAAAAGAAGAGGACGTGTCTCTCTACAAAGCCCATTCCAGAGTGATAGAAGAAGCATCTACTCTATAATAATAAACGGGGGTCCTGAACACACCTCTCAGCACTGGACGGATCATCTAGGCAACAAATCAACAGAGTAACCATTACTCTTTCAGAAGAGAAGAAATCTAGGGTTATCAAAGGTGGGAGGGGTAGGGAGAGGGCGATGGGGAGAGATTGGATAAGGGGTATTAAGAATAAGTATGATTTGTAATAATATATATGCTGATAATATTGATTTGATCAACATATGTCAATGTTGAACTCCCCCAGATTTTAATCAGTTATGATTCAAAATAAATGGAAGGTAAAGAAGAAGGAACTTTTACATGTTCACTCCTCCCAGAGAAAGATCATTCTCTCTTTCCCTAGGTTTCCAATACCATGGTTAGAGCTGAGAATTCTTGAGAGAGAGAATGCTTGTGATTGAGAATAAGAAGAGAGCTTGGGGGAGGGGAATGTACCTGGGGAGGCTTAATGGAATAGATGACTTGTGAGCTAGGTCTTAAAGGGTAGATAGGATTTGGGCAGGAAAAGATGGAGAAGGATATTAATGTGAGCAGAGGATAATAGCCAAATATATCAGTGTGAGAGGAAAACTTAGTTTTTGTTTAGGAGACATTTGAGCTGACAGTTTGGGGGGTAATTATCAAGTTTCATATTGTATTTTGTGTCTTATGGTGAAGCTGTAAAGGAGCATAAGTGAAAACATGGGTCATCATTCTATAAGTCTTCAAAAAAGTTCGTGGAAAGATTCATATTCTTTTACTTCCATTTTTCCACGAACTTTTTGAAGTATCCTTGTACATGTTTATGTGAGGATCTGAAAAAAGGTCTCCTTAATTGTGTATTTTCCCATATAAGAAGTATGTATGAAACTGTTCACAGCCAGTACTGAATAGCAAATATTTTGATTATTATAAACAATAACAATTTTTCTGAATTACTTTAAATTTTGAAAGATTTTAAGGTAGTTCAATAAAAAGAAACATGTCTGAGAAATTTTTATATGCTAATTCTCATTTATTCAAATCATTGAGTGTCCATTACTTCTAAAGGGGTATAACAAATTAAACTATTAGAGTTCCTAACATCAAAATTATTTATAGTTGGCTAGTTGCCAAAAAAAAAAAAAAATTGTTATGAGTGGTTTTAATGTGCTGGTAATAAGTAATGTGAACAATTTTTTTCCTAAGATATTTAAAAGCCATCCCTCTCAAAAAGAGAATTAAGTGGCTTTAATAGTAGCTACTAAATTTTAATTTTTAAAAGGAATTTTTCAATAAAATGGAGTAAATTTAAACCTTTTTATAGGCCTTTCTTGTGGGAAGATGTCATGGAATTCCAGAGAGCTAAAGTCTGTGATATCTTGCAATACCAGTGGCTGTGGGCGGAATCAGACATTCTATTTTGCAGAAACTTTTATTTGTTAAGTAATAAAGTGTCTACATGAGCTGTTAAAGAGAATTTCCAAAGAACATTATTTTCTTCATTGACTTTCTTAAGGTTAGTTAAATATATATTATAGAGACTGTGTTCAGGTTTTTTTCCTTGGAAAATTTAAAATTTAGGTTAAATAACTATGCATTGATTCAATCTAGTACTGTAATAATAAATGAGAGTATAAATACAAGACTCCTAAGTTTAGGATTCTTTCACCTTATTCATGCTCAGTTTCTTAAATATCTTAAGTATTTCCTTAATTCTGTTTGTTAATGTACTGAATTAGCATAGAGTAGATTAATAAAATCTCGAATCACACATTATTTGACCAAAATGAATTCTCCCTTTATATATGTAAAAAAAACTTTGCCTTATTTTAAAGTAATGTCATTTATCAAAATGAAATAAGTACTTCCAGGTTTGAGATTCTGTAAGAGATTGTACATATATGGTCATTCCCATATTTTACAGTTGAGAAAACTGAGAACTTTGTAATTATGACTTCATTCATTTATTCAGCAACAAAAATTTATTGAGTTTTTACATATGCCAGACATTGTTCTGGGTAACAGGAATACATCGGTGAACAAAAGCCAAAAAAATTCGTACTTTTATGGAGGTTACATTCTAGTGGCAGTTGTCTAATTTAAGTAATGGTAAAACAAAGATAGTTGATTTTATTTAATATTACAATTTTCTTAGTGTGAAATTGGGTTGGCATATATTTTTCATCCTGCTTGCCAATTCAAGTAGCTTTGTCATGGCTGCTTGGAGACTTAGTTATGTTAAGGATTGTATTCTAACTCAGAAGAAATTGGTGATGTCTGCTTTAGGTGTGGGATGAGAAGTAGTAGCATCATGAGATTGTCAGCCCTGATGGCTGCTCTTTTCTCTAGCTAATTTTCTTTCCCCATGCTGTTGAGCAGCTTTATAGTTCGGTGAACAGGAGAATGTGCTCTGGAGTGAGACTACCTGGATTCAAATTTTAGTGCCTCCACTGCTTTTCTCCTGATGTTGGGCAAGTTACTTAACCTCTTCTGTAAAGGGGAAAAATAATACCAATGCATAGGATCATTGTGAGGAGTAAACGAGTATATATATGTTTAAATACTCAAACCAGTGTTTGGCATGTAGCACATTTGACATATTTGTGATGGTTATTACTTTCTCTTTGTTTACAATTCTGAAATCGAAAAAGTTCTGAAAATCAAAAGAATTTTGTTAACCGTTTGATTGCAGAAATATTACCTGAAGTGACACGAGGCTATTTATATTCTTTATTTATCACACTTAATGAAAACTATACTTTTTTGGAGAAATATTTGTCTAATTGTGTTACTGCCCTAATATTGCATAACACCTCAACTAATGCAAATGTAGTATATATATCCTAGTAATTTCTAAAACACACCTGGCCTCAAGGGGTGTAGTAAAGGAAATCATACTACATAGCTAAATCTTTTTTTGCATTAATGATGTCAAGATTTGTAATAATTCTAAATAGCTGACCTGATCACTAATTGTCTTATTTGTTGATTAGTGAAAGTGCCTTGAGTTTTAAAAGTTTCAAGACCCAGTCTTAAGAACCTAGGTCTTTTGCCTTCAAACAACAGAGATAATTTTTCCCTCTGATTGTAAAATGCTGTGTTCATTTAATGTGTGAAAACCGTTATGTTATTTTATGATAGTACAGTAATCGTTCATTTAGTAAGCATTCTCTTGTCATTGGCTTCAACCCAAAGAATATATCTTGTTGTTAGTAAAACAAAACAAATATTAAGATGAAAGTCACCTATATAGAAGTCTTTTCTACTTAGTCTATGTTTAAAAAAATGATACCCCACCATATTCTAAAAATTTCATTTTCTTTTCAAAGTTGCATAAATAACAATAAAATAAGTTAGAAGCAGTGGAGTCCACTTACCCTTAGGTTAGACGTAATTTGGAGTCCCACCTTGCTGCAAAATAGAATGGTTGGGGAAAGAGGGAAGCATGTTCTCAGCACCTCAATAGTGTAGATAACAAGCCTTACCAATCCAGAAGGAAAACTCTAAAAGTTGGAAGAATGTTTAAGTATAGAAGTCTGATCCCGGGTATTTTGTAATTCTGTTGTTATTCTTTGGATTCTGAATTCTGTTGTTATTCTTTGGATTCTGAATTGGTGCTCTCATTATCATGTTACTGGCTTGTAATGAATGTCATGGTTACTAGGAATATTTCAGTTTTTATGAACTTGTATATGATATTGTTTATAACATTTTTAACAGATGGTCAAAATATCAGGAAATGTGTGTCTTTAGAGAGTGCCATTAAAATGGCTTATCGTTTTATACTTCTCTATGGGAAATGGGTTTACCTGTGACTTAATACTTTCAGATGGCAGATGAATGAGAACTTACTGGAATACAGAGTTGCCAGTTAAAAATCCAATGTCTGTTATACTTTGAACCAACCATTGCCATGTAAAAGTGACATTGGAATTTTAGATGGCAGTGGTGGTATTTTGATATTTTATTAAACCTTGTTTTAAGCTCTGTTATAAATTGAAGAGATAAAAATAAGATTAAGTTTTATTGCTTTTGGACATCTTACTGTTTTGTTAGTGTTTCTCTTTTCCCTGAAATTCTTTCCCATCAATAAAATTGGAAAATATTATTTTCATGAAAAATTTTATAAGCTATTGCAAGCAAGCTTTTGTATATCCATTCTCCTTGAAAAGACAGAAATTGAGTATGTACCGTTAAGTGTGGGACTGACTAATTGTATTACAAGATTATACAAAGGTTTCTGTGCCCTGCCTCAACTCACTGAATTATGGGGTAAGTCTCTATGTGCGTGTTTTTTTTTTTTGTTTTTTTTTTAAATTATCAGCTCCCCAATGAGTCTGACATAAAACTTAGTTATGCTTTGAAACCTTTTGTATGATATAGTTTTTTTATTCTTTGTTTTATATAAGGTATCAATGGGGTGCCTGTTTCTTTGTCTTAAAATTTTACAACTGAACCTTGCCTGACCCCAAATATTTAAGTGCTTTCAATTCACATGTATAATTTTAGTTGACAATGAAGCGGAGGGTACTAGCATTTCTTGAGAATCTACTATTTTAAATAGTGGTGTTAAGAATTTATTATTAGTTGCCGTAACCTGAATTTGCCTTTAAGTTGCTTCCAAACCTAAAGTTTTTAAAAGTTGTTTTAAAAATTCCTTTGATAGTAGAGTTTGCTTCTTAATGGTGTTGCAGTTTCTAAATATTTTTCATTTCTTCAGTAAGTACTAAAGAATGTTATAAACTCATTAAAATATAACTCGCCTTTATCTAATGTTTGCCCTTAGTTAAAAACTTTGTTTAAAGTAAGAAAACTCTTGCAATAGAATGCGTTGTAATTTATTTATTTGTTTTTAGCAAGATACTGTTACTTTAGAAACATTGAAAACTGTAGTGATTGTCAATCAACTTTAGGCCAATACCAGCTGAATCAATGCTGAACGTTTTGTACTGGTGACCTCTAGTGGTCTTGTGGTTAAAAAAATTATCTGCAGTCAGATATCAACAAATATCAAGTAATTCTCAGGTGATAATCATATGCTGATTATTGAGTAAATTCAGCTGATATATAAAAGACAGTCACAAATGAGCACCTTTGCCTGTATTCAAAAGAACAGCTATCTTGAAAATCAACAGAAAGATTTGTTACCCTGAATTATCAACTGAAATTGGAAATAGATATGTTTATAAAAGTTTTTGCCTTTTAGTTTGTAGTAATGAATTTCAAGCTATTCATCTACTCATCTTTCTACTCTTCAGATCAAAGTAATTAGAACATATTAAAATTAGTTGACTTGGTTAGGTAAAAAAAAAAAAAAAAATTCTGTGCTTAAAAAAGTCCTTCCTTTATTGAAACAACCATACATTCCATTGTAGAACCTTTTCTAAAGAATCTGGAGGACCTAGGTCTTTGACCTTATCCTCACAATAAAAATATACTTCCTAAATCTAACCCTTAGACGTGAGATTTTTTAAAAATCTTTTAAAATTCTGAAATATACAGAAAAGTGCATCAGACATAATTGTACATGGGCTGGCCAGTTAGCTCACTTGGGAGACTGTGCTGCTGATAACACCAAGGTCAAGGGTTCAGATCCCCATACGGACTAGCCACACCCCCCACCAAAAAAATAAAAACAAAAAAACATAATGTATAGTTTAACCAATTATTATGGAGAGAATGACCATAACACCACCTCTAGAGAGGTCAAGAAATAGAACATTGCCAGCACCCCAAAGGCCTTAAAACCTAACCCTCCAAATCACCACTGCCTTCTTCCCTTACTGAGGTAACCACTAGCCGTTTTTATTAATCACTTCTTTGCTTTTCTTTTATGTCACCACCTAAGAATTGCTCAAATAGTTTAGTTTTGCCTTATCATGAACTTTGTATAAAGGTTTATATAGAAAGTTATTTTTCATGACTTGATTTTTTTTTTCCTCCATGTTATGTTGGTTCATCTGTATTGTGTTTAGCTGGGTTTGTTCAGTTCCTTTGCTATATAGTATTTCATTGTATGAATATACCACAGTTTATCTTTTCTAGTTGATGGATATTTAAGTTATTTGTAATCTTTTACTATTTTAAATAAATGGTCCTGAGAGTATTATTTTATATCTCCTAATACGTACATTCATACATGCATTTCTGTGCTGGTCATTTTTCTAGTGAGTTTTGGTTTTAGAGTACTTATATCTTCAGCATTAATAGATAATACAAAACTTTTCAAACAATATTATACCAGTTTATGGTCCCATATGTAATTTATAAGAGTTTGTGTTGATTCACATCTTCTTCAACAGATAGTATTGTGAGATTTATAACATTTAAGCCAATCTGGTATTGTGTTAATAAAATACTTCATTGTATTTTAAATTTGTATTTCTCTGAACACTAACGAGGTTGAGAACTGTTCCTATCTTGATTGGCCATTTTGCTATCTTGTAACCTGGCAGTGTAAGTCTTGACAATTTTTCCATTAGGCCGTCTTTTTTATTAGGTGGTCTGTATTTCGGGGTAGGAGGGAGGTAGGACTTATGTATTGTGAATATGAGCCCATTCTTGGCTATAGGTTTTACAAATATCTTCTAGTCTGGTATTCCTTTTTTAAAAACTTTTTTTGTGAGTGTGGTTAAAAAAACTCGTAATGTAAAACTTTCAACTATTTTTGATTGTACAATTCAGTAATATTAAGTATATTCATATTGTGAAACAAATCTCCAGAACTTATTTCAGATCTTGCAAATCTGAAACTCTATACCCGTTAAACCACTCTCCTTATTTCTTCTCTTTAACCCCTGATAACCACCATTCTTGCTTTCTGTACTTTAGATACCTCATATAAGTGGAATCATACAGTATTTGTCTTTTTTGTGACTGGCCTATTTCACTTAGCATAATGTTGTGAAGGTTTCCCCATGCACATGACAGGATTGCCTTCCTTTTAAGGCCCATTAGTATTACAGTGTACGAGGATACTTAAAAAATTTTTTTTGGAAAAATAGAATTAAAAGATAATATGAATCTTCTCACAAACTTTTTGAAGTGCCCTCATATGTATGTACCATATTTTGTTCATTCATCTGGTGATGGACACTTGGGTTGCTTCCACCTCTTGGCTGTTGTGAATAGTTCTGCTATGAACGTGAGTGTGCAAATATCTCTTAGAGATCTTGCTTTCAGTTCTTCTGGTTATATACCCCTAAGTGGGATTGCTGAATTATATGATAGTTCTATTAATTTTTTGATGAACCTCTATACTGTTTCCTTAGCGATTGCACCATTTGACAGTCCTACCAACAATGCACAGTGTTCCAGTTTCTTTGAGTCCTTGCCAATAGTTGTTATTTAAGACTTTATTTTGAACAGTTTTAGATTTACAGAAAAAGTGGAGGTGAGACCCCTCTTTTCCCCCTATAATTAACATCTTACATTAGTGTAGTATGTTCGATGCAGTTAATGAACCAATATTTGTACATTATTATTAACTGAAGTCCATAGTTTAAGGTTCGTTCTGTGTTGTACAGTTCTGTGGGTTTTGACAAGTGCATAATGTCAGGTATGCACCATACAATATACAGAACAGTTTTCTTGCCCCTAAAAAAAATTCACCTGTTCATCTTCCTCCACCCTCAAACCCCTGACAACCACTGATCTTTTTGTTTCACCTTTACCAGAATGTCACATAGTTGGAATCTTGCATATGTAGCCTTTTCATACTGGCTTCTTTCACTTAAATTGCATTTAAGATTCCTCCATGTCTTTTTATGGCTTGACAGTTTATTCTTTCTGTTTGTTTTTAGTGGTTGGCTGGTACAGTGATCTGAACCCTTATAACACCATGCTCTAACCAACTGAGCTAACCGGCCGGCCCAGATAGCTTACTTTGTTTTAAAAATAGACTTTATTTCTTAACCCAGTTTTAGATTCACAGCAAATTGAAAAGAAGGTTCAGTAATTTTCCATATAATCCTTGCTTCCACACATGCATAGCTCCATCCATTATCAGCGTCCTCCATCACAGTGGTAAATTTGTTACAACTGATGAGCCTACTGTGACCTATCATTAACACATTGTTGGTTAAGGTAGTTTCTAAATATCTTCTTCTTTTTGATGCTGTTGTAAATGGAGTTGTTTTCTTAATTTTCTTTTCAGGTTCGTTGTTAGTGTATGGAAATGTGACTGATTTTTGTGTGTTGACTTTGTATCCTGTTACTTTGCTGAATTCATTTATTCTAATAGATTATTGTGGAATCTTTATGCTTTCTACATCATATCTGCAAACAGATAATGTTCTTTCTTTCATATTTGGTTCCCTTTATTTTTCTTGCCTAATTGCTAGGGATTCCAGTACTATGTTGGGTAGAAGTGATGAAAGTGGGTGTCCTAGCCTTGTTCCTGATTTTAGAGGAAAAACTTTCAGTTTTTAGTCATTGAGTATGATGATTGGTATGGGTTTTTTTTCATATATTATGAAAAAAATAAAAATAATAAAGCTTTTATTATGTTGAGGTCATTTCCTTTTATTCCTAGTTTGTTGAGTGTTTCTATCATGAAAGTGTGTTGAATTTTATCCAGTGCTTTTTCTGCATTAGTTCAGATAATCATGTGAGGTTTTTCCTTTGTTTTGTTAATGGTGGTGTATTACAGTTGATTTTCTTATGCTGAATCATGCTTGCATTAGAGGAATAAATCCCACTTGGTCATGATGTACGGGGGTCTTCAAAAAGTTCTCGGAAAGATTTGTATTATCCTTTAGTTCTATTTTTCCAAAATCTTTGAATTACTCCTGTATAATCCTTCTAATATGCTGCTGCATTCAATTTGCTAGTATTTTATGAGTATTTTTGTATCATTGTTCATAAATAATTTTGGTTTTAGTTTTCTTACAGTGCCTTTGTCTGGCTTTGATTATCAGGACAATGCTAGCCTCATGGAATTCAAATTTTTGGAAAAGTTTGACAAATATTGGTGTTAGTTCTTTAAATGTTTGGAAGAATTCACCAGTGAATATATTAGATCCAGGGCTTTTCTTTGTAGAGAAATTTTCAATTAGTGATTTAATCTCCTAACTAGTTATAGGTTTATTTATATTTTATTTATTGGTGATTCAGTCTTGGTAGGTTTTGTGTTTCTAGGAATTTGTTGATTTCATCTAGGTTGTCTAGTTTTGTGTGTACGTGTTCATAATATTCTCTTATAATCCGTTTCATTTGTGTAGAATTGGTAGTAATGCCCCCACTTTCATTTATGATGTTTTTGGGGTTTTTTGGTGGCTGGCTGGTACCGGGATTGAACCCTGGGACTTGGTGTTCATCAGCACCATGCTCTAACCAAATGAGCTAACCGGCCGGCCTCTCATTTCTCATTTTAGTAATTTGAGTCTTCTGTTAATTAGCCAGTTTAGCTAAAGGTTTGCCCATTTCGTTGATCTTTTCGAAGAACTGATTTTTGGTTTTGTTGATTTTTCTCTACTATTTTTCTGTTCTCTGTTTCATTTATCTCCACTCTAATCTTTATTTCCTTCCTTCTGCTAGCATTGGATTTATTTTGTTCTTTTTGTAGTTCCTTAAGTTGTAAAGTTAGGTGATTTATTTGAGATCTTGTTCTTTAACATAATCATTTATAGCTATAAATTTCCCCCTTAACACTGCTTTTATTGCGTCTCATAAGTTTTGGTATGTGTTTTTGTTTTCATTTGTCTCTAACTTCCCTTATTATTTCTTCTATGAGCCATTGGTTGTTTAAAAGTTTGTTGTTTAATTTCCACAAATTCGTGAATTTCTGTTACTGATTTCTAACTTCATGTTGTTAGGGTCAGAGAAGACACTTTGATATCTATATTTTAAAAGCTATTGAGACTTAATTTGTGGCCTAATGTATATGGTCTATCTTGGAGAATTCTGTATATGTCTGTTAGAGCTAGTTGATTTATTATTTTGTTCAAGTCCTCTATTTCCTTACCTATCATTTGTCTGGTTGTTATATCCATTATTGACAGTAGGGTATTGAGATCTCCCGCTATTATTGTACATTTCTTCCTTCATTCAGTTCTGTATTCAGTTCTATGTATTAATTTGTTTCTGCTGTCCTTGGCTAGTGTATTTCTATTACAGAAATCAACACCTCCTAATTTAATTTGTTAAATATCCAGCTGACTTCATTTGCTGTGATTCCATATTCACTGAAATTTTTAAAAATTAAAAAATTTTAATGATTCTTTTAGCTTTTTACTAAGTAGCTTTGTTTCTCATACTGAACAAATCCACCTGTGAGTCATCTCAGCAAGGGCATTCTACCCTGTGTGAAAGTTAGTCTTCTTGCGAAAGTGTGTATAGTGTAAATGTCACCATACAGATGCCAGTCTCTTTAAACATTACTCTTTAGTGTGGGGTGGGTAAAGAAGGCTGACATGCTGGGAAGGATCAGAAAAAGGCACAAAATAGCCTTTTTCAGGAAATAATGAGATAAGACAATTAAGAAGAAAAGAAAATTCTGCTCTTAGTAGAAAAATGATAACAGTAATGAGGTCATAGAAAGTATGGTGACCTAATTTAAACTATTTGTGATACTCTGGTATTATTGTTTCAAGAATTGAAACAGAATGTGGAGTGGTCCAGTAGAATGGGAAGGATTATAAATTGTCAAATATTTCAGGAAAGAAAAGCTTTTGACGTAATATTACTGTTTTGTTTTGTTTTTTTAAACAACCGATATCTCAGTTTCTGAAATATATATATCTACTTGTGAATGTAATACTACTTTTCAGTTATTTGTGACTTTATGTTAGGAATTAGGTGCAATTTTGTGTGTAAAAATTTTCTTTCAAGGTTCTGTAACGATTAAATAGTAATATTAAGAACTCTGAGGATTATAAACAAATAGCTAATTTATAGTTAGTCTTTTTTTTTTTTTTTTTTTTCCTTTTGGCAGCTGGCCAGTGATCCCTTGACCTTGGTGTTTCAGGGCAGCACTCTAACCACCTGAGATAACCACCCAGACCCTAATTACCTTTATTTTTTAAATGATTGGGTTATCTAACAGAGAAAGTTTGGTTGACCATTTCTACAAATTGTAAATCCTGTCGTCATGCATAAAAGTGTGGAAGTTTGCGTTTATTGTTTTTCTTTTTTCAGTTATCTATATATGATTAATGAAAAATGAATGCATCTTATATTTTTAGGCCCGGATAGCATTTCTACAAGGAGAAAGAAAAGGTCAAGAGAACTTGAAGAAAGATTTAGTAAGAAGAATAAAGATGTTAGAGTATGCATTAAAACAAGAAAGGTATGTGTGCTTTACTTTTTATGATTAAAATAAAATAGAACAATATTCTCATTTAAATTATTGTACAGCATTATTTGAAAGCTTTTTGAAAGGTACAAAGCCTTGCCCAAATACAAGATGGTATTTTTATTTGATTTGTATATAGGAAAAGAAAAGAAAAAGAAATCAAAATAGTTAAATTGAAATAATGTGTTTTGTTATAGAATCTAAATTTTGGAATTGTTTTTTTAAAAAGGACCAGGAAAAACTTTTCTTCACTTGGATATTTGCGTTACTTGGGTAATTTACCATCTTTTGTTTTTCTTTTATAGCAGTTCATTTTTCAACTTTGCAGATAAAGTTTAAAGGAACACACGTTCAAGTTATGTTTCATTATTGGAGTAATACGTAGCAGTAGTCAATTGTAGAAAAGGAAAAAATTATTATTTTTTAAACCAATTTATTATTAAATTTTCAGGGCAAAATATCACAAATTAAAATATGGCACAGAACTGAACCAAGGTGATTTGAAAATGCCAACCTTTGAATCAGGTAAGTTTTATTATTCTGTTACTTTTTTTGTTGTTGTTAAGCCTATTTTTATGTAACAGACATATTATCTTTATCCCCACTTTACTTTGATAGCATTGGTTTGACAAATGATTGACTATTGTAAACTGTCTAGAATTTGGGGAAAATATTAAAAGAATAAAAGTAAGTTTTATCTATATTTCAATCCTGAGGTCACTTGTCCTATTTTTCCTGCATTGAAATCTGTGTAAAAGTGTGGGTACCTTTTTTGGTGGTAGTTAGAGATAGCAGGTAATAAAGTAACTTTTTTGTCTTTTTTATCTGGAGAAGTTCTAATGAACTCATTTTAATACTAAAGATATTGGAAGTTTGACTGGATTTGGAAACTACAGAGGCAGCAAAATAAGATTAAGATAGAAGGAAAAAATTATCTGCAGTTGGCTTTGCTCTTCACTAAGTAGAGATAGTGGGTGTGAGTAGTATCTGATGAATAATTATGCAGCTGGATATAGGAAAGAGCTAAGTTTAATGTTAACTTTAGGGCTCCATATGATTACAGTTTCAGGAGTCTAAAAGAGTAGGGAATTTTTGCTTTACATTATACAAGACCTGGAAATATTATTAGCAATTTCTCATTTCTCAGGTTTATCTAGAACTCAGTAATATACACATTTTTGGTAGTACAGTCAAATTGAAGCCTGTGTTGTTCTTGGATGTTGGTTACTAAAGCAAGAAAAAAATGCGTTCTTTCTTTATTTGGATGTACAATTTTTCTTCTCCTTCTATAGTTGTTTCTATAACTAATAAAGTCAAAGTATATATAGTAGAAAAGATAAAAACTAATGTATGGATTTTTAAAGTTAGGTGTTATAGTGAAATTTTTAATTTAGTTCGTTGGTTTTTAGTTCAATATTCAGTACTTAGAACTTGGCAGAAACACACACCATACAACCTGTGGTTGATTTATTTTTGTGTCTTCTCTACTGTCAGTTTTAGCAGCAGATCTGCTAAAACATTTATTATATCTTTCAGTTGTCATATATATAAAATCAAGAGACCAAGATGGAAGTGGTGTGAGTTTTCTTTGCTCTGGCTTTTCAGTAGTTATGAAAGCTCATTCTGATGCTAGGAAACAATACTATGGTCTCCTCCTTAGAAAAGGAAGAATAAATGATAGAAAGATGGAAAGTTTGTATATTTTGAGCTGTGTTTATTGCTGTACCAGTGCAGATGGAGGGAGTACAGTGGCTTCACCCAAAAAAACTTGTTGAATTCGTAGCTTTTCTTTGACTCATTTTCTTTTCAGTATGGCTAGAATTTTCAGAAAATAAGCAAGCACTTTTGAGAACTAGAAGGCTGTCTCCTACACTTGGACTGCATAAATGTGGGGAAGGAAGCTACTTACAGCCACATTATTCCTGGAGAAGAGGTTAAGCCAGAGTCAGAATTGGCTAGCTGGTCTCAGTGCAACAGTTCGTACAAAGCAAGATCATTAGTGGATAGATGTCTCCTGTTTACAACTGAAGTTGTGGTAAAACAAATCTGTTTTTATCTGTATAAACTTAAGTAGTAAAGCTTCCTCAAGTTGAGGAATAAAATAATATCCAAGTATTTTATTTATAGGAGACACAGTAACAACAAAGGAAAATGTTTTTATTGATGCAGAAAAACTATAAAGGATGTTTAAGTGGAAAACAAAACAAAGAGATGGGTAAAAATACATCATGCAGAAAAAAGATATAAAATTATTTATATCAAAGTATATATGGAGATAAATGAAACAATGTTGACTTTAATATACCCCCCAAATAAACCAGTGTACAGAAAGAAAATGTGCAAAATATTTATTTGACCGAAGTACAAGATGCGCAAGTGTATATACACCTCTCTCAGTAATATATCCTAAACCTAACCTTTTGAAAGGGTTTGTCTCCAGATATGTAAAAGAACTCCCTTTCTTCTACTTTCAGAACATAGACAATCTAGTAGAAAAATGGGCAAAAGACTTGAAAAGGTACTGCATAAAAGAGGATATCTAAATGGCCAGTAAACATATGAAATGATGCTCTATTCGATTAGTTATTAAGGAAAACAACTTAAAACCACAGTGGAATACAATTAGACATCTCCAGAATGGCTGAAATGCAAAAGAGACAATATCAAGTGTTGATGAGGATGTGGAGCAACCAGAATTTGCAAACACTGGTGTTGGGATTGTAAATTGATAAAGCTGCTCTGAAAGTGACTTGGCAGTATTCCTAAAGGAAACATAGCATATATACCATGTGACCCAGTAATTCCATTCCTCAAAATGCATTAGAATATTCATAATATTGTTATTTATAGTGTAAGTCTACAAACAACTAGAACGTCCTTAAGCATTAGAATGGATAAATTGTGATATATTAGCACAACAAAATGCTATTTAGCAACAAAAGTGAGCAAACTGCAACTAAACTCAACAACATGGGTGGTTCACATAGAAATCACTTTTACCAAATTCAAATAATTTTTTTAGAAATCAGAATAGTAATTTTTCAAGTGGCTAAAGAGGGCTTAGAAGAAGGCATAAGGAAAGCTTATCAGTACAAGGATGCTGATAATGTTTTGTTTCTTCTAGGTACTGGTTATGTGGGCATGTTCAAAAATTCATTGAGCTGTGCACTTATGATGTACTTCAAGAATATAATTAGCAACGTTATTTCTAATAGTGAAAAAATGGAAACTAATTACAACATTAGGGGGCTGGTTAAGTTAGATAAGTATACACTTTCTATAGAATATTATGTAATCATTTTTATATGATATGTTATCTATATGGCCATAGAATATTCAGGGTACATTAAGTGTCAAAAGCAGATTATGGTGTAGTATACATATTGGCCCATTTTTTTAAAAAAGGGGGGAAGTTGTCTTAGTCATGTATATATCAAGTGCAAACAGTTTTTAACTCTTGATGATAGGATTTGGGGCAATTGTATTTCTTTTGTTAGAATGTTCTATAATGATTATGTAAAAATTAAAATGTTACAAATAGACAAATTATAAATAGAAAAACAAGCAGGGGGACTATAAGAATGAAATAATTATTACTAGAAATGAGAGAACTGTTTATGTTTGAAGGAAGGATAAAAAGATATTAATAATGGCATTGTTAGGGTTAGAGAAATAGTGCCTGCAGATTATATTCATGTTACTACTGATAAATATTAAGTGACTCTGAGTAGTCAAGGAGCCTAACAACTGTGATTTATTCTAAGAGTTCTCAACATTTATTATGGGGTTGATCTTCTAAGCTCCTTTCTTCTTCACTGTGTCTTTATTTTAATAATGGGAATTTATGGGAGAATATTTCTATAATAATTGGCAATAAATGGCTTTAAATTCTACTATAGGGATACTCGTTGAGAACTTAACTCACCTGAAATTATACTGTTTATTAAACTTTTTTAATGCTTATACTTTGTTATCTGAGAATAAAATGTGACTCTTTACCTATAGTAAAAATTATTTTCTGGTTTAACTTTTAGTTCTAAAAAATGAAATTGAACATATAAAATTTTGTGATATAGGTTTAAGGTCTACTGATATTGACTCAAAATTAAATTATTCATTGTTTTCATATATGCCTAATACCTTAACTGTTGATTTTGAATAGCTTGTGTAAAATAGCCTTTTAATTTCAAAGGCGTTCAACTCAGCAGAATTCTAGTAGTTAAAAAAAAATTAACTCTAATAACATTTCATCTCAAAGCCTGAGCCTTTGATTTTTGAATCCCTGACAGTAATAAAATACACTTGGGTTTTTAGAATGGGGAGGGTAGTACCTGAGTGACTGGGTTATTGGGACAAAAACATTAAAAATGGGTGGCCTACAATAAATACTCAATAAAAGTTAATTTTTTTCTGTTCCTTATAAAATATTTAGGTGTGTTTTTATGGGAATTTATCCCCAAGGAAGACTTGGCAGTATTTTCGAGAGTTGAAATAATGTATGTGAAACTTCTTTTTTTTAATTTTTAGAAGAAACCAAAGACACAGAGACTCCAGCAGCACCTCAGAATAGTCAGTTAACATGGAAGCAAGGCAGACAGCTGCTAAGACAGTGAGTAATGGTTTATTTTCAGCCTTCTTTAAGTACCTAGGTATGAAAGTGCTTATATTGAGTTAGTTTGCAAGTAAAAAATTATTTAATTGTAGTTGGACAATGTGTATCTTTTTCATATTGCTGCTTTTTTGCTTTGCAGATGTTTAGATCTTTTTAAAGTTTGTTTCCTCTGATTTTCAGAGTGATGTTGTTTTCTTATTTGGGGGGAAGATTGTCTTAAAGACTGGATGACTTGAAGGCCAGGAAAAAGCAAGATAGAGTTTAGTCTTCTAGACCATCCCTGTCACTGCAAAATTCACACATTTGGTTTCTCTTTTAAGTGGGGATGTGGCTGGTTTAGAGAAGGAATTTTAGCTAGTTGTCTGAAACTTTTCAGAAGTGGTTTGTTGAATCTTGCTTTCAGTTAAGTTTTTGAGGAACTTTTCTGTGTGTGAATTCTTTGGTGTATTGGAAGTACTTCTGTGACAAATCCTGTTTGTTGTCTTTCATCTATTCTTTCTTTTCCTTATATTTTGTAAACTTTGTTACTTGCGTTCTGATATCCTTGGTAGTTTAGGATTATTCATCCTTCTCAAACCTGGACATTTTTACCTTCACTCTGTGAAGTGTGGTCAGATCCTTGAACTGTTCTACCTCTGGAATATTCCATGGTATGGAAAATCATGTATTCCACTTCTCACTCCAGTTGCCATGTTTATTTGCCCTTTGACCTTACCGTGATCTTTAGAACCTTGACTACTTCATTTTCCTCTTTAGATTTTCTGCATATGGTTGGTTTTATTTTATAGCTATTTCCTAGCTCCAGCTTAGACCCCATGATCCTTCACCCATTTCTGGTACCTTTAGCTTTCTTGCTGGCCACTGCTCACTCCTTCCCCACCAGTCATTTTACTAAACCTTCCTTCAAAACCCCAGCCCTATTTCAGTCTTATTATTTGCTGCTTTTATTACTAATTAACTCTTGGAGAAAAATTACAGAATAATGTGAATGCTATTATGTATTCATGGTTTCCTGTCCAAATATTGCAAAGAGCCTTTCTCTTAACCCTGATCACCTCCAGCTTCCGTTATCCTTAGTAGATATTCTCAACTTTTGCTACATTCAGCCCTTTCTCCTTTACTCTCATTAGAGCACCTCAGTCTCTACTTCACTGAAAATATGAAGGCTATCAGGTGAGAACCTCCTTAACTTTTTGCTTTTCTTTCTGTGAATGTATTTAAACCTCATATTCATTACTTAAGTTTCTAATGTTCCATTTAAAAGGTATTTATCAATCTGCACTGTTATAAGTGACTCAGAGTTGAACAAAGGAACAGATTATTGATTGGAAAGATGCTGAACTAGTGGAATTGAAAGAAATGCTGAACAACCAAGTGTCAGGAAGTCAAGAGCTGGGGTAGCCTGGAGGAAATCTCAGAGATTGGAAACACACAGGATGCATCCTTATTCTCTGGTTTTCTCCTCTCTGTAACAGTTTTATTCTTTTCTGCTGAAACCACTTTTTTCCCATATGGCAGGGGCCCCCTATTTCAGTCAAAACAATTTCTGAGAAGTACTAGATAAAATAACTGACAGTGAGTCCATCATTGTCACCTGGGTTGTGTAAGATCTTGGCAGTTATTCAGGTCAAATGATTAGAGTGTGGTGGGATTTGTTTCCCTCAAAAGAAGATTGTGTTTTTTAGAAGAGTGGGGACAGCTGTAGAGAAATCAGTTGCACAGTATTTCTCTCATAAATGCTTAATTCCATTGCCTGGATTTATATTATCTGTTCTTACCTTTCTCTTTCCCTTTGACTTTATAGCCAAACTTAAGGTTAGTTTATCTTCATAGTTTTCTTGTTCATTTCTCAGCTATGTAGTCTATTTATCATTATGATGTTTCTCTGAAGCTGCTATTACAAACATGTTCAAGAGACATTTTTGGTTCATTTTTGATTTCTAAGAAACATTTTACATTAGCTCTTCATTCCTTTTTGGAACTTTTAGTTTTGCTTCCCTGACACTACTCTCTGCTATTTTTTCCTCTAATTTTTTTTTTCATTTTTCTTTGAGTTTCTTTTATTCTTCTAACCCTTTAGATGTTTGTGTTCCCAGGCTTTCTCTTCTTATGCTTGTTCTCTGGGTGACTTCAAATACCACCAAAGACTAATGACTGAAATCTGTATACACAGTTCAGTCTCTTCTGAGCTTTTGACCTGTCTTATCCGTGTGCTTAGTAAACGCTGTAACTTGATTTTTTTTTCATAGACATGATGTGGTTGTCTGATAGATATCATATGAACTTGATTCTGACTCTATTTCCCATTTCATTGAATGGAACCATCCTCTGACAGCCAGGCTAGAAATCTGAAAATTGTCCAACTTCTTACATTTTCCTTCTTTCTACTGCCACATTTATTTGTGCATAAGTCATAAAGATTGTATCTTGCTTATTTTTCTCATGTTTATTCTCCTCTTTTCCATTTTTTACTTCTTGCTGTGTTAATGTCCTAACAAGTCTTCCTCTCTTTAGCTTTTACCTAAACATCTTTTCTACTTCGTCCAGCAGTATTTAAGGCTCCTTTTTAGCATCCTTCATTAGCCTCTTAAATACTTTGCCACATAAAGCCATTCACAACTCATTATCTATACACGGACACTTCAGAAAGTTCGTGGAAAAATAGAATTAAAAGGTAATACAAATCTTTCCATGAACATTTTGAAGTACCCTCATATATTATGATCTGGCCCCTTTCTTCTTTTCCAGTCTCATCCTAAATCCTAGGTTAAATACTCTGGTTTAGATAACAGAGAAAGTTTGAAAACCACAGGACTAGAGGAATGCTATGGGATCTTAGATCTTAAAAAGATAATTAAGCTGTTCGATAATCTCTGGTTAAGAACCCCACTTTTAAATTTAGCATGTCACTGTTCTAGGGTTCAGTTCTAGTCATTCTCTACCACTCATTGGATATTTTAAACACACACACACCCCCACACCCACCCACCCACCGTCACCCTCATCAACTCCTAAAAACTTTTTAAAGCACTAGGGCTTTTTAGATTTTGAGATAATTGGCCCTTAATCAACGTTAGCAATTCTACAGTTGGCCCTCCATATCCACTGGTTTCGCATCTGTGCATTCACTCAACAGCAGATCAAAAATATTGAGGGGAAAAAAAAATTCCACAAAGTTCCAAAAAGTAAACCTTGAATTTGCCGTGCACTCAGTACTGTGTTGAATCCCTGTGCATGAAGTGATGTAACAGCATTGTATTAAGTATTATAAGTAGTCTAGAGATAATTTAAAGTATATGGGAGATAATCCCAACATCCAGGGTTCAATCCCTATACCGGCCAGCTGCCAAAAAATCTATATATATGGGAGGATGTGTGTAGGTTATATGCAAATACTATGCCATTTTATATAAGGGACTTGAGCATTCATGGATTTTGGTATCTGCAGGTGGATCCTATAACCAGTCCCCCACAGATACCAAGGGATGACTGTATATACTTTCTTATTTAAATTTTGATTTGTGATCGGCATTGTTCTCTTACAACTGGAACTAGTCTATAGAGACGAAAGATGTTGAGACAAAGGAAGAAGAGTATATTTTGTAGGATTATTGGTTTTTCTAAAAGTCATTTGATAATGATTTTGAGTCTGGCAGGTGTTAATAGTAAGTGAAATTTAATATTTTTAATTTTCTCTTATAGGTATCTTCAGGAAGTAGGCTATACAGATACCATATTAGATGTACGGTCCCAGCGGGTAAGGTCATTACTTGGACTATCTAATTCAGAACCAAATGGATCAGTAGAAACAAAGAATTTAGAACAGATCTTGAATGGAGGTGAATCTCCTAAGCAAAAAGGCCAAGAAATCAAAAGGTATGATTTATACTTGTAGGTTAACATTGTTTATATAATGCATATTATGAATCTGTTTAGCTCCTTGTTACTACTGTTAACAATTTTTAAAGCAGGTAGAGTTCAGATTTAACACCCCCACCCCATCATGGGCAAATAAATTTTCTATTTAAATGCTATTTAAACTTATCTATGTTGAGTTTGAGAGAGACTAGAGAATAGTTATAGTTCTGAAACAGGTGCAGAATTGAAATTCAGATTTGAGGCTAATTGCATGTAGTTCAGAGCTGTTTTAACATCCTGATTTTTAAATTTTTGCTGGAGTATTTTCAATAAATTATATGCTAATCTATCACTAGAATGTGCAATGGTTATTTAGACACTCTGTCAAAGAAATAAGGCTTTGTATTGTGTTTGGACTCAGAAAGCTACTAGATACACTTTTTAAAAAATAAATCTTTACTTGGATATAATTCACACACCATAAAATTCACCCATTTGAAGAATATGTTTTAATGGTTTTTAGAATATTCACAGAGTTGTTCAGCCATCACCACAATCTAAGTTTAGAACATTTTCATCACCCTAAAAAGAAGCCCCATACCCATTAGCTACCACTCTTCATTCTCCCCTACCCTGAACCCTAGGCAACTCGTAATCTATTTTCTGCCTGTATAGATTTTTGTATTCTGGATGTTTTATATAAGTGGTCTTTTGTGAGTGGCTTCTTTCACTTAGCATAATATTTTAAGGTTCATCCACATAGTAGCATGTGTCAGTACTTTATTCCTTTTTATTGCCAAATAATATTTTTTTCTATGGATATACCACATATTGTTGTATTTCTTATCCAGTTGATGGGCATGTGGGTTGGTTCCATGTTTTAGAATAATGAATATGTTTGAGGAACTGCCAAAGTCTTTCCTAAAATGGCTGTACTATTACATTCCTAGCAGCAATGTTATAAGGGTTCCATTTTCTCCACAGTCTCATCAACACTTGTTATTGTGTGTCTACCAGGTATACTTTTGATTAATACAAACTTGATAAATGCAAGAGGTCAAGCAGGTAGAACTTTTTTCATTTTTTAGCACAACATGTTACCTTGAGTAACATAAGTAAGGACAAGAAAATAGAGAATGGAAAAAAACAAATGAGTTCATTTAGACCTTAAGAAGTTAATATGTACAGTTTATATACTAACATTATTTCATACCTTAGATATATTTTATGGCATTATGCAATTATCCTAACATGTTTGAAGTTAGCCTTTGATTTGGGGTCTTTGTTTCTGAGAAATAAGCTCTTTAGAGTAATGCAGTTTGATGTACCACACCTGAAACTGAATTAAAGGTCCATGACAGACTGTAATTTCTCATTGTAAAGCATCTTGCCTTTGCAAAATGAAGACTGTAATAATTTTTTTTTTTTTTTGTCATCTGTGTGGTAAAAAACACATAGCACGAGATCTACCCTCTTAACAAATTGAGTGTACAGCACAGTATTGTTAGCTGTAAGCACAATGTTCTATAGCAGATCTCTAGAACTTTTTCATCATGTATGACTGAAAGTCTATACCCATCGAACCCATGAGTTGCTTCCCATTCCCCCCCTCCAACCCCTGACCACCAGCATTCTACTTTTTGTTTGAGTTTGATTACTTTAGATACCTCATATAAATGAAATTATGCAGTATTTACCTTTCTGTAAATACTGGCTTATTTTACTTAGCATAGTGTCTTCAAGGTTCACCCAAGTTCTTGCATATGACAGGATTCCTTCTTTTTCATGACTGAATAATATTCTGTTGCATGTATATACCACATTTTCTTTATTCACTCATCCATCAATGGACACTTAGGTAATAGTTGTTTTAATCAAAACTAATTTCCTTCTTAAAGAATATACTTACATTTTCTGATTCTAATTAATGTAAGTGTGTTATGCTTAAGTCATTATTAGGGTCGTTTGAAAACCCCTAGAAATAAGGAAATGATCTAACAGGTGGATAGAGATTTCGGCAAAACGATTGTTTATTACATTCTTATTTATGACAGGAAAAATTCAATTCAAAGCAGTCTTAATGTACGTCCACAGTAGAAGAATGGTAAATTTTAGATTCCTGTTGTTAGAGATGGTTTGCCTAATGGTTAAAAATATGAATTCTGAAGACAGACTAGATTTAAATCCTGACTACACCTCTTACGAGCTGTGACTTTGGGCAAGGTACCTTACTTTCTTGTGCCTCAGTTTCTTCATTTGTAAAATGGGGATCATAGGGTTGATGCGAGGAAGAAACAAATTAAAGCACTTAGAACAATGCCTGGCACATAGTAAGTGCTGTATAAGTGTTAGCTATTATGAAATTTCATATATCTAGTTGAGATGTGACCCCCACCAAGAGTAGTATTTACTAGATTCTATGAGTGAATGTCACTGTTATATTTCTTGATTTATGGTAGAGGGAATTGTGAGTATATAATGCATCATACACAAAACACCTACTTTATGAGGATTATTGGGAGAGAGAATTCTTTTAGATCTTATAGCTGGGAAAAGCTGTGCCACTTCTTAGTAATTTGTCTGATTTCCTCTGAAGCTCTTGTTGTTCCCTTTCTCTTTTTACTCTGACTGTTTAGAATCTCGGAGACAAATCTGTGGCTCTTTTCTAGAAAAATGCACTGATTCTTTCGGTCTTTTACTTAGCAACCTTACCCTTGGCTTCATTTTATTTTCCCTTCTTCTGGATATATTACTTACTTTTTATTGTTTGCCTTTTTAGAATGAGAGAGGGTAGTAAGTAAAGAGCTGGCAAAGAAAAAAATTATATCATAGATGGAGATGTCCATTTAAACATGATAGATGAAAGGCACATTTTACTTGTGTGCCTTCCAGAAATTCTGCTAAAATGGCTGTGAAGAGCTTAAAATGCATTAACACATCATGACAAAAAATGAATATATAAAAATAATGAGAGAATATACTGTTCCTGAAATAGGGAGAATTTAAGAATTTTGGGAGCCAAAAGGAAAATGGACAAATGGCAACTGATTTAGTGGCCCTGAGAAAGCTTAAATTTAAGTACACTGGGGAACAATAGGATGAAGAAAAGGGGCAAGCCAATTCAAGTCTCAGAATTCCAGGAAAGCCACAAAGGCTAAGGAATTAGAGTTACTGGGTGGAGTTATAGGTTGAGATGTGGCCGTGAATAGAGAATTGGTTTAAAGTTATTTAAGAAGCAGAATCTCAAATCCTTTCATCCTATGCAGCTAGTTGAACACCCTTCTCCTACCCCAAAGAGTAGTGGTATAGTGTCTGGTAAAGTTGAACCAATGATTTCTGATTTCTTAAGAAATAAAACAACTGAAGGATGAGTTATTTTGAAAACAGGAGGGTTATGTGAAAGTCTCCAGCTGAGCAGTGACATCCTATTTTCTTCGGCTATTTGTCTTCTGGTATGATGGCGCTGGGTCTTATGTCCCTGTCAGGCAGGTGATTGAAATTGATCCCTTTAATAGAAAAGACCTAATGATACTGACAATTGAAATATGCCAATGGAATTTCCCGGGCCTCTGTCCTATATCGCAAAAATGAGGCCAGCTGCTTGATAAAACTCACTCATTTTCTTATTCCTTTTGGACTGCTGTAACAAGATATTATATAGTCTGGGTAGCTTATAAATAACAAATTTATTTCTCACAGTTCTGGAAGCTGGGATGTCTAAGATCAGGGTGCCAAGCATGGTTTGGTTCTGGTGATGACCCTTTTTGGGGTTGTAGACTGTGCTTCTTGCTGTGTCTTCCATGGTAGAAGGGGCAAGCAAGCTCCCTTGGGCCTCTTTTATAAGGGCACTAATCCTATTCATGAGGGCAGAGCTACCTGTTAATGCCCTCACATTGGGGATTAGTTTCAACATATGATTTGGGGGTGGGGAGGCACAGACATTCAGACCATGGCCCATGTACATTGTATATCCAGTTAGCTTTTTGGTGCCTCACTGAAATGTGAACACTTAAGGAAAGACTTTAGAGTGAAAATTAAAGTCCAAAGGAACTAAACAAACAAAAAGGAACTCACAGAAGACAGGGAGCAGAAGACTTTCAAAACTTTATTCTCCTGATAGGACTGAGAGAAGATAATACATCTACAAAATAAATTGGATGTTATTTTAAAGGGCTCAATCAGATATCAAAACAGAGCTGATAGAAATAAAAAATATGATAGAAATAATTTCCATGGAAAACTTGAAAGATAAGGTGAAGGACTCTACCAGAAAAGGTAAAAGAGAAAATAGGTCTGAAAAGATAGGAAAATTTAAAAATCAGTCTTTGAGGGTCAGTGTCTGACTAGGAATTTCAGAAAGAGAAAACAGATAAAATGGTGTGGAAAAGATTATTAAAGTAGAAATACAAGAAAATTTTCCAGAATTTATTTCCAGGGATGTTTGTTTCCAGATTGAAAGAATTTTCCCCAAGTACTCTAATAAAATTAATGAGAAAATATTCATACAGAGGCTAAAAATTAAGGGGAAATTCTAAAAATTTTCCAGATAGAAAAATAAGACAATGTTGAAGACTGAGGTTCAGACAGGCACCAAATTAGCATTCAAAGCTAGAAAACAGTACAGCAGTGCCTTCAAGATTCTGAGGGAAAGTGATTTCTATTTAGATTTGTATACTGAGCCAAGTTACTGTATTGCTAGTGAAAATAGGATAAAGACACATTCAGACCTGAAAGTCTCAAATTTATTCCTCATTGTCCTTTTCTTAGGAAGCTGTAGGAGGATATGGCTCAGCAATCTGAGAGAGTAAATCGAGGAGGAAAGTGTAGGATCCAGAAAAAAGGAATATGGAAGAGAGACAAAAGAAGTTTCAGTTGTGTAGTGGGCCTGGAGAGTAGCCAGAGTAGAATGGAAAGAGGAGGACAGAAAAATGGAAGGAATGTCTCTTAGAATATGTGAAATTAATACATTGCCTGATGTGTTTGAGGATTTTGTTTGGTTTTTTTTGGCCCATGTGATACGGGGATACAAACCCTTGACCGTGGTGTTATAACACCATGCTCTAACCAGTTGCCCTATCAGCCAGCTTGTTTGAGAATTTTGAAAGGAGATACACGATTCTGCTGGAAATTTTGGGGGGAAGAGTAAGTGATAACATCCTTGGAAAACAGAGCAGTTGAAAAAACCCACTAGGCATTTATTTCATGGAAACCAAATGTAAAAGGAAGGAAGAAAGAATCATTGTGATATGACTTAAATGGAAATAATATTTGCATTGTTATAATGTAACCACAGACTATTAATATAGCCTAATGTAAATTGATGTAACTATATTACTGATGGGGGAGGAAGTGTGGGTATGGGTTGAGACTATAAGGGAACTTGCTCTTCATCAAGAAATAGCAGGCTAAGCATGTTACTTAGAAATACTAGGGTAAATAAAGGAAATCTAAAAAAAAAGTTTGAAAATAGTTCCTATTGTGTAGGACTAAAAGGTAGGGAAGAGTAGGGCGTGGGACTCTGTTTCTCATTATACACCTGTGAAATTATTTACAAGTATTTGCCTTTTTCCCCACAAGTATTTCATAGCAGAACTTTAACAAGAAATCTATTGACCATGCTGATGACCCCAAATTACTCTTAGCTAACCTAAAAGTTGCCTGATGGTTCTTTTCTTTTCTTTACTGGCTGACTCCTTATTTCATCCTTCAGCTTAGCAGCTCTTCTAGTCTCTTTGTACTCTTCATAAGAAGCTAACTCCATTCCAGACCTAATTCCTTAATTTTAGTCATTCTCATAGGTTTGTAATAGTACTTTATTTTTGTCTTGTTTTGTTTTTTGGAGACAATTCTCCAAAAATCTCTCATGTCTTGAGATTTTACCTCAACTATCTATTTTAAGGATATTCATATGAGCGTACTTCAAAAAGTTCATGGAAAAATAGAATTGAAAGATAATATGAATCTTTCCATGAACTTTTTGAAGTACCCTTGTCTAATAAACAGCTTTGTAAGATATAGACAGTCTTCTAGTCAGTCATGCTTACTATCCAGTATAAAAGATTCACGGTCCCTAAGCTCAGAGTTTCTCAGCTGTGACTCAAACAAACTGCATGTGCAGCATCTACCTCATCCCCTCTTTGCCACCTTGTGGGACTTGAGGAGCAAGGGAACTGAGCAAACATCCTCCTGCTACTTCCTGTGCCCCTGAGGAATAGAATTCTTGTCTGACCTAATCTTATGACTTCTTCCAGGATCCATGAAACAATAGCAAGCTAGGTTGTTAGCATGCAAGTAGGGTAAAATCCCAGACCTTGTATAGTCTAAGTTCTTTTAATTTTCATTTTCCTGAAGACTGATGATGCTGAGAATCTGTTCATGTGCTTACTTGTCATCCACACATTATTTTGATGCAATGTCTATTTGAAAATTTCCCAATAATTTCCCCCAAAATAATTTTTTGTTTTATTTGTTAGTATTGAGATTTAAGTCTTTCATCAAATATGACCTGCAAATATTTTCTCCCAATCTGTAGGCATCTCTTTATGTTCTGTTAACAGTGTCTTTCAAAGAGCAAGTTTATTATTTGGAGATGTGTGATTTATCAATTCTTTCTTTTATGTGTCATGCTCTATTTAACTGTAAAAGCCATGAACATGTATTATTGTGACTAAGTACAATTTTTAAAATCTAAAAACATGAACTCTCACTTTAGAGACAGAAATTTATTTTCAGTGGGCACCGGTAGTTTATTTTTCAAAGTTCAAAACAAAAATCTTATACTTAAAAAAAAAAGTATAATTTTTTATTTTTCTGTCATCAATATGCTAATTTTGTCAAACATATTCTTTGCCTTTCATTTAATCCCCAAATACTAAGATGTATTTTAAATGTCAAGCTGAAAAGTATGTTTTGATATTATAGTAGGCTTGTGTTTGTTCTTACTAATTTGCATTTGGAAAAACCATCTCTTTCTGCATTCAGTCTTTATACAGTTCCTTTAAACAGTGTGCTGAATTGGGAATATAGTAGACCTTTTCAAACTATATTAAAATGCTGTTAAAAAATCATCCGAGTTGTTTTATATCCTTAATTTGGACTAATGGAGGAAATCAATTGAGGTGGGGAGAACCTTGAATTTTAGATTATTTTTTCTTTTTCTTACCATGCACTCTTGGTGTTAGTGAGGACATTTGAGATCATCTAGATCAAACCTCACAGTTTACAGGTAAAGAAATTGAGGCCAGAAGGTTTAAGTGACTTGGTCAAATTCGTGCAGCTAGTTTGTAGGAGCAGAGACTTTTCATTGTGAAGTCTGGTTAGCTGAATTTTGTACTGTTCTGTTGTTGCCTTTATTGTTAGACATTTGAACAACTATGTGAAAACACTTTTATTGTACATAGAGGAAATCAAATTAGTTTAAAAATGATTTAGTAAGTGGATAAAATAGATTATCACTATTATCTATTAAATAAGTTGCTCTGAAAGACTTGAAAGTATTTCATTAATAGATTAAGGATCCTTTTTTCTAGATAAGAAATCTGTGAAATGGATTGGGATATTGTATATCTGATTTACTATTACTTTTAATTTGGGTTGCCTGATTGATTTTGGTATTTACTGTTTTAGTCCTCAAACATTTGGGCCAAGCTACAAGAGGTTGTAATTATAAGAAATATTAAGTTTAAGTTGCTTGATTATGATCGCTTCATTTTGAGAAATGAACACATTTGAGTGTCTGATACTATAGAATTTTATTTTGTTTCAGGAATTACCTAAAATATTTTGGAGAATTAACTTTAGAGAAACTTAACAAAGAACAATCACTTTTATTTTAATTGTAGAACGTAAATCTTTCAAACATTCCTTTCTTGAATAAAATCTTTAGGCGATTTTCTGCTGTTTTCTATTGCTTATAACAGAATGCCTGAAACTGGGTAATTTATAAAGAAAAGAATTGATTTCTTAAATTTTTGGAGGTTGGGAAGTCCAAGGTCTAGGGGTGCATTGATGAGGGCTGTCTTCTGGAGGGGACTCTGTAGAGTCTTGAAACAGCACAGGGCATCACATGGCAGGAGGGCAAGAGCATACTAATGTTTTTTCTTCCTCTCCTTATAAAGCCACCAGTCTACTCCCATGATAACCCATTAATCCATTCATGAGGGCAGGCATAGCCCTCATGATCCAGCTACCTCTTAAAGGTCCTGCCTTTAAAATACCACAGTTGGATTTCCCACTGACTTAACACTGTTACAGTGGGCATAAAGTTTCAACATGAGCTTTGGAAGGGACAGACATTCAAACCATAGCAGCAATACATTGTAAGCAGGTTGTCATTTGAATCTCTATAGCCATCTTCAAGTACTGTTTTTTTTTTTTTTTTTTTTTTTTTGTCTTTTTCGTGACCAGCACTCAGCCAGTGAGCGCACTGGTCATTCCTATATGGGATCCGAACCCGCGGCGGGAGAGTCGCCGCGCTCCCAGCGCAGCACTCTACCAAGTGCGCCACGGGCTCGGCCCATTCAAGTACTGTTTTAAAATAGGGACCAGAAAGAAATATTAGAATCAACGATTGGAATAGTTGGATTAATCTTTTCACCTTCCTACAGGCCCTCAGGTGATGTTCTTGAGACATTTAATTTCTTAGAAAATGCTGATGACAGTGATGAAGAAGAGGAAAATGACATGATTGAAGGCATCCCAGAAGGAAAAGACAAACATCGGATGAATAAACACAAAGTAGGAACTCGATTTCATATTCCTTTTTTTTGTTTGTTTTTTGGGTTTTTTTTTTTTTTTTTTTTTTGGTGGCTGGCCAGTATGGGGATCTAAACGTGTGACGTTGGTGTTATAAGGCTATGCTGTAACCAACAGAGCTAACCCCTCAGATTGTGTTTTTATAAGCTTTACAAGGTACTTCAAAAAGTTCATGGAAAGATTCATATTATCTTTCAATTTTGTTTTTTTGTGAACTTTCTGAAATACCTTAATGCACTCATGTATTTGAAATAGGAATTTTTGAGATGTATTGTTACATTGGGAGTGATTGATCATTTTTATTTTATCATGTCACTTTCAGCTGTCAGCTCTTATTGAATTACACACATGTAGTAGGAATTATTTGCTGTATTATTCACTAAGTAGTCAAGAAAGGGTCTGATTTTATAGGACTAGTACAGTGGTTTTGAAACTTTTTTTAAAAAGCTGACACCCTTTCTCCTCTTGCCACCACTATTGAGAATCACTGCTGAATCCGACTCTTCATTTACAGTACACAAGCGTTAAATTAACTGACGCTGCAAAGGGGATACTCCCACACTGGGTGAGGGAGTAATCTGTGGATTGTAAATATATGTCAACATTCTTGTTCTTTAGTAAGGATTAATAAAAATTTACTTTTGCTCATAATCTAAGAAACAGGTTTATTTACTTTAGTAGTGATGGAGATTAGCTATAGGAGCAAAAATAAAGTAGGTCATTCAGTTGTGATGATCAGAGTGGTATTCAGTATTCTAAGTGTGTAACAAAAAGGGTATAGGTTCAGTCCTGGTACTTTGAGCTTTTATAGTAATGTGGAAAAAATGACAATATTACTCAAAAGCTCCCAGTCTACAAAAGCAGTTTTCAACCATTCCACCATATTCATACATGTAAGTAACATAGTCTGTCTATTGGGTAAATAGAGATTTTGATCCTTTCCTTTTTTGTTGTTCTGAGAGATAAAGCACTATTATAATTATCACAGCTTTGAATTCATAGTAGTCACTATGCCATATCCCTATGAGTGAAAAGTATTAAAGGACTCCTTTTAAATTTAGGATGAAAATAATTCTTGGCTTATGTTTTATTTACAGATAGGTAACGAAGGTTTGGCTGCTGACCTAACTGATGATCCTGATACTGAGGAAGCACTGAAAGAATTTGATTTTTTAGTGACTGCTGAAGATGGTGAAGGAGCTGGAGAAGCACGGAGTTCAGGGGATGGCACAGAATGGGGTAAGGTGATAAAGAAATACGGGGGTGGGATGAAATCTAGCTCTTAAAAATGGATTATTATTAAATACTATATGTGGAATGTGTGTATCATGTATCTGAATGTATGGTGGCATTTAAATTGAGAGAAGGGGAAGTGGTGTTGAAGAATATCAGGATGTTTTGCATCAACTTAGATTTGGTGACTAAACTGTTTAATATATGGCTTTTGATGGATTTTGATTTTTGAAATTTGTCTTGATTTGAAGTTGAAACATTTAGTCAATTTGAAAATCCATTTCCTTCCCCCTTAGCAGATTTTTTTTTTTAATAAGCGTGTATTCGGTTTTAAATATTCTTGTTATTTAATTTGGTAATCTAGGTTTCAGATAGACTTAACTCTCAGTGTGCACATATGGTGTTACTTATTGTTAGGAAGGAATGAAGTTACTAATCTTGAATTATGGCTCTATATTGAGCAAGATTTAATGAAGATATTAAACTTTATTGCATATAATAATTAGTGTGGGAATGTTAGGGCTTTAACTCTGGAAATAATACATAATGCTAGTAATAATACAGCCATAACTAAAAAGGAGAAAATAATTCTATCTATGCAGGGTTAAAAACTCCATTAGAAAGTAAAATAAAAATGTGAAATATATTTTAAGGTAGTAGCTGATGTCTAGTATGTTTTTTCTATTAAAATTATCATTTAATATCAGCAAATTTATCTGGTAGGTAGAACTCAAAGTGTGTTTACAGAGCTTTGTTGCAGGTTACTTTATTTAGAATTTAATTTTGGGGGGTGGGGAGGAGCGGCTGGCTGGTACAGGGATTGAACCATGGATCTTGGTGTTATCAGCACAGAAAGTTACTTTAATACATCAAAGTCTTGCTTAATTACTAGCAAGAGGAATTATCACCAGATTTTTAAAAAACTATGTTGGTGTGATAGGAAACCCACTGTACTTAAAAAATGTCTTATTTACGTCTTAAAACAGAATATTCCTCATAGGAGAGACAAGACCTAATAGATAATATACTTATTGACTATCTTGATATAAAAACGAATTAAGTATTTAAAAGATTTGAATTTTGCTATTTTTTCATTGTTTATATTTCTCAATCATTGTTTTGAGACCTTCACTTCACTCTTCTCCTAAGTGGAAATAGAAGAGGCACATTAATTAAAAACATAAAAAAAGATGCCACAGTTACTTTCTAGACTTTACATTGTACTTATTATTTTATTAAAAAACATTTTTTTTAAACCATTGAATTGCATACTTTATTTATTTATTTGGGAGGTGGGGGTAGCTGGCCAGTTAGGGGATCTGAAGCCTTGACCTTGGTGTTATAACAGCACGCTCTATGAGATAAACAGCCAGCCCCTCATACTATTTTTAAATAGCTTTATTTTAGAAGTTTAACCTGCTTAAGAATTAGCCTTGCTCAGTAGAAACAGTAAAAGTATCTAAGTTTTCTTTTAGCTTCTCTGTGCAGCCCATTCAATGCTGAAAATACCTTATCTTTTTCTAATAATTTTGAAAGTATAGTTTATTTTTTTCTGATAATTTTATAATTAAATATATAAATTATATAGATATATAACTATTTTATAATACAAGTAAGTTTTAGAAGATTTTGGACCCACAAATACATGTGAAGGAGAAAATAAAAAATTACCTGTAATGCTACTATGTAGGAATTATGGTTAACATTTATATAAGTATATGTATATTTATATATATATTTACTTATTTAATTAACAAAAGATTTTGTTATTTGCTTATTTGTAACACATACTTTTCACTTAATATATGGTCCTTCTGCACCATCATTTTTAATCTGCATAATGTTCTGTCAATATGTGCTATGATTTTATTTAAACAGGGCCTTACTGATGCTCATTTAGATTATTTTCATTAAAAAAATTATGATCAAAGTAATTTACCGAACATCTGTTTAGCTAACTCTTGGCACACATCCCTGTTTCCTTAGCCTAAATTTGCTAGAAATTGAACTCTTAGTCAAGAGGATAAACAGAAATTTCAGGAATTTAATTTGTATGAAATGGCATTATTTGTTTAATAAAAGTACATTATTTATGACTGGTCCTTCTGTCTGAAGACTATGGACTGTAGAGCAGTTTCAAGAGAGGACTTAATTAGTGAGTGACTTTATTTACTTCTGACTCTCAATTTTTGAGAGTGACCTATATCTTGTATAAATGAAAGTAACCAATAAAGTCTCTTCCTTCCAGATGAGACTGAAACATTATCTTTAAAGCATTTTAAGTTCTTGATGAAGGGAAAGAACTCTTTTAAGTCCAAAATGGTTTAAGTAGTTTCTTTCCATAAGAAATGAAAACTGCCAAAGGATCTATGCAGTGTTCCTAAAGTTCATCATTTCTACTCAAGAGGTATCATATTCATTTTTTCTAAAACAAAGGGGATTGATATACAAACACTCCTTTATATTAATTTCCTAAAAACTTGAATATATTTATAAATGGGAAGATGGTAGTTTTCAGATTTAAAGTATTGGGTAAAGATCACAGATTCTTAAAAAAGAAAGTCTCCTCTTAATGAAACATACCTGAGTACTTACCCATAATAGATAATCCCTCCCCCCTTTTTTTGGTATACTAGCAGTGTGCTCAGTTGTCTCTGATTTTGAATCCTTTTATCTTATGAAACCACTGCTTTTTTGAAAACTTTTAAATCCTTTTTTCCTGTTATCTGCATTAAGTAGTCTATGTTTAATGTTAGTAATATTTAGTAGTTCTTACAGTCAGAAATATTAATTGGCATTTCTAATTTTGCTGCTTCTGTCATGGAGACTGTATTTTCTCCTATCCTTTGAAACTGATCTTTAGAAATTTATAAGACCTGAATGTTTATATTTAAATACAGTGGATACAGTGTTGAATATTTGCATAAAGTTAGTTGCAAATTTATGCTGTATAGTTAGTAGATTTGTATAATTCCTCTGCTTTGGTAATCAGAATTACTGAAGTAGAATTTCATGTTTTTGTGGTTTTGAGTTGCCAGGAGTCAACTTTTTTGTGTTATTTGTATTTCAGTAATTAATTCAACCTCATTTCTTGGTATTTCCTGCCTCCTCAGATATTTTTAAAACAGGATTAATCTGTAGAAGATTATGCTGCTTCTTCCCTTTTGCTCTTAATCTGTTTCTTATAAGCAATATCAAATCAGCTGTTACTTACCAGGCAAGTTTCAGGATGTTGTTTGTGCACTTATGCATTCACCAATCTATTCTTTGCACTGCTTGAGTTTACCTTTGCTTTCTGGATTTGAAGTTATCTTGCAAATAATATTTGTTTTTTTTCCTTAAGCTTTTTTTTTTTTCATTTCCTTTGCTTTTTTAGCTTGCTCTCTTTTGCTCCTTAGAGCCATTCATATCTTTAGTCTCTCTATAAAAATCTTTTAAAACTGTTCATCTTATTAAATTTTTCTGTCCTAATTTTCTGTACAGAGTTTTTAACACTTTTGGGTTTTTTTTTTTTTTTTTTTTGCTTCTATGAGGTTTAAAAAGTATTTCCTCAAAATGTGTCAGTTTTTCTTGGTTTAAGTATTTAAAACAAGAATTGTTGGATTCATTGAGTGCAGATGACTAATTCTTTAGATCACATTTTTCTTGGTATATTCAATAAGTTGATAGGGATTCCTGATATAGCATAGTTTTCAGGAAACTTCATGATTAGAGTACAAGACAAGTGAATTTTCTCTTTAAATCAGTATTACAACTGTATTACAAATGGTATTATAGTTTGCAGATTTGACAGATGATCTTTCATGTAAATTTCATTCTTGAGTAACCTAGTTTCAAGTAATTGAAGTTTAATTAATTTAAAGCTTTGGATTTAGCTTTTTACATACTGATCACCTATGATCATAGGTAGATCCATCAGAGAAAAAATGACAATTGTAGTAGGAAAGACTCAAGGTACAGTAAATGTTTTAATTTCTGTGTGCCATTCAAATATGATAATTTCTAATGTTTATTACATATAGCAGTTAAAAAGAGGGGAAAAAATGTCCACTTTATAGATTAAGTCAGTGAAGCCGAGGGAACTTACAAGACTTGTGAACCAGAATATACTGAGTTATCAAAAATTTAACAAGTTCATTTTCTCTAAAATTTTACTCTTCATTCTTATTGATTAATTTAACCTATGTATTTTGGTATGGTTTTTATTTAATTACATACTTACATAAACTCCTCATTGTTATTCTGTAAGTATTAAACTTCTAATAGCATGGCTGTTTTCAAACTAAATGAAGGGAAAACCCTCGATACTTAAAATAATTATAAAAGACATAATTATTTTTATATTGCCTCTTTAATGCTCTTTTCCCTGTAGTTTACTATGAGGAACATTTTGTTCAGGAACAATTATTTACTTTAAACAAATATTGACTTAGTACTCAGCTAGAAGAGCTGAAGTGTCATCTTTAGCAGATGTACAGGAATGTATGTTTTCACTGCATGCTAATCACTGCTTTTATCTTACCCTAAAAAATTCAGTTCTAAGAAAATTCTTCAGTGGAATTTGAGTTTTGTTTTATTGTGTGTGTGTGTGCACGTGTGTGTGTTTGGCTAATCTTAGTTGCAGACGAATGAAAGAAGGTAATGAGATGTGGAGCTATTTGGGTGGGGTGGGCTCAGAGGTGGGATTTTCTGAGTAATTTGTATGGATTATTTGAGACATTGTATTTTGGAACTATATGTATGTATTATATTGAACTAGAGTGCCTCTCCATTAGTACAGTTATCCTGTGCATGCAGAATCAGTGTGACAGAAGGTGCATGAATATTTTCATCAATGAAATGACACTGACCTTTCCAGCTTGCACTTTTATGGGTAGTTTGCATGTAATTCATTGATTTTCTTTTATGATGCTGGCTCAATAATTTTTTAATTAACATTTTTATAAAGTTGCAGTGATCATTTTTTTATAATATTAGATTTCTAGTATCAGACCATTGAAACAATAATAACCTTCCAATTTGTGATTCAGAAAAATGAAGCACCATTTAACTGTCATTAGTACTAAATGTTAAGAAACTTATGACATGGGCATTTAGAGTTTGAGTTATGAATACTAAAACTGAGACTGCACCTTTAAAGTATTTTGAGTATATGCTATTAGTACTTTTTTATTATGATTATGTAAAGCTAAAACACTTTACTGCCAATAGCTTGCGTTGCCAACTGCTGATTTTTTTTCTTTTAATAATGTGCTGCATGTAGATAAAGATGACCTCTCCCCAACTGCTGAGGTTTGGGATGTAGACCAGGGACTAATAAGTAAACTGAAGGAACAGTACAAGAAGGAACGAAAGGGGAAGAAAGGGGTAAAGAGTAAGTGCAGATTCTGACTATTATAATTTTTGTATACCAATATTGAGAAAAAAATTTTTTAAATTGTTTTTGTGTAATTTTATTTTTAGTTTTATAAAAGGGGCAACTAACTTTAAACTTTGTCTGTTGTATAATTAAATTTTATTTTAATATAATTTAGGATGTGTTACTAATCAAGTAGAAAATCATCTTAAATGTGTGGGTAAGGGTGAAGGAAAGATATTGAGGTTTTTTTGAAGCCTTAAAAAGTTAACTAAAATGTAAGGAATATTGATTGGCCTTGGAATTAAAAATAATAGAAATGTTTTGAAAAGGAAGAAGAGTATAAATTTTTCTATTTTTGGTTCATAGGGTATTATAGCTGTAACCAATTCATATCCAGCTTACATTTCTTATTTTGGGAATCCTTAAATACAGTGAGTAGGAAAGCCCTTCCAGTAGTTTTTGCTCTGTGGTCTTAATTCAGCTACAAACAATAACAGCTGCAAAAACAAATAAACAAAAAAACCTCTTGGCTACTCTTAGGAGGGAAGGCCAGAGGGGAGGGTAGTGGTGACAGGAGGTTTTGGTGCCTGGATGTACTTTTCACTATGTTTTATCTTGACCAATATACTGCAAAAGTATAAATGCAGTTATAGCACCTCTCTTAAAGAAATAATTCATTTCTATTTTGTGAATCAAACTTAAAAACAGCCACATGAAAAACATCTTTAGACCTATAAGTATTAATTGGAGAGACCTCAACTTATTTGGGGGAAACTATTTTGAACTTGCCATTGACTCCTGCTAGACTTTTAAAACTATATCAAGGAGAGAATAGTGCATGACACAGGCAAAAACCATGTAGGCATTCTTTCATATTCCTTTCTCTGATGATAAATACTTTAGTTTATAAAATGGCAGGTGTAATGGAAAAAGGTATGAATTTCCTTCAGTAAAGCTTTTTTTTTGAGTAGAGAGTCTAAGTGGAATTTTGAAGATTTTGCCTGTTACACAATTTCCTTTTATAACTTTATGCTAGCTTATATTATTGCATGTGAGTAAAAAGACAAACTATTCTTTAAGAAGTTTCAGACTGTACAGTCAACTGCTTATTGTATTCAAAAAATGTTTAGTACTGGGCGCAGGGGCTGTGTTTACTTCTCACATCATTTACGTGTAATGCATGCATGTTGAGTATAAAAATACTTTTGTATGATTGACTATTTTAGTAGAGACAAAATGACTTTAGAATTTTAGGGTTTAGGGTTTTTGTTTTTGTGTTTTTTTTCCCCAAAGAAATGAAATAGTTTATTTTAATATTGCATTATTTATTTTATATATGTTATCATAAACTGACTTCATCTGCTGAAGATTTCTTTAGAAAATGTTAGATAATGTTGCTTCTAATTTAAAATAGAAGTATCTCTTTTTCTTGATAGACTATGACTAAACCTATATATTTTTGATGTTTAGAAATGTCTTTGTTAGTTGTAGGTTTCAAATTTTTCTAAAACTTTTTTTAAATTAAAAAAGTACCTGTTTGATTAAATATTACAAACAGATGAACTGAAACTACATTTTTAAATTCTCATAAAAGATTTAAATTCATTTTAATTTTTTTTTTTTTTTCCCCGTGACCGACGCTCAGCCAGGGAGTGCACCGGTCATTCCTATATAGGATCCGAACCCGCGGCGGGAGCGTCGCCACGCTGCTAGCGCAGCACGCTACCGAGTGCGCCACGGGCTCAGCCCTTCATTTTAATTTTAATAGGACCATAGTGTACAAAGTTTTATAATTTGCCTACTTAGCTAACAGTTTGTAGAAAACATCATTTTATGTCACGTATTCCTTTATATATGTTTTTGATTTGTTTTTTTTTTAACCAAGCTACCCTATCATCAAACAATATTCAAGAACCCAATATGTGAAATGGGTGAAAGGATGCTGCAGTGTTTAATCAGGATCTCAGGACTCTGGAGATGTAACTTAGGGCTTTCATATCTTAACAATATCTTACTATCTCTACAGTCATAAAAATAATATACTTGGCTGGCTGGTTAGCTCAGTTGGTTAGAGCATGGTGCTAATGACACCAAGGTCCAGGATTCAATCCCTGTATTGGCCAGCTTCCTAAACAATAACAACAAACACATGCTTGTTATTCAGACAATATAAGAAGTATATAAAAATATAAAGAAAAAATACAAAGTAAAAATCGCCTGCAGTCCTATCATTCAGAGATTAACTACACTTAATATTAGGCATCTATCCATCCAGCTTTTCCTAAAAGTCTTTATACATAAACTTCCTTTTTTATTTTTCAACAAGAATATTATTATATTGTGTAGTAACTCATTGTTTCTTAATGTTTTAAAATATAATTTATAGTGAATGAATGTAATATTCATTTTGTGGGTTTAACCTACCCTCCATTAGTTAAACTTTTAGATTGTTTCTAATTTTTAAATGTTTTGGTAAACTGTTTTTAAGGTTACCTATGTGAGTAGATGTAGGGATGAGGTTTCTAGCAAAGTTTCTTAGAAAAGAATAATTAAGAAATAATAAATTATTTCTTTTTTAAATTTATTTTTTATTTATGGTGTACAGAGTTGACTATCAGTATTTGTGTATAGTATGTGATGATCAAATCAATGTTGTTAGCATGTTCATCATTACAAATCATAATTACTCTTTGTGTCCCTTACCCAATTATTCTCTTAACCCTCCTCCCCCTTTCCCACCTCTAGTAACTATAAGTCTGTCTGTCCTTCTGAAATTTGTATCTTTTTTATACTTCCTCTATGAAGTTTTGTAAATTAAAAACTTTTTGCACTTTAATACAGAGTTCAGTATGAAAATATTGTCTCTGAATCCCTGGCATGCAGATAAAATTTAAGGAAATAAAAACTTTTTTGTTTGTTTAAAGATTATAAACTTGTAATTGTTTTAATTCAAGTAGATAATCATATTAATGCTAAGGTACAATTGTATGTGAAAAGATAATTCATGAATTTTCTTAGCATTTTTATTATCCAGGTTTTTTTGGTTTTTATTCTGATATTCATATTCTTTTGGATGTAGCTTTTGCAACTTAGAATAACTTATAAACTATATCCTTTTGATTTTTTTTTTTTAATTCCAAAATGTGAATAAATCACACCTACTGGATCATAGCACTAGGTTTCTACAGATTTTCCCCCCAGCTTTTTAGAGGGAATGAAATTATTTGCTAACTTTGCCATATGGAATCAGCAGGTGTAATCCAATTTAAATGTCTTTTTTTAAAAAAAATCTTTTTCGAAGGGAAAGAGAAGTGGAGAGAATATCAGCTTTTTAACTTTGTAAAGAAAGACTCAGCCAAGATTTAACTCTTAAGTGGAAAGGCTTCTACAATTAAGTGTTAAGCTGAAGTTTCTCTGTCTTCTAACTTGTTTATTCCACCCTACCCTTCTTTTTTCCTCCCACCCGAGTCAAGAAAAAATGGCTTAACAGTGACAACCTTGCATTGGAGTGTACACACTTCAGTATTTCTTTCTTGCAATGTGAGATATACTTAAGAGATGTACTTTATCTATTAATACTTCTAAAAGACAAGACCATGAAACTAAAGAGATTTGATGTAGTTATTTTGGTCTCAGGCTTCAAAGGGTTAAGCTTCCTTTTTCTGTTTGACTTTTTGACATAATTTCTGACTAAGAAGAAGTTGCAAGAGTAGTACAGAGAATTCCATATACTTTCACCCAGGTTCCCAAATGTTACCCCCTTATCACACGTTTTATTCTTTACTTTCTGTAAATATATGCTTTTTTTAACAATTCAGAAAACTAAGTTGTACACATGTTGCCCCTTAAATACTTTAGTCTATGTTGTTACCTAACCACAAAGACATTCTGTTGCATGACTACAGTACAGTGATGAAAATCAGGAAGTAAACATTGATACAATACTGTTATCTAACCCCAGATCTAGTTTTCTTCCACTTTTTAATAATTCCCAAGCTTTCTGTAATTTCCTGGGGAGAGTGACAGAAAGTACTAAATTAACTAATATTTTATTAAAATCCTGGGCTGGTGGGATTTTTCCAGCTTTTTATGGTGTCCATTTTTGCTATAGTTTATATCTCAGTAAAAAAACATGTAAATTGATCATGATTAAAAGTCACACAGGGTGTAGCATCTGAAGTAAGTGTGAAGCACCTGAGATCCGAAGCCTTTATTTAGAATGAGAGAGGAGCTAAAATCTTTTAAGCCTTCCTTTGATAATTATTTTTTTCTGTTTTCCAACAAGGAAAGTTTAAATTTTGTATTATAATAATCGGTTTTCCTTTTATAGGTGCACTTATTCTTATAATCTACTTCTTTGCTATATTATAACACTTAGGCTTACCAAGAAGATAAGATTATTTTATTTACTGTCTTCAAAAGATTTATAGGATTTCCCCATTTTAAAGATTCACGTTTTGAGAATATGTATGTTTGCACTCCTGATTCTTAGTGGATGGATTTGTCTTATTTTTCTAATTCTGATTTATCCTACCTTTCCTATATATTCTATGTATAGAATATGACTTTTTGCCATCTCCTCTCTTTCCTTAATTGATATTATAGAATTGCTATACATCTTCCAGCTTGATTATCAGTACATTGGGAAAGCGAAGTCTTAACTTCTTCAGTATTTCTTTTAGTATAAATTATAAGGGAGCTTCCCTGGATCATTTTCTAATTTTCATTTTTTAAGTTTTATATTAGTATTTGTTATTTGCTATTCGAGATCCAAGGTAACATATTGTCACCAGGAAATGTATAAAGTGTGACTTCAATCCAAATATCCAAAATTAGGCATTTTAATATATTTAGGGAGAAATTATTCTTTGTGGCAATAATCTTCAGTAGGTTTTTAAAAATACCTTTGCATACACTATAAAATATCTGTGACGATTAATCTACTTCTGATTAGCAGATAGTATAAATTTAAAGTTCATAAAATGGTTCTATATTCTCTGTCCTGCATCAAATCAAAGACAAAAACTAAATTGTTTCACAACAAAGTGATATTATTTTTCACTGAGGGATGCACTTGTTTTATTTTACTGGCTTTAATTCTACAGTTTTAAAAGTTCTTCAACTCAGTTTTCTTTCTTTCAATCTTCCTTTTTTTCCCTCAAGAAAATATCTTAATTTAGGCATTTTACCTAGGGTCAGAAAGTAGTTTCCATCAGTGCACTTTTTTAAACCACAAAATCACTTTGAAGCTAAAGTTATTTTTCCTTAAAATTGTGGTGTCATATTTATTTAAGACAATAGTTGTCATTTGGAAGCTTTATTTTAACTACAGTCAGAAAATAGAACAAATCTAGCAAACATGACTTAACTAGTTATACTAAAATAAGCTTATCTTTTCCAGATTGTTTGCCTGCTAATAGCTGGTTCTGCTTCAGAATATAAGGTTAATCAACAAAAGGAGGGCACATTTGAGAAAGGGAAGACGTTGTACTATTTTACTTACAATAGTAGAGTATATGGGAAGATTAATTTCACATGTTATGAGTGTGTGTGTTTGTAAGTATGAATTTAAAAACACTAGCATATCAGTAGTTAGTCCATAGTTTGGCTTACCCATGGCATGCATAATATGTTTTTCATTGTGTTACAATCTATTTAGAGGATTGTGCATTTATATAGGACTTGGTAGTCATAGTTAAGAGGTAGGCAGGTTGTGATTTTTAATTGATAGTAGTAAAAAAGTTTTTCTTGCTATAAGAATTAGAAAAGGTATTTATCCTAATATAGATCTCAGCCATAATCGAGAATCAGTTTCTATCTAATTAATGCTTAATGAGTCTTCAAATATGCCTTTAAATATTGATATTAATATTATGTATAATATTCTGTTACAGTTAATACCATTATAATTTTCTCATTATTGCTAATCAGACTTAATATTTTTTATTTGAAATTGTTTCATTGCAGTTACTGTATTTAAAATTATGGATAGGTTTAGAAAGAAAATGAAGACATATTAAATTTGCAGTTTAAAAATCCTGTACAAAGTAGAGTAAAAACAGTGATTTCTGGTTACGAGATCTCTTTTCATCTTTTAGCTTTTGAGAAACTAGAATTAGAGCAGGAAAGTTCATCTTTTCCTTACTTTGGCACTGTACCGCGTAGAGACTAATGTTTAGCTATAGTATGCAAATAATAATTATATAATTTGGGATCCTCAGTTCAAACAATGACTTTCATGTTGTCTCCTACTTTTCCTCTCTTCTTTATCTCACAGTTGTGTGTACAGGAAGATTATGACTTTACATCTGTAACAACAAAACTTCTTTCAAGTCTTTATTATGTTTGACATTAGCTATCATATAATGAAGTATTTACAAGATAATATTTAATAAAGTCAGATTTTATGGTATACATAAGTATAATAAAGTTATCAGGGAAAGATCAGCAAAAGCTTTACAGGGGAGTGGAACTGGGTTGGAGGAATGGGTAGAATTTGGATTGGTCAAGGTGTGTGTTAGAAGATAGGAACTTGTATGTCTTTGTGTGAGAGAGAGAGAGAGAGAGAGAGAGTGTAAGAAGTGTTCTCACCTTTCAGAGGAATAGGTGAGGGCAGATGTGACAAAATATGGCAGAAATAACCTTGGTGAATATGGAAACTGCTTTGGCTGGAAAATTGTACTGTGGATCATTAAAAGATAAGATTGGACAGAAGAAAATAGATGATGAGGCACATGGCAAGATTAAGTACAGGATTTTAGTTAACCTTGATCCAGAGAGTTTTTAAGTGCCACTTGTGGTTTCTGGGCAAGGGATGATATAATAAATGTGATAGGTTAATGTCCTATTAATAACCTAAATGTATTTAGGTTATTTAATTTAGTGTTAGTATTGAAATTTGAAGGCAAATGGATCTTGGAGGTAGAACAACCAATTAAGAATCTATGGTGGTAATCTATAAGAATGAATGCCTTCATTAGAACAAAGTTGATAATTGAGAGAAAGAGATTAATCTGAAGAATACTTCAAAGGAGAATTCTTTTTTTAAAATAGTTTTTTTCTTCCTTATTTTACAAGTTGAAGAGGAATTGTTAAGATGTGGTTGCAGAATTTTAAGAACAGAAACTAAATCAGTGGTGGTGATAGTCATACTCGTGGGAAAATTATAAAGGGGAACTATTTTGTGAGAAAGAATAATGTTTATTTTCTTTTACATTGAATTCACACTGGTGGTTGGACATCCATTTGGCAGTTTTTGTTTGTCAGGGAATTTGTTCAGTCACTTCACTGTCAGTGGGAGAATCCTTAGGTAACACCAAGTGTCCCCATTATAATTATTTTAGAAAATTCAGACTATATGGCATATTACCTACATCTGGAAGTAGAGTTGCTTAAGTATTTCTAGTGAGTTGGGAATTACTGTAAAATAGAGCTAATAAATGTGTTAAGAGTACACACCCGTTTCTCTAATTCTTACCATCTAATTAGTTATCTAGCATTCTGTTAGGGATGCATAGATGAATCATAGTTCCTGTAGAATTACTAATATTCAGATAGCAACAGTCAATTTAATAATTACACAGCAGTGTAATTAGTTCATTACTGTTGAGGTTAGTGAATATAAGGTCATGAATATAAGGTCATAATGCTTGAACTTGGATTTGCCTATTTTAATTGTTTTATTTTTTTAAGCCAGTCAAATTTAGCAGTGGGGGAAGGTTCTATACCAATTTTAGTGACACTAATGTTAATAAGTTCTCATAACCCACTGCCACTGGGTCAGCATGTCTTTGTTTATATTGATTATAAAATATTTTCTTTGTCTTTTCAAATTATTTTTTATGACATTTTAAAAACTGAACTTTATTTCAAAGTACATAGTTCAAAATAAATGATTCTGCTATCTCTGGAGTTCACAGTTAAAAAATATTCCACAGTACTGCAGAAGCTTTTGAGTTTTGTGTATTTTGCCTGAATCATCCAGGCAACAGCTGAAATTCTCCCCTTAAATTTATGGCTTATGACATTATTGACTTTTCACATCATTATGAGAAACTCAGAGAGCTCATGGTAAGTCAGTTTTTTTCAAATTTGGGAAAAGTGAAAAAACATTTTGAGAGAAATTGGACTTAATTTGTTAATGACAGATTTGTGCTAATGTGACCAGAAAATATCCATGGAAACACCAGAGAAAGTTAATTGTTTGTTGCACCCTCATAAAAACTGTTTGTACTTATTTCTTTTTTAATTTTTTTCTAACAGTGAATTAAGTTGAAAAACCCATGTTTTATTTACACTGGTAAACATTAACCTCAAACACCAGAACTGTTTGTTTTAATGGTACCTTCTGTGTCTGTGAGCTTACAGAACTTTGGTTGAGTAACAGAAGTCAGTCTCTCTTTCTCTCTCTTTCTATAGATAAATATGTATATATACATATATGTATGTGTATGCACACATATATATACCTATACATATGTGTATATAATTGGCCCGCCATATCCATGGGTTCTGCATTCATGGATTCAACCGATTGTGGATTGAAAATATTTGGAAAAAAAATTTGTGTCTGTACTGAACATGTACAGACTTTTTTCCTTGTCACTGTTGCCTAAACTACATTACAGCAACTATTTAGATAGCATTTACATTGTATTAGGTATTATGAGTAATCTAGAGATGATTTAAAGTTTATGGGAGGATATGTGTAGTTATATGCAAATTTTATATAAGGGACTTGAGTATCTGTGGATTTTGGTATCCTCAGTGGGTCCTGGAACCAATCCCCTATGGATACCAAATGATGACCATATATGTATGTATGTTTAGAATACACAGTGGACATATGTATCCACAGGAATAGTGAATATCTTAAATATAAATGTGTTTGGAGGGATGGTATAGAAAATTAAAGGCATCTTTAATTATCTGATATTTTAATGACTGGGACTTCTTAATAACCTGTTTTGTTAGTAAATTGGTTTTAAAGGCTGCAAGCAAGTCAAGCGGTAGCCATTAAGTGAACCTCTACTGCTGACGTTAATTTACAGGAGTCAACAGGAGAAAACTCTACGACATGATAGCTGATCTGGGAGAGGATGAGCTGCCCCACATCCCTTCAGGAATCATTAATCAGTCTAGGTCAGCCTCTACTAGAATGACTGATCATGAAGGTGCAAGAGCAGAGGAAGGTACAAAATTTAGTTATAATGTTTATTTACATTGCAGAAGACCTTAAACTCCAAATCTCATCTTAATATTGCAAATTTGCTGCTGTTTAAAATGCTGAACATCATTTTATATGATCTTCTGAGAATGTGTTCGGCAAGCTCTTGGTTTAATTGTCTTAGATAGGGATTTTTAAATTTCTGGCTTCTATTTATATTTTGTTTGTAATGTTAGGAAGAGTTGGGTCAATTCAGAGTACTTTTGTTAAATCTAACTTTAGCTTATAGGTTTAGTAGCAGGAAAATGGTAATTTATATATATATATTTTTTTAATTTTTAATTTTTTTTATTTTTTTATTTATTTATTATTTTTTTAAATTTTATTTTGTCGATATACATTGTAGCTGATTATTGCTCCCCATCACCAAAACCTCCCTCCCTTCTCCCTCCCCCCCTCCCCCCCAACAATGTCCTTTCTGTTTGCTTGTTGTATCAACTTCAAATAATTGTGGTTGTTATATCTTCTCCCCCCCACCCCGGTTTGTGTGTGTGTGTGTGTGTATGTGTGTGTGTGAATTTATATATTAATTTTTAGCTCCCTCCAATAAGTGAGAACATGTGGTATTTCTCTTTCTGTGCCTGACTTGTTTCACTTAATATAATTCTCTCAAGGTCCATCCATGTTGTTGCAAATGGCAGTATTTCATTCGTTTTTATAGCTGAGTAGTATTCCATTGTGTAGATGTACCACATTTTCCGTATCCACTCATCTGATGATGGGCATTTGGGCTGGTTCCAACTCTTGGCTATTGTAAAGAGTGCTGCGATGAACATTGGGGAACAGGTATACCTTCGACTTGATGATTTCCATTCCTCTGGGTATATTCCCAGCAGTGGGATGGCTGGGTCGTATGGTAGATCTATTTGCAATTGTTTAAGGAACCTCCATACCATTTTCCATAGAGGCTGCACCATTTTGCAGTCCCACCAACAATGTATGAGAGTTCCTTTTTCTCCGCAAAAATGGTAATTTATAAAAGTAAACTTTAATACATATGAAAAAAACCTACTAATTTTGTCATATTGCTTAAATTTAGTAACTAATAATAATTACCACTTTTACTAGAAGATAATTAAGTGCCATGCACTGTGCTTGGAACTTTACATATATATTACCTCTAAAAATATATGTAACTGTTGCTTAATTTAATCATTTTTAGAATAAGATAACATCATGCTTTTTAACCAGGTAGCAAGTATATAATGTACTACCTAGTAATGAATTTGCTAAAATTTGCCTTGACCAGAAATGTGTAGGAAAAGAAAATTGATTTTAGTGGAAGATACATAGATACACTTGAATGATTTATAATTCTAGGTCTAGGTAATTATAATTCGAAGTAGCAAATCTGAATTTTTAATGAAAGATTATTGTGATATATGAGATATAAGATAATTTGTTATCTAATAATTTGGCATATGGATTGAATTTCATTGATGTTTATGCTTTTGCTGTGTAAGGATATTTGTTCGCCCCAGTCAATAATTTTTGTATACATCTTGTTCTCTTTTAAAATTTCTCTAAGTGGCATATTTTACAGTTGGAGTTTAAATAATTTTTCATTTCTCCCTCACCTTAATTTACTATTTGCCTTACCTTTACCATTCACCTTAATATGTAAAAAATATGAGGAAAGAAAGAGAAATCACTAAAATAATAAAACTAAAACAAAACAAATGAAGAATAAAATAGTCTCTGTTGATTTTTCTGGATCTCATTTCCACTAATGAGCTATTTTCTAAACAGGAAAATATACATACTTTAGGAAGTATTTTTTAAGATGCACATACCAATTCCATTTTTATTTTATGCATTTAGTAGAGACTATCTTTTAGTCTGTTTTATCGAATAATGAGTAGTACCACTTGCTAATTTTTGTAATTAATGTTGTACATTTAAACTGCAGATTTTGCAGTTTAAGGCAAAGCCATATAAGCAGTACTATGGACCCTTTTAAGTGTTTCAGAAGAACGGTTTATGGAAAAAGCCAATCAAGGCCCACTCTATACAAAAACCAATTTAGAGATCTCTGTGTGTGTTTGCTTGTATGTATGTATGTATGTATGTATGTATGTATGTATGTATGTATGTATATATGTATATATGTGTTTTAAACAAACAATGTAAATCAATGATCTCTTTTTTTAATGGTGAGAGGAGAGTGAGGGGGGAGATTTGATAAGCATGAACTTCCTTATACTTTTCAAAGGGTAACTTTTACCAGAATTTATTTAAAGAGATTTTTTATTTGAATTCAATTTTGAGGTAAGAAGGGAACATTGGAGTTAATAATCTGTTATTTTCAGTGGCAACCCCAACTTTCGTGCTTTTCTTTGGAAGTCCACATCATACCTCATATTATAAAGAACCAGATCTCTGTTTTCTAGGAGAGATTGTTCTACACTGCAACTTTTCAGACTGTTGTAACTAAAGACTTAGGACATACCAGGTTGCCACTGGCATAAATAGTATCAGTTATTGGACAGTGTTCTTTAGGTTTGATAAAAGTGGAGGAGAAAGGAAGAGTTTGATATGTGAAGTACAGGTTTCCTTGGTCAGAGTGTCCATCAAAAGGAGAATTAGTTAAGTATGAAAAAGGCCTTATTTATAGGATCCCATTTTGTAGACCCTAAGATTGAAATAAAGGAAAATGCTAATATGGTAATAGTATTCTTAAATTGCTTAATGAAATCTCTTAGTCTGTCCAATAAAAAGTGTTATAATTTCCATTATTAAATTAAAAACTATTTTTTAATACTTGTATTTTTCTTTGAATTGTGAATGACATTTTATGCTTACCTAACCATGTGCTACAGGTAGTATGTTAATAAAATGGATTTGTAGAATAGAAATTAATCCCTCTACAGGAAAACAAGGGCAAACAAATTGACTGTCTATTGTGACTACCATATGCTGCAGTGATGGGGCATATGAAAAGCAGAAATAATAACTTAAAAGATTTTTTTGCACATATATATGTAAGTAAATGCTGAGTAAGCAGTATAGCTTGCTATATATAAATAAATATGTGTGTGTATTTATAGAGAAAGGGACAGAAGTGTCATATGAATAATTAGAAATGAGTATAATACTAGCTTTTTGTTAAATATAATTAATCTAAAACTTTAGTAAAACTAGCTAATATTGCCCAAACACTTCCTTTCACGTCCTCCTAAAAATGATCACTGGCTGATCAGATGTATTCGTGCACAAAGAATATGTAATAATGCAAAATAACTTGTTGTTATGTTAAAGTTATTTTATTGGGCTTTTATTAAGATTTGTGTTAGTGAATGTTTGTATAATCGTGAGTGGAGGAATTGTGGCATTTTGTTCTAACTCATCTTACCAGCGAATTATGAGTTTAAAAAAGAAATATTTCTTTGTACTGGCAAAAAATACTTTGAGTAAACATTAGCTAATGACTTTTATATAATTGTTCTTATGCATAATTTTACACTATTGATTTGTAGTTCTTATCTCCTTCTGGTATTACCAATAACTGTATACTAAATATCAGTAGGAAAGATCAGTGCTGCAGATTGTTCAGATTCAATAAGTATAATCATTGAAAGATTAAATACCACTTAGTATCTCTCTATATATTTTCTACCAAATGCTTTTAGATTTTCTGTAGATCAGCTGCTGAATCAGAACTTCATTTTACGACCCTATTTGAATCAAATTATATAGCTTACTTTGATTGAATAATAAAATAACAAGATAGTCTAAGTAAAGATGAATTTTACTTTTGCCATAGTATAAATGAATTGTATCTTCTCAGATTTATTTTCAATAAGATTAGTGGTGACTGTCAAATTTCATTACACCTGTTTTGTTTTCTGTAATGTATTAAGTTTATATCATTTTTTCATATGAATTTTTCAAAATTGATAATTAGCTTGAGTATTTGTATGTTTCCCTTTTAAATTTGCTCATGAATTTTAAGTGTTTTGATATATTGAGTTGTTTTGTATTATAATGACTTGAGTATTTCTCCCTTACATTTTAATGTTACAGTTTTGCTTTCAAAGCATCTGTTTGAAATGATACCGAAATTATCACTTACACTATAACTGTTACAGCAAAATATTTAGATAATAGTATAGTCTGTCATCCAAATTATGCCAGTTTGACCAATAGTGGGTAAAGAGGAAAAAAACACATTTTAAGTAATTAAGTTGGAACTGCTAATATTATCATGGAAAGCTGTAATACTGCACATGATGTAGTTGAGAAAACTAAGTAAAAGGAAACTTTGACCTGAGTTTAGTTTGAAATTGAAATTACATAATTCTGATCAGAAATTTAATGAAAGTTATGCAGTCAGTCAATATAATTTAGTTGCTTCATCTTAGAAGTATCATGGTAAATAAAAGGGGACATTAAAATAAAAAATGATAGAGCTTCAAAACTGGAAGGCATTCTGGAGGTCACGTGGATTAACCTTTTACAGAAAGGAAACTGACATTGTTGGTGGTAGAACTAACTGCCTTTTCCCTAGACCGTTGCTGTTACTGAAGGAATCCGAGCAATTAAGGCTTCATTCCAGTGAACTGATATACTCTATAGTAGACTGTTTGAAAACCATTTACGTTTCAATGCTTGTATTAATTTTTGTCAGGGACTAGAATGCCTAGTACTTCTTTAGAAGCAAAAGGACTTTTAAAAAACCTATTACGTTTTAAAGATACTGTGTAAGTTACATTGAGGTTAGTGGTAGAGGTTTGTTTCCCATGAATAGCTGAAATCTGATATTTAACTCCCTTATTTCATCACAGTTGGACCAATTTCTTATTTAACATGTAAACTGTAGTTATAATTAGACAAACTTTTGTGTCCCACCTTCCACCCTGGAATAATATATCTAGTGCACAGTTGGGTTGTGGAAGAGTACCACCTTGCAGTTCCAACAAATTTGTTTATTACTACTCAGTAATAGGATTTTTTGAGCAGAAGTAGGAAAATAAAAATTAATTATATGACTGAATATTGTAACTGTTAAGTGCTTTAATTTCCCCCACAATATTGTCTTGTACTGTATGATTTTTCAGCATTTAAGAAGCGGTTTTGTTCTTTATAGCTGAACCAATAACGTTTCCATCTGGAGGAGGCAAGTCATTTATTATGGGTTCTGATGATGTTTTGTTAAGTGTACTGGGCCTTGGAGACCTTGCAGACTTGACGGTAACAAATGATGCAGACTATAGTTATGATGTAAGTGCAGTTTTATTTTTAATTTTTTAATGATTTAATAGAAGGCTCCTTATTTTTTGGAATCACTTATAAAAGAATTAATGTCCAGGTGCATGGAAAAGATAAGTTTAAGTGTGTCAATGTGTTGATTTGAAGTGACATGTAGTTTTTCTAATTACTTTCTTTGTAGTGTTTAAATTTTTCTTAGGTATTTTGGTGGATTAGCTAGGAGTTTGGGATGACTACCTTAAAATATTGGTAAATACATCTTAAGTAGTCAACTCTCAGTTATCTACTTAAATTAATTAATATTTTGCTGTTAACAAGAAAAAAAATAGATAACCTGAATCACTTACTTGCCTTCAGGATACTTACAAAGCATGTTTTATTTTTGAACTTTTATTTTCTCAAGTATAATGTTAAAGTTAGTTTGCATCATTTCCTGAATGCTTAACTCCTTCATTTGAGGGATGAGGAGAGAATGCAGGGGGATGGGAAGGACAGACAGTATTAGAGGTGAAACTAGTCTTGGATTAAATTTTTCCTAGACATTTAACACTCAGTTGAGAGTTAACTATACTTGTTTAGATTTTTACTATAATGAATTGCAGTTTTTCAGCAAATTAGTTTTTTTTCCTTTTGTAACTTTTTTTTCTACATTTTCTACTTATGTAAGCTTGCTTTTTAGGGACATCAGTCTTGGTGGGCTGGATTATTCTCATTAGTATTTTTAAAGTATGTAAGCAACTAAATTCTAGTAAACTTTTGACTGCTTTATAAGTGATTTTAAAGCCTATTGTTACAGATCTTTATCTGAAATGAAGGTAAAAAGACTACCCTCTCCATATCAAGAATTATGAAAATACTCTTAAAGGATCCTTAGTTCAGATTTTTAGGAAGTGCTTTAACTTGCTGCCGTTAAAAATTTCACATGCTGGTTTCCTAAATGACAACTCTATTGTTAATACTATATCCTTGGAAATTTGGTAATAATTTATGTAATTTAGGGGTTTTTTTTGTTTTTATGTAAAGCATTGCAGCGATGGTAGTTACTTTGTTCTTATCTGACATTTAATAACTTGATAATTAGGTGAAAACAGATTAAGGAACTCTTCATTTGATCTAGGTATTTGAAAGGATAATGAAATTATTCTTCTGAATTCTTATTAAATGATACAGATTTGTTGTCAAGTTTTTAATATATTTTTTAAACACACCAAAAAGAAACAAAGAAAAACTCCATATGCCTACCAACTACTACTTTCACCACTAAATATGGCACTCTTTCTTTTTAGTTGCCTGCCAATAAAGATGCCTTTCGAAAGACATGGAACCCCAAGTATACACTACGTAGCCATTTTGATGGAGTACGGGCATTAGCTTTTCATCCTGTAGAACCTGTTCTGGTTACTGCCTCTGAGGACCATACCCTGAAACTTTGGAACTTGCAAAAAACAGTTCCTGCCAAAAAGCAAGTATTTTAATGGTAGCCTGGTTTTTTCCTTCCAATTTTGCCAGTATAAGTAATTGTTCCTCTTTATTGTCCCATATCTTTTATGTACACATTTGATCTACCTAATGATTTTTTCATATCAACCAGTGATTTTTGGTTATTTAACTGCCTTCTCTTCCCCACCCTTTTTCCCCCCTCTTTCAGGAGTGCCTCTTTAGATGTAGAGCCTATCTACACATTTAGGGCCCACATGTAAGTTTTATTGAGTTAAGTACAACCATAACGATATTAAGTATTATTTATCAATCCTTAAACCTTGTAATTTTCTCAATATTTGTTTTATATTAGAAAAGGCATATTATTTGGATAATATCTCCCTTGATTAATAATTGTATTAGTGAGAATATGAATATAACAGTACTATTCAAATGTGAATACCACATAAATTCAGAGGTTGGGGTAATGGGGCTTTGAGTTTCTACTTAGGTTTTATAAATAATTTTTTCCCTCTCTTCCTATGATAGTGGCCCTGTTCTGTCATTAGCTATTAGTTCTAATGGAGAACAGTGTTTTAGTGGTGGTATTGACGCAACGATCCAGTGGTGGAATATGCCTAGTCCTAATGTGGATCCATATGATACATATGGTAAGTAAAAGGGTCAAAATGTATTTTTTTAAGTGAATGGAATTGACAAAAGTAAATCCTTCAAAAACTATTTCTAGGTTGTTTAAACAGTAGTGTTCTCATTTAGTTCTTCCATTTGCTAGTAATTTTCTTTTTTAAAGAAAAAAAAATTAAGAAATGTCATGCCATGAGTCAGTCTGTGAATTAATATTTTCTCTGTGGTGTCTGTTAAAAATCTATATTAATTGAAACATTAATTTCACTAGTAATAAAGAGAAGGAAACAAAATATAATCTAAGTAACAAATTTTTAAATGTAAGAAATAACTTATTAGTTCAAAAATATTAAGTGAAAGACAATGGAAACAAATAGGGAAAGGTGGGTATAAATCAGTACAACTTTTTGGGTGAGCAAAACATTCCTTAATTTCAAAACGAAAAACAAAAATCTCACTTACAAATAGCACTTTTAGAAATCTGTCCTACAGAAATACTTGCACATGTGTTCAAATATATTTACAAGGACATTGTTCATAATTATAAAACATTAAAACAAAATGTTTATGAGTTCTTTGTTCTTTTTATTTTACACACACTTGGTGCCTACATTTACCAGGCATAGTAAGCACTACGTGAAGAAATAAGATTTAGTCTAATGAAAAAGATAGACATTGAACAAATAAACAAGGGGATGTGGTCTGTGGTTACAAATTGTGTTAAGTGATAAGATAGAGTCCTGTGAAAGAGAACTTTAGATGAGTAGTCAGGAAAGGTCTATCTAAAATAGTGACATTCAAGCCAAAATCTAAAGGATAAAAGGAAACTTTCAGTAAAAAGTTTTAAGCCAGGAAGTGACTTGATAAAAATAGGGTTTAAAAAGGTGACTGTGACTATTTGAGAATAAATTGGGGGCAGGAAGAGTGGAAACAGGAATACCAATTAGGAAGCAGTTGCACTGCAGGAGTACAGTAGACTAGGTGAGAGATGATGTTGCCAAGATTAGAGTGGTAGTAGCAGAGCAGTTAGAAGAAATTGGATTTAGGAAATATTGGGGAAGTAGGGTAGAATAGACAGGATTAATTGGTAAATTGCACTGAGTGTATTTATGGGTTAGCAACTCGTGATTTAGTTGTGTTTTTTAATAGTGAATTGCTTTATTGAGATATAATTCATATACCATAAAATCTACCCTTTTAAGGTATATAATCCAATAGTTTTTACTGTGTTCACAGGGTTATGCAGCCATCACCACTATCTGATTTCAGAATGTTTTCGTCACCAATGTTTTTGACACGAGCAACTAAGTATGTATGGTAGCATTTTTTAAAATGGGGCAGATAGGTGTGAGGAGAAGTAAGATGGTGAGTTTGGATTTTATGCATGTTAAAAGCTGGCAGTATCAGGTAGGTAGTATACAAATACAGAGCTCAAAGAGATCTGGGTTGGAGATAAAAATATGGGAGTCATCTCTATACAAGTGATACTTAAAGCTGTGAGAATGGATGATATAACATTGGGAGAGTGTATTGTGTAGGGTAAGAAAAGAAGACAACCTGGTACTAAAGGCCCAAGTACGTTGGGAGGGTGGCTAGAGCAAGATAGGAAAGGAAAGTTTCCAACAAAGGAAACTGAGAAAGTGTGAGTTAAGAGTAGGGGGAAGTACAGAAGAGAGTGGAATCATATCCAAAGAAGAAACATTTTGAGAAGAAGGAATCAGTCAGCAATTTGAAATGTTGCTGAGTGGGTAGAAATGTTTCTTTTTATGTGACAAATAGATCACCCAGGTCTTGGCCAGTTAGAGGCTGGGTGCTTGGGCTAAGACCAGAGAAGATAAAAAGGGATCATCTGTAGATACCTTTTCAAGTCAGACTATGTGGATTAAAAGCAATATGATGGGAACAACAAAGAAATGTTTTGTATCATCAAAGAGAGAAAAGTATTAAATTTCATAGAATAGAGGTCATCATTGGTGATCTTAGCTAAGGTTGTTTTGATGTGGTAATAGTATCAGAAGCCATATTAGTGTGATTTGAAGAGTAAATAGGTGGTGAAAAGCGTATTTGCTTAATATGCTTTTCTGCTGTTTGGCAGAAGGGCAATGGGGTAAGGTTAATGAAGGTTTTTTGTTTAGGTTGAGAGATTCTGGAATATTTGGTTTTTTGCTATAGTAATGATCCAAGGAGGAGAATTGGTATAGGAAAGAGACATTAAACATGAAAGCAAGTTAGTCAGTTAAACGGAATCCTGAATACAGGCTGGTGGAAATTTGCCTTTGATAGGAAGGGGGACAGGTCCTTACTTGTATCTGGAAGTAAAGAGACAGGTCCTTACTTGTATCTGGAAGAGGCCTTAGACACTACTAGATTTATTGATTGGGTGGTAGGAAGGTGGCGGGATGGGTTCCTATTTGAATGCTGTGTTTTCTTAGTGAAGTATGAGGCATAATCATTTGTGGGGAAGGGAGATTGGAAACAGAATTGTGGAGATAGTAAGAAATATTCATGGAAAGTGGGAGGAGTTTACTAGAAAAAATGATGCTCAATATTAGCCATCAGATGTTCAATTGATGAAAGGATAAATAAAATATGGTATTCCCATACAATTAAATATTATTTGGTGATAAAAAGAAAGTACTATTATTATATGCTACAACATGGATGAACCTTGAAAACATTATACCAACTATTACAAAGACGCCAGTCACAAAAGGTGAATCTATAGGCAAATCTATAGAGACAGAGTAGGTTGCCCAGAACTGTGGAAAGGCGTGGAGGAGGAATTGGGGGAAAGTAGCTGACTGATGAAAGTATCCTAAAATTGGTTGTGGTGATGGTTGCACAATTCTGTGAACCTGCTAAAAATCCATTGAATTGTATACTTTAGATGAGTGAATTTTATGCTATATAAATTATATCTCAGTAAAGCTGCTTTAAAAAAAAGCTATATGTTCCTTATAGAAAATTGTGAGTACGGACAAGTATTGGTGGTGGAGAGAGATAAAAATAACCCATAACTTTACCACTTAGAGATAGCCACTGTGTAAACTTGTTTTATCTTCTTACAGCATTTATGTGTGTTCTTTATACTTAATTATATGGTAAGTTATCTTTATATAGCAAAGCATTTCTTTTAAACTTCTTTTAGCTAATTTTTTTTTGTTTGTTTGTCTGTTTCTTCCCAGAGCCAAATGTTCTATCTGGCACTTTAGTTGCTCATACAGATGCAGTCTGGGGTCTTGCTTATAGTGGCATAAAAAATCAGTTACTGTCTTGTTCAGCAGATGGCACTGTTAGGTTATGGAATCCACAGGAAAAAATGCCATGTATTTGCACTTACAATGGAGACAAGGGTAAGTAAATTTTGCCTCTATGAGAAAAGCTAATTTTTTTTTAAATTTGAAAAATAAAAAGGACAAAGCAATTGATTTATTTCTTTACTGCTCCAAAGACACATATTGAAAGAATTTTATAAAACTTGTGATAATCTTTTTACTCTTAGTCCATTTTTATTTGAAGTGTTTTGCAACTATATTCAGTAGCTCAGTGCTTTTTGAGCTTTTTTAGGTCATGTTTCATTTTAAAAATAAAACTATTTGTATGTAACAATGGGGTAAGACAGATGAGGCTACTCATAGGGACAACTGGAGGCACTCCACCTGCTCCAGGTGACTACTCACAAAGACTGAAGGGATCACAGTCTCAAGAATACCTGTAAACTCTGTCGCCATAATTCTTAGCATGGTGCTTGAGGAGTCCAGCCATAATCATTGAAATAGCACCCTTAACTGGGAAGTAGAAATTGGGCTACTTTTGTGATTTGAAATCTCTTCCCATCAAAGAAAGCTTTAACCAGTTTACCTTTGAAGACATTTATTTATGTATTTGTATATATTTATGTATATAGTTTTATTGGTCCTATTTTCCAAGTTTTTTTAGTTATTTTTTTAAACCAGATTTGTACTAAAAATACAAAGGTACTTCAGAAAGTTCATGGAAAAACAGAATTAAATGATACAAATCTTTCCATGAATTTTTTGAAGTACCCTCATATGTATCATTTAAAACATTTTAGGTGAATAGTGTGTAATTTTGCTTAATGTGTAAAATATGCTTAATTTTGTGAGTCTCTTACCTACCTTTGTAAATCTACTAATCTTTCAATCAACTAAGCTTTAGAAGTAAAAATTCATGTAGATACTTGTTTCTTGCTTTATCCAGGTAATTAATTGCTTGACTCCAGATTTCACCTAATTGTACATTGATCTAGCTAGTTGAAATTAATTTAATATGTTAAAGAGAGAAATTGCTGCTCAGTCTACTTTAGGATAGTACTGCGTCAGTAGATTCCAGAGTCCAAGCTTCATTTTCATAGATCCAAAAATTTGACTTGTGTTAGCTGCTCAATAAGGCTTACAGATCTTTGACAGGTGAACAGTTTCCCAGGATAATGATGTGAGAATGTTGATTTATTATTTTACGGTAAGAAATATAATTGACAAATGAGCCAAAAGACCCAGGATTTTTTTTCTCCCTTACAAGAAAATGCATAGGAGAATAAATAACCTTTGCATATATCTACTCTTACTTTAAGAGCTCTCTAATATATTTTTCTTATAATGTTAAATAGAATGCTGTAAATAAAACCTTTTTTTTTCTTTGTCTTTTTTAAAAAGATGACCCGGTAAGGGGATCCCAACCCTTGATTTGGTGCTGTCAGCATCATGCTCTCCCAAGTGAGCCATCTGGCCATCCCTATATAGGAATCTGAACCTGTGGCCTTGGTGTTACCAACACCACACTCTCTCAAGTGAGCCACAGGCCGACCCCTAAAAACTTTTTAAATAATTGAGGAAAAGTTGCTTCTTAACTCACCATCCTAACAGAATTGCTTTTTTCATTAACATTATTTCAAGAATATTTGAATTCCATTTTCTTATTAGAAAAGTGTAGATTTCAATTATTGTGTTTATAGTGTATCTCTTTGGGCTTCTTTCAGAGCATGGAATACCTACGTCGGTTGACTTTATTGGCTGTGATCCAGCTCATATGGTGACTTCTTTCAACACTGGTAGTGCAATAATTTATGATTTAGAAACATCACAGGCATTGTTGATGCTTTCATCACAGGTAGATTCTGGTAAGTCTTCATGAGTTTCTTTGGAACCTTAAAAAGGATTATTACACAAGGGAGGGTGATCTTTTAGCTGATTTTCATATTTTGAATTTGAGTTGGCAAAATAATTGGTTTCATTATGTTACAGTTGTACTTACATTATTTTTGCTATTTCCTCAAATTATTTTTAAAAGTTTGGCTGGATATAAGAGCAATGTGAAGGTGAAAGCAAAGGAAGTAATTTTAAACTTTTTATGTGGAAATACATGTGAAAGTAGAGAAAGTAATATAATGAACCTGATGTACTCATCATCCAGCCTCAGTAGTTATTATCTTTAAGTGGCCAATATTATAAGCGTGGTTTGTGGAATGTGTTTTATAGTTTAAGTAAGAATCCAAATAAGGTACATGCACTGTGATTGGTTGATAGGTCTTTCAGGTCTCTTTTCATTCATAGGTTTCCTTCCTCTCCATCTCTTTTAAAATTTTTTTCTTGCTTTTTTTTTTTTTTTTTTTTTAAATTGAAGAAATTATCTAGTTTGTCCTATCAAGTTTCCCACAGTCTGGATTTTCCTGGTTGCATCCCTGTGGTATCATTTAACATGTGCCTTTATCTGTTTTATTTCCTGTAAATTGGTTATAGATCCTAGAGGATTATTCAAATTTAGGCTCAATATTTTTTTTTCTTTTTAAAAAAATTTTTAAATGCTTTTGGCAAGACTACTTCATAGGTAATTTGTGAATTTTTATCATTGGTAAATATTGTCTGGTGGTTTATCTTTTTTTGACATTTTCAGTGTTAATCATTGCCTAGCTCCATTAATTCATTAATGTTGAAAAATGATTTTCTAATTCTATCATTTCTTCTCCATTTATTAGCTAGAATTATTTTATAAAAAGGAACATCCTCTCATCTATAATTTGGTTACCTTGGGGTAGTGATTGTTAAGGAAAGGCAAGATAAATGAATGATTTTCCCCACTTTATTAGTTTTCAGAATTATGAAGTGGTTCACTAGCATTCTCCAAAAGTGATCAGTGAGTCTACTGAATGTCGTTTATTTTTGGTGTCATTATAATTTCTCATGGATATAAATGTATTTGATGTGTTCCAGTCCACTGCAGGTATTATCTTTATTACTGCTCAAATTGTCTCATTTTGGCCAGTGAGTGGGAGCTTATTCAGGTTGGCTCCTGAGTTTTTTTGACATGGCCTTGGTAGTTGTTGATAGGTTTCTTGCTTTCTGATACGACAAGATATTTTATGTTCACTTATTCATTTTGTGCCCTAGATCTGAAATCAGCCATTTCTCTAAGGAGTTGTGGTTTCTTTTAGGGGGAAATGGCATTTCAAGACTACAGTCTGGGTGCTTAGGATATTGGGTTGATCCATGGTCTTCATGGCTCCTGAGTTGTTAATTGTTTTAAGCTTTTTCAATGGACAGAGCTAGGAAATATGCATTTTTTAAAAAGTAAAATACTTCTAATTCAAATTCAGATTTATCTTGGTTCTCAACAAAATCATCATCATCATCATCTCTTATTTGATTTAGCCCACAGTGCACACACAGTTGTCTCAGTAATAAAATCATCACCATCAATAGTTTGATTATTGATAATAGTTTGAACTTAGAATATATTCCACTAGGGATATACAGTCTAATTACTATGTTTTAAAGTCATTTGGAATAGTTCATTTCTTTGTGGTTTACCACCACTTGGATATGCAGTTAGGTTCATTTGTTTAATTTTACTTTTGATTTTTAGTAATTGCTTTTAAAAAAGACAAGTTTTATAATTATGTAAAATATTTACATGGTTCCATGGTTAAATGTCAAACCAAATTATATTCCAAGTGTCTTTTCCAGTGTCTCTTCAACCCTCTTTTCTCTCTCCCTTTACATAGATAACTATATATAAGAAATATATATATTTTGTGTTTAGCATGAGTTTATGCAGAATGACTGATTTAAAGTCTGACGATTTTTTCCCATTTGTTTTAATCTTTCTCTGTTCTTCCTCATCTCTAATTTAATCAAAAATTAAGAGCTTGCTAGTAAAGAAAACAATCTCATTCCTAATGAGTACTAATTTCAGTTCGTCTTTTCTTGTAGGTTTTTTTTTTTTTTTTCCCCAGTCAGTGTGGGTAGGATGGGGGTTGTTCCTTGCAAACATCTGATTGGCACTTCTGCATTTTTTCTTCCTTAAATGCTAACAATTCTTTTATGGGCTACTTATTAGAAGTAGTAATTATTGTGCATCTTTTAAAAATTCTAAACCACCTATGTTAATGGTCTGCATTACAGCACTTCCAATTTTTCCAAACTTGAGCCTAGTATCATCCATATTATCGGACGTGATAATTTAAATGTTTTTTTCTTTAAAAAAAACTAGATCTCTCTAGAGCTTTTGTTTGGTTCTCACATTTTTTTCTTTTATGCAAAAACTTTAGTTTTTAATGATTCTTATATTTTGATAAGACTAAAAAGGCCATCGGCAACTTCTAACTGAAGTATCGAATTTTATTGTGTTGTCTTTTATTTTTCAGGTTTGCAATCCAGTAATCACATTAATAGAGTAGTAAGTCATCCCACACTTCCTGTTACAATAACTGCTCATGAAGATAGACACATAAAATTTTTTGACAATAAAACGGGTAAGCAAGTTTTCTTCTTTTCATATTAATAATACTGTAAATTTGTAATGATCAAAAATGCTATTCTTTTGTATAAAAGAATATCATTGAGTTTCTGTCTATGAAATCGCCAAGGTAAAACCATGTTAACATAGATTTTTGCTTTACTTGATATAACACACTTATAATGAATATTAAGTTTTATCCTTAAGTATATGTAATACTTTGCCTACTTATTACTGTTTCTACAAGTCATGTTAGTTAAATATAAGTCCTTCCTATTCAGAATTTTTTTCTTCATATCCTGTTATGAATTAGTAAAGCAGAAGACATCTCTCTCTTGTGTTCGGCGTTTTAAATATATTCTCAAAACTATTTCTTAGTGGATCAAATGATGAAATAGAGGAAATTGTTTATTGTTATCTTCTCTGTATTTCTTGTTATAAAGAAACTTAACCTGTTATATTGAAGTCAAATCAAATTTTAATTTAGACATAGGGATGGTTTCTCTATTTGTTTGTTTGTTTATAGGGCTTCTTTTTTATCCATCCTCACCTGGAATAATACATAAAACATTGCTTGCTCTCTCTCAGTAAAGGTCTGACAGCTAGAAAGTCTATTTTGAGGAGAAGCTAAAACAGTCAAGGTTTTGAAGGACTTCCAAATAAGAAACTTAAATGTTAATTGTGACAATATTACAGGGCAACAAATTATCAAGCAAGACAGCAAACCAGAATTACAGATTTCTCTTTGAAGGTTATATAGGACATGGCAATAAATTTTAGTCTTTAGAGTCTTACATAAAATCCCTTTGTTCAAATAACACTTTCATGGACAGATTCCTTTTAATTCAGTAGAACAAGTTGGAACAGAATAAATGTTCGCAGGTATACATATTGTGCAGGAAATAAGATTCACATTCAAGTGGATGTTCTCAGTTTAACGCCTGATCAAATCAATTTTTTGAACCATTTTTATGAAGCCTAAATGAAGTCTTCCTCTGTTGCAAGAGCAGAGAGGTAATTTTTTGTGTGTTTCTAAAAAGATTTCTTTTTATTGGTTATTGAAGATTTACATTTGTAAGGAGTGGCTCAGGAATTTTAGTTGTATTAAAAGCAAAAGGTGAATGTTTAGAGCCATTTACTAGCAGAAATCAAGCAATTGGTGAATAAAATTTTACTTAATAACAGGAATAAAAAGAGGATATAGTCTTTCAAAGTATTTTCAAATTCTACCAATTTATTCTTTCTGTTAACTAGTTCTAAGAGCACCTTATCTGTAGTGTGAAGGTAATGGAAGAAGTAGACTAAACAATGGAAAAATTCTTTCTAAATTGACCTGTTCTCTCTCTCTCTCACTCATTCTTCTCTCTCTCTCTCACTCATACTTCTCTCTCTCTCTCTCTCTCTCTCACACACACACACACACACACACACACAGACACACACAGTTACATTAAACTGTCATCTTCAGATATGGTGTTTTCAAAGAATCCCTTCTTTGAAAATTGGTGATTCATTTAAATAGAGTAAACTAGACTACCCCATAACTGGTGTTGCTGATTAGCTAAGTTGTTAACAGAGCATTACTATATAAAACGAGGAATAAATTAATTGAATTTTTTCATCTGAAACATATAGAAATGGATACTATGAATGGGTTCAATAAATATTTAGATGAGTAAATCATTTTAATAACAAAAATGTATTCAGCATTTTGTATTCTGTACCGCACTGGGTACTATCATGTATAAGATGTGGTTCCTGCTTTCTATAGGCTTATTGATGGCCTGGGGGAAATAGGAGGAGGTGTGTGTGTGTTGTGCACATTTGTATATGTGTATGCACACATGCACACACAAAGACAAGCCCTGCTAGATAAAGGCGTCTTTATAGAGTAGTGAGGGTTTACATGAAGGAAAAGTAAGTTTTTTGTTTGTTTTTGTTTTAAGTGAAGAAGAAGGTAGTAGGAAATTCCACATAAGGGGAAATTTTGAGCAGAGGCAGTGTGGTAGGAACTTGTGCTGGAACAAAAGTTTCTTATAGGCAAAGGCAAAGAGATAAGTTTGGAGAAGGAAAATAGAACCTATTGAGGAGGACTTTTTAGAGCCAGGTTAAGAATATTGTGTTTTTGTTTATGCTGTGTGCTATGGGAACCACTAAAAATAATTTGGGCGGGGATTTGCAAAATTGGTGTAGAAAGATTAATCAACTCACACTTAGCTATATGGTAGATCTTTACTTTAAAGGATTTAAAAATTTCAATTTCTACTGTTTATTCCAAAGGGATGTTTAGAGCTGGTGGTTTTCAAAATTTTGATATAGGCACAAATTTGAGTTGTCTATACTGTGCCTGAAAGACTTAAGCAGTGAATGATTCATTCATCCAGCTAAAATTATTGAGTATCTGCCACATTCTTGGCATACTTCTTAATGCTTGGTGAACAAAACAAACGAAATGTCCTGTTCTCATGGAGCTTATGGACTAGTGGTATATTGCTTACTCTGTGTGACATGTTCTATTTGATTTACATATGTTAACTTATTTGCTCTCCTAATAACTCTATAAGGTAGATACAATACTGTTATTATCCCCATTTTACATGAGGTTAAATGAAGTTAAAGAAGTTAAGCAATCTGTGCAGTGTTAGATAGCAAATAAAAGTTGCACTCATGTGGTTTGCTTTCATAGTTCACATTTTTTACATCAGGCTTTATTTTCTCTCCATTTCATAGAGGTCCACAATATTGATTAGCCAGTAAAAGGGATTAAGGTGTCAGGGAAGGGAGAACAGGTGACTGCATGTGTCCACTTCTTATTTCCTCAGTTATAGGAGGAAGGAAGTAGCCTTGATGGGGGGAATAGATGTTAGCTGAGGCATTGGCCCAAATAAATTAAATGCGAAAAGCTGCAGGTATATGTTGGTGAAAGAGGGGTCCTAGTTATTGGGAGGAGTCGGAAAGCTTTGTAACTTATGTGGTCACCAGTGGAAGCGCAGCATCCAACTTGGTCCAGCACTGTACATCTTTATACATGATCCATCTGAAGGAATTACTCACATTTTGAAGAGACTTTGTGTATATGTAGAGAAGAAAGGTTGACTCTGAATTGACTTAATATATTAGGTTGGGGGTTAGTTTAGTGCACAGGCAGGAGGGCTGGAATAAACTGGGAAAATTATAACATTCTTAAAAAAAAATATGGATCTGGTATTAGATGAAAGGAGTCTTTGATTTACGACATGTTAACTTTAGGAGATAATAGGATCATTCTTAGGAGAGAAGTCAGAACTTTATCTGTGAATTAAACCAAATGATAATACATTTGACATTTTAAGGGAAGCTAATGATGTTTGGTACTTAATCTCTGATGTTTTGAAATTATTGTCCTGGAGGCCAACCATTTCATATCCTGGGTTCTTTTATAGGAATATTGAGAGGAGTGGATTCTAGAACTGATAGATGAATTATGTTGCACTAAGCAGTTGAAGATAGTATGTTGAATGATTTTTTTGGCTAGCAGAGAAAAGTTTCTAAAATTATTCTGTTAATTAATCTTAGTATTAGTGAGAAACAGACAACTGTTGTTTGAAACGATGAGAGATAATTTTAATTTTGTCCTTAACTGATGTGTTTTGTATTGCCAGAAAGAGATAAGACTTTTTGGGTTTTTTGTAGTAAAGTTTTGCACATTTGATTACATTGTGGTTACGTATTCAGGTCAGCAGCTATAGCCCCATGGCAAGTAACAAAAGTAGATTTCCTTCGTGTCCTAGTGTAAAATGTCATCAGCAACCAGGAGCATGGTAAATGGTTATAACTAGAATTTTAGAGAAGGCTTCATCTCTCATCAGGAACATCCCAGGCATTTGAGTAATAAAGACTTGCTGAGTGAAAGGAGAGTAAATTCTAAAATTAACAGTAAAACACAACTTTGTTTTCACAACTTGTTTTTCAATTTCAACTTGCCCTTGAATCTCATTGGCTTGCCAAATTCATTAAATTACAATTAAGATACTCATTAAATTATGTTTTCCAGAAGTGTTGTTTTTAATATCTGGGGAAATCAGAGTACTTTCTTTGATGTGCTCCTCCTGCCTCCTACCCTCTTCCTTTTTTGAATATACAGAATGATTGCCATTTCAAAGGATAAATGAGCTTGATACTAAAATCTTTAAGTAGGAATATATTTTCTGGTGATTTATTTATCATTAATCCATGTATATAAAATAATCTTAAGATCTCTTAATGAGAAAGATTCTTTCTTTTTTCATTTTAATTCCAGTTTACATGATCTTAAGCCTTTGATGCAATCCTATTGTTTTCCAGTGTCTATACAATACTATCAAATTCATGTCACACAGATTTTTTTGTTATTAGTAACTATCTGGGAAAGTTCTGTATTAGAATTCAGATTCTCTTCAAAATATTACTGTAGTGGATTCACCTTGAACACATAGACACAAAAAGCCACATATTGTGTGAGTCCATTTATATGAAGCATCCAGAATAGGTCAGTCTATAGAAAGAGGGAGATAGTGGTTGCCACGGGCCAGGGAAAGGGGACAAATGAAGAATGACTGCTTGCTGGGTATGGGACTCCTTCTGAGGAGATGAAATGTTCTGAACTAGATAATGGTGACACTTGCACAACACTGTGAATGTTCGAAAAGCCACTGAATTTTACACTCTCAAATAGTTAAAATGGTAAGTTTTATGTTGTGTATATTTTACCACGATAAAAAATATTGCTACAGTGATTGTCTATTTTGTGTTGATGCTGTATTATAGTATTTCTGGTCTCTCAGGTTAGTATTTGTAAAAACTTAATCTTCTCTTTTATGCTTTGTTTAGGTAAAATGATCCATTCTATGGTAGCTCATTTGGATGCTGTTACAAGTCTAGCAGTAGATCCTAATGGAATCTATTTGATGTCTGGAAGTAAGTCTGAACTTCTTGAACTGCCCACAAACTTCATAAGGAATTGTTACTCAGTAACAAACTTTATTCATTCTTTTACAGGCCATGACTGTTCCATTAGATTGTGGAATTTAGACAGCAAGACATGTGTGCAAGAAATAACAGCTCATAGGAAGAAATTGGATGAATCGATTTATGATGTTGCTTTCCATCCATCAAAAGCATATATTGCCAGTGCAGGAGCTGATGCCCTTGCCAAAGTATTTGTGTGAATCAACAAAAACTTGCATTACAACAAAAGATTTGCTTGGATAGAAAGAGGGTCTGCATCACTGCCATCAAAGAGATTACTGATATGACACTACATGTGATCTGCCTGGTGAAGGCTATTTGGGGCAGGCTAAATTTGTGGAAATCACATCTTAATGTCAGGCTCATTACTTTAACTGTAGTTACTGTATTTCATGGGACAAAAAAAAAGGACTCCAGTATTTGTGGCCTGTATGAATATGAACTGAGCATATGTCTGTTTTTTAGATGTCTTTAAGCCAATGTGGAGTCTGATCTTACAAAAAGACTTTTTTTTGGACTCTGTGTGCTGCCTTAGGGTTAGGAATGTGGTGCTCTTGTGGGGGGAAGTGAGCTCCAAGAGTAGCTTTTTTGTTTTCATCTCTTAGTGATCTTCTGTTTATCATTTGAATGCCACAGATTCCCTTTTAAACTTATTTTGCTTTTAAAAAAAAAAAAGAAAGAAAGAAAATTTAACTTAAAATATTTTAGCATTAGTTGCACAAAATGTTTGGATAAAATTCTAGTTTTTATAAGTCTTTTTATATATTTAGCCTGTCACAACAGTGCTCAAGATTGTATTGAAGTTTTTCTGCATTATACAACCGTAAAACACAGAGATCTCACTGACCCGCTGCCCTGTAACCACTTTCTTTCCTTCTGTTGCCTAATACAGCTCAGCTATGTCCTTCCATAAAGATGCTAACTTCATCATCACATAAATGTCTTCAAAAACCAAGGACTATTAAGTGTATTAAAATGAAACAGTGGGGTTTAATACTCCAAATGAACTCTTAAAAAAGAAAAAAAAAACTAATCTTGGCATCCTATCACTATGTGATATTTTGTACATCTTACTGTATTTACAAGTTTATTTATCAAGGATTATCCATCTTGCTAATGGCCTATTATTTATTTCACTTTTTGTTGTTCTTTATACTTTTATTAATGTGCTAAAGGAATCTGTATATCTATTTTGGAACTCTTTGAATAGTCTAAAATAGACTAAAAATAGAATATTTTATAGTTTAAGTTACAAACCAAGGTGGTTCCCTCCAAGATACATATCTTGGTTTATATGATTCCAAACAAAACTATCTTGTTGAAAAATATTTGGAGTAAAATTTTATTTGCATTACAAATAGGATACAAAAATAGTTGAATCAGGATACAGAAATCTGTTTGGAGTAGTTATCCCTGTTTTATTTTTTGTGTGTGTGTGTGTTTAATTTTATGGTGTAACTAAAGATTTTGTTTGTGTAATGCATGATTAAGACAATAAAGTATTTTTTCTAGTCTTCCAAAAAACTTTTCTGATCAGTTTGCGAGTTTTGATGAGTTTTGTAAGGTTTTTGTTTTACAAACTATGAATCAGCAAATTTTTAAGATTGTACCACATAGCAAACATACAGCTGTTGAGAAATAATGTATATAAAATGCATATAATAAATATTAAATTGTGTACCTGTATGTTACTGTTGGCTACATCATTTTGTGTTAAATAATAAAGTGCAATACTTTACTCTCCATAATTAAACTAGGAAATGGAGGTGATTTCTTAGTGAGTCCTTCATTTTTTTGCTCTTCTTTTAAACTTTATACTGCTTATTGATATTCTAGTAAGAGTAGAATAGTAACACTACTAATGCCTTTCTGTGTTTCACCCCGTTTGGAGAATTTTTTTAAAAATCTTCTACTAAAATAAGTTGGGCAATTCAGAATAACCAAAAATATGAAGAGATGCAGTTTTAAATAATTTGTTTAGACATCCTGTTTTTCAATCTGAGTTTCAATTAATGGTGGTGGTGTTCCTATCTAGCCATACCTGTTTGCACAAAAAAGTTCAGCAAAGAATAAACTGCATTGTTCGTTAGTTAAAAGTTGTCCTTTTATAAATAATGTTAAGTATTTATATATTGAAACTTTTCTTTAGCAAGGTAATATCCTCTTTCTCTGAAGGGAATTGCAAATGGAATTAGAAGAGAACACTAGAAAACTTATGTGCAAAATTCGATTTGAGTTCATGTTGCAAAAAAAAAAAAAAAAAAAAAATTTGCATTGTGTGTATATTGAGAAGTTTTGTCATCTACCATAAAAGTCCAAGTGACAATTTCAGTCATTGCTGATGAAACACTAAAACTTCACAGAACTTAAAAAAAAAAAAATCATTCTTTTGGTTTTTTGAACTGAACATTCAACAAATGAACAAATTAAAGGGACACTTTTCTCCTCCTCTTCCTTTTTTTTTGAAATAATTTAAAAATAAGCTTTTTCAAAGCTAGTATTGTTTCTGGCAGCTATTCCAACCCAGTGCATTAATGTTTAACTAAAATGTGATTATAAACATTCACCTCTTTTGGAATGTATTAAAACTGAAATGAATAAAAATTACTATATGTGTTTATTTTTCTCTTATCTACTTTGGTTGTACTTTTCTCAAACAGTATTAAACATTTGGAAGAGACTAGAGGGATGCAAAAGGAATGTCATTTGTGTTCTTAAATTTGTGACTTATGGGAAATTATGTAGATTAACTTGACAAATAATACTTTATAAGGTTTAAGGAATATTTATATACAAACTTTAATGTTGACTTTTAATCGTATTCTGCTTTCATATTTTATTCATGCTATTTTTCTCATTTTGAACTAAGTTATCCACTGAAGACTAAAATCTCATTTAACACATTAAAAGTTACAAGTGGGCTAGCATATTTGAAATTTAGGCATGCCTGAAGTTGAATTGTAATACATCTTTTTATAAATCCTTTTTTACTCATCCCTTTTCAGTTGTTAACCCTTTATCCTGATTATGTTTTCTTATAAAAATTATTGATAGTAACTTAAAGTTCTGATTTCTGCTGCCTTGCTGCTCTTTAAGTCAGTAAAGGTATTAGCTTCCCTGGTTACCTCAGGTGCCTCAAAACTTTGTCCTTTATAATATTAAAGAAAAAACTTTTTAAAGGGCTATTTACTGGAAGCTGGGTTTTCATTAAAGCTTAATTTTTTAAGGGGTTGTACTTCTAGCTGAGAATTTGTGGTCTATTTACAGGGGAAAAATCATGTTGAGTTAAACCCATTTTTGATGTTAATTAAAATTCTCCTTGTTATACGAATCAGTCATATTGCGTCTTTTTATAAAGGAGTGGGGAGGAGGGAGGTTATTGTCTTCTCAAACTCCATTTAATCAAGTTTTTATGTAGGGTGAAAGGCAATTCCAGTTCTGTCTCTCCCTGAACATAGTTCCTTTCATTCCCTTTACACAGGCTCAAAAGATTTACCGGAATATATTATTCCAACCAGTTAATACCTTTATCAGGTCAACTGGTTGGTTGTAAACAGTTTCACATAGTATCTGTGTATGTTTGAAGGGTGGTAGGGTACACAGGTGGATCAGGGGAGGGGACAGCACCTGTCTTTAAAGATAGGATCTCCTTAAGAACCAACTTTACAAGTATGTTTAAGTTCAAAGTTTGGTGGGGGTTTTTTTGGTGGGGTTTTTTTTTTTTTGGCAGCTGGCTTGTACAGGGATCAAACCCTGGACCTTGGTGTTTGTTATCAGCACCACACACTAACCAACTGAGCTAACCAGCCAGCCCACAAGTATGTTTAAGTAAAAGTAGTGTTAATTACAAAACACTTCTTTTGAAGCAAGTACTCAAAAGCATCTCATACTGATTAACCTGGTAGTGGCTGTGTATAAAGCCTAGAACAGTAGGCACTTAAATAACTGAATGAAAGAAACAATATGCTTGATATTATTGCATGATTTTTAAAACATTCAGGTTGGTCTTTACACATGAATTTTGAATATAGAATTTTTACCATATTCTAGAGAGAGACTTGGACTAATAAAAGTAAGGCAGCTTAGAGTAAGTCACTAGTAGTTTTATTGCTTAAATATTCAAACTTTAATATTTTTTTGGTGCAGTTCTGTTATTTGAAATGTCTTTTTCTTTAAAGCTAAATGTTTAAAGTATAAGCAATAAGTAAAACCTTTACTTAAGATTTTTGTTAGAACCTGGATAACTTTTAGAGTGCAAGCCAAATATATCTCTACACAATAAAATTAAGGATATAAGTAGAAAAATATCAGGCAATCCTGCTATCTTGTTCAGTGTGACATTTTCAGTCATAAGAAAACACTACAAAAGCAGCTCAACACATGATTCCTTTCCATATAATCCATAATTATAACTGTGTAGTATGTGAAGTAACATCTATCTATTGATTGGTTTTAAGAAAACATCCACTTGGGTCAAAATATTTATATTTGAACTGTGTTAAAGAACTGTTTTCCATTTAAGTTTTTCATTTTCCTTAGATAGTCGGCACAATGATTAAAGGAATGTTGCTTTTGATCTAAGTCTCAGATCTTTTATTGAGCTATGGAATTTGCATATCTATACATTTAATGCTCATGTTAGAACTCTTACGATTTTAATCCATATTATCTCCTCTTTCCTGAGTTTCTAAAGGCCATGATTATGAAGCTCAGCAGTGTTTTGAACAATTACAGAAAAACAGTAATCAGAAGATAGTAGCTTTGAATGAATGCTTATTTGGTTAAAACAGCTGTTGACATTTTATATAGTTTCATATTTGATCCTACTATGCTATAGTTTATCATGAGAAGACAATTTATACATTAGATCCCCTTGCACTTTTTCTTTCAGTTATCAAAATGTCACCATTATTGCTGGGATTCTAAGAAATCTCTACAAATGCCTCTAATGATGTCAGAAACAATTGGTTCTAGTCCTGTGAATTCCCTTGTGAAGAAAGCATGTGACTCCTTAGGTTTAGAGGCCATATCTTTCAAGTCATCCAGAGGTGCCCAAGCCACGCCAACAGAGAAGATGGTGATACCTACAATGTAAATATTTTAAAGAGAATTAAAACCAGGTCCAGCTTATATATAAAATTATGTTTATATGTTTTCCATACATTAGTACATAGTGGCAGGGAAAACTGCCTAGTAATTTACTAAGAATTAAGTCCTCTGTACCAAATTGTTAAATAGATTTTCTCAGTCATCGTGATAAGAGTGGCAAAACTTTGGTCAAAACCAGGAGCTTTGCCATCAGCGTAATTCACTACATTAACGGATACATCATCACTGATACAGAATAAATATTTGATAAAGTTTGGTATCCAATCATGACAGAACACTCTTAAGCTAGGAGTAGAAGGAAACTTTAACCTGGTACACATCTTTTTTAAAAAGCCTATAGTAAGCGATGAAAATTTCCCCTCTCAGATAGGCATGAGAAAGGACTGCCTGCTATTATCACTTCAATTAAACCCTATCCTGGAGTCATAGCCAGTACATCAGAGCAAGCAAGAGTGGCCCCAAAGATGGAATAAGTGGTGAAAAATTTCTAAGGTTACATTGGGGAATAGGTTACTAGTCCTCTGTGGATAATGATAACTTGTTTCTTGCATGTCAGTCTTTACAGTTATATTGGCAAACTGTCCAGTAATCAGAAATTGCCAGTCTTTAATCCTGAAGTGAAAACCTGATGATAAACTGCCAAAGAGATTTATATGAAGCTGGATTAATTTCTTCCAATTTAATTGAGGAATTCCACCTGCATTCTCTTGAGTTACTAGGCTTTTAGGACAACTGTATATTTTGGTCAAGGTGGTATACATTAGTTGGATTCATCGCAATCCTAGTTGTAGAATTATTCGTTTAGCAGATTCTTAGCATATCTTCTGCTGAGTAAAATTCCCCATAACATTTGAGTGTCTGATATGAGTACTTCCCTACTATCTAAGGCATCATCCCCCTTCTAGTGGTAAACAGTACTCAGAGTTGTGAAGACTTAAGACAAAGCAGGTTTAGATGATGTAAAAGCTACTTGAAACAATTTCTAACGTATCACCACCAGCCAGTCCCCCTTCCCCACTCCCACCCCTGGCAAAAAGTCAAAATATTTTTCCCTACCCCCCAGTTTTCCTCAGTCTTTTTAAAATCTGCAGTCCAGTTCAGATTGTTTAGCTCAGGCTCAGTATATAATTTTTTTACAGTTTTTTAAAAAAACAAAAACAGTTGTCATCTAGTCCTAAAAGCCTACCCTTTTTTTTCTTTTTTTGCAACTTCACAATACTAAGGGATTGATAACAGGACTCCCCTATGAATATGGAAATTCATGAATGTTCAAGTCTTATATAAAATGGCATAGTATTTGCATATAACCTATTCACATCTTTCTGTATACTTTAAATCATCTCTAGATTACTTAAAACACCAATACGATGTAAATACTATGTAAATAGTTGTTATACAGTATTGGTCTTTATTTGGATTTTTTATTGTATTTTTATTTTTTCAAATATTTTCGATCTGCAGTTGATTGAATCCATGGATGTAGAACCTGTGGATAATGAGCCAATTGTATTTCAGTGTGGCCCAACCTCCTGAAGTTTAATTATTCACAGGGAAAATATATTTGGATTAATCCAATTCACTTTAGTCTGAATACAATCCTGTTTACCATAAATAAGTTCAATAAATTAATTTTTGTTTTTGTGTTTTGGTGGCTGGCTGATAACAGGAATCAAATGCTGGACCTTGTTATTATCAGCACCATGCTCTAACCAACTGACCTAACTGGCCAATCTCAATAAACTTAGGTTTTTTTTTTTTTTTTTTTTGTGACCGGCTGCACCGCGGGCGCACCGGCCATCCTTATATAGGATCCGAACCCGCGGCGGGAGCACTGCTGCGCTCCCAGCGCCGCACTCTCCCAAGTGCGCCACGGGGTCGGCCCCAATAAACTTAGGTTTTAAGGAGTATGACAGCAAATGGGTCTTCACTTCAACATAGATTAGTTGCTGATGTATAAAAAACACTTTTTATAAGCCAGATCTATAGATTAAATTGCATGTATCAGTTCTCTATCCTACTTAATAAAAACAATGTTTCATCAATATCTACACAAGTACATTAGCAAGGCTGGTAATAAATGTATAGAAAGGAAAAAGGTTAAATCATTAGGAATTAAGAAGGGAAAAGGAGGTGCAGAAGAGCATAGAACAATGCAAGGCTATTGATTTCTCCCTCCTAAGTTTCGTTCCCAGAAAGGGAACCTCAGCTTTTTTGTTGGCCTATTTGATCTCAGCGGGCACATTATGCTAATGTCTTCAGGAACTAGGCCTTTGCCAAACGTAATCTTAAGGTTGGGATGAGGGAGAAAGAACCCTTTCCTATACCCTTTTATAATTCCAGGGTATGTTTTCATTACCTCAAGAAGAAAAAAAAAAAAAACAAAACTTAAGGCAGTTTAGATGGAATAGGATTTAAATCTTTATTGGAGACTTTATCATCTTAGAAAACTCATGCCAGACTGAAAACTTTACTAAACAAAAGTTAGGATAAAGTAGCAAATGGCTAATTTGTGGTAGGTTATGGTAAACTATTTGGGGATATATTCCAAGTCTGAGCCAAAAGTGAACATCTATAACATTTCCTTGACACATGGGGAAGTTTGTTTCCTTAACTGTAGAATGAGATTAGTAGGACTGCTTTGACAATTAAATCATTTAATATTGGGTAAATCTCTTAGAACAATCACTGCCACACTGGAGTTGTTTGTTCAATAAAATAAATGCTTAAGTTTTTATTTACTCCTAAAATTTAATAGACCCCTCCTCAGTTCCCTTTCCATACAAAGGTCAAGGACCTTACCTGCATCATGTGCAGCAGCAGCAGGACCTCGGACATCATCATAGGACTGCCCGTCTGTGATAATTACCAGGAAGTTCTTGTTGGGGCTATCCCTCATGGGACCAAACACATTTCTAACAGTAAAGGAAATGGCATCACCAGTAGCTGTTCCACCACTCATATAACGGATGTTTCTGATAACAGCTAGGATATTCTCTTTGGTGCTATAGTCAGTGAAACTGAATTCTGTGTGCTGATCATAAGTGAACTGTACAGCAGCTATCTTGGCACCAATATCCGAGATTTCAAAAGTCTTGGCTATGTTGGAAACAAATTCAAGCATGAGGCGGAAATTACTATCTCCAACACTGCTGGAGCCATCAATTAGAAAGGCAATGTTCACTGAATTATAACAGGTCTTGCTGCACATCATTTGCTCATGAGTGCAGAGCTTCTGTACCAGAGGCTTTACATATTTTGTGGTGCCAAACCAGTTGGGCATGTGGTAAGAGAAGAAGCCGTTATTCCGACAGACAGCCTAATGGGGGAGACACATAAAAGATATCCAAAGGGATCAAAAGTTGTTTCTTCTTAAAAATTATAAAAAACATTAAATCTTGAATGTTCAAAGTTAATCCAGATATGGGCCAGTCAGCACAACTCTTAGAGGTCCCAAACTGAATCACTATTACTGTAACAGAAGATACCCCTCACCACCTTACCTTGTCAACAAATGCAACATCCTGAACCATCCCCAGTTCTTCAGGGATAGGCTTGGCTACAGAAACTATAAATACGTTGACACCAAACTCTCTAGCCACAATGCCTGCTTCCTCGATGTCATCAGAAGGCCAGCCATCAATAAACACCACCACCACTTTGGGGATCCCTTTTCTCGCTCCAGTGTCTGCTTTGAAGAATTTCTGAGCAGTATGCTTCAGGGCTTTTCCTAGGTTTGAAAAAAGAGCAAACGAGCAGCATTTACCACTGCTCAAATGACATTTCTATTTCCCTGTAGCAACTTGATGCCATTAAGTTCGAGAATTTAACCTATAAAGAACTCGGTTCTATAATAAATGCATCACATGGGAAAGTTTAATTATCCATCAGGCCTATTTTTTGTCTTTGCAATCCTCATTACTTCCCCTTCCACCACCCATAAGCCTCACATTCTCCTACTTCACATCAATCACCAGTCAGAAACACAAAACTGACTCCTACTCTCTTACATGTGCTCTCTATCTAGTCCCTTGCTGACTGATTAGAACCTCTGAGGATTCAGAACAAGAAGGCTCTCTTCAAAGGGTCAATAGTGCTACCTAATTCCTTCTGCCACATCTGCCTTCATTAGACAAGTCTCTTATCTTTGCTGATTTTTGGCATTATAAACAGGTAGTTCTCTAAAGTGATACCTAGCCTATCCAATTTAAGGATTATAAATCACAATGATTTAGATTTTTTAAGATAAGAAATATCAACTAACCCTTTATTTTCCATTATAAATTGAATATTTATCTCAGATGATCAAATGCAAACATAGCCAAGATTTCAGTGCCAGGAGGAAGCGTTTCACATCTATTTACATAAAATAGCATAAATCTGATGACATCACATTAGACATTACATCTGATGACTAAAAACCCCCTCCTACATTACATGCCAGCACTCAGTCTACTTACCTGTATTGGAATTACCTCCTCTGAAACCTACTTCTTTTATGGCAAACAAAACATCTTTGGCTGATGTAAAGTTTTTCAAGTAAAATTCTATTTTGGGATGTTCACTGAGTAGAAAAGCAAAAACAAAAAAGTTATGTATGTAGCAACATTATATGCCTTTTAAAAAAGTTTTTAAACCAGACAATACTCAAGTTTGTTTTTCTTTCTTTTTTTTTTTTTTGGCAGCTGGCTATGGGGATCTGAACCCTTGACCTTGGTGTCAAGTTTCTTTCTTTCCTTCTTTTTAATTTATTATTTTTTTACATTCTAAAATGTTGTGGAACAGTTGTGGGGGAGGAGGACCGGAGAAAGGGGAAGGGTATAGGGTGAGAGCAGGAGGAAGGAGGGAGTGGGGGGGCATGGTCAAGGCCTGAGGCACCCCCCTCATTCTGGCAGGGGAGCCCAGTGGGCTTCCGGCTGTCGCTCAGTTTGTGGCTGGCCTGGATGCAGATGTCAGGGGTGTGGCTGAGGCCCTCAGCCTTAAGTTTCTTTCTTAATCCCACAGTATATATATAGTCAACTAAGGCACTGCGTCCTTTCTTGAATTACTGGAGATATTTCAGAAATGTAACAAAGACTGACTACATTGAGGGTTTATTATATTCTGGGTAATGACCTAAATATGTAACACATGTATAATCTCATTTCATCATAACTCTACAAGGTAGAAATTATTATCTCAATTACATAAATGAAGAAACTGAAGCTCAGAGCATTTACGTAATATGCCCAACAAAACACAGCTGCATTAAAAATTCAGGTTTATCTGGCTCCAAAGTCTATATTTAAACTGTATGGAACACCTCCACCAGGCTTGGCTCAGGGGCCTGGATTTAACTGAAGTCTGCAGAGTTGGGCACCAGCTAGCTAGAAGGTGGCTGGGTGTGCCACTATGTCAGCTCCAGTGGGGGACCCCACAAGCATTGAACAGTCAGGATCTAATAATTCAGGTCTCTGGTCAGAAGAGACAATTTCAATGACACTAAGGCCAACATTTTAAAACTGGAATAAGTTATAAGGAAATGAATTATAAGTATTACAATATTAAATTTTCCTCAGAATAAATAATAATGACATTTGCCAATCTTAAAATTGTGTATATTGAAAAATATTTGGGATTTTATTTTCCATATTTAATAGTAGAATTTCAATCCACTTTTATAACTACTATGTGTTCATTAAAGACCATGTTAAGTAAAAACAATTAAAGCACAATTTGTCGTGTTTAGTTTTTAGGTATGACAATATTTCATAAGTGCAAAATTGTAAGATCTTAGCATTATCAGTAGTGATTTTATTAAGTCAAGATTTTTTGAGGGTCAAGTGTAGCACGGATTGTATTTCTACATACTTGGTGGTATGATTTCTGCATATCTGATGGAATACTGGATCACAAAATCAGATTTCATGGGTTGAAAACCCTTTCACTTTTGTGGTCACTTTTCAACTATCCAAATTATGACTTATGAGATGAGTCTTAATTTTGCATTCTTAATGATATACTCTGTTCTTCTACTTAAATAGAAACTCTTGACATAGTTTATTCTAATGTTCTTCCTAAATTAGAAAAAACTATATACCAGGAGATTTATAAGAAACTAGTCTGTATGAGTCTACGAGGTAATGTAGCTTTCATCTTGAAAAAGAATTGGGTCATATTAGCCAAAAAAAAGCAAAAGAAGAGAAGTACTGCTGGGGAATTTGCCTCCGGGGATGTTAAAATGTAAAATAAAGCTACGATAATCAAAGCAGTGTAGAAAATATATAAGAATTAACATATGGATCAAGAAAATAGACTTGCCCAAACTTGTGTGTGAAAGTAATAACACAAATCAATGGAATAAGGAGCTCATTTTTTTTTTAAGGCGAGGGACAAATGGTTAAATTATGTAGAGAACAAAGTTGAATTCTTATCTCACACTGAAAAAATTCTATCTAAACTAAGAGCAGAGCCAATTGTAAAAAAATAACATCAAAACAAGTGAAATATAAATTAATATTTGTAAGATTACTGGTGACATCTTTATACACCGCTGATCGTAGTTTAAACTGGTTCAACTTTCTAGAAAGCAACTTAGCTATTTATATCAGAAGGCTTAACAATGTCAGAACTTTACTTCTAGGAATATAGCCTAATGAAATAATCAAAGATGGGCAAAAAGATAATATATGGATGTTCATCACAGTGTAATGTTTAATGATGAGAAACAATAGAAGAATGGTTAAATAATTATGCAAAGGAATTTCATGAAACAATTTTTAATGAATATTTGTGATAATGAGAAAACGCTCAGAATACTAAGGGATGAATAAACAGGACAGCATACTTTATAGCCTGAGCTTTTGAAAAAGAAATACATATATGCAGTCAAATATCTTCTTAAAATACTGAAAGGGAATAAAACATTTTATAGTGATTATCTCTAGGGGTATGATTTGGGAAATTTGCTTTCTCTGTGCTTTATATATTTTTCAAGCTTTCTATAATGAGAATGTTATAATTCTAACAGCCATCAATGAACATTATTTTAAGATGAATAAAATAAAAAGGTCATTCTTCAGATCTCCAACCAACGGAATATGGAAAGGGCTAAAAGTATAATGACCGAATATGGAGGAGGAATAGATATATTACCCTTTCTTCCTTCCGAGAAGAGAAATTGGGAATTGAGCTGAGTAGATGTGCAAAGGTGATTTGTGTGAGCAACAGGACCTTTCAGTCTACCTTCTACTCCTCATATAGAGAGCACACAATTCTCTAAATCCTTTTGTTCTAAAAAGGAGGCACTGAGACCTACTCTTTCTGCACAGGCAGTCTTAAATCCTGAATTTATAGTTTAAGGATCCAGCTTGTCCATAATTCAACATGTTTACATTGAACTGAAATGAATGTACCTACTAAAAGGATTGATAATTCGCCATCATTCAAGACATCATTCAAGTCCCTTTCCAATTTAACAAGGTTGGTACCTGGCTTGAACAAGACCAACATGTGGTCCTTCTGTTCCAATTCCCAACATTAGAGCCACTTTCCCAACAAAATTCTTCTGTAAATTAAATCGGCGCTGCCCAATATTAAAGCTTCCATCAATCAGAAATGCAATGTCTGCTTTACAGTCTGTAAATACGCAAACAAGTCCTTTTGTTAGCAGTCTCAAGAAGAGGGAAGGAAAGTACTATTTTCCCAAATGGAGATCTTGATTCTTACCTTTATTGCCAGTTTTCTTCTCAGGTGTTTTCTTTAATCGTTTACCTGAAATAAAGGAAGCACTTGGCATTAGCAAAGGAAGGCAGTTTCACAGCAAGAAACCCACATGGGGCAAACCTCATGACAAGGAGTGTCATTCTTGAAAAAACTTAAAAAAAAAAAATAATTTCTTCATAATCTGCTGGACTGGGGAAGCAAGGCCCCAACAAAGAAATGTCAGGTCTGTGATAGGCCTACATATTCCATATGCCCCTAATCCAGAGTTGAGGTAGGATTGGAAACTCAGAGTTATATCCTAATGTTCTTAATTTTTTTGACTTTAAAACTGCCACAGTCTTAGAAAAGGGGATGCCTGGCTATTTCTTACAGTAGACCCACACTAATTCCTTTCATTCATATGACAGTGCAGTAATTAAGGGAATTTAATGAAGCAAATGAAAGTAGTAAGAAGTTCATGGTACTTTTATTTTAACCACTTCCTAGGCATGGTTTATCAAATTAGGGAGAAATGGCAGGACTTTGAGAGAATGATTGGTAGCAGAATTCATAACTGAAAATAGGAGGAGGGTAAAGAATTTGAAGTGTAAAACTGAAAGTCTCCACATGTACTATACCAGTAAACTTAAGACATTTGCTTTGATTCTCTTTAAAATCAATTTTTGAAAGGAAAGCTTCTACCAACAACGCATTTATTTATAACTTTCAAATGCCGTGCCAGGAAACTAGGAGACGGGTTCCACATTTTACACCTGTTGGTGGACGTGCGGTGGATGCTGCTTGTCCCGTGGCTTCCTGGTTACCACTTTTGCCTTCTGTTGAAATAAAAAGAAGTTTATTTTTTCCCTCTTCCTTCTTTACCTTCAAAACATTGTCAATCTAATTTAGGGTTCTATAGGATGATAAATGTAATAGGGTAATGGTGATTGCAGTTACAAACATCATGCTGCATGCTAGTTTCAGAGAACCAATGGATTCTCATCTATTACATTTCAAAAGGATCACCAAAAATTAATTCACTAGTTTTTCAGTTTAGTGTTTCTTGGTAAGGGGCCAGGCATTCTGACTGCAGACAATTCAAGCTTCTATTGCCATCATCTTACAGCAAGATTGTTCTTCCCCCATTCACTCAAGTTTGGCTTGAGTGGGTACTCGACCCATCCAGTCCCCTGACTCTAACCCATAGCTTTCCTCTTCAGTCTTGACCACAGGTTTTTCCAGCACAGTCAAAAAGGCTGGGCTAAGAAAACCAGAAAACTTTTGGGGGGTGATGCCAACATTTATACAAAAGTGAGAGCAATGTAATTGTACCTACTAGTCACTGTGAAAGAAGCAGACCATCTGGAAAGCGTTTGAGACTGGATGCCATTGGCATTTACTGAGGAATAGTTTTCTCGACCAGGTAGGCTATAGACTCGCACAGGTCCCCCTGAGTTGCTGATTACTCCTCTGCAATGTAAAAATAACAGCTGAGATGCTATTCACACTTCACAGGGCATCCGATTGACTTACAGTGCCATGTTACATCTGCTGCTCTGATTAATCAAGAAAACAGTGCAGCGGGGAAGTTATCTAGGATGCTGCCAGCCTTTAAAAAACTTGCTTACACAAGAACAAAATCTGCCTGGGGAAACGGTTTTGTGCTGTCAAACTTAAGTGTTGATAAGAACACACTTGTAGTATCCTGTTCTCTACAGCTCAGAGATTCAGAGCTAGTAAAAGACAGTAAATTTCCTAAAATACTTTAACTACACACCCTTGGACTGCATTTTTAGAAGTATGATACTGGCCATTCTACTGCAAGATAACAAAATGACCTTGGGCAAGAAATCTGGCAACTCTCTGAGTTCAGTTTCCTCATCTGTAAAATGGAATAAAATTGTAACCTACCTTGTGGAGTTGGGGTGGAAATTAAAACAATGGCTGGCACACAGTAAAAACTCAGTAATACATGATATGATTAGGAATGTTTTAGAATCACAGGAATCTAGTCGTCAAGAAGTAATGCAATTTGCCTTTTGTCAGAAAGCTTCCCTTGTGTATTTGCTGTTTCAAGGATATCCAGGAAAACCTTACAAATATATCCATCTTCTATGGCCAAAATTGGCACCGAAAGAAAGAAAGCAGGGAAGAAGGAGATATCCTGATGGCTAAAGCAGAAAAGGAAATGATCATGCTCGTATTTCTCTCCCCCTGGCATGTCTGGGCTTACCTGTGGATTGCAGCCCCACATATGCTCGATACAGAAGCATATACTATGTTCCCAAACACAGAGAATTCCTCAAGAGGGCAGCCACCTGGGCAGAGAACATCTGCCTTCTCTTTCCTGATGTCCAAGCCTCTGGTAAAGCAGGTGATAGCTACAGGAACTGAAGAGAAAGGAGGGAATGTAATAAGCAGTCGTAGGACTTCTTGGGCAATAACGGTGGAGAACACAAAGTATGAGATTTAAGTTTTGCTTCCCCTAATTTCTACAATTGTAGTTAAGAATATTGACTTTTGTACATTCTATACCATTCCAGATTTTACCAAGCCAGAATTGGTTTTCCAATTTAATCTAGTCCCCAGCCACGATGAAAATCTGTGAGAATTTTCTCAGTTCTTAATCAGTTTGGAAATACATAATTGGAAATATATCAGAACTGGAAAATGACATTAGTTATTGAACATTTACTCATTCATTCTAGAAATACAGAAATTCCAGCACTGATGACACTGTGTCCACACCTGCACGAGGCAAGGACAGTAAATCTGGATTGAGCCTTTGTGGGACATTTTCGTAGACACATGCACAAATCTCTTTAAGCCGTGCTTTCCCTTCACAGGACCATAATCCTAGTTATCCTACAAACACAGAGCCTTAAAATCACATTAACTTAAGCAAACAAGTAAAAAGATGCTTAGGTTCACAGAATGTTATTTAGCTCAATCATTCATTTTACAGAAGAGGAAATTAAAGCCATGGGGTTAATTTGCCCAAGGAACATTCTACAACTCCCAAAGGACGGGAAACAGGGAAGTTAGTCCCTTCAGAATGGAGCATTTTCATCTTAATTGAACCTGATTATTTCTGCTCCAGATCTGTCCAAAGAGATGTATCAGGCAGTGAATGCATTTTTAGAAAGCACTGTTAATATTCTCAAGTTCTACACAGTCAACCTGACTAATAAAGAATCAAAGTTTTTACTACAAAAGATGCTGGGTAGAGACAAGCCCCTTGGCAACATGTAACAAGATAACATAACACAACATATTAATGCGTCGATTTACTGTGGATTTTAAGTTGGGATTAACGTTATTAAATACTATTTCCAAGCACGGGAAACTAGTTATTCAAACCTTTTTGAAACAGATATTAATTAAAAACAACAGCAACAACAAAAAAACCCCAACTTTTTTCCAAGACAGAGGAGTACTGTGTGGTCATACTGCCCAGTGGAGTAGCAGGCCTGTAACAAGGACCCTCTTCGGTGCCTTTAGTGTTGAGCTGTGCCCTGGACTGTACCTGTCCAGGGACGGGAAGGGTGGATGCCGGATACAATGCCCATTCCTCAGTCCTGAAACACTCTAGAGAGCTGAGGAAGTTAAAATCCTTACCAGAACAGCAGCCTCACACTTGCTGTCAAACAGCCTCAATCTTCCTCTTACTTTAGGCTGAGGTAGGGGCGGTCTCAGCATTCCTGGGCAGAGACCACCTTTAGCTGCTAACAGTGATTCACTGATTTTATGGGGTGAGAAATACAGCCAGGAGCAATACTTACCCTCATTTCTACTTTCAAGGAAAACAAACAATAGATTTTAGAAAAGAATTTGCCTTTTACATTGTAGAAAACACACCGAACCTCATGCCCATAATACACGGACCTCCGCACGTGGAACAAACTCTTTGTAGACTTTCTGGCATGAGAAACGGGACCGCGAATGCTGCTTTTTTTTTTTATAGGGGTTACAACTAGACACAAAGCTAGGGGGTCAAACAGGGTGGGCCAGCGACGTCAGTCTTCCTCTCTCCTCCCCGACCCCAAAGGCAGCGGGACCACCCAGCACTAGTGCCCATCGGCGGGGCTCAGCGGACTCCCGGCCTGGATCCCCCGCTGCCGGCGCACGGCCTGTCTCTCCGGGGTGTGGGTGGGCGCGGGACGACGCTTCCTCCTCCGCGCCTCGGGAAGAACGCCCCCTCGGATCCAGGGGCCCCCCGCCTGGGGGGTGGATCCGAAACGGCTACGCCGGGCCGGCTCGGCTGCGGGGGTGGACGCGGGTGCGCCGGGCAGCCGCTCCCACCTCCGCGCCCTCCGCCTCTGGCCCCGCGCCACGGCCTAGGGGGCTCGCTCTGAACCCCGCTTCTATCTTCCGGTCCTCGGCTCCCTGACCGCTTGGACCGAGCCCTGCTCCCTCGACCCAGCCCCGCCACTCACCGGCTCCCTGGCTGCCCGCGGGCTCCGGCAGCAGCAGCAGACAGACACCTGCGAAGAGGGGAGATCGCGAGGGCCGGCTCCAGCCTCCAGCCCGCTCGGCGCCAGGGGAAGGGGGCGGCGAGGGGCGCGTACCCACCGAGGCAAAGACCCGGGATCCAGGCTGCAGACATGGTGGTCGAGGACGCTCGGACCTGGGAGAGAGGGAGAATGCGAGGGAGGCTCCCGCGGCCACCATGTCCCCGCCGCGCGGCGCCCGCCCCCTCCTCAGAGACCGGCACCCCTTGGCAACCCAGGAGCGGCCGAGGAGAGGGAGGCGGACGAAGAGCTGCTGCTCGGGGCCAGGGCCCCTCTGGAGCTGGAGGCGGCGCTCCGGCAGCAACTCGAGCCAGCCGCAGAATCGATGTGCAGCCTCGGACGGGGGAAAAGGGGATGCCCATGTGAACACAGACAGACAAGCCGGGAGCGACAAAGGACAGACAGCACAGACAAGCGTCGGGGCGCCCGCTCGCCCGACGCCCGGGGCCCCGCACCTGCGCGGGATCCGCCCGGCTGCGCCCGAGTGCGGACAGCTCGGCTCCCGCGGCCGCTATAAAGGCCGGGCGGCGCGCATGGGCACTGCGCGGGGGGCGCGCGCGAGGGGTGGGAGCCGGTCCCCGGGCGGGCGGTGGCTGCCTGGCTCCGCCCCCCCGCCCTCACCCCCTCACCCCACCCCACCCCGGGGTGAGGCCGGCGCGGAGGCGCCAACCCCTGCGGCGTGGGTTGAGGCCACCTGGACGCGGCGCCCGTCCCTAGCGGTGGCGCGAAGGTCCGGACTGAGTCCCGGGTCCCCGCGGGACCCGACGTCGGGACGAGTGCGGGAGGCGCGCCCGGGGAGAGCCGAGCCCGCGGCGCGGGGCGCTCCAGGGGGGACGGCTGCAGACGTGCCGCGACCGCCCGTGCTGCGGAGTGACGGACCCCCAGGCACGGTCCCCGACGGCGGGAGCGGCGGAGTGTCCGCCTCGCTCTGCTGGGACCAGGGCCGCCGAGGGAGCGCAGGCCGCCGCCCAGCTGGAGGCCCAACTTCGCACTCTCGTTGAAACAGTTCCTACGTCTAGAGTACAAGCGACCCGGATTCGGTGGACGCGTGCCCTGTGTTTGTTAGAAACTGTCAACTGACTGGTTACCCTTCGGACCTCAGGGATTCGGCCTTGCCACCTGGTTTCTTCTGGAGTCCGGCGGGCTCCATTTATGGGGCAGGGCAATGCTTGCGAGGTGGCCCAGACCTCCAGGCTGCAGTTACGCTAGCCTTTTCTTCTTTTCTAGATCAGGAATCATTTATGCCCAAATGCCTTTCCAAATTCCCAGACCTGATGTCTGTTGTGATTGCACAGTATCTCAGATTTGGTAATGTGTTGTTTCCCCTCTCCCTCATCCTGATAACTTTTGTAAGTGGAAATGGAGAAAGCTGACAGACAAACGACCTGCATGGTAGCCGAGAAACCACCCTCAGACCCAGACAACCGCTAATCTGCTTCCTGGCACAGCATTGTGTCAAACAGCTTTACTTAGTGGTGGTTTATATGCCATAAAATCAATCCATTTTAGGTGTACAATTCAACGATTTTTAGTAAATGTACAGAGTTTTACAACCATCACCATAACTCAATTTTAGAACATTTTCATCATCCCCAAAATGATTCCTCCTGGCTATTGACAGTCAATCCCTTTTTCCGCCCCTAGACATAGGCAACCACTAACGTACTTCCTGTCTCTTTTGATTTGTCTTTTATGGACGTTTCATATGAATGAAATCATGCACCATGGGGCTCCTTTCACTGAGCACAATCATAATGTGTTTGAGACTCATCCATGTTGAGGTATGTATGAGTACTTCCTTGCTTTTTATTGCCAGCTAGTATTCCCATATGATTTTATATTGAGAAACAAACATACCACCAGCACCTGGAAGCCAGATAATGTAGCGCTCTCATAACTGTCCTCCGGATTGGAATGGGTGAGCATTTCCACCAGGCAACTGGGGAGTGTTGATTTCATTATCTTTACTACCTGAATGTCTTCTGGAGCGGAAGAGACCAAATAACACTTGTAGGCTGGTAGGTTTTTGATACTTATTTTCATGGCTGCCTTAAAGATTTAATTCCTTCTATGGTAGAAATTCAGTAATCTAGCCCCCACCCTCGATAGTTTCCTTGGGAGAAATTTCAAGCCTCAGGATGATTAAAGCTGTCTTTTTCATTACTGTTTGTTGAGTGTCCTCAATCAGGGTTGGGTAACCTCCTCCAATTAGGCTGGGCAAATTGTCATGATGCTATATAATTAGGGAGAGTTCACATACTGGAAAAAAGCCGCCACGCCACAGCTCAGCAGGTGGTGCCCAAATGGCCAAAGGGGTGAATGCTATTCAGAACTCCCACAGGGCACAGGCAGCCCCCCTGTGATGTAATTTCACTGAGTGATTTGGCAGAGTCAAAACTATGCAGTTATTTCCATGATAGACCCTGAGTCTGTGACCATTAAAAAATAAAGGAAATACCTCATTGAGTTGCATGGTTGTTTCCTCAAAGATTCATTTTAATTATTTTGTTTTGAAACATTTAAAGAGAAGTTAGTCTTTATTTATTTTTTCTTTTCAGAGAGGCCAACCAAGGAGTGTGGAGGAGGGGGATGAGATTTCTCACTCTGTTTGTACCTGACGCTCACCGTAAGTATATTGAAGAAAAATATCTGGATTTAAGAGGCAATTGCCTCTGCTTTGGAAATATCTGAAGAGAGGAAAGTCAAATCTGGATGCATTTGACTTAAAAAAGACAAATTGTTCAAATTATAGAGTTTTGCATTCAATTGGATGACATTTCAGGGTATTGGACTCCTAGGATGTTTGGTTAGTTTATTCTACTTTTATTAAGAGTATTTGATATTCAAAATTTAGACTATCTCGCTGTAGAGCAGTGGATTCCTATCTGGGCTGTACATTGGAATCACCTGGGAGCCTTAAAAAGTACTGATGCCTGGGTCACACCTCAGAGATTCTAATTTAATTGGTCTGGGATGGGGCCAGGGTATAAAGCTCCACGAGTGTTTATAACGTGTAGCCCAGGGTGCTCAGTGTTCTAATTTTTTATTCTTTCTTCATTATCTTTTCATTAAAATTTTGCCTCCATGTGCCTACTGTATTCCCCTGATAAAACACAGAAGCCTTGTGCTGGCCGGTTAGCTCAGTTGGTTAGAACACAGTCTAATAACCCCTGGGTCACAGGTTCAGATCCCCACATGGCTAGCCGCCATGAAAAACAAACAAGAAATCATGGAGGCCTCTTCTGGCTGGATGGTTGTTTAAAAACAATCCCTAACAGAAAGGTTGAAAACTCAATTTCAGAAGTAGTTTTTCCTGAGTGTGCTGTCTGGTCACGTTTCTGACTTTGTGTTGAGTGGGCTGGTGTTGTTAAGGGAATGAACTGCCTCTAAAACTGATAACCTAGGTGGTATCTTCAGACCTCAGTATGCGCTTGATAGTCCTAAAAGAGTTTCTAAAGAATAGCATGGTTTTCTGATTGGATTTGGCTCATTACTTATACAGACAAGTGCTTAGTTGATAGGTTTCTTCTCTGTTCCTTTTTTTTTTACCTGAGTATGAATTTAGTATTACCCTGACATTTTTATACTTTTGTTGTTGGTCTTTATATTTTATTTCTTAAAGGAATATCAGTCCCTATACCGTTTTAGCTCCCTGTTAAACTGTTACTTAGCTAATACAATACATGGTAACTTGGTTTTATTTCAGTTATGGTGACCTTAAAGGGACTTTTTTTTTTTTCCCTTTTAGGAAGTGTATGTTTATCCTGCAGTATCCCATAAGTTTCTATGATTGATTATAGAACACAATCAGCTTAGGAACTCTTTATCACCTATGTTATTAAATCCACATTGATGTTTATTTTATATCTAGTTTTTCTGATTCTTTTTCGTTGTTCACATCTTACACTAAGCAAATATGTACAGCTAGCCTTTCACTTTTTGATGATATCTAGCAGCAGAATAAATATCTACAGCCTCTGAGGAAAGAAAATTCAAAAGTTGGTTCAGACATAGCTCTGTAACCACTGGACTTCAGTTTTCTCTCCTATAAAGTGAAAGGGATTAGACCAAGCAATTGGCCACATTCCATGACAGGGCAAATGCTCCCAGGGCATATATAGGGTCCAGGGGCTACACTGTCTTCCAGGGTTTAGGAGGCGCTAGGCAACACTGGCTGTGTCAGCTGGCTCCCAGCTGTCCCAGGACCCAGCCTGTCTTATGCAAAGTCTCTTTTTATTCACCTCTCACTGCTAAACCATGGCCTGGATCATATTTGCGCCTTACTTAACAAGAAGTAATGAGGTCATATTGTCACTGGAATGCCACTAGGACTTCCCTCCTAAGGGAGGAAGCTGCTACAGGGAACACAAATTATTTCTGTAAGGCCCAGCACACATCCATGTAAGCTCTTCAAGGACAGAATCTTGTCCCCTTTAGTTCATTGCTGTGATACTAGTTCCCAGAAAAGTGTCTATCTAACACACAATCGTATTCAAGAAATATTTGTTGAATGAATGAATCAATCCCATTTTGTCTTGGCAGTTGCTACCTTATATTGGTTTAAAAAAACACCTTTATTTTAGAATTGTTTTAGGTTATAGAAAAATTAAAAAGATAGTATGGAGAGTTCCCATATACCCCACACCCAGTTTCTCCTGTTATTAATATCTTACATTATTAGTAAGCTACAGTTGTCACAGTTAACAAGCCAATTCTGATACATTGTTATTAACTGAAGTCCAGACTTTATTTAGATTTCCTTTGTTTATACCTAGTGTCCTTTTTCTGTCCCAGGATTCCATCCAGATTATTACAATATATTTAGTCATCATGTCTGTTTAGGCTCCCCTTGGCTGTGACACTTTCTCATATTTTCTTTGTTTTTTTGTTTTATTTTTATTTTTATTTTATTTTATTTTTAACTTTTATTTTGTCGATATACATTGTGGTTGATTATTCTTGCCCCTTACCAAAACCTCCCTCCCTCCTCCTTCTCGTCCCTCCCCCCCAACAATGTCCTTTCTGTTTGCTTGTCGTATCAACTTCAAGTAATTCTGGTTGTTATATCTTCTTCCCCCACCCCCCAGTGTTTTTTTTTTGTGTGTGTGTGTGTGAATTTATATATTAATTTTTAGCTCCCACCAATAAGTGAGAACATGTGGTATTTCTCTTTCTGTGCCTGACTCGTTTCACTTACTATAATTCTCTCAAGGTCCATCCATGTTGTTGCAAATGGCAGTATTTCATTTGTTTTTATAGCTGAGTAGTATTCCATTGTGTAGATGTACCACATTTTCCGTATCCACTCATCCGATGATGGACATTTGGGCTAGTTCCAACTCTTGGCTATTGTAAAGAGTGCTGCGATGAACATTGGGGAACAGGTATACCTTCGACTTGATGATTTCCATTCCTCTGGGTATATTCCCAGCAGTGGGATAGCTGGGTCATATGGTAGATCTATCTGCAATTGTTTGAGGAACCTCCATACCATTTTCCATAGAGGCTGCACCATTTTGCAGTCCCACCAACAATGTATGAGAGTTCCTTTTTCTCCGCAACCTCGCCAGCATTTATCGTTCAGAGTCTTTTGGATTTTAGCCATCCTAACTGGTGTTAGACGGTATCTCAGTGTGGTTTTGATTTGCATTTCCCGGATGCTGAGTGATGTTGGCCATTTGTATATCTTCCTTAGAGAAATGCCTACTTAGCTCTTTTGCCCATTTTTTAATTGGGTTGCCTGTTTTTTTCTTGTAAAGTTGTTTGAGTTCCTTATATTTTCTGGATATTAATCCTTTGTCAGATGTATATTTTGCAAATATTTTCTCTCACTCTGTTGGTTGTCTTTTAACTCTGTTAATTGTTTCTTTCGCTGTGCAGAAGCTCTTTAGTTTGATATAATCCCATTTGTTTATTTTTCCTTTGGTTGCCTATGCTTTTGGGGTCGTATTCATGAAGTCTGTGTCCAGTCCTATTTCCTGAAGTGTTTCTCCTATGTTTTCTTTAAGAAGTTTTATTGTTTCAGGGTGTATATTTAAATCCTTAATCCATTTTGAGTTGATTTTAGTATATGGTGAGAGGTATGGGTCTAGTTTCATTCTCCTGCATATGGATATCCAGTTATCCCAGCACCATTTGCTGAAGAGGCAGTCCCTTCCCCAGTGAATAGGCTTGGTGCCTTTGTCAAAGATCAGATGGCAGTAAGTGTGTGGGTTGATTTCTGGATTCTCTATTCTATTGCATTGATCAGTGTGTCTGTTTTTATGCCAGTACCATACTGTTTTGGTTATTATTGCTTTGTAGTATAGCTTAAAGTCAGGTAGTGTTATGCCTCCAGCTTTATTTTTTTTTGCTCAGCATTGCTTTGGCTATGTGTGGTCTTTTATCATTCCATATAAATGTCTGGATAGTTCTTTCCATTTCTGAGAAAAATGTCTTTGGAATTTTGATGGGGATTGCATTGAATTTGTATATCACTTTGGGTAGTATGGACATTTTCACTATGTTGATTCTTCCAATCCAAGAGCATGGGATATCTTTCCATCTTCTTGTATCTTCTCTAATTTCTCTCAGCAGTGGTTTGTAGTTCTCATTATAGAGATTTTTCACCTCCTTGGTTAACTCAGTTCCTGAGTATTTTATTTTTTTGGTGGCTATTGTAAATGGGCAGGCTTTCTTGATTTCTCGTTCTGCATGTTCACTATTGGAGAAAAGAAATGCTACTGATTTTTGTGTGTTGATTTTGTATCCTGCTACTGTGCTGAAATCATTTATCAATTCCAAGAGTTTTTTTGTAGAGGTTTTAGGCTGTTCGATATATAGGATCATGTCATCTGCAAACAGGGACAGTTTGACTTCATCTTTTCCAATCTGGATGCCCTTTATTTCCTTCTCTTCTCTGATTGCTCTGGCTAGTACTTCCAACACTATGTTGAATAGGAGTGGTGAGAGTGGGCATCCTTGTCTAGTTCCTGTTCTTAAAGGAAAAGCTTTCAGCTTTTCCCCATTCAGGATGATATTGGCAGTGTGTTTGGCATATATGGCTTTAATTATGTTGAGATACTTTCCCTCTATACCTAACTTATAGAGGGTCTTTGTCATGAATGAGTGCTGAATTTTATCAAATGCTTTTTCAGCATCTATAGAGATGACCATATGGTCCTTGTGTTTGACTTTATTAATATGGTGTATCACATTTATTGATTTGCGTATGTTGCACCAGTCTTGCATCCCTGGGATGAATCCTACTTGATCGTGGTGAATAATTTTACGTATGTGTTGCTGTATTCTATTTGCTAGTATTTTAGTGAGGATTTTTGCATCTATATTCATCAAGGATATCGGCCTGTAGTTTTCTTTTTTGGTTATATCTTTACCTGGTTTTGGTATCAGGATGATGTTTGCTTCATAGAATGAGTTTGGGAGATTTGCGTCTGTTTCAATCTTTTGGAATAGTTTGTAAAGAATCAGTGTCAATTCCTCTTTGAATGTTTTGTAAAATTCTGCTGTGAATCCATCTGGTCCTGGGCTTTTCTTTGTTGGGAGCCTTCTGATAACAGCTTCAACCTCCTTTATTTTTATTGGTTTGTTCAGATTTTCTACGTCTTCATGGTTCCGTTTTGGGAGCTTGTGTGTGTCCAGAAATTTATCCATTTCCTCCAGATTTTCAAATTTGTTGGCATATAGTTGTTTATAGTAGTCTCGAATGATTCCTTGTATTTCAGATGAATCAGTTGTAATATTGCCTTTTTCATTTCTAATTTTTGTTATTTGAATCTTCTCTCTTCTTTTTTTTTGTTAGCCATGCTAATGGTTTGTCAATTTTATTTATCTTTTCAAAAAACCAGCTTTTTGAATCATTCATCTTTTGTATTGCTTTTGGGTTTCAATTTCATTCAGTTCTGCTCTGATCTTAATGATTTCTTTCTGTCTGCTAACTTTAAGTTTGGATTGTTCTTGTTTTTCTAGTTCTTTAAGGTGAAGTGTTAGGTTGTTCACTTGCCATCTTTCCATTCTTCTGAGGTGAGCATTTAATGCAATAAATTTCCCCCTTACTACTGCTTTTGCAGTCTCCCACAGGTTTTGGTATGATGTATCATAATTTTCATTAGTTTCAATAAATTTTTTGATTTCCTGCTTGATTTCTTCTTGGACCCATATGTCATTAAGTAGAATGCTGTTTAATTTCCATGTGTTTGTATAGTTTCCAGAGTTTTGTTTGTTATTAATTTCTAGTTTTAATCCACTGTGGTCTGAGAAGATACATGGGATAATTCCAATTTTTTTGAATTTATTGAGACTTGATTTGTGACCTAATATGTGATCTATCCTGGAGAATGATCCATGTGCTGATGAGAAGAATGAATATTCTGAGGTTGTTGGATGGAATGTTCTGTAGATATCTGCCAATTCCAATTGGTCTAGAGTCTTGTTTAGATCTTGTGTTTCTCTACTGATTCTTTGCCTAGATGATCTGTCTAATATTGACAGTGGGGTGTTCAGGTCCCCTGCTATTATGGTATTAGTGTCTATTTCCTTCTTTAGATCTAATAGAGTTTGTTTTATAAATCTGGCTGCTCCAACATTGGGTGCGTACATATTTATGATTGTTATGTCTTCTTGATGGATCAGTCCTTTTATCATTAAGTAGTGTCCCTCATTGTCTCTTTTTATGGTTTTTAGTTTAAAGTCTGTTTTGTCAGATATAAGAATAGCTACTCCAGCTCGTTTTTCTTTTCTGTTTGCATGGTAAATCTTTTTCCATCCTTTCACTCTTAGTCTATGTGAATCTTTATGGGTGAGGTGGGTCTCTTGTAGGCAGCATATAGTTGGGTCCTCCTTTTTGATCCCGTCAGCCAGTCTGTGTCTTTTGATTGGGGAATTTAAGCCTTTTACATTAAGAGTTGTTATTGAAAGGTGTTGATTTATTCCTAGCATTTTATTGGTTGTTTGATTGTCTTAGGTGTCTTTTGTTCCTTGCTTTCTGATTTACTGTTTGGTTTCTGTGTTTGTTGGTTCCTTAGGTTGTAGATAGTGTTTTTGTTTTTTGTTTTCTCTTCATGAATGCCATTTTTATTATACTAGTGGGTTTTGATTTTTCTTGGGTTTTTATGGCAGTGGTAGTTATTTTTCAGGAACCAAACCGAGTACTCTCTTGAGGATTTCTTGTAAGGGTGGTCGTGTGGTAGTGAACTCCCACAGTTTTTGTTTGTCTGAGAAATATACTATTTGCCCTTCATTTCGGAAGGATAGCGTTGCAGGGTAGAGTATTCTTGGCTGGCAATCTTTGTCTTTTAATATTTTGAATATATCATTCTATTCCTTTCTAGCTTTTAGGGTTTGTGATGAAAAGTCTGATGTTAGCCTGATTGGGGCTCCCTTATAGGTGATTTGACGCTTCTCTCTTGCAGCGTTTAAGATTCTGTCTTTGTCTCTGAGTTTTGTCAGTTTGACTATAACATGTCTTGGAGAAGGCCTTTTTGGGTTGAATGCGTTTGGAGATCGTTGAGCTTCCTGGATCTGAAGATCTGTGATTTTTCCTATACCTGGGAAGTTTTCTGCCACTATTTTGTTGAATATGTTTTCAATGGAATCTCCATTTTCCTCCCCTTCTGGGATATCCATGACTCGGATATTTGAGCGCTTAAGGTCGTCTGATGTCAATCTCAGATTTTCTTCAATGTCTTTGATTCTTTTTTCTTTTTTTTTGTCTGCTTGTGTTATTTCAAACAGCCCATCTTCAAGTTCAGAGGTTCTCTCTTCAACTTCAACAAGCCTGCTAGTCAAACTCTCTGTTGTGTTTTTTATTTCGCTGAATAACTTCTTCAGTTCAGCAAGTTTTGGTACATTTTTTTTCAGGACATTGATATCCTTGTACATCTCCTCTTTCAGGTCCTGTATGCTTTTCCTTGTTTCATCATGATGTCTAGCTGAGTTTTCTTGTATCTCATTCAGTTTCCTTAGAATTATCACTCGAAATTCCTTATCAGTTATTTCAAGGGCTTCTTGTTCTATAGGGTCTAGAGTTTGAGATTTATTAACTTTTGGTGGTGTACTTTCTTGATTTTTTGTATTTCTGGTATCTTTTTTTTGATGTTTATTCATTGTGGCAGGGGGTTTCACAGTCCACCGGTTTGAGACTATTGACTAACTAAGATGTTGCTGTGGTTGCCAATTTGGTATGGCTACCTCTGTGACTGCTCAGTTGGCCTCTAGTGCCTTGTGTGTGGTTGCCTCAGGTCTTGGGCCTCTCCAGGGAGCCACCTCTCTGGTCAGCTTGGACTCTGCTGGGCTGTTGGATCACGGGGTGGTACCGCAGGGTGTGTGGTCTCTGCTGAGCTTCCACTTCCCGTGTAGGACTTCTCCCTGTTCCGTGCGCTCTGGCCCGGGCTGTTGGATCATGCAGTGGTGACCCCACAGGGTGTGTGGTTTCTGTCGAGTCTCTGCCTCCCTAGCCAGACGTCTCCCTGCTCTGTGAGCACTGGGCTGGGCTGGGACGTGTCTTCTGCAGCCCTCATCTATCAGCTGGGCCTTCAAGACCCTGCTCGGCACCGCCTCACCCAAGAAGTCTACCAGGTTTCTGCTAGGCACAGACGACCGGTTGCTCTGGGTGCCTTTGTAGCACTGTGTAGATCTTTCTCGGGACTTATCACCTTCCTCCTGGTATTGTGGTTATTTGTGTACTTGTCTTATCTCCCACACCAGAGCGCGAGCTCCTCGGGGGAGGAGCCTGCAGCACACAGTTCACCTTTGAATCCCCCCGGCGTGGACTGAGTCTGGTGCCCGCCCGCAGTCAGCTCTTTGGCAGGTTCAAGTGAACTCGGGAACTCTCCGACCACACTATTCCTAACCAGAAATCGGTTAGGTATTTTTCCGAACTGGTGGCCGCAGAGATGGTATCTGCCTCCCCATAACAGGATGTTTACTGGGGGCCGGAGCCCAGGGTGCGGTAGAGTGACAGTCAGCCCAGCCCGTGCTTCCTTGCCCTCCCGACGCTGGCCGGGGACGCCCCACACCACCAGCCCCGCCAGAGAACCACAGAGGTAGTGGGAGGGGAGGCCGGGCCGCAGGCCTCGGGAAGCCCCACGCCATGGCAAGCAAGTGGGAAGGCTCAGTGAGGAGCCGCGCTGGGCGAGGAGGACAGGCTTGGCCAAGCCGGGCCAGAGCTGCCACCACCTGAGAAAATGGAGGCAGCCCCGGGGCCGGTGAGTGGCCCGGTGGGGCAGGTGGAAGCCAGGTGGGCGTCTGCCCCCCTGAGCAGGGCCAGGCTGGGCGTCACTCACAGGGCTGTGCTGGGTCGGGCGGCTCCCTCTCTGCCTCTGCGTCGTCACCGTCCCCGTTCTCGGCCGCCGCCGCCTCGGGCTGCTCACTCGGTCCCACGGTGTGGCTTGGGCGCTCCCAGGAATCTTCTTTTATGCCGGCCTGAAACCTCGAATCCTGAATAGGGCAGCTGGCCACCTTCAGCGTGGCCCCAGCCTCCGGGATCCTGGCAGCGTCAACAGCAGCCCCGGCACTGTGTTCCCTGTTTAGAGACTCACTTTTGCAGCTAAGAAGCAGTTCTTTTCCTACTCCATATTTCAAAGCTGTTGCCTGTAAATGAGGCAGCCTCTCCTGCCAAGGGCAAAGTGGCAGTCAGCCCCCACAGCCAGCCACCAGCAGTGGTCCTCCCTTAAGAGATGGCAAGAAGAAGGTCCACAAGTTTCCCGGCTGCTTAAAGCCCAGTGGCCGCCTTTTCCACCTCAGCTACTCTGTGCCAACCGCGGCAGCCACCCCAGATTTTCTTTGTTTTGATGACCTTGACAGTTCTAGAGGAGAACTGATCTGGTATTTTGCAGATTGTCCCTCAATTGGGATTTGTCTGATGTTTTTCTCATCATCAGGCTGTGGTTATTGTGTTTTGGGAAGGAAGACCACAGAGGTGAATTGAAATCCTCATTATATCATATCAAGGGTACACCTTATCAACGTGACATCACTGTTGATGTTGACCTTGGTCACCTGGCTGATGTGGTGTTTGTCAGTCTTCTCCACTGTACAGTTACTCTTCTGTTCTGCCTTTCCATTCTGTACTCTCTGCAAGGAAGTCATTATGTACAGCCTACACTTAAGTGGGGCGTTATGTTTGACCTCCTGAGGGTAGAGTAGCTCCATAAATTACTGAGAATTCTTTTGCATGGGATATGTGTCTCTTCTCCCCTGTTTATTTATTTACTGTTTGTTTTTTATTTGTGGCAATTCTTCTTCAACAGGCTGTAAACTCCTTGAAGACAGAGACTATTTCCGTATGTTCCTCTATATTCCCAGCAACTTGCACAATGCTTTGGGGTACAGAGTAGATGCTCAGTTACTGATGTACATGATGGTCTACTAGCTTCTGGTCCTGAAAGTTTTTTGCAGATGGCTTATCCTTTCTCCTCACTGCAAGATTTGGGCCGCAAGGTTGCCCGTTTGGCTCTTGGTACATGTGTAATCAAAATGCTGATAATAATAGTGACCCTGACGCTGTGCTAAACTCTTTACACGTGTTCTAACTGAACCTTTGTAACATACCTGCAAGATGGATATTAATTATACTGATTTTGTAAATGAAGGTACTGATGCCTAGATTGATTAGGGGACTTGTCATAAGTCACACCGCTAGAAAGAAAAGCCAGAATTCAAATCTACGTCTGTAAAGCCCATGTCCTTAACCACCAGAATATACTTTGTTTTCCTTCATAATAAGCAAATAAAGCCATGAGGGAAAGTTTGAATAAATGCCAGAAGGTGATGAAAATAGCAAGCACTGTAATAATAGGGAAAAATTAAAAAGAAATAAATCCCTGAGTGGAGAGTGGCTGGCAAGGTCTTCCTGTTATATGTGGCCCTTGAGTTCTTGTATGAAATTGGTACATCCTTAAAAGAAACACATAATTCATAGGTTAGCCTAACAAGACAATTAGAAATATTATCAAGTATTCCAAACACAAATGAAGCAGACTCTGCTCATATTCTTAACATGCAGGTCGAACAATAATTTCTAAGATAAATCTGTATGAAGCAAACGCCTAATCTGATTCAGTTAGCTTGTCAGGTGAAAATTAGTGCTGATTCCAAACCCGTTACTCCAAGGGTCCACTCTAGAAATAAGTTTGATAATATTCATCCTGTGGGACTATTCATTCTTCTCTCCCCTGAGAGATATGGTTGATATGTGGTGTGCTGGTAGCCTGAGAGTGATAGCAGTGGTTATCTGAAGTCATTGATCCAATAAGCTTTCTCACGTTGAGTTGTTAGGATCTGAAATAAAATATATTGTACATATGATTCTGGGGAATTATAACATTGATGATGTTGTTAAAAGTGAAGCTCATATAACATTTTCTATCACGACAAAGAGTACAAACTAAATACAAAATGTTTCTGAATAATTGTGTGTAGCAAAGGCCAATTTCTTCATTGCACATTAATTTTCAAAAGTGGGGGCATGAGAAACAGCTCTCTGAAATATGATGCATGTATATAAATTGAAATGTTTAATAAGGATTAATTCCATCCCTAATTTTCCAGGTTTACTCTTCTGCTATCATACTATTTTCAAATTACAAAATAATTGTTGAAAACATTTTAATATTTTGTCAAATCCATGTTCCAATAAAATATGACACATCATTCTTAATATAACCTTAAATAAGAAAAAAATAATTTGAGAAAACTATACTGATTGTAAGGTGCATACAATTTCAGAGATGTTAAAATGTAGATTAAATCTTCATCTTAGAGTCAATTACATATGTTATTCCTAATTCTAAGAGGATACATTTTTATAATAAATGACTCATATAAAAAATTTTAAAATATTTAAACCATATAAAAGAGAAGGGGGAAACATTAAAATAATATAAAATAAAATTTAGCATTGAGTTCCCACGAAGGCTAGGTAAAAAAAGACAATTCATTATAGAATTTATTGCATGATTAAAAGGATGTATTCCTCTTGGGAAAGACACGCTTTTTTTCTGGAACTGAGTTATAAAAAGAACTGCTTATTTGAAACATATATAAAGATCTCAAGGCAATGTAAAGGACACTGTCTTTGACAACAGTTTTAAAAAAGACATAGAAATGTTTTCATTTGGTCATTTCTTCAACCCTTGAAAGCAGAAAGCATAAATGAAAATTTGGCCACTATCTTTAGAAACTTAAAATTAAATAAAATTTATTTAAATTGCTTAGCCAATATTTCACACTGAAAGAACATCTTTAATAGTAGTGCTACGCCAAGTATGACATCTATAACAATGAGATTTTTGAGCTTTATGTGACCCTGAAAAACAACAATTATTTGAAACTTAATTGGTACTGAAAATCACTTTCATGCATGGCAGAAGAAAAGCACAAGTTTCAGCTGTTTTTAGATTGAGCTATTTAAGATCAACAGGTTTTTAATTGTAATAAAGTTGTTATGTGACCAAAGCTAATTCAAATTATGCATTAAAATCAAGAGTTGCATTTTGGATTTTAGGTTTCCTTTTTTTAAAAAACAAAAACAAAAACAAAAACATTTTGTTGCGGAAATTTTCAAACATATACAAAAAATAGATGAAATAGTATAGTGAACTCCTTTTCTATCTGTCAGTCAACTGGCAATAATGTTCATTTATGGCCATTTTTGGTTTTTTTATTCCCTTATCCCTGATTATTTTGAAGGAATTCTAGACATTGTAATCTTTAATCTCTAAAGATCTTTCTCCAAGACAAGGACTCTCTTTTCAAATATAACCATACTACTATTATCATACCTTAAAAATTACTAATTCCTTAATATCTAGCCACTCAGAGTTTACATTGCTTCAATTGTCTTACAAATTTTATTTTTAAATGGGTCATTTGCTGAGTCAAGATCAAAATAAGGTCTACATTATAATTGTTTGATGTGTCTCTTAAGTCTCTTGATATACATAGGGTTTCTCTTTATCTCTTTTTAAATATTTCTCTTTCTTTGATTTTTAATGAAAAATCCAGGTCATTTTCTGTAGCTTACCTCATGGTCTGTGTTTTGCTGATTGTATCTCCATGGTGTCATTGAAAATGTTTCTTTGTTCCTGTATTTCTTATAAATTTGGGAGTTGAACTACAGAAGCTTGATCAGATTCAAGTCATGTTTTAAAAATTGTGGTAAAAACCATAATATTAAATTTACCATTTTACCCATTTTAGTTCAGTAATGTTAAGTATATTCAAGATTCAGGTAGTTCTGTTGTTTCTCATGAGTGTTTGTACACTAATCGGTGAGAGTTTATATTTTTTTAAAGCATCAGGGGGTATAAAATGCTTCCTTTTGTGATGTTATGTGCCATTGCTAATCATTACCTTGATCTATTAATTTATTGGGGTTGAAAAAGTGTAATGTTCTTAATTTTAGCATTCCTTCGCTTATTAGCTGGAATACTTTTGGAAAAGAGAGTCCCTTCATTTGGTTACCTGAGGTACAGATCATATAGGAAAGGCAGGATAAGTGCTTCATTTTACTGTTATTTGCCAGCTCAAAATAATAGGTTGACTGGATCTGGGGAGAGGGATGAACAGGGAGCTATTGTTCAATGGGCATGGAGTTTCAGTGTGAAAAGATGAAAAAGTTCTGGAGATGGAGGATGGTGATGTTTGCACAGCACTGTGAATGTGCTACAAACTTAAAAATGGTTAAAGTAGTGAGTTTTATGTTATGTATATTTTACCACAATAAAAAAAGTAGGTTGGTTCCCTTGCATCCTCCAAAACTGACTGCGTTTGTTTGGTTTTGTCTGATTTAAGTATTATTACAAACTCATGGATTTTAACATACTTGATGTGTTTCAATCTGTTGCAGTTATTGCCCTCATTCATGCTCAAATTGGCCCATTTTTGGTCTGTGACACCTTTCCTAGTTTGCTCCTGAGTCCTCTTGACATCAACTCTACCAGTCTCTGGTATCTTCCTTGCTCTCTGGTATGACAAAATGCTCCAGACTTATCTTGGAAACTTTTCTGTATAGGACATGGAATTAGCTAGTCCTCCAAGGAAGTCTGCTTCCTTGTAGTGGGAAATGGTATCTAGAGATTATAATCTAGGTGCTAAGGATGCTCATTGGTACTGGGTTGGTCATTATTCCTAGGCCTTTTTAGGAAACAGAGCTAGGGATGTAATTTTTTTTTTCCCCCATAAAATATCATGGTTTTGTATGGGTACTTCCAATTCCAGTTCAGGACTCAGGGTGTTTACTTAAACTCATCAATTTTATGTCTTTATTATTTTTCAAACATACCTAAAATCCCAATTCTCAGTGACACTACTTGCATTAATAATTTGATATGTCCCACAATACATGAAAATAGTTTCAGAGTAACAATAATTATGATTTTTTTTGATTGGTGCAATCATTATATCAGGTATTATGGAAGTCAACCAGTTTTGGGCAAGTTACAAACATAAACAAATACCCAGCAAAAACTAAATGACAAATAAGATAAATATATATATATGTGTATAATATTAAATTTAAAGAAACTCAATGAGACTGTTTAATAAATCTGTAGAAGAAGATACCCTGTCCATTTATAGCAGCATGTGTATTTCTGTGGCTTATGAGAACCACAAACTACCAGGAAGAGAAGTGCTGAGCATGAAGTCTGTTAAGTCAGCCTTTCTGAGCTGGGTTCCAGAAATTGATTTGAGTGACTATTTTCTCAGTTCTCTCAAGGCTGGTACGTGGCCAGTACCATTCTAGATGCAAAGGAGAGAAATTAGTTCGTTACATGCAATGGATGCCCTAAGGCATTAGAGCTTGGAGGAGTGGGTTGCAAGGGCTGCTTCAGATTATTCTAGTAAATTCCAATCCCTTAGGCAGAGAAAAGTTAAGATTAAAAGGGTATTTGCTAGCCTAACTTGTTGCTACAAAGGCTAAAGTAAGTTATGATTTGTTTTCCTGTTTGGAGCAATACGATTTTTCACTCCCTCTAAAACTTTGTTTTGGATTGTGACATAATTGAGATGAACATTTCTATACTGAATGGTGTCTGTTTGCTTGGGCCTGCTAGTAACTGAGTTTTCAGTAATTCAACCATGATGTGTCCCTCACACTGGAATTTTGCTGTTTGCCATTTATTTATTTTTTTCAGTGGCTTCTTTCAGTCATTTTGGTAGTGAAGTTGGCTTTTTAATTTTAATTTTTTAAACTTGTTTTGGTGTTGCCACTTCGCCTCATTGTAATAGGGATGAAGATGGACCCAAGTGCGTAAAAGATAAAAACAGGTTGCCTTAGACGTTGAATAAGACTCAGACTTTGTTTATTAATTTAATTTAATTTTTCATTTTATTTATATCTAATTTTATGGGAGACAGTGTGCCGTTTCAATACATGCACATACTGCACAATGATTCACTTAGGGTAGATAGCGGAGTTGTGTACCCCTTAGTCCACCACTCCTTTTCCCCCACATCCCCTCTCCCCTCCTGATCTCTTGTAACCACTATTCTTCTATCTGCTTCTATGAGGACAATTTTTTTTTAGAAGACTCAGACTTTAAATGTCTCAAAAGTTGCTAAAAATATGGAGGTAACATATGTAAAAAATATTACTCTTACTTTCATCTTTCCTTTGAGCAATAACTGTTTTTCTAATTATAGTAAGTTTTAAAGACCCTGGTTACTCATTTGGAACCAGTGGGTGATGGAACTGAGGCATTAGAGAGCACCTAGTTTAACTCTCTCATCTTACAATGAGGAAACAGACCAGGAGAAGCTTATTGCAGTGCCTGAGACCAGATTATTGGCAAGATCAGAACTGGCCCAAGTTTCCTGGGCACTTTCTAGTATACGGCACCGTCTTTGACTGGACTGAAAGCGTAATCACTTGCCTGAACACAGTGCTAAGGACTGCGGTTTATCGACAAATTTGGGACCAAGTCTTCTGAGCAGATCAAGAGACAGAAGACAAGTTCAGGAAGCTTTTGGTTGATGGTGGGCCTTTTGTGCTAGGCTACACTAAGAAGATAACAATACAGAGGGACTTGTGCTATTTGGGGACCACTTCTAGGTCCACAAAAACAAGAACATTCTCACGATTGATACATTTTGTATTGAAAGGGGAAATGAAATGTCCCCTTTTTTCTTGCAAGGTACCAAGGAACTGGTTTCTTTCTTGGAGAAGGGACAAGAATGGATGCTGTCTATTGCTGCCTCCCCAATCTCTGAACATTTACATCCTCAAAAATATTAACTGAGTGCCCACAGCGGCAGACACCGTGCTGGGCTCTGGGGAAATAAAGATGCACACATCAGAATCCTACTCTCAAAGGATGTGTGTCTGTTGCATGGGAAGGAGTAGCTGAACACTTTTGCTAGTAGGAAGTGTTTAGCATCCCTCATTCCCAGGAATTTTTCTCTTACATCTAATCCAAATCCCTCATTTGTAGCCAGTTTCCATTCTTTTGTCCTTAGTGAACAGGGAATATGTATAATTGCAGACTGTTACTAACATCTATTTTTGTTTTCTTGGGAGTGAGATTTCCTTCTTGTTTATACTTTGTCATTGTTTCCTGTTTTGTTTTTACTTTTCTGCCTTTCTCTAATCTTTGTAGCTCTCCTCTCTGGTGTTTGTCAGGAGTGTGCTGTATCACTATGTAATCTGTAAAACATTCTTCTGCAAAGCTACATGGTAGACATAAGATCTGTATCCACCTAGGAGAATTAACCCAAAATGGCTATTCAGACAGATGATCCTTGAACTAACAAGTGTTTCTGAAGAAACAGTGGGGTTTGAGTTAGAATTCAGAAGTGCTTTATAGTGTGCAGAGTATGAATAACATACTTTTAATGTTTTAAAGTATGTTCACACCTATTTTCTCTTTTTCTTTTCTATAATCCTATGAGTTATAACAGCAAGTATGATCATCTTTATTTGACAGATAAAAAATGCAAGACTAAGAAATTGTGCTGTGTGCAAAGAAATGATAAATGCATGAGGTGATTAATACATTAACTACTCTAACCCAATTATTATACAATATATATGTATCAAAACTTTAAAAAAAACCATCAGATTGTACCCTATAAATATGTATTACCACGTAAATATGTAATAGGTAATATTACAATGTGTCCACTACAATTGTTTTAAAAGTTGTGCCATATAAAGGATACATAAAAAGTTAGGATGGGGCTAAGCTGAGAGATGAGTTGTTTAGAACTAGTTCATGTTCCTCTACTGGTTTCTATTTCTGTGATGTTTTTTATGAAATCATGTACCACTGACTGCACTTCGATAGGAAAGGAAAGAACTGACATGTCTAACATAGGCACACTGGTCATTTTGACCTTCCTGCTTACCCCCCTTCTGAGAACTGCTGATACAGCCCTCCTGAGTGTGCAGCAGACCAACCTAGTGACTGTGACCTCTCCAGGCATAGCTGATTGCCCAAGGATGAACATCTGACCCTATATGTAACAGCTCTTTCTCCCAGAAATTTTAAATTGTTTTATAGGAAATACTCAGCATTTGTTTGAGTCTTGAACAAGGAATATGTAAATCCAGGACTGACCCATGTACAAATTAAGCCAGGAAAACTGGTCATAATAGAAGACTAAAGCAACTAGGCATTCACTTCCTGGCTTCTTCAGGCCAGCTATACTTCCTGCCTGGGAGATACTTGATATCCATTCGATAAATTCACTTTTTGCTGAAGTACTTTGGTGGGTTTCAATTCTTTACAATCAAATGAGCCTCAAAATCCACTCAATTGTTTTATTAAGGAAATCCTTTTAAGGTGGTTTGTCCTGCAGCTTTTACTCTCTAAGTAGACACCCCAATTGTGTCAGTGTTTCTTCTGGTTTTCCAGTGGTATCGATGGAGTGTTTATGGATTTCCTTGGAAACTAGGGAGAGGAACTTTCATCATTTAAAACTTCTCTAGCATTGGTAAGGTTTTTTTTGTTTTTCCTGCTTCTCCATTTGATTCCAGATCTATAGGAATTAGAGGGAAGGACTATGTCATGATTCTCACCTCTAGGGGCTACTGAAGATGTGTTGACTTACTTCAGAGCAGCCTTCAAGATCGTGGTGCTTAAACTCCAAGGTACCCCTAGAGGGCAGTGGATATCCCTCCTAAGCAGAATGACACTTGGGATTTCTTTTTTTCTGGGGTTTTTGTTTGTTTATTTGTTTTTTGGTTTGGAGCTATGCATTTTATTTACTCTTGTGTGACTTTTTTTCCCTTAATATCTTTTTTTTAAATTGAAAGATAGCTGATTACATATATATTTGTGGGGTACAGAATTGAATAGCAACACTTGTGTGCAATATGTGGTGATCAAATCAGGGTAATTAGTATACTCATGTTTACCAAACATAATCAATCTTTGTGACCCTTAATTAATTTCTTGCTAACCCTCCTCCCCCCACCCCCTTTCCCACCTCTAATAATCACAGTTCTGTTCTCTTTTTTTTTTGAAAGTTCAATGTAATATTGTGATTGCTTCTTTCTTTTACCCACTTATGAGTTAGGACATATGGTATTTCTCTTCCTGTGTGAAAATCTTAACATGGTTTTCTCTAAGTTCATCCATGTTGCTGCGAATGGCAGAATTTCCTTATCTGGTCATCTGTAGATGGACATTTAGGTTGATTTGAATGCTTGGCTATTGTAAATTGAGCTGCAGTAAACATGGGAGTGCAGGTGTCCCTTCAACATGACGACTTCCATTCCTTTGGGTATATACCCAGCAGTGGGATTGCTGGACCGTGTGGCAGTTCTGTCTGTAGTTGTCTGAGGAACCTCCATACTGTTTTCCATAATGGCTGCACTAATTTACAATCCCACCAATAGTATAGAAGAGTTCTCCTTTTTCTGCATCCTTGCCAGCACTTGTTATTCTGTCTTTTTGATAACAGCCAGTCTAACTGGGGTGAGATGATATCTCAGTGTGGTTTTGATTTGCATTTCCCTGATGCTGAATGATGTTGGGCATTTTTCTGTGTGTCTGTTGGCCATTTGTGTATCTTCATGTGAGAAATGTCTATTCAGCTCCTTTGCTCTCTTTTTAATTCGGTTACTTGTTTTCTTACTGTTGAGTTGTTTGAGTTCTTTGTATATTCTGGATATTAATCCCTTGTCAGATGTATAGTTTGCAAAGATTTTCTCTCATTCTGTAGTTGTCTTTTCACTCTGTTAATTGTTTCTTTGGCTGTGAAGAAGCTTTTTAATTTGATATAATCCCATTTGTTTATGTTTTCTTTTGTTGCATGTGCTTTTGGGGTGTTTCTAAAGTGTTTCTCCTATGTTTTCTTTCAGGAGTTTTATAGTTTCAGGTCTTATATTTAAGTCTTTAATCCATTTTGAGTTGATTTTGGTATATGGTGAGAGATACAGGTCTAGTTTCAATTTCCTGTGTATGGATTTCCAGTTTTCCCAGCACCGTTTATTGAAGAGGCAGTCTTTTCCCCAGTATATGTTCTTTTTGCCTTTGTCAAAGATCAGTTGGCTATAAGTATGTGGGTTGATTTCTAGATTTTCTATTCTGTTCCATTGGTCTAAGTGTCTATTTTTATGCCAGTACCATAGTTTGAAGTCAGGGAGTGTTATGCCTTTGGGTTTTTTTTTTTTTGCTCAGGATTGTTTTGGCTATTTGGGGTCTTTGGTTGTTCCATATGAATGTTACAATTGTTCTATTTCTGTGAAGAATGTCATTGGTGTTTTGATGGGGATTGCATTGAATCTGTATCTCGCTTTGGGTAGTATGGACATTTTCACAATGTATTTCCAATACAAGAGCATGGAATGTCTTTCTATCTTTTTGTGTCCTCTTTAATTTCTTTCAGCAGTGATTTGTAGAGATTTTTCATCTTCTTGGTTAAATTGATTCCTAGGTATTTCATTTTTTTGGTGACTATTTTAAATGGGCTTGCTTTCTTGCTTTCTTTTTCTGTTAGTTTGTTATTGGAGTACAAAAACACTACTAATTTTTGCATGTTGATTTTATGACAGACCCACTGTCAATATCATCCTGGAAAAGATGAAGTCAAACTGTCCCTGTTTGTAGATGACATAATCTCCTATATATAGAAAAATCTAAAGACTCTACCAAAAAACTCTTAGAGCTCATAGACAATTTCGGTAAAGTTGCAGGATATAAAATTGACACTTTGGGATTTCTGTCGAGTAGTTCACTACTCCTATGCCCTGCCATCTAGACTTATTGGGATCTGAGAAACCTCAGAATTCAACATTTCTTCATAGATATTTCATTTCCTTAAAACAACAACAACAACAAAACTTTGGAATGCATTGTCATCCACTAAGCATGCTTTGTGCCACCACAGTGAACACTGCAGTTGTCTTTGCAGCATTCATTTCAGCCTTCCCTGCTGTGTAACACCTCCCCAGTCAGCCTCCCTAGCTCTACACTCCAGTGCTTGGCATTCACCTGGCCACAGCAGCTAGTTCAAGGGTCTCCAAAGCTGAGGACTCTGCGTTGTGAGAAGTCACATTCTCTTTTGAATGTGAAGAAGAAAGTGTGTAGCCTTGGTAGCTGCTGGCAGCCGTGTTACAACAATGAGGGAACCAGCCTGAGGCTGAGGCAACATGTGGAGGAGGGCGGGACTCAGAGAACTGCAGAGGTGGAGCTGCAGCCTGAAGTTCATGGTGCCAACCACCTTTTCAGCCACAAGAACCAATGAATCCCCACTATTAGCTAAGCCACTTTGAGTTCAACTGCCTGTTATTTTCATCATACAATAGACTGATTGATACTTTGCAGATTTTAAATTCATTTGTTTCTCTCACATTTTGGGTCTCTGATTTCAGATTCAAATATTTAGTGAGCACCTTCAGTGTGCTCGTGCAGCACTAGGTACTTTCCACGTTATCTCTTACCCTCACAACAACCTCATGAGACAGATACTACTATTATTGAATATCTATTTTTCAGATGAAGAAACTCAGGTGCTGAAGGATTGTGACTTCTCTAAAAAGACACAAAGCCTATAAGCAGTAGTAAAGTCTGAATTTGAGCCTATTGAAAATACCATATTGCATCTATTTCTTTTGTAGAAAAGATAATAGAGCTCGAAATTCAACTGCCAGTTGGTGATGATATTTGTAGAATATTTATTTATTTTTATTTCTCTAAAGCACATTGGAACTGATGCTACCACCATATTGAAAAGTGTCAACAGTAGGTTCTGACTGACAGAGAGGCCTGGGAAATGAGTCAAGGTGTATTTATCTAAAGGTCTGTCAAAGTGATCATTACAATTTTACCTATAGGAAAGATTAAGACAGCTAAGTTTGAGGGGTTAAAATTATTTGTCCTCGAAGTACACATAGGTAAATGGTAGCAGAACTGAATGAGAACTGAGGTGTTTTGACTTGTGGTTCAATCTTTCCTTAACTAGAATTCATTAGCTTTTCACCCACAGGAAGTTGCCTAAGCAAATTTTGTTTTAAGTGAAGCCCGGAATTACAGTCAGGAGCACCTTTGGAAAGTCCAGGCTTGTGCCTTTAAATATAAAACCTGAAAGGATTAAGCCTGGGTTAATTAGTAGCAATTAATTTTGAAGAATTTATAATGAGACTAGGCACATGGTCTTTTGGTAACCCAGAACAGACACACTATGATGACTGTGACACTAATGATTGCCAAGGCAGTGTTGGTTTTCCCAGCAAGGTGAGAGACTTCAGGACCATATGGTTTTCCATGACCTTCTCATGTGTAGATTGATTAGTGAGTTTCTGAAAAAGCGGGTAATAGTCTCTTTTCTCATTGCTAATATCTCATTTTAGCACACCTGAAGAAGCCTCCTACCACCATAAGTTCTAAATGCTCTTGGCTAACTTAACCTTAAGAGATAAACTAGAATGGGGGGCAACTTACGTGATGGATATTTTTAGACAACTCCCATATCTCACTTTCTCATGCATTTAAAATGTTTATTGTATACATTCTGTGTGTTGGGTATTATGCTAAGTCCTGGATAAACAACAAACGGATGGGAACTCTGTATTACTGAAGCTTATAGTTTAGTGGGGAAGAGAGCATCAAAAGAGGAAACATGATTAAATGTGTAATTACAAAACATAACGGGGCAAACTGGAAAAGAGCTCAGTGCTGTGAAGACATATACCAGATTTGATTGGGGCACTACTTCCTGAAGGAGTGACGTTTATGCTAAGAACTGAAAGGTGAGAAAGAGCTAGCTAAGTAGAGTGAGAATGAGAGTTTTCTAAGCAACAGAAACAGAAGTTAGTTGTCCTGATGAAAGAAAGAACTTGTCCTGTCTGTATAACTGATGTTGGGGTCTGTAAGTGAAGAGCGAGGCAGATAAACTGGGAGAGGTGGGTGGGTGCAAACTGTAGTCATTTGAACTTTGGAATTTTGAGTATCTGGATTCAGACCTTGGCTTCTACTGTTATTTCTGATCTTTGACCTGTCACCTAATTTCACTGTGAATCAGTTTCCATTTCATTAAAATAAGGATAAAATTATCTATCATGTGAACTGAATCATTTTCCATTTCATTAAGATAAGGATAAAATTATCTATCATGCGAACTAATGCAGATTAAGTGGATCTCAATGTCTGGTCCATAGCAGTGCCAGTTCTTTTCTCTCCACCGTCTGCTTCCTTTTCCTGCATTTCTATCCAGAGCTGTTGATGTGGTCTGCTAGAATGTTTATTTAACCTTGGTTTCCTTTGCTACTTCCCTTTATCTTGGATGGAAGTTGCTTCAACCTGAATAATCAAAAGCTGAATAATCTAGAGTTAACTATCACATAAGAAATTCCAGTTATGTCACTGATATTACTTTTGTTAATTATAACAGATAGATTTAGAATCAGTTGTCAAAGCTTGGTCTCAGGTCTGACCTTCAGAGATACTCAAGTTCATGTTTGTTCAATGTTTTATTTACAAAATAGCTGTGATTTTTGTTTAAACTTGGAAAAGACTTTCTGTTTTGTTGCATAATATGAAAGCTGACTGTGTGACTTACCAAACAAAAAATATTTATTCAGAAAATATTTCATTTCAGTTATCCATCATGGTGAAAAGGCAGCTTTTTGTTTCAGTGTAATCAATGCAACACAGTATATTTTAGTTTATCAGCTCCATTGGTGGAAAGTGGTTATATGGAAACACTGGGCACCTACTCCCAATTATAACAAGTGCTCCAGGTCCTCAAAAGGTAGGAAGATGCCAAAGGCTATACCCACTCTTCCAAGTAGACGAACTAGATCAAAGAATTTTTTTCTTTCCTTCCCCAGCCTTATTATAATGAAGCATATTGTGAATGAATTTTCTGAAGTGGGAACCAGCACTAATGTCTTTCAAAAATGCTTTTACAGGGAGTTTATGCCTCACACCACCTTAGCGGCCATCTCTGTGACTTAGGACTACCCCTGTGGCTTTTGTGGGCCTTAGTGTAAAATAGAACACTGCTGTGTTTTCTGCCAACCTCACAGGGTTGTCCTGGGGGTTGAACTAGATGCCATTTATAAAACAGTGGAGAGCGGGGAGCCTTCATCCAACAATCTAACCGAATGGAAAGAACTAGAAGAACTCTTTCCCAGCCTGGTGGATACTTGCAACAACCCTACAAAATAGTCAGGACAGGCAACGGTGAAGTGCTAGACAAATAGTAGGTGCTCTATGATAGCGATTTTAAAAATTCACTTATTATGTTTCTCCAAATAGTTAAATCCCACAACTACTGTATAATTCATTTTGATGTTTATCAACCTGTACTGTCAGTGAGTTCTTTTCTCTAAATAACCTAAACTTTTCATTCTTTCCTCTTCTTACTTTTTTCAGCGGATGGTAAAATAGCTCTCAAAGACCTAAACACAGTCATTCATTTCTTAGCCTTGTCTTTTTAAAAGTCATAAATACACCATATCTGGTACACAGTTTTACAGTTTTCCTTCCAAGTTTCCTTAATCTTTCCTCTTAGATCTTATTGATTGATTGATTGATGGATTGATTTTTACTTATTGTCCTTGTTGCCCCCTCTCCTCTTTTTTTCTGCATGGAGGAGTCTTTCCTTCCCAGAAAGCTGGGCTGTTTTCCTTTTTAGCAGCTTCATTGCGATACTGTTGTTCCTTTTCTGGCTTAGTGGGCTGAACCCCACTGGGTGGCTTCGGGGAGGGCCTGTGTTGTTCGATGGAAAAGTACCAGCTCCTTAGGGTGCGGACAGGGCTGCCATCGCCAGGGCGCCCCTCCTGGCAGGTTCTGGTGGAATGTTTTCGCTTCGGGGACAGGGCAGACCAACTGGCAGTGTTGCTGTGGTTGTAGCTGTTCTGTCCAAGGGGCCTCACTCCTCCCCTGTAAACACCCATCTGATGTCTGCTGTTGCTGGCAGGGCTGCCGGGCCGTGCTGTTCCCGCTCGTGTCCTCGTGGGCCCGTGCGTCTCCTCATCCTGGGCCAGCGCAGGGTTGCCACGCAGAATGGTTTGCTTGGCCACACCAGGATGCTAAAGAAGGGGAAACCGAGAGCACCTTCCACACCTGGCGAGGGGGAAAACAACACCAGGAAAGGAAAGTCCCAGATCCCACACTTTCCTTCAAGAAGGAGTTGGAGATGGAAATTCTCTCAATCACACCCTGTAAATGTCTTCACCCTTAGTTTATTTTCCTTAAGCCTTTTGTTGTCAGGAGAAACAGAAGAGAAAAAAGAAGAGATGAGGGAAAAGCAAAGTTCAAAGAAAGCTTAGGAACTTGACTTCTGGAAGTGGGCTATTCAGAGATGCACATTGAAACCCTGCTGAGAACCGCTGTGACCTTGCTGAAGGCAGTGCACCAGATTTGATCAGCCCTTAGGTGACTGGCATCTGAATGTAAAAGACATATAAATTGGTTTATTTTAGACATGGCAAGAGGAGGAAGTGTTTTACAGGAAAAAAAAAATGCTATTCAATATCAACAGTAAGTAGAATAGGGTCCAAAAATTAAAATTCTTGAAGAACAGCTGGCCGGTTAGCTTACTTGGGAGAGCGTGGTGTTGGTAACAACAAGGTCATGGGTTCAGATCCCCGTACCTGTCAGCTGCCAAAGGAAAGAAAAAAGAGAATAAAATTCTAGAAGAGTACAAATGGTCTTAATTAATAACAAATATAAGTCTTAATGGATTTATAATGGTAAAATACTAATCCTGCCCTTTGAAACAAAGTACCATTTGTTAGAATTTAGCTTTTGAGAAAAAGTACAAAATATAAAATTCTAAAAATAAAGCTCTTAACCTGTAATCTGAGAGCTACCCAATTTTAATATGAATTTGTTTGACAAGCTCCGTTTCCCTTGTGACAGAATGTCTCTTTTCAGTTTGAGTCATCATTGCACATTTATGAAATCTGACAAGGCTGTTCTTACACAGCCTTAGACATTGGGGTCAGGGTGATGAGTGAGACATTGCCAAGGTGAGGTAATTGACAGATTGAATGTGGGTGGTGAAGGAGGGTTACTGGGAGGTGGGAGAGGGTTACAGAAAGATGTGTGGGTGGGCACGGGGCACCAAAGATGAGCTTTACTGCCTTTACCATTGTGCCTGCCATTTGAGTTCACAGATGCCCGACCAGCCTGTTGAATCCAATCCATTATTCATCTTTGGAATTAGCCTGGAAAGGAACTTTTCTTATAGCTAAGTCCAGGGTTCTGAAATTAGGGCCACAAGTGTGTTTGATTTTAAGTTCTATATTTCTCTACCAAGTGCATCCTCTATTCTCTTTTAGTTGGCAATGACAGTTATCTTGGGGGATGTAATTTCTTGTTTTTTGTTTCTTAGTTTTTGTTTCCTATTTTTATTGACAAAATATCAAGGGATTTCCCATACAGCTGGGGTCTGAGAGTGTATGGGAGCTATGACATAAAGAAGGACGAAAGGAGGCTTTTCTCCTTGGCTCTCACATAAAATGCATTACTGGCAGTCTAACAAGTTATAGCATGGGGAAGGCCACAGCTGTGAATGCAATTAATGGGCCTTGCATTTGCAAAAAACACAGATCCATAAACTCTAATGACGCCTTTTTAAATGTGTGCCATATTTGGGGGCAAAAAAAAAAAAATTTACAAGCAGGGTGGGATTGTGCTTAAAGCAGACAGGCATGTTTTTAATGTGCCGTGGTATGGGGTGGAGCATGAGAATGCCCAATACTACCATAAAATATTAAGATCTGCTGGTGTTCTGGAACTTTTGTAGTCACTTCTCTGGCCTCTGCAACATCCCTGCCTTCTGTCCAGATCTGGACACAGATTCTGGCCAGCTACTTAGACCAGAGAACTAAATTCTTCCATATGTTACCAGCAACCAATTCTTAGAAAAGAAACAAACAAACTAGAGTCAGTTTGATTTACTTTTTCCATTAGCTTGCCATGTTCTTGGAATTTTTAGGTGCATTGTGTAGCAGATTGCTAACTGCTATAGTGTTTCTTCGTAATACTGACTGTCTTTTTAGGATGCCTTTGATCAATGGTTATCAAACATTAGCGTGCATAAGAATTACCTGGAAGTCTTGTTAAATATAAGTCGCTGGGCCCCACCCCCATAATTTCTGATTCAGTATGAATGGGGTGAGACTCTATAATTTGTATTTCTAACAAGTTTTCAGGTGATGCTGTGCCACTGGTCTGGGGACTACACTTTGAAAAACACTGCTTTAGATATGTTTCTTAGGAATTAGTTCAAATCTTCTAACTGGATTTCTTTATTAGCCCCTGAATAGTCCTTAAAATACCTACTCTTTTTTTTTTTTAAGCTTGTTAATTAATTAATTAATTAATTAATTTGTTTTTTATTTTTTATTTTTTTTGTCTTTTTCGTGACCGGCACTCAGCCAGTGAGTGCACCGGCCATTCCTATATAGGATCCGAACTCGCAGCGGGAGCGTCGCTGCACTCCCAGCACCACACTCTCCCGAGTGCGCCACAGGCTCGGCCCAAAATACCTACTCTTAATAAGGGTTTCCAAGAAGTACAATAGTATAAGTTAGAGAAAGTCTTATCAGTTCATCAGCTGCCAGAACCCAGCAACTTTCTGCTGGAAGAATTTGAGCAGACCGTGTAGACCACGTGGCATCTACTATATCTTGAGAGTTTGTCAGTGTCCTGGAAAGAGCTGAAGTTGCCAAGGTCAGAGACGTTAGAGCTGAATGTCTTATCACACTCAGACAACTTTTGATTATATCTCACAGGCTGGATTCCAAAATCTCAACCACTATCGAACTTGGTGAAATGAGGCTTAGGACCATATTTTGTTTGATCAGCGTAGTAGACCTGTTGTAATGAGAAGCTTTTCAGTGATGAATCAAACAGAAGAGTCTTTGAGTTTCTTTCTATGTAACGGTGGATGGAATCGTAACTTTTGTTTTCAGTAACCCCATGGAAAAGAAATATTTGTCAACCATTCTCATGTGATCTGAAGGGGAACAGGTAGGTCAGGTACTAAGCTTGAGCCTCAATGTTTAACATCTGGATAGAAGTTAGGAGAGGAAACTTGAAATTTTTAATACAGACCCCTGAATGCAAAGATGAAAAGTTCCATATTTATCTGAAAATCCCTAGAGATGACTAGCAAAAATAGCTACCTCTAGTGGCTCTCTTCCCTTACCCTGGCTTATTTTTTCTATAGAACTTATAACATTGGAACTTATATTATTTACTTATTAAACCATCTGTCACCATTGAAAGTTCATGCTGTGAGGGCAGGGTCTTTCTCTTGTTCACTACTGTATCCCAGTGCCAAATGGTTTCTGGCATGTAATTGTTGCTTGATGGATATTTGATAAATGAATGAATGAATGATTTATCTTGATCAGCAACTTATCTCATTCCAAAATTTATAAACTCACCAATGGGTTTGGCTCTTTCCTTTTAAGAAGCAATTTAGTTAACTGTCGTAGGTCAGTAGGACTAGTTTCTATCAGCAGCACATGGGAATAACAGTCGTATTCTAAAGCAATAATTTAGGCTAACAAGTGAGAGCTCTAGTAGAGAATGGGGAAAGGCAGCACACTGAATGTTTTGAATTCCTGAACTCCTTATAATTATTGTCAAGACTGTAAAAGTAATAAAATAACTCCACCTGTTTTAATAACAACTCTCCTTTACCTTTTACAGTTTCTTGTGTTTTTTATTTTGATGCCAATTTAAAAAATGTAATGTAAACATATCCTAGGCCGTCAGGCTGATCACTTCGTAACTAAGTTCTGCCGTCGTATTTCAGTGCCCACAGATGCATTTGTGTTTAGGATGGTTGTGTTGTTGCCATGCCTTTATGTGGAAGTGTCATGTGTTTACGAGAGAAGAACAGAGGCTGCCTGATAAGTACTGACACACTTGTGCCCGGTGAAGTTTAGAACACAGAGTTCAGAGACCCCGTGTGAAGGAGCTTGGGTCTGATCCTGCAGATCCTCTGATGACAACCATTGAAGGGACTCACTAAGTCAGAGACAGTGAAGATGGAGAAGAGAAGAAATGTTTATAATGTTAAATCAACATGACTTAGTGATCATCTTGTGAGCATGGAGGGTTAGGATGGTGAGGGTTAGAGAAGCTGGTCAACGATGACCCCAGTTGCTCAAGACTGAGCACCAAAAAGATTTCCCCTAAAAAGAAAATTCTAATGCTAACTTGAATTAATTATATAATAATGTTCCTTAAATATGTGTATACACAAAATTAGGTGTAAATTTCTTTTATTTGTCGATCTTATAGAACCAAATATATTTAAAAATTAAATATTAAAAAAATATAAAACCAGTTAATTCTAAATTTACAGCTTTAATTTAATATGACAAATGGTACTGTTTTGGTAAAACTAAATCACTACTTGCAAACTAAATATTACAGACTGCTACGGTACAGGATATTTTGAGTTAGGATAGAGAAAAATACTGGAAGAATTGTTAACACACAGCTCATGAACAGACCAAACCCTTTTGAAGAAGAGATCCTACATTTCCCAAGTTTGAGAGACCTGTTTGAAGACGTAGTTCAGGGATTAGTTCACTTGAAAGTCTTCTCTGACAAACTCAGCTTGATGAGACTCCTCTTGTGTAGATCTGTGCAGTCTGTCATTTAATTTATCTCATAACACTGAGATTCATATGCATTTGTCTATCGTTTTTTTCTCTAAATTTTATTATTTACTTATTTTTAAAATTTTTTGCTGGCCGGTACAGGTCTTCAACCACAGACTTTGGTGTTATCAGCACCTGCTCTAAATAACTGAGCTAACTGGCCAGGTCATATTTGTCTGTCTTTGAAAGCAACTTTTTTTTTGTCCTCATAGACTGGAACAGTGCCTACCATAACAGGGACACAGTAAAGGTTTGTTGGTTGAAAAAAAGCTTGATATAGACATTCTGGACTTTTAAAAAATGATTGATTAACCTAAATAAATAAGCCATCGGGGTGTATTTACCAGAGTTCAGTCTGGGAAGAGACATTATAAGTGTTATGGGATAAGGGGTTTTTATAGGAATTAGATTTCACACAATTGAGAAGGAGCTGGTGCAGGTGCAGGAGGGGAGTCAGGTGATGGGAGAAGGGTCACCAGCCAGGATCTGAGAAGCCCTGTCCAGTGAGGGGGAATGTCACAGGAAGGTCTGTAGGCAGCTGTTTCGCTACCACCCATGTGTTTGGTCCTCGGTGTGGGGCTGGTATTGGTCAACAGGGTCAGTGGTTGGGAAGAAGAGCTGGACAGAAGAAGCCTTCCAGAACACAAGAGAGCAAGGACAAGCTGGAGCCTGCTGGGCATATTTGCATATTTCTGTCACCGAGTCTGATGACAAACTTTCGGAGAGCAATGGCTGTTGTTTTGCTTCTGCCTTCTAAATCTCACACAAATTTATCTTGGCCAATCAAACCCATAACCAGAGTAGGGAGAGGATTTTGGGAAACACAGTTTCAGGTTAACTAAATTAACACAGAACAAACCATCACAGATTTCTGCTTCTGGCAGTGTGGTGCTCTAGGATATACTCTTTGAGGCATCTCTGGTCTCTTAAGAGGTAGTAGAGGTCTCCAAGGACCCTCTCCCAACAAATACAACAACCAGGCCAGAGCAGTGAGCAATGAAAGGATGAGATGGGGTTTCCCTGTGAGCAGATGACTATAGCCATCCTGCTACCAAGGTATTGAGCCTTGGTCTGGTGGCCAGTGAGGACACTGAGCCTGCAACATCCAGCGTGAGCTTAGACCGTGAAGAGAGGCTGATGTCATCCCAGGGCAGTACTGCCCCGTGCTGCTGGCAAAAACAGCAGCAGAAGCAAATTGTCTCTGGAGGAAATCTTCAACTATTCAGTTGGCAGATTAAGCAACCATTTCACAATCAAAGGTCACTATGCACATTGGAAGGCAAACCATTGTAAGTGAGACCCAGAGAAAAAATAAACAAAGGTAGACCCCATAGACTTCAGTTGTTAGAATTGGCAGTTACAATTCTAGGGAAGCTATGTTAAAAAGATTTAAAGAAATAATGGACACAGTCACAAAGATAAGTAAGCAACCAAAGACTACCAGGAATGAATAGATAGAATTCTACATTTCTGGAAATGTAAAATACAATTGTTAAAATTTTAGAAACTCAATAAATGTGTTTAACAGCAGATGTAATATAGTCATAATCACGACAGGAAAGAGAGAAAAGAAATTGGAAAATACAAAAAGGTAGATATATGAGGAAATCTAATACGTATCTAATTGGAATCTGAAAGTGAGAATAGAGAGAGGGTGTTAGCAATATTTAAAGAGAGATGAGCTTTATGTTTCCCAGAACTAACCTACTCCATACATACTAGAAACAACTTGTTTAACAAGGAATGGTGTCTATTGTATATGGTGATTATAGCTAATAGCAATGTATCATATTGAAAATTGCTAAGAGAGTAGATTTTAAGTGTTCTTACCACAAAAAACTGTGAGATAATATTAATTAGCTCAATTTAGTTATTCCACAATGCATATGTATTTCAAAACATCATGTTGTGATCGATATATATATATAATAAATTTTTTGTCAATTAAAATGAAGGAATAAATAAAAACTTAGAAGAAAGATATAGAAAGACTGAATAGCCCTAAAACTATTAAAGAAACTGACCTTGCAGTTAATATTTTTCCAATAAAGAAAACTCCAGATCCAGATTATTTTCTAGGTTAGTTCCACCAGATTTTCAAGGAGCATATTATTCCAACTTCATACAAAATTTTTCATAGAATAGAAAACTCATTCTATGAGGCCACTGCTACATTGATACCAAATCCAGGCAAGGTCGGTATGAAAAAGAGATATTACAGGTCAACCTTTCTCATTAACATATTTACAGATTGAATCCATCAGTTGTAATGAATACCCAAAGGACTTTAATCCAAAACTGAATGATATGGCTAAAGAGAAGTAAAAACAAGGAACAGAATTCACCAGCACTGAAATCAGGAAACACTGCTATGTATATTCTGTGAACTTCTGCTTATAAAAAGAGAGTACACTTCACTGTAAGGGGAGGGGGCATAAGTAGTTAGAATTTTTTGCAATGTTCTGTTCCATAGATTTTTGGAGAAAGTGGTGGTCTTTTTCCTATTCTGCTTAAAACTTACGTAAGCCATTAATATATTCCTTTGAATATATCAAGATTTATGTATGGATGTTTGTGTATGTATGTGTGTATGTATAAATATGTGCACATATTAGTATATGTGTATAAAATATTTTTTCTTCAATGGAAAGGTGATGGTATAAAAATAAGCTTGTAATGAATTGAAACGGCCAAAGAGAAGTAAACAGAACAATACTGCAATGGCACTGAAACTCAGAAATAATGCTAAGCGTAAGCCATGCACTTTTGGAAATTTTAACCAGATAAAATTTGGACTCAAGTGATGGAAGTTGCAGAAAATGAGCCAGTCGTCAACTGCCTGTTTACAGAATATAAGTGGAAGAAGTTCTCCAAAATCTAACATTCCTTGCTCTGTGACTCTTGACTTTGGATCAGGGCCCCAGGCTTTCTGACTTTCTTAGAGGACTTTTCCAAAACACACATGTCTCTTCGTAGGTTTTTGATATGAACTCTTTTCTCTGAGACTCACAGCCCTAGTTCAGACTGATCAAGGCTGGAGCATGGGTGGTTTATGGGAGAGGGTATCACAGTGGAAGTACTTCTTCGAATTACCAACCGGAATGTGGCCTTCATAGGCCATGTATGCCTGGAAAGGAAAGCGTGCCTGTGGCACTACGGCTAATGTCTGCAATCCTGTTGACATTGCCAATTGTAGCACTCTTAATCCGGTTTGTGATGCCAATTGTAAAGCTAGGCGACCATGCCAGTTGTCGGGCTCTTTTACCTGCCCATAATCCTGCACTGACTGGTCCAATTGTCAAGCTAGGGCTGGGTCTGGAGCTCACAGACCCCTCAAGCCTGTTCCAGACTGGGTCACAAACCCTTCACATGCCAGGCTGGGTCCCCAGACCCTTCACACAGGTCTACAAGCTAGGTAACAGGCCAAAAAGTCCCTGGAGCCATAGGTTGGAAAGCATGGTTGCACAGGCAGACGCCTGAAGCCGATGCCTGCCCACCTGCTTCACTAAAACACTCTCTCTCTCTCTCTCTCACACACACAAGAATAGCAACAAAACTAAAAAGATACATTGATGCACATGTGCACTAACTCCACACACACACACACACACACACACACACACACACACACACACACACACTCATGCACACACTCATGCACACACACACACAATTTGCTTACAAAGGATGCTGAACCACACCCAGCTGGATCCGAGGCAAGGGCCCTGACCAAACTATTCTATTCTCCCAACAGTGCCGTACATTCCTTCCATTTTCTGCTGCCCTGACAGCTTCTTTATGTTTGTTTAGGCTTGCTTCAATGGGGAGAACAGCTAACCTGGAATGATAGGTAAGGGGTCTAGATAATTATTATCTATGCGACCTTGAGCAAGTCATGTTTTCTCTCAGCATTGGTTTCCTGCCTGTCAAATGGGGGAAATAATTCTAGCAGAGTTTTTGTGGAATAAATAGGAAGTATGCGAAGCTCTTAATATAGAACCTGGTACATGGTAAACCCTCAGTAATTAAAATTACGGGTTATGACAATGAAGGTGTGACTGTCATAAACCCTTATTTATGACATATTTATGTGTATGTGTACATACAAATATATATGGAAAACATTTGTTTAATGGACTTGGGTTGTTTTGATATTCAGCAATTGTTAGCATGTGTGGTAGGGTCCCATTCAGAAGTATTCACTGTAGAACATGTTCAAAGAATTTGAATTAATTTATTGGAATCCTGGTACTGCCAGCAAACTGAGAGATGATATTGATAAATGATTCTTGAATTCCTGGTTTGTGATTCTGAAATGGAACCCGGAGGGCTTCTGTGGCTCACATCTGACTTTCGGGACTGAGACTTACAGTGCACATCTTGGTGTCAGATGGTTGAATTTGCTTCTCTCATGGGTCTCCTTCTAGTAAACCTTTTATTTTTTATTTCTCAGAGCATTCACAGGGTGCCAGTGTAATTTTTTATTTCTTTTAAAAATATTTTAATAAGAGTTGCAGAAAATTATTACATAGACCTTATTGAATTCAAATGTCCACTATACTTTTTTGCAAATATATTAGTTGTGGCCAAGAAATTAATCAAATACAGAACCTAAAACAAACAAACAAGAAGAAGGCAAGCCCAGCTAAGCTGAGGAATAAGACAGGTGTTCTACCTCGAGGCAAAAAGTAATTAGACAGGAAAGTATTGAGATTCTTTTTTTTTTTTTTAAATTTTTACTTCCCCATATACATTATAGTGGATTTTTGTAAAAGTACTGAGATTCTCATTTTGTCCTCAGTTAAAGTCAATATGTCTTCTTCTTCTGAGATCTAGCTGTACTGATATTTGGGGTTTTTAAAATTATGTTCTAATATTGCTGAATTGTTAATATTATTGAAGTCATTGTAACAAAGTTATAGTACTTTAGTCCCTAAAAATTAACATGTTTAATTTGCCTACTAATATGTTCTTATGTTTTTTTCATTTCAGCAGAAGTTATTACAAAGTCATAAGATCCATAAGAAAGATACATTAAAACAATTAACTTTTTTTTTAAAGGACAAGTTTCCTTTAAAGCTTTTGTTAGAAAATATACATTAAAATCTTGCTAGTGTTAGATTAAATGTAAGCAATTCTTGGACACTATATATTTTCTAGTTCTCTATCATCCAACCCTTTTTTTAGCGTGGTCAAGAGAACTGCAGGAATATATTTGCCTATATAAGAGTAACATTGGATATCTGTTGTATCCAATAATCACTCTGGCTTTTATTTTAGTTGCTGAATTTCTCCAAATGTATTCTCTATTGCTATGATATAGAAACAGTTTAAAACTGTTTTTTATTGTTATACATAACACAGGCACAGAAAACTGCATAAAACAACCATATAACATAATGAATTATTATTAGTTGACTACCCTTGTAACCATATTAAAAAATTTTAGTGATTTTTAATATTAGACACTCTCATGTGTTGCTGAGAGAAGGCAAATTGGTGCAGTCTTTTTGGAAGGATGTTTGACAACCTAAAGTTCTCATGCATGCTTTGATCCAGGAATTTCACATCTAGGAATTTATGCTAAAACATACACAAACACACAAAGAGGTATGTACAGGGATATTTATTGCAATGTTCATTCATTCAGCAATCACTTTATAGCATGCCCATTACGTTCCACTGTTCCAGGCTTTGAAAATACAGTGAAATACAAGAAGAAAACAAGCAACCCAATTAAAAAATGGGCAAAAGAGCTAAGTAGGCATTTCTCTAAGGAAGATATACAAATGGCCAACAGACATATGAAAAAATGCTCAACATCACTCAGCATCGGGAAATGCAAATCAAAACCACATTGAGATACCATCTAACCCCAGTTAGGATGGCTAAAATCCAAAAGACTATGAACGATAAATGCTGGCGAGGTTGGGGAGAAAAAGGAACTCTCATACATTGTTGGTGGGACTGCAAAATGGTGCAGCCTCTATGGAAAATGGTATGGAGGTTCCTCAAACAATTGCAGATAGATCTACCATATGACCCAGCTATCCCACTGTTGGGAATATACCCAGAGGAATGGAAATCATCAAGTCGAAGGTATACCTGTTTCCCAATGTTTATCGCAGCACTCTTTACAATAGCCAAGAGTTGGAACCAGCCCAAATGTCCATCATCGGATGAGTGGATACGGAAAATGTGGTACATCTACACAATGGAATACTACTCAGCTATAAAAACGAATGAAATACTGCCATTTGCAACAACATGGATGGACCTTGAGAGAATTATATTAAGTGAAACAAGTCAGGCACAGAAAGAGAAATACCACATGTTCTCACTTATTGGAGGGAGCTAAAAATTAATATATAAATTCACACACACACACACACACACACAAACCGGGGGGGGGGGGAAGAAGATATAACAACCACAATTATTTGAAGTTGATTCGACAAGCAAACAGAAAGGACATTGTTGGGGGGGAGGGGGGGAGGGAGAAGGGAGGGAGGTTTTGGTGATGGGGAGCAATAACCAGCCACAATGTATATCGACAAAATAAAATTAAAAAAAAAAAACAATTAAATGAGAAAACAGGAAAAAAAAAAGAAAGAAAATACAGTGAAAAACAAGACAAATGAGATCTCATGGAGCCTACATTTTAGCAGAACAGACAATAAACAAATGAACACGAGGCATTGGGTAGTGATAAACATCATAAGAAAAATAAAACAAAGGGAAGAGATAGCAAGTGGCTGGGTTGGGGGCTGGGTACTTTATATTTGCTCAGAAAAGGACACTGAGAAAGTGCATGTGAGTTGATGCTTGCATAAGACAGAAGGATCAACCTTGTGAAGATCAGGGACAAAACGGAGGGAGTGAGCAGCCACTGTGAAGACCCAGAGGTGGAACTTGTCGGGTGTGTGAAGAATAGCAAGGAGGGAGGAGCTGAACACGGGCAGCAGGGAGCAGGGGGAGGCTGGTGGGAAATAAAGGTAGGGGTGAGGCAGAGGTCAGATCATAGGATCTGTAATGATCTAAGAGGTCAGGGTAAGGATCTGGTATTTAATTTAAAATGTAATAGGAAACTGTTAGAGGGTTTGGGAGGAAGGAGTGGGGAGAGGATATGATCTGATATACACATTCAATCTTTTTTGAAATATTTCAAAGTTTCAAGAATGGTACATAGAAATACCCTATACCTTTATCCAGATTTAACATTTTTCAACCTTTTGCCACATTTCACTACTCCAACTTCTCTCTCTTTGTATATATGTCTGTCTTAATATGTCAGTATGTATTTTTCTAAGACTAAGGATAGTCTCTTACATAGCCACAGTCCAGTTATCTCACTCAGGGAATTTAGCTTTAAACCCAGCTTGGGGTCTTTAAGGGAGGCTGGCCCTGCCTCGGTATTTAGCTGTCATCACGCTACTCTAGGAAAGAGCCCACCCCCTTCTTTATTTACTTATATAGGTAGGCATTCATTCATTATTAATATGAACTCATGGATCCCTATCTTTGGGGATTGTAATGGGTTATAATCCATTAATGCCATTATTTTGATAATCATATTGTCTTAGATTTGTCTGGTGGAGCCCCTTCAAATTGATTCTTATGCTCTTTTGAAATGCCCCCCTCCTTTTTTATTTTTATTTTTTTAAGCGTATACTTACTTTCTGATACAAAAAGATGTTTCAGGCTATTCTTGAACCTTTTCTCCCCCACTTCTGGAATAAGTCTTTTCTCCAAAGAACCCTTGTTCCCTTTAGTGAGGAATGATTTAGCCATGACCTCGGTGCTAGGCTTAGGCTTATTATTTCTGAGATGTCATTCCTTCTGGGCCCTTTTACAAGAAGAGAGCTAAGGGGAAAAAAATTTTTTTTTCCCATTAGAAATCATGAGATCACATTGCGACTTCCCATTCCAACCTAACTCCACAGGGTTCTCGTGGCCTTTTCCCTTCTGTATTTGTTTCTCCTTTTTCTCACAGTAGGGACCCTACCTCCTGGCAGCATCAACACACTTAACTCATTTGTTCAGTCCTGCAGTGCATTCTACAGCCATTCCACAATGACAAACAGGAGTTCAAGTTTGTTAGGGATTCTTTCTTTCCTCTGGACTGAGGATATGGAGTCAGAGAACTGGGTTTAAAAATTTCTTGGATTAGTGCTTTTTGTCCTTCACTACGGTTATGTTATTTATGTGAAATACAGTGGGAGCCATTTGTTTTGTTTTGTATTCAGTTTGAGGCTCCCCCACACTCCCCTGTCCTTGCTGATCTAATTTAACTTTTTGTATTTATGTTTTAAAATTTTTTTGTATTTATTTGTGCAGAACATTCCCATGCTTTCAAGAGTCAGACTATACAAGAAGTTATATCAAGGGGTGTGTGTGTCTTTCCTTTCCTTTCTACTGTTACCCATCCTCCCATCCACCCTTTGTAGGGAATTTCATGTTTTTCTTGTTTTGTTTTTTCTACCTTTTCTGTGTTTCCTTTTGCAAAAGTACGTGGATATTTGTAAGTATTCTCTTTCTCCCTATGTTCTCATTTTTTAAAACCCCATATTTTACATACTTTTTAAACTTCAACTTTTTTTTCACTAAAAATTATCCTGGAATCTCTCCATATCAGTATATAGATATCTTTCTGATTGTTTTTCAGTAGTTGCATAGTATATGTACTATATTTTTTTCAACTAATGTTCTTTACTTTTTCATTTAAATAGCATTCTGGTATTTTGTAATTACAAATGATGCTACAACAAATAACCTTTTGTATATGTACTTTCATATTGCTAGAGTTGTATATTTAGGATAAAAATCCAGTATGAGGAATTGCTGGATCTAAGGGTGAATATATACGTAGTTTTGTTCAATATTGCCAAATTCACCTCCATAGGTGGTGTACCATTTTGCATTCTTACCGGTGTCTTTCCTCACAATCTTGCCTGTAACAGAGTGTAAAGTCAAACCTTTGAATTTTTGACAATCTAATGGGAGAAAAATTGTATCTCAGTATAATTTTAATTTGCATTTCTTTTATTATGCATGACTTTGAACATATTTTCATGTATTTATGGGCCATTTTTATATCTTTTTCTTTATGAGTTATCTGCTCATTTCTTTTACCCATTTTTTGTAGGATTATTTATACTTTCCCTTGATTTTAAAAGTTCTATGTATACTAGCCTTTAAGATATATGTATACACATATATGTATATATGAGGTTATATATATAGCAAAGTTTTTTCCCTGTTAGTCATGTTTGGTCTCAATTTTGTCATATTGTTTTGTGTTATAATTACTTGATGCAATTATATTTACTGTGTCCCTTTCTATACAGTGTGCCTGCTTTGCTTTTAGACTTTTTCCTTTTGGTACTTGGGAAGATTTATAGTTATTCTTATGTTTATCTTTGCACTTATCCCATTAGTAGTGCCCTTAATCCTCTTTTTTCTTCACTTTTTACTAGCTGGTCGGTAAGTTTTAAATTATATTATAACTATTATCTTTATAACACTCAATGATCTTATTCTACTACTCCTATTTCTCTCCTTTCTACTTTTTTTTATAGTTGCATTTTTTCTGCTTTGTCAGACACATGATCTTCACATACTGTTCTTCCAACTCTGTCCCTACCTTTGTTTTATTCTTAGTTCTACAATTAGGTGTATTAAATGCTTACCACGTCTGTTTATTGATGTTTCTCCAGTCATCTCTTGTCTGGATAAAGCTTATTCTTTAGGCCAGGGGTCAGCAAAGTTTTTCCATAAAGGGCTAGAGAGTAAATATTTTAGGCTTTGTGGGTCCCACACACTCTTAGTTGTTGTTGTTGCTGCTGCTGCTGCTGCTTTTCCTTCTCCCACTGCTGCTGCTCTTCCTCCTTTAAAAATGTTGAACACTCTTAGCTTGTGGGCCATATAGGAATAGATCACAGGCCAGATTTGACCAGTGGGCTGTACTGTGCCAACTTCTTTTGCCTTAGAAGACACTTCAAAAAGGGCTTTTGAGTACCGTATTCCCTGAGTTCTTGCATGTTCAAAACTTTTTTTATATAGATTTGATGCTTGAAGGACATCATGGTATAATATTCTTGGCTTGTAGTTTCTTTCTTTGAGTTTCTTGAAAATACTAGCATCTTGCTTATATTTTGTTCTTGTGAAGTCTAATCCCAATCTAATTTTCTTATGCCTTTTAGTAATTTGATCTTTGTTTTTCCTTAGAATCTCTGAGGAATATTTTTAGCCTTCAGATTCTAATAGTTTTATTAGCATGTATCTTAGAGTTGATCATTTTAGGTCAATAAATTCGGGTAAGTGATGGGCCCTTTCAATATGTAGTTTAAATTTTTTCTTATTTTCAAAAAGCTTTCTTAAAAAAAAAATTGTAGTATTAAATATTAGTTCTGCTCCACTTTTTAGTTTTTCTTTGTCAGGAATTCCAATTATACACATGTTGGACTGTCTTTCCATATCTTCCATTTCAACCTCTTTCCTCTTTCTCTGATGCTTTTTATTTCTTTCTTCCTTATTTTGATGTTCTTGTTTTATTTTTCTTTTCTTATTAGATTTCCATTCAAATATATCCTCCTTTGAGCACCTTGTAATTTATTTTTCATTTCTGAGATAGTTTTGTCTTTTTCTTTTATTTTTTTAGTCCAATCTATTTTCATTACATTTTTTCCTTTGCAAAGATCTTTCTGGGTCTATTTCTGTTATTTGATTTTAGATTTCTCATTCTAGACTTTTTAATATCTCCAAATGTTTGTTTGGCATTATTTAAATCAGTTTGAGTGTATTAAATTTTGTGATTGGAATTTTTTTTATTGAAACATAATTGATTATACATATTTGTGGGGTACAGAGTTCACTCTCAGTATTTGTGTATACTGTGTGATGATCAAATCACTGTGTGATCAAAAATTTCACATATTTATCATTGAAATGTAATCATTCTTTGTGTTCATTAACCAATTTCTCCCTAATTCCCCCTCCCTTTCCCACCTCTAGTAACCACAGTTCTGTTCTCTTATTCTGAAAGTTCAAGGTATTATCATGATTGTCCTTCCTTCCTTCTTTCCTTCCTTCCTTCCTTCCTTCCTTCCTTCCTTCCTTCCTTCCTTCCTTCCTTCCTTCCTTCCTTCCTTTGTTCCCATTTATGAGTGAGAACATGGCATTTCTCTTTCTGTGCCTAGCTTATTTCATTCTTTTTTATGGCTGAGTAGTATTCCATTATGTATACATATGTGGTTGGAATTTTTAGGAAAATTTTGATTTCTGTGTTCTGTTTTTTTCCTTACAACAGCTTTGTATGGATTTTTTTTTCCAAGTTATTTCCTGGACAGAGTTTCTGGTTCATGAGTACCTTCTTCTCTCATCACAGTGAAATTCTTTTTTCCCCCTAGCAGATGGTGACATTGGTGGTGGTAATGGATGAGATAAGGGTTGACATGTCTTACTTTTCTTTTATTTCTGTAGAATCCTTGATTTTTTGCCATTTAGTTTTGTATTTCCCTTCACTGTCACCTTCTTTATTTATCTCTTTCTCTCTCAGAAGTAATATTTTCTTTTCTGCCTCTTCTGGTCCTATTCACTTTCTAGTCCCTTCCCTCTATCTTGTACCGTGAACTACCAGATTTGAGGCCTGTGTTTGGTATCTTGGCACTTGTGCTGGACTCTCTCTTTCTGCAGACAATTTTGTTTGTGTTTTATTTAAGTCCTCACCTATCTTCTCCTCTTTTTACAGAGTGTTTTAAGCCTCCTGTGTTGCTGTTCTCTACATCCACAGGCTTGCTTTGATGGCGGGAATGATGTTTGAATTTAAACATTATTTCTCTATGTTCAGGTAATTTGATATTCATCATATTCTCTGGTTCATAGTGAGGCTGAGGCATGTGTCACGTTTTGTTTTATTTGTACTCCTGTTGGTCTTATATAGTATTTTTGGAGGGTGTGTAGAGAGACTTGAATTCAGCTTGCCACCATCATCTTCCAATTAATTCCTCAGATACATACATTTTACACAGATGACTCTTGATGCTGAGTGGTAAATGAATCTTAGGTGTCAAGTGCGAAACCTTTTGTGGTAATCCAGGTGAGAGATGGTATTGGCATAAAACGCGGGGAAGGGGTAAAGTTACTAATTAAAAGAAAATTGAGAGATACATCCACCAAATGCAATGTGTGAATGTTGAATTGAATTTTACTCTCGAAAGTGTTCTCATAAATTATGTAATCATTCTATTTTTTTTTTTAATCAACTTTCACAATAATGAGTTGGTGTACTAGCATCGTTCATGGGTAACCAATGAGTTATCTTTTATTTTTATTTTGTGTCATTATGAGCTCATGCATTTTATATTAGAGAAAGAAATAATCTGTAACCTTCCTAACATACCCAGCTGCTATTTTCATTTTTACATATTGTCTTCTGATTTTATCTATTAGCTTACATATTTTTACCTAGATGTAATTAACTAGTTGATTTTATATTCTGCTAAATATTATGGAATACAAACTCAGTGGAAGTAGGAATTTTATTCTATTGTGTTCACTAATATATCCTCAGCATCTTGAATAGTGACTGGCACAGAGTAGGTGCTCAATAAAAGTTTGCTGAATGAATAAATGAATGAATATGCTTAAAAAGTACTTCTTTTAAATATGCTCTTAAATTCATCAAGCATAATAAAATATTTTGGCATCATTCAAGAGTACTGTTTCTCTTCCCCATAGCAATTCTATTTATTCTTCTGAAACTAGTATTTACCAGTTTTTGAGAAGTGACATTCTGGGAAAAAATGCATGGTTACATTTCCTGGAAGTAATTAAGAAAGTTATTATTTGTGTCATGTCAATCTGGGAGGAACATAACAACGAGTGTTTTAGAGGTCTTGTTTTTAAGCTATGTTCCTTGATATTTTTATTGATGTTTGAGATGATGTAATGGAAGGAACACTGCAAGCTGAGTGTGGTTGGGAAATACCTGAAGGGATATTATTAGAATTCAAAATGGACTGAGTAATTGAAGGAGTGAAATGTGGTCAGAATAAAATGCAGTGCAGTTAATTTTTTCTAGGAGAAAAAAAAACAGACTACCCTAATATATAATAGGGACTTATAAAATTTGAATTTCAAGGGTATGGTAAATCTAAACTGAATCAGCAATATTAGTAGGATGTGTTAGGAAGAAAAGTATCTGATAAAAGACATATTGGCAGAATGTTGGGTAAGTGTTGGAAGAAAAGTAGTGTACTAGGGACTAGACTTAACTTCTAGCACAGAGGTTACAAACTGGCACCTCACAAAACCACCCCTGATGGGTTTTGTTTGAGCTACAAAGAGAGGGGAATGGGGGAGAGAGGGAGAGGGGGAGAGAAGGGGAGAGAGAGAGAGAGAGAGAGAGAGGAGAGAAGAAAAGAGGAGAAAGAAAAGAAGGAAAGAAAGGAAGAAAGTTAGTTTCCAACTTTTAAAAAGTGGGAGTATTGACCTAAAATACAGATTTCCAGCATCTCTTGGAAACTTGAAAATTTGGTGATACTGTCACTGTTGTGACCAACCTGTCAACAGTAGACTAGTGCTGAATAGCAGCTGCCTACTTAAATTGGGGCGTGTCCTGTCCAACTCCACCCCTTCCTAGCTCCAAGGCACTAAGGCCAGGTATTGTTACAGTTCTTTCTCTGGTAGTTGTTTTTCCAATACCAGCTTCACACCTGTTTTAATTGCCTTATATTCACCCCATTGTCCAGGGAGGGATTTTGACCTAGGGTTATGGAGATGGCTGAACACCTGACAGTTGACAGCAGTTTATTAATCACATGTACTAACAGCCCCAGGGACGAGGACACTGCATGCCACACAGGGCCACACGGGGGTTGCACTCAGGAGTGCAGTGAACAAGCAGGGGCTTTTGGAGGCAGGCTTTGTAGCCTCAAAAGGGTGGGGTGACCCTGGTTCCTAGAAGAAAATGTGGTTGGCTTATTTGAATAATTCTGCAGGATGGTTGTAAATAAGCTCACTACTAGGGGATGAGCAGGAACAACACCTGGTTTCCTTGGTAAGGAGGGTCGTTTGGCTAGAGAACCTTATCTGTGGGAACAGAATAGGGAGGGGAATTTGTAGATAGGCCGTTGGAGACCCTGCTGATTTCACCAGATATCAAAGCAACACATAACACTAGCCCTTAGTTATAGGCTTTACAGCAAAATATCTGTTTCACTCATTTATCTTGCATGTCTGGCCCATGCAGATATTTGCATGGAGCCCCTGTATCTAGGAGGAGGAATTTTTCTAACTCTAAAAGTTTGTGAAATTGAAATCTATCTGCAAAGATGGTTGTATAGTTTTCTTCTCTGAAGATTAAAAAGAAATACAATGAACAAAACCCAAGAAAACTAGATTTTTTAAATGCATCTCTGCCCAGAGTGCCTCTAGGAATTTTTAGAAATTTTTCTATACACGAGATGGTATTCGAATTGGTATTAAGAAAAACACCTTGACAGGATTAATAGTGAAATAAGTTACCAAGGAAATATTTATTCATTCAGCCAATATTTTTCCATTTGTTCAAAAACATTTACTAAATACTGTGTGTCAAGTGTTAAGGCTTTAAAAATAATGACTCATTTTCTTCCCTCAAAGAGTTTACATTATGCTTAAAGTGAGAGTAGACTATACTAACGATTACTACTCAATGTGGTAGATGCTATGAAGGATATAAACAGGAGCACAAAGAAGGGAAAGGGAATCATGATCTGCTTACAGGAGGTTGAATATTTAAAATCATAGTTTATTGGGTATCTGGGATGACACAAGGGTAGTCTTGAAAGTGAGAAAAGTCAACTCTCAGGGTCTTTCCAAGTTGAGGGCTTCTGAAATACTCAATTTGAAATTAGTACTTTCTGTGTGAAGGTACTACATGTACAGCTCATGAAATGAAATGATTCCAGCAATTCGGTAGCTTTCATGCTTGCTCTCTACTGTTGGTTTTTCCTTTGTCCAGTGGGGCTCTTGTAAGCTGTAGGTTCAAGACGACATGTTTATGATGACAAACGTCCTTGGGGGACTATCTCTAGTAACCTGGATGATGACATTCATGTCAGTCTTAGCAGGGACCCAGGCCAGTTGCAGAGGATGTGTGCATGTGTGTGGGAGGTCAACTCTGTGTGTACTGTGCCATCATCAAGTGAGTGCTTGGCCATATTTTGAAGCCAAAAATATAAACAACTTGAGCATTGTTAGAAATTGTGTAGTGTTACAAGCATCTTTCTTCTCTTCTCCTTTTTTTTTTTTTTTTGGCAGCTGGCCAGTACAGGGATCTGAACCTGTGGCTTTGGTGTTATAAGGCTGCACTGCAACCAACTGAGCTAACTAGGCAGCTGAGCTTCTCTCCTTTCTACTGGTATAAATCAGAATTTTCCTAAGTGTATCCCATGGAACACTAGTTCCCAGATGCTCTTAAAAAAGAGGGAAGTTCTATGATCAAAAAGGTCTGGGAAATTCAGCATGTAATATATAAATAGACTATTGTGTTTGTTTCATCCAGTGTTCTAAGATTTTTTTGATAGGTGAAGTTTTTTTCCTTTAAAAATTTTTTAATGTATGTTTATTTATTTAAAAAGTATTTTAAAAATTTATTACACTTTATTTTTATTGAAATGTAATTGATTCTACATATTTGTGGGGTACAGAGTTGATCTAATGCATATTTAATATTAGAATTAGGACTCTGTGGAATCACATTGAGAAATCAGGGTCCTGGCAGGAAATGGATGGGTAATTTGAGGAGAGTTTAACAAAGAAATTATTTACAAAGGTGTGTGCTATGGTCAGAATGGTTGTCCTGTCCAAAGCTCATGTGGGAGCTTGATTCCCAATGTGGCAGTGTTGAAAGGTGGGGTCTTTAAGAGGTTATTGGATCATGCGAACTATGGTCTTATGAATGGATTAATGCATTCATGGAGTAATAGGTTAATGGATGAATGGTTATCATGGGAGTGGCTCTAGGGGCTTTATAAGGAGAGTAAGTGAGCACGTTGACACGTGCTCTTTCCATTCTTGCCATGTGATAGCCTGCATCCCCACAAGAGAGTCCCCACCAAGAAGAAGGCCCTCACCAGATGTGTTCTCTGGACCTTGGACTTCCTGGTCTCCAAAACTGTAAGAAATAAATTCTGTTTCTTAATTTTTTTAAATTTTAACTTCTCAATAGACATTGTAGTTGATTTTCATGTCCCTTTACCCGTTCCTCTTTCTCCCCACCCTCTCTCCCCCTCCTGCCTCCACTACATCATATCTGTTCACTTGTTCAAGGAATTGTTGGGATTGTTGTCTTCTCCCCCCCCCACCCTTTATTTGTTTGTATATTTATTTATTTATAGCTGTCACAAGTAAGTGAGAACATGTGGTATTTCCCTTTCTGTGCCTGACTTGTTTCACTTAATATAATTTTCTCTAAATCCATCCATGTTGTTGCGAATGATAGTATTTCATTCTTTTTTATAGTGGAGTAGTATTCCATTGTGTAGATATACCACAGTTTCCTTATCCACTCATCTAATGTGGACATTTGGGCTGGTTCCAACTCTTGGCTATTGTAAACAGTGCTTCAATAAATGTTGGAGAACAGGTATCCCTTCAGCATGATGATTTCCATTCCTCTGGGTATATTCCCAGCAGTAGAACAGCTGGGTCGTATGGTAGATCTATCTGTAATTGCTTGAGGAAACTTCATACCATTTTCCATAAAAGCTGCACCATTTTGCAGTCCCACCAACAGTGTATGAGAATTCCTTTTTCTCTGCAACCTCAGCAGCATTTATCATTCTCAGTCTTTGGGATATTAGCCATCCTAACTGGAGTTAGATGGTATCTCAAAGTGGTCCTGGCTCATAGGTGGTGCCCTCTTGTTGTGTTCTCACATAGTGGAAATAGATAAATGAGCTCCCTTGGGCCTATTTTTTTTTTAACCGATAAGTAAAAATTCTATGGATTTATGGTATATAACATGATATTTTGATATATGTATACACTGAACAATTGCTAACTCAGTCTATTTAACATATACATTACCTTTCATACTTACCATTTTTCTTGTGGTGAGAACACATAAAATACACTCTCAGGTATTTTCAAGTATACAATAAATTGTTATTAAGTATAGTCACAAATATGTACAGTAGATCTTTTAAACTCATTCCTCCTGTCCAACTGAAATTGTGTCCTTTGACCAACCTCTTTCTAACCCCTCCCCCTCACAACCAAATTATTGTGGAACAAAATTGGGTACCATTGCTTCTCATTAATAGGAAATGGCAAGAGAGATTTTTTTATTGCCATTTAGTATAACCTTATTTTAGCCCAGAGTGTTATTACTACTTGTAATTGTCACATGTTCAAAAAATACAGCAAGGCTAAAATAATAAGATACCTTACATTTGTTTGGTGGCTGGCCTGTGCAGGGATCCAAACCCATGACCTTGGTGTTATAAGGCTATGCTCTAACCAACTGAGCTAACCAGCCAGCCCAGATACCTTATTTTTAGATGATGATATCTGAGATCACTGGCTGTCTGCAAAATTCATTCTTTCCTTCTCCGTAGTAATGAGGTTATGATCATTAACCTGATGAATAGAAGTGAAGTGTCCACTTCTGAACTGGGGCTTTTTGGAGAATAGAAATTTTCCTCCATGCTCTTTTCTCCTGGCTGAATGCAGATGATAACAAGACCATGGGCTGTCTGTTTAGCTGAGTTGGTTAGAGTGCGGTGTTATATAACACCAAGGCCAGGAGCTCAGATTCCCTTACTAGTCAGCCGCCAAAAAATCAACAAGAGAAAAACCCAAGAACATGGGGAAGCCACAGATGGGAAGAAACTTGGGATCCTGAAGCAACAACACATGGAGAAAAGCTGCCAGCTGATCCAAACACCTGTTCTGAACTGTTACATAAACGAGAAATAAAGTGCTGTATTCAAACCACAATGTATTTGCATCTGTTTAATTCAATAGTTTATTTAGCCTACCCAAACTAATACAAATACCATTTTAAACTTTAATCTCAAATACTTTAATTATTTTCTACATATTTAAAACCCCTGTGTGGTAAGCAGAGTAAGCACCTATTTCATAGGTAAAACAGTGGAGGCATAAAACAGATTCATTAATCCTTTCAACAAATACTTATTGACTGTTAGGAAAATTTGTTGAAAACAATTTATGACATCATGATTTGGGGAAGGCTTCATTCATTCATTCTATAAATATTTACTCAGGGCTTTTAGTATGTACTCAAGGAGCTCATCGTCTAGTGTAAGAGACAGACACTAAATTTAAAAAAATTTTCATATGTAAGTTGCTACAGTATTTAGTACTTATGAGAATAACATAATATTATGAAAGCATGAAGCAGGGAGATTTGACCTAGTCAGGTAAGTAGGAGGCGGTGTGCCAGAACTGATATCTAAACTAAGATGTGAAAGCAATATATGTGTTTAGGCTGGTGAGAAAGAGAAAGGAGCTTTCCTAGTAGAACACTATATACAAAGACCTGAGATGGACGGGGGGATCTAGTGAATATGGGGGACAGGAGGGAGGCCACTGTGTTATTGGAGCTGAGACGGTGAGGGGTAGCAAGGTTTTAGGATTGAAACTCGAGGAGCTCTACATTTAAATTCAAAGTCAAAGAGTCTGAGAGAGGATATCAAGTGTTCTCACCACAAAGAACTGTAAGTATTTGAGGTGACGAATATGCTAATTAGTCTGATTTGATCATTCCACAAGGTACACATGTATTGAAACACCACATTATACCCCATAAATATATACAATTATAATTTGTCAATTAAAAATAAAATAAAATAAATTTAAAAATACTCTTCTATATCTATGAAACAAAACAAAATCAAGGAGGCTGTTCCATAGAGGAGACAGAGGTGGGCAGAGAGGTTGCTGCATAACTTAGCTCAGGTTGCTGGAACAAAATACCATACACTGGGTGATTTAAACAACAGACACTCATTTCTACCGTTCTGAAGGCTGGGAAGTCCAAGTTCAAGGTGCCAGCTGGTTCAGTTATTGGTGAGGGTCCTCTTCTTGGCTTGCAGACAGCTGCCTTCTTGCTGTATCTTCACATGGTGAAGAGAAGCTATGATGTCTCTTTATCCTCCTATAAGGTCACTGATTCCATCAAAGGGATCCACCCTAATATCCTCATCTAAACCTAATTACCTCTCAGAGGCTGTACCTCTTAACATTATCACACTAGGGGTTAGGGCTTCGACATATACATTTTGAGGGGGACATAAACATTACTTCAAACAAGAGGTGTGAGGAAACAAAGGGAGGGTGAGGAAAGAGTGTATTTTAAGGAGAGAATGATCATCAGTGTGGATGGGCATAAGAGGTTTGGCTATGGAGAGGAGAGAGGTAGGGAGTTAGGATTGTAGATGAGGGAAATAGGAGTCAAGTTAATTTTGTTGTTTCTAGGTGGGAGAAGCTTGAGTATTTAAAAATGAATGGAAATGATCTAGTTAGAAAGGGGAGGTTAAGTTTTTAAGAGAAAGAGTGAATAGTTTGGTAGCAAGATTGTAAAGTTCATGAAAAGATGTTAAGGTTGTGAACAAAGCATAGATGGAGAGGTTAATCTTGCACATGCAGAGAGAGAGTTTCTTTATTTTAATGGGTAAGAAGGAGGATGGATAAAGACAGATGTAAGTAAGACGTTAAGAGAGTACAGTTTGCTCTGAAAAGTTGGAGGCAATGTCACCGGAAGAGAGTGAAAAGGGGTGGAACGTGAGGAGGGGAGAGAAGGTTTGGAGCAGTGTTGAGTCTTCCAATCTATGATCATGGCATATCCCTCCATTTATTTAGATACTCTTCAAAGTGTCTTTTGTAAACTGCAGATAATTAGATCTTGCTTTTTTAAAAAATCCAATCTTACTACGTCTGCCTTTTAATTTGTATGTTTAATCTATTTATATTTAACGTAGTTATTAGTTTGGTTTGGTTTAAGTCTATCATTTTGCTATTTGTTTTCCTTTTGTTCTGTTTTTTCTTTCCTGTATTCTTTTGAACTGAATATTTTAAAAATCCATTTTATCTCTTCTATTGCTTATTAGTTATGCTTTAATTTTTTCCCATGAGTGTGCTAGGCTTTACAATATGTATCTTTAACTTATCCCAGTCTACCTTCAAATAATATTGTACCACTTTACATTTAATTCACCTTTCAACTGTGTACTTCTATAAGAGTTTTAAACCCTAATTACCTTATTATTTTGCTTTAAATAGTCACTGTCAGTTATCTGTCACAGAAATTAAGAAATGAGAAAAACACCATTAAATTTTCCTGTATATTTACCATTTCTTGTGCTCTTTATTTCTCCTAGTTTCCATCTGATATTATTTTCTGAAATTATTTTTTTAATGTTTCTTGGAGTACTGATCTGCTGCTGGTGAATTCTCCCAGTATGTATTTGAAAATGTGTTCATTTTACTTTCATTTTTGAAGGACATATTTACTGGATATAGAATTCTAGGATAACTGTTCTTTCTTTCAGCACTTTAAGATGTTGCTCTATTGTCTTCTGACTTGCATTGTTTCTGATGATGTCAGTAGAAATATTTTTCATAATTCCCCAGTATGTAATATGTCTTTATTCCCTGGCTAAGATTTTTTTTTTCCAGAAATTTGATTATGATGAGTCTTGGTGTGTGCGTGGGTTTATCCTGTTTGGAATTGCTGAATCTACAGTTGTCCTGAAATTTGGAAAGGTTTAGGCTGTTGTGTTTTTGAATGTTTTTTCTGCTCTAATTGCTGTCTTTTACCCCTCTTGTGCACCAAATGCAAGTACATAAGGTTACTGAGGCTCTAGTCATTTTGTCAACCTTTTCCCCACTTGTATTTCAGTTTGTATAGTTTCTGTTGTTCATTTTTAAGTTTATTTATCTTTTCTTTTCCACTGTAAAATGTGTTAAGCAGCCCTGTTAGGATTTGTTTTTTTTTTAATTTCAGGTATTGACTTTTTCAGTTGTAGATTTTCCACTTGGTTTGTTTTTGTATCTTTCATTTCTGTATCAATATTCCCATTTGTTTCCTTATTATTTTCATGTTCTTTTTACATCCTGGAGCTTATTTGTAACAGTGATTTTAAATTCTTTGTCTGAAAATGTTATTTTGCTGTCATTTCTGGATCTGTTTTATTGACTGAATTTTCATGTGATTAAGGTCACAATTTTCTGCTTCTTAACATGCCTAGTAAAATTATTTTATTGTATGCTGGATATTATGAATGAACCAATATTGAGTGTCTGAAATTTGTGGACTTCTTTAATAGAATGTTGAAGTTTGTTCTAGCAAGCAGTCAATTTACTTGTGTAGTAGCTTGATCTTTGCAAATTTTGCTTTTAGTTTTAGTTTGTTGTTTTTTTTTAAGTTTGGCCCTAAAATTGCCTTTACTTTAGAGTTAAATTAGTTCCACTCCAAATGTCTGGTGTTTCTGGAGTCTCTATTGAGAGTCTGGGATGTTCAATGAGATCTCTCCTCTGTGATTGAGAGAGAAAGAACATATCCGAGCTCCGGGTGAGCTCCAGCATTTGTTCAGATCCCAGTAATTGTTCTTTTCCCAGCAACTGTTCTTGCCTTGGTACTTTTTCTCTTCCCAGCCTTGTGAAGTCTCATCCTGTGCATGTGCAGCTTATTTCTTGGCTCAAAACTTGGGGGGTGAATTCAGGTTTCTGCAATGCCTTCTCTATTCATATTTCTTATTTTCTGAGACCCTGCCCTGCAGGTTTCAGGAGTCTCAGTTGCTTTGATTTCTAACATCTCTTTCCTCAGTTTGGCAAAACTGCTGTGTTTGGGAATCCCCTCCCTGCACTGCACTCTGGAACATGCCTCCCAACAGAAAGGCAGGACAATTGTGGACTCACTTTATTTGTTTCAGTTCTTGCTGGGATCACAGCTCTACTTTTAAGGATCATTTGGTGCAGTTTTCACAGTCTTATAGGGATTATATTCCTGTTTGTCATTTAATGACTGAAATAGCTAATCCATATATTTTGTCTAGTTTTATATTTGTTTATGCCTGAAAGATTAGTTGAGTACTAGTTCCTCAACCATGGTTGGAAGAGAAACTCATATACATTTATAGCTTTTATATCTTGATTTCATTTCTTTATCTGATTCTGTTTTTTATAACTTGCTTTAGAAATTCCAAGGCACATTGAAGAATGTGCCCAGCATATGAGTATGAGCAATGTAATGCTTAGTGTTTGTGTATTTTGTATTATACCAAGATATCAGAGTTAATGATAGTATTTTATTTACAGTTTTTAGAATTAAAAATCATTAAAATTAAATATTTAATACTTTTTTTCTCTGGCAGCTGGCCAGAAAGGGGATCCAAAATATTTAATACATTTCAAATGAAAGAAATATAAACATAATACAACCTAAATGTCCATCGATGGATGCCTGGATAAGGAATGTAGTATATATACACAATGGAATACTCAGCCATAAAAAAGAATGAAATTCTACTATTTGCAACAACATGGATGAGGCTAGAGAAAATTATCCTAAGTGAAACAACCTAGGTACAGAAAGAGAAATACCGCATGTTCTCACTCATAACTGGGAGCTGAATCCATAGATAAACAAATAAAGAGACAGAGAGAGAGAGAAAGAAAGAAACAACAATCACAGTAATGTGTTGAACTTTTAGAAAACTAGAGGTGGAAAAGGGGAGGGGAGGGGAAAGGGAGGGGGCTAATGAGGAATTGGTCAATGGACACAAAGAATGATGACGTACTGAAACGATGAATAAGCTAACTATCCTGATCTAATCAACACACACTACACAATTATTGAAAATCAACGTTGTACCCCACATGTATGTCTAATAAAAAATAAACTTAAAAAACCATAATACAAAATATCACGTAAAATGTAAATTTATAAAATGTAATCATTAAACATATTATAAATCAAATATAAATAATTAGCAGGTAGTTAATAAAAATAAGGTATTATTCTAAAAATAATTTTAAACAACCAGACATGTTATGACAAATTTAAAATAAAATAATATCTGATTTTTTAAAGTTTATGTTAAAAACATATGAATTTAAAAAATAAAATGTTTTAATATGTCATTGTGGAGTTGCCATCTTATTTTCAGTGTAAATTTTTCGAGCTGCTGAGTTTTTTATTTACTGTGCTATTTGAACGAATGGTGAGGAAGTAGTTCTGCAAGTTCCAGATATTTTTCTCTGACTTCTTCATTTCTGAATAATTTCTTCTCATTTCATAATGCTGAAGAGTTTTTGAACAACTTTCTTCCTTTGTGGCACTGTAATACTGATGGTGAGCTCTAATTTTCCTCTCAAAAATAGTTTTTGATTTCTTTACCTTCTTTAGTTTTATCATGTATGAATGTATATTCCTATATTGAGTTCACTATGTTAATTTCAGTTCTGTCACATTCTTTTTCTACTGCTTTGGAAAGTCTTTGTCCTAGAATAAGAATTGTTCTTGTAAGAGAACCTTTGTAATATAAAAAATATTGTTATTTATAGCAACATATACAGATGTGCAATAAACATGGGTGTGCACATAATTAATGTAAAGATGTTACCAATCTTGAGGAACAACTTCTGATGGAAACCAACCTCTTACAGAATCTTCATCTAAATTATCAATGACCACTTTCTTTTTAAAACTTAAGTTATCAGTATCAGAGGAAGACTCTTATATAACTCTACTTCTTTACTTTTCACTGTACCATAAAATGCTTGAAGATCATGTATGATTCTCCAAATGTCAAATTAAATTCAAGAGGTACTTTTACAGGATAAAAACCAAAATAATTTCTATTTAAAGAATGCTTCTGAAAATAGAAAAAACATTCATTTTTCAAAGGAACATTTTACCCATTGTAACTTCTTGGAGCTACTCTCCTATCGAATTTTAGTATTGATGGTTTAAAAAAGTTAAGCAAAGAATCTTCATGGGAGGAGATTAGATATCTTGATTCATCTTATAGTTTTCTGGGCTGGGGAAAATTCTGTCAAAATATTTCTTATAAATCAGGGAAAACTCACTGAGTCAATGAGTTTCATTTCAGAATCTGGTATAAGTCAATGGCTTGGACAGAGGCATTTTGCTTTGGCATTTGAGTGATTTAGCAGAATGCCATCCAGGTCCTGATACTATAATTCATCTATTGGCTTCTACCGTCTAATAGCAACACAGCCGGAATGACACTAATAAAATGAAAGTCAGATTGTGCTGCTTCTCTGTCCAGAAGACTCGGATTGCTTTCCCCCTCCCCCAGGGTAAAAGCCAAAGTCTAAGCAAGGACCTGTCCCCTCATTCTGTTCTTTCCATCCACTCCGCTCTGGCCACCCACCTCAAATATAGCAGTTTCTTACATTCTGAGGCCTGTTCAGTCTAGTGCTTCTGGCCCTTCTGTTTGGAGTACTCTCACCTCCTATTGCCACATCTCGCTCTTTCTCCAACTTCAGGTCCTTACTCTATGTCTTCTTCTCTGTAAGACCTTACCTGACAGCCTTATTTTAAATTGCACTTTCCATTTAAATTTACGGAAATTTTTATTGAGGTAATTGCAGATTCACATGCAGTGGTAAGAAATAATACAGAGAGATCCCAGGTATCCTTTACCCAGTTTCTTCCTGTGGGAGAATTTTGCAAAAACTATAGTACAGTATCACAACAGGATATTGACACTGATATAATCCACCATCTTGTTTAAATTTCCCATTTTAATTTTTAAATTATAATTTATTTTTTTCTATAGCACTTCTTCCCATTCTATATATTTTATTTCTTTTATTTTTATTTTTATTCAATGTTTAGATAAGAAATTATTCTCTCAACATACAAAGGAAATTGAATTTAAATCCAATTGATAAGAAACAAATTTACACACAAAGAATAACATCCTTAGTGCATAAAGAACTCTTAAAAGTGAATCAGAAAAATCTTAACAGAAATGTGGTGAAGGACACCAGCAGATGAGTCACACAACCCAAAGAAGCACACGTGGCCAATAAATGCATTCTAAGATGTTCTTGCAGGTGGGGGCAGCAGCCCACGGCCCCTGCTGCAGGACCCTGGGCATGTGCCATTGCTTGCCTGGTTGTGGGTGGGGGTGGGGTGGCCCAAGGCCCCTCCCATTCTATATATTTTATATTTCTATTCCATATATTTTATATTTTACTTATTTTGTTCATTGTTTATTCCCCTTTACTAGAGTGTAAGCTCCAGGAGGGCAGGAATTTTTGTCTATTTTGTTCACATCACTCTCTCAGAACCTGGAACAGACTCTGGCATAGTGGGTACTAATACACTTTTGATGAATTCATGAATGAATAGTATAGTCTTCTACAGTGGGCTGCGTGTAAGGGATGGATATAGTGCAGCAGACACCTAGGCCTGTCATTGACTTGGTGCAGAGACACTGTACATTTAAAGAGGAATAAGTGAGACTTTTTACACTGAGAAATGCTGCTTTGTTTTGTGATAAGAACTGTTGGCAGCAGCAATCATCTCCCAAGTGCTACAGAATTTAAGATCTGTAGTCCAGATAGAGCCAAAGAAGCCTTTGCTTTTCTGACCTAGAAGCTCCCTTTTTTTGTCTTAAGCAATTACAGTGGATAAGTTGGTGAGAAATCTGGAAATTCATTTTCATTTTTATTAACTTGCATTACAGCCCAGTATCACTAGACGACAAGTCAGATCCAAATGGTCAAGGTGATTCGTCATTAGAAGAATGAACATACGAAACTGTGCCATCAAGGCCATCCTTATTTTAAACTCCCCGGTCTTCCAGTTGTCTACTGGTGTCCAATAGAACCTGACAGTCAAATCTTACAGAATGTTGATGGAAAGGATATTGACAGAACCAAGTTGTGTTTGGCTAAAAGCAGTGCAGGGACCAATTCCTGAGAATGTCAAATTTTAACCATGAGATAAAATTTGTTGTTAATGGACAAATGATGAGAAACTTGAGGAAGAGAGGTATCATGTACAACCTCTTTGGAGGATAGTTTAACGCATGTAGTCTTTGAATCAGCAATTACATTTCTAGGAATTTAACTGATATCCTTGCACATATGCTATAACAGAAGTATTGACCTTAAATTTCTTTTCTTGACATCTTTAAATATGAGACTGGTTTGTCACTGAAAGAGTTTGCTAAGGATAAGCAATGTTTATATCAATTTTTTTCTTATTTCATTGGCTCTGCAGAATTTTGTAACCTGCTGGAAGCTTTGTCTAGATAGCTCTAATATATCCTACACCAACAAAGGTTAGAGTCACAATTAATCAAAATGACATTTCATTATGACATCTGAGTTATTAAGGATGATACTTATTTTGCTTTATCTATAATAGCAAAACAGAAAATGAGTTTCTCAAACTTCTAAAATGTATGATATGTGGAAAAGGAAGAATACAAAATTATGTATGCACTGTGGTTATTTATGTACTATATAAAATATATATGAGGCTCAGGATATTTATTGCAGCATGTTTGTAAAAACATAAGAATGGAAGTATCTTATATGAACATTAACATGGGACTGGTGAAAAAAATTGGATTCACCCATACAATAGAAAATAACACAACTGTGAACAAAATTATATAACTGTGAACAAAATTTGTGTGGATATGTAACAATCTCCAAGGTATATTGCTAAGTAAGAAAGTGAGCCATAGGACAGTATGTATGGTGTGATCCAATTTGGGTTAAAAATGTGATATATTCACATGCATATGTATGTAAATATATATGTGCTTGAAAGTGCATAGAGTATTTTTGGAGGATACACAAAACATAATAATGTTTGCTTCTGGGAGAGGAGGAGAATGACTTGCTTTTTATTTTTAAATTCCTTCGTATATCATGTGTGTCTTTTTTTTTTAAGTTAGAAGAAAGAAAAGATACAGTTTCACCTCAGTTGAAGAGATCCACAGAGGAAGAAGACTGGAATCATTCCTAATGAACCTCAGCATGAAGGAATACGAGTTTGGAAAAGTTTACACAGAAAATAGGTATGGTTCTGTGATATGAGATTCTTCCAGGAAAATGTGGTTCCATCAGGACAACGGAACTATGACATTTCAGTCACAAATGATCCAGTGGAAAAAGGAGGAAAAGAGGTAGGTGTCTTTTCTAGAGAGCTCTCTGACCAACTCAGATTCTGAAAGGATATGAATGAAAGATAAACAAAAGGTCATATGTCAAGAGTAAATTTTAGAGTAAATTCAGTTCAGCATAGAACTGAATACATGGTGTCAGGAAGAGTGTGCCACCCATGAGACAAGTGTAAGGATACTTGTGAAAGTCTAAGGGTAATAAATGGTTACAACCAATTGAGCACATAACAAAGACCAAACTTTGCACGGGTCATCTCTTTGGATCTTTATGACAACCCCATGAAATAGACACAATTATTATGACCTCCTTTTACTGATGAGAAATAGATGTACAGGGAGACTGAGTAACTTGTCCAAGATAATGCAACCAGAACGAGGAAGTCTAGGTGTGCTCATAATTGCTATGTTACTCTTCCTGTGATAGCCAAAAGTACGCCAACAGATAGAAGTGACGTTCCTAACCTAGCAAAGAAAATTTTAATGGGGTTAAAGGAAAGGTTTTATATTAATTTTTTCTTTAAATCACAAAGTATAAGATAAAATATTTTTGTGGTTGTCACTGAGCTTAGCGGTAGGAACGTTGTCACAGCTCGTGCGGTCTTGGGTCACAGTCATCAAAGCAGAACATGAAGCTTAAGGAAGATGGTTGATGTACTGAATTCAGCTAGTCTTGGAGCACTTTTTAAAATAAAAACACCAAATTTGTAAAAATTGAAAGATTACACATCAGTAGCATTAAAGAAAATTTTGAAAAGTATTCCTGGTGTTTCCCCACTGCAGCTACTCATTTCCAATTTTTTCATGTTATTTCCAGGTAACATTTTCACAAGTATTTGCATTTTACTGCAATCATGACATATCAACTATTTTGCATTTTCTTTTTCCACGTGCCATACATAATCATCTTAATGATCATTTTTAGAGGCTGAATAATTCTCTATCATGTTGATGTACCATAATTCACTACACCAAATTGCTGGGTACCCAGCCTGTTTGCATTTTCTTTTCATTATAGGAAAATGTCATTTTGATTGATTGGGATTTTAACTTTTCTGTGTGGGGTATTATGGTTGTCCAAAAATAGCTCAGGCTGGTTTTAGAATTTTTCAGAGCCAGTAGAATGAAAAGGGAATGACAGAACATTTCTACACTTTTTTTTTTTTAGACAATGGTGTTTCTGTTAGTGATTTGTACCATGCTTAAGAAAAGGAACCTGAGGTCAATGGCCAGCATCCCAAAGCTTGTCTTAATACTCTTACACGAAGCAGGCCAAACCACAGCATCGTCTTTGGTGAAAGAGACAAACACAAGTTTCTTTAGATTAGAGTTACTACTGCAGTAATGCAGGAAATGAATGATTCAGTGACAAACTACTGTGATATCTTTGACTGGTCTGATAAATCAGTAAGCAACAAAAACTGAAAATTGTTTCACTCCTTGAGCAAATTCAGCTTGACCATGGTGTTTCCAAAAGCCATAATTTCTCATGTCCCTTGAGCTTTAATTCCTCTCTTTAGAGTCAGTTTACTGGTCACCATCTATGTGAAGCTTTCTTTCCTCCATCCTAGGGCAGACCCTGCAGTACGCTCTTTTCTCACCCTTCTCCTAATATTCACAGCTTTGAGTACTACTTTGTTTTTCAGAATAAACTATGAGTTCCTTGGGGCTCATTCTAGCTCCACCATCATAGTATCTGGCATCTAGTAATGTTTTCTAAAAAGTTTAATGACTGCTTGTTAAATGCACTACAGCATGAATAAGAAGATTCTCTTTTGTATTTTATCCAACAACTTAAATATCAAGGAATTCCAATTCTTAGTTTACAGCATGTGTGCGTGCACATGCACACACACACACACACACACACACACGCACACACACACTGAAAGAGAGAGTTGGAGAGAGATTATTTGACCTACACGTCCTCCTCAGGATACTAAGAAGTGGGTGGAGAGAAGGAAGTTGGGGGTGGGCAGAGGTGAGCTGTCCTGTGGTATCTGGTACACGTCCTTTCATAGAGGTTCACACCAGAACCTAAAACAAACCCAGTTATTCCTGGGTTACAGACCACCACCCCCTTTTACAGCATATTATTTTACACATTTGGGATTCTTTTTATTTTTAGAGTTGTGATTCACTTCCTGCAGTCTCTATATCTTTGTTAAAGCTGAAAAACATGTTTATTCATCATACCCCTCATAGACCCAAACTGTTTGGAATAGTTTGTCTTCAGAAAGTAATAGGAGATGTAAGGGAAAGGATCACCAGGGTCTTTGTATTAACAAGGAGGAAATCCCAGATGTCCAGAGAAACTCCTAGCCTTACTGCCAGCTTTCTTTCTTTTCTTTTTTTTTTCACTCCTTTATTCACTTTTCATGTAAATTTCTAAATCTGTCATCATGTCCAGACATCTATTCTTATTTTAAGAAATATACTTGCCCCAATTCTGCTTTTCCAGTTTTATTTCAGAATCAAATTCCTTTTTCTTAGGTCAGCAGCTTTAGGCAACCTCTCTTCCTGCTTAAATGCACATGTAAATTTCTACTCTCCTACTGTACTAACAAACTCCCAGTCCTTGTCACTTTAGTTTTTCAACTTCTCTGATCCTAAACAAAAATTGCTGATTAACCACTACGAGTGTCTTAAAGCCTTGCAAGCCTGAGTTACTAGCTGGTACTGGAGGTGTCAAAACCTCTAATTAGAGACTTCAGGGTTAGATGTTTCCCAGGGCATCAATTCGTAGGATACTACCTTAGCACATAGGGAAGCTGCATGATTCTAAGAACATATCATTTCAGATCTACCTAATAACTTTTTTTGACAGGATTGTTAAGAGGAATGCTGTGTGTGTGTGTGTGTGTGTGTGTGTGTGTGTGTGTGTGTGTGTGTGTGTGTTCATGTGCTGCTTAATGACAGGGATAATTCTTAGAAATGAGTCATTAGGCGATTTCATCATTGTTGAAATATCATAGAGTGTACTTACATAAACCTAGATGGTATAGCCTACTACATACCTAGGCTATATGGTACAGCCTGTTGCTCCTAGGCTACGAACCTGTACAGCATGTTACTGTGCTGACCACTGTAGGCAACTGTAACACAATGATAAGTATTTGTGTATCTAAACAGAGAAAAGGTTCAGTAAAAATACCATATAAAAGGTAAAAAATATACACCTGTATAGGGCACTTATCACAAGGAGCTTGCTGGACTGGGAGTTGCTCTGGGTGAGTCGGTGAGTGAGTGGTGAGTAAGTGTGAAGGACCAGGACACTACTGTATACTACTGTAGACTTATAAACACTGTGCACTTAGGCTACACCAAATTTATTTAAAAATGAAGTATGCCATGATGTGACGATGTCACTAGGTGATAGAAAATTTTCAGCTCCATTATAATTTTATGGGACCACTGTCCTATATGTGGTCCCTCATTGACTGAAACATCATTATGTGGCCCGTGACTGTATATATATCTCTGGATTTCATCAGGATTTTTGACTGCTTCCTGTGATATCCTTTGAAATAACTTGGAGAGAAATAGGCTAGATTACAGTAAGTTTACTGACTCAAAAAATTATTGAACAACTTTAAGGAAAAATGCTTATCAATGGATCAATTTTAGTTTGGAGAGAATTCTTTAATACCAGGTCACGAGATTGAATAACTGTTCTAGTCAATATCTTTCTAAGACATAACCCAGATATTGGCTACCTCATTATTCTTCCTTTCCCTCATGCTTGCACACTGCTGTGTTACCTCTCGGAATTTTACTAAAGAATCCACTCACACAAATGGAATTTACATCAAACTGAAAAGCTTCTCTACAGCCTAGGAAACAACCAACACAGTCAAAAAACAACCTATGGAATGGGAGAATATGGTATTTGCAAACCATTTATCTGAGTTAATATCCAAAATATACAAGTAACTTAAACAACTCAATAGTAAGAAAGCCAATAATCCAATTTAAAAATGGGCAAAGGACCTGAATAGCCATTTTTCAAAAGAAAACAGAAATTGGCAAAAGGTATATGGAAAAATGCTCAACATCACTAATTATTAGGGAAATACAAATTAAACCCACAGTGGGATATCACCTCACACCTGTTAGAATGGCTGTATCCAAAAATAAAAAGACTAACGTTGGAGAGAATGTGGAGAAAAGGGAAACTTTGTACACTGTTGGTGGGATGTAAACTAGTGCAGCCGTTATGGAAAACAGTATGGAGACTCTTCAAAACATTAAAAATAGAATCCAGCAATCCCACTACTGAGAGTATCTTCAAAGTAAGTGAAATCAGTAAGTCAAAGAGATATGAACTCTCTTGTTTATGGTAGTATTAATCACAATAGCCAAGATATGGAATCAACCTAAGTTTCCATCAGTGGATGACTGGATAGAGAAAAGGTGGTGTATAGGTATAGGCATATATTCTGCCTTAAAAAAAAGAAGGAAATCCTGTTATTTGTGAGAACATGGAGGAGCCAGGAGGACATTATGCTGAGGGAAATAAGTGAGACACAGAAAGACAAATACTGCCTTAATCTCACTCACACAGGGTACTTCAAAAAGTTCATGGAAAGCTTTGTATTATCCTTTTATTCTATTTTTCCATGAACTTTTTGAAGTACCATGGTACCTGGAGGGTAAAAAAGTGAAACTAATAGAAACAGAGAGTAAGTTGGTGGTTCCCAGAAACTGAGCAGCGAGGGGATGGGAGATGCTGTTCAAAGGAGACAAAATTGTAATGAGACAGAGGAATAATTTCAAATGTTCTATTGTACACCATGATGACTACAGTTAGTAACAAAATATTGCAAATTTGAAAATGATAAGTACGTATGAGGTAATGCACAGGTTAGACAGTTTGATGTAGCCATTCCGCAGTGTGTATGTATACCAAAACATCATGCTGTAGAACATACATATACATACAATTTTCTACTTGTCAATTTAAAAACATCTACTCACATCGGAGAGTGAGCAATGTCGATTTTACTGAAGATTTCATTAGTCAGGGCAGAGGTTTTGCATTGTGAACTCAAGGTTCACAGCCTAATTCTGCCATCAGACTTCTGTGTTTTATTGTCTCCCTGCTGCTGTGCCACAACTCAGGGTTCTTTTCTCCTCAGTTTTTCTGACACTTTCCCCAGCATTCTTGCCTTTTGTTTCTCCTCTTTCCTTGGTTTTCCTCAGGCATTTTGAATTCCTCTTTCCTTTATAGATCAGAGCAATATAACTTGAGCTTACTTCTTACTTCCAGTTCTCACTGCCGAGTCCATTGGGGCACTTTTTAAACCAAGAAACACTTCAGGCATGAGCCCTCTTTGAAAAGCAGGCTGGAGTATAAGTAAAAAATGAAATGACTTCTATAATATCTGTGACTTAGACGACAAAACATTTTAGAACATGTTTAGTACAGAATGGCGAGATGGTAAGGTGCTCAAAGTCATGTTATTCTTATCTGTTGTCATGTAACAAACATCCTAAAGTGTAGTGACTTAAAATATAGTCACTACTATATTTTAAAGACTTTAAAAATAGTTTATTATTTTCACCACAGTCCTGAGAGTTGACTGTGCTCAGCTGGCAGTTCTGTCTTGAGGAATATCTAACACAATTGCATTTAGATAGTGGCTGGGACTGGAGTTGCCCAAAGGCTTGGCTGGGCTGGATATTCACTGCATGTACTTCAGTTCTCCACACACTCTTTTTCAAAAGAGTAGCCTGGACTCTTTACATGGTGGCTCAGGGCTCTAATAGGAATATACTGAGAGCTCATGTTCCAAGGCAGAAGCTGCAAGGCTTTTATAACCTATCCTTGAATATCACGTGACTTCATTGTCATGGTATTGTATTGGTCAACTGAAGCCATGAAAGCCAGCCCAGATTCAAGGTGAGGGGAAATAGATGCCACCTTCTGAGGTGAGGAACAATATGTGTGTGCAAGCAGGGAAGGAATCGATGTTGCCATCTTTGACCTTTGTCCACTGTCTGCCCTCTTGCCACCACAATTCACATCCTTCCTACATGCAAAATTATATCATTCCCTCCTAAGATCACCAAAGTATACTTTTATTTAAGCATTGAGTTAAAGTCCAGGACCTTGTCATCTGGACTGACAGTTCTTTGGGTACCACGCCTTGAGTATGGTTTCTCTTAGTGGTAAGACTTTGAGCTAAGAGACAAGTTAATTTGCCCTCTGCACACCCAAGATGCAATGGTGATGCAGGAATACCATAACTGCAAGAAGCATTCCTGTACAAAAGGGAGGGAGTGACACATAGCTGTCACTTGTCTAAGCAATCTTGAAATCCAGCTGAAACACAGGTCATCTGTTCTTTTAGGTGAGCCCAGTCTTGCTCCCTGAGAATGATTCACCATGGTTCTTGGCTCTGAACTCTGAGTCATTCTCCCTTTTCCGAAGACATTAATGGCTCATGTTGGCAACTGAGCAGTTTTCTCAGCCTGCTTCCTCATAGAAGTTTGGGAGTCCAAAGACTTATTTGTTTGTTTTTGCGTGGTACAAATGGAATTAGAAGGCGTACAGTCTTCTGTGACTTGTTCTCTTACCTTCCCATACCATATGACAGTTCTCAATGCTCCATATCCTCATCATTTATATGGTTAAACTTTTAAAATGTTGCCAGTTTAAGGGTATAAAATATTTCATTGCGGTTTTAATTTGCATTTCTCTGATTAATCTGGTCATTCATATTTCTTGTTCTGTGAAATGCGTATTTATGTCTTTTGCTTATTTTCCTTTACTGGGATGATTCCAGTAGATTTGTAGTTCTTCATATATTCTGGATTATAATCCTTTCTAGGTTTTATGTTGGAAATAGTTTTTTCTAGTTTGTGGCTTAATTTTTCCCTTTCTTCTATTTTTTATATTAACATTTACTTGTACATATTTGTGGGGTACAGTGTATTGTTTCAATACCTGCATATGCAGCACAATGATCCGCTTAGGGTATATAGCATAGTTTTTACCCATTAGTCTTTTATTATGTTGCTTGAACAGAAGTTCTTATTTATTTATTTATTTATTTATTTTTTAAGATGACCAGAAAGGGGATCTTAACCCTTGACTTGGTGTTGTCAGCACCACACTCTCCCAAGTGAGCTAACCAGCCATCCCTATATAGGGATCTGAACCCGTGGCCTTGGTGTTATCAGCACCGCACTCTCCCAAATGAGCCACAGGCGGGCTCTGAAGTTCTTATTTAATGTATTCAAATTAATCAGTTCCTTCCTTTATAGTTGTGCTTTTTGTTTCTTATAGAAAAAAAAAAAAATTTCAATCAGAGTTCTCAGCTCAAAATGTCAGATCATAACGACAGATACCAGTGCTCCCAGCAATCAAATCCCTTTGTGACTAAGCTGTTGGATGCCAACCACGGCATCTTCCCTGGGCTTAATAAGGAACACAGCACAGGACATCACGGAGTGTTAGCTTCCATTTTGCCCACAGAAAATTTTTTACCCTTAGACATAAAGATATTCTTTATTTTCAGTGAAAAGTTTTATAGTTTTGATTTTCATATTGAAATCATTAATCTATAAGTATGGTGTGAGTTAAAGATCAATTTTCGTTTATCTAATATGGATAACCTATTTTATCCACCTCATTTATCGTATGTCCTTTCAGCACTATCTGCAATGTTAGCTTTGACTTAAATAATATTTCCGTATATTCATGGGTCTCCTAAGCTCTCTCTTCTGTTAGGTATCTGTGGCCAGTACCACACTGTGATCAATACCATATTGTTTCAATTACTCTATCTTTATAATAAATCTTGATATCCGGTAGGTTGAGTCCCCCAGTTGGATTCTTCAGAACTGCCCTAGATCTTTTTGAACCTTTGTGCTTTCATACAAATTTCAGAATCAGCTTGTCAGGTTCCATTAAAAGCAACACAAAACAAACAACCCCATTCATATTTTGACTGGAATTGCTGGCTTTAGTACATTTTCATTGTCACTCACTTTCATACCCTCATTTCCTTCCTAACCCAACTTGCATTCCTTGCACTTTCTTGCAAATACCTTAAACTCCCTTGTCTCTCTCTCCCTTCTTTATACTTCTACCACATAAGTGCTTACTCCGTGTCTGAACCCAATCATCTAAAATTGCTGGAGGAAAACAAATAACCATACTGAGTGGATTTATTTAAAATTCATGACCACAGATCTCAAGGCACTCAAAACTATCTAACTGTTGTATTACTCTTACCATTCTTCAAAATTGCCTCTATCGTACCTTCCCTCTCAAACCTGCTGCTCCTTTCCTGACTCTCAGCTGATGACCTTGCTTCACACTTCACTGTGGAAGCCACAGCAGGGAGCAGAAACTCCCTTGTTATCCTATCTCCAACTCTATCCACCGTGTAATTATCCAGTTTCTGCCCTCCCTGCTGTTACTGAGAATGTACTAGCTGTTCCTATCAAAGGCCACCTCCTTCACTTGTGCTCTGGGTCTCATCCCTCTCATTTCTTCAAGACATCTCCTTTTGCATCCTCTCTCTTCTACGTCACCAATTTTTCACTTTCCACTGACTAATTTCTATCATCATAAAAATAGGATCTATTATCAAACTAACAAATAAGCAAAACCTCTTAGGATCTGTTCTTTCAGCTAATATGCCAGTGGAGACAGTATGTATGATGGAGTGGTTATGAGCAGAAACTCTGATGTCAGACTCTTTGGATTCAGATTTCTCTGCCACTTTCATTGTGATTCCGTGCAAGCTCCCCTGTTCAGTACAGTAGCCACTAGCCACATGTGCCTATTTACATTTGTTTATATTAATTAAAGTTAAATAAAATAAAAATTTAGCTCTTCGTTTGGACTAGTCACATTTCAAGTGTGACTAGTGGCTGCCACATTGGACAGTGCAGATATAGAACTGTTCCATTGTTGCAGAAAGTTGTATTGGACACCACTAGTCTAGAATAGGCACACTCTCCCCTTTCTAATTATAGTCTGTCCTTTGAAATCAGGTAGTGTTATACCTCCGGCTTTATTTTTCTTGCTCAGGATTGCTTTGGCTATTCGGGGTCTTTTGTTATTACACATGAATGTTAAGATTGTTTTTTTGATTTCTGTGAATAATGTCACTGGTATTTTGATGGGGATTGCATTGAATCTGTAGATCGCTTTGGGTAGAGTTATAGATATTTTCACAATGTTTATTATTCCAATCCAAGAGCATGGACTGTCTTTCCATTTTTTTGTGTCTTTAATTTCTTTCAGTAGTGGTTTGTAATTCTCATTGTAGAGATCTTTCATCTCCTTTGTTAAATTGATTCCTAGGTATTTTATTTTCTTCACAACTGACATAAATAGGCTTACTTTCTTGATTTTGCTTTCTGTTAGCTCATTATTGGAGAATATAATGCAAGTGATTTGGGGGCATTTATTTTGTATCCTGCAACATTACTGAAATTATTAACCAGCTCTGAGAGGTTTTTGATAGAGTCTGAACTGGGTCTGGGCACAGACTTTATAAACATGAGCCCCAAACCCAAAGCACAAGCAACAAAAGAAAAAATAAACAAATGGGACTATATCAAACTATAAAGCTTCTGCACAGCAAAGGAAACAACCAACAGAATGAAATGACAGCCTCCAGAGTGGGAGAAAATTTTTGCTAACTATGCATCCAACAAGGAATTAATATCCATAATATACAAGGAACTCAAGCAATTACACAGTTAAAAAAATGAATAACCCAATTAAAAAATGGGCAAAGGAGCTGAATAAACATTTTTCAAAAGAAGACATACAAATGGCCAACAGGCACATGAAAAAATGCTCAACATCACTAGTCATCAGGGAAATGGAACTTAAAACCACATTGAGATATCACCTCACCCCAGTTGGGCTGGCTATAATCAAAAAGGGGGAGAATAACAAATGCTGGCAAGGATGTGGAGAGAAGGGGATGTTCCTACACTATTGGTGGGACTGTAAATTAGTACAACCACTATGGAAAACTGTATGGAGGTTTCTCAAACAACTACAGATAGATCTTCCATACAATCCAGCCATCCCCCTTCTGGGTATAAACCCAAAGGAATGGAAATCATCGTGTTGAAGGGATAAGTGCACTCCCATGTTTATCACAGCTCTGTTCACAATAGCCAAGATATGGAACCAACCTAAACGTCCATTGATGGACTATTGGATAAGGAAAATGTGGTATATATACACCATGGAATACTACTCTGCCTAAAAATTAATGAAATTCTCCCATTCCCAACAACATGGATGAACCTGGCGAAACTTATGTTGAGTGAAATAAGCAAAGCACAAAGGGATAAATAGCGTATGTACTCACTCATAAGTGGAAGCTAAGAGAGAAAACAGGAAAGAAGACCGTGGTGGTGCATTGGACTTGCAGAGGGAGAGAGCATACATAGGGATACAAAGTGGAGTGAGGGAAAGGGGGTGGGGAGGGAGGTCAGGGATAAGTTGGTGGGGGACATGGGGTATAATCATAATTTGTGGTAATGGGCATGCTGCCAGTATGGATCCAGCCATCACATCTTCAGCATGAGTGGTGACAATCAGCTTTGTACCCCATGAATATTCATAATCAATAAAAAAATTTTCTATCCTATCACCACTTAATGTCATAACACTTACCACTATCTGTTACATTTTATGTTTACCTATTCACTTATTTATTGCCTATCTTTTTCTATCAGAATACAAGCTCTGTGGGAGCAGGTTCTGTTTTGCCATTTGATTCCTATGACCTAGAACAGTGCCTGACACTACAGAGTTTAATAAATATTTATTCAATGATGGCTGATCAGGTATTAAAAAGCCTTGGGCTAAGAGGAAAAATGTTTACCTAGACATAGTGTACTAATTTCTCATTTCTATATAGGTGTTAGCTATTACGTGTAGTATAATGATAGGATTATATAGAGATTACTAATATTTTGAGGTTGGTGGAATTCAGGTAAAAAGAAAAAGCAAATGTACTGAGACTGGAAGACTGAATGCTAGTCTTTATATGCTACATCAGCTGGGGAATATCATGAACCAGCATAAAGCCTGATTAGAATCTTTGAAAGTTTAAAAATTAGAGGACACATGTGAACCATTGCTTGGGAATTACAGTCTTATGTGTGGGTTTACTTGGTTTGAAGTAGGCTGCTTCACATTCTTGAGAACGATCATGGCAATATTGTTTACGATAGCAAACAATTGGAAACAAGTTAAATGATCCATATGGGAACAGATTAATACATTATGGTACAGTCACACAATGCAACATTGTGGAATAGTAAGATGACTAAACTGTATCTCCATTATATCAGTGTGAATACATCTCGAAAATCTAATAATGAGCTGAAAAGAGCAACTAGTAGATGAATAAACATGGTATAAACATTTATATAAAATTAAAAATCCCCAGAAGTAGCATTTATGGTCACACATGATGAGCAATTAAAGGTTTAAAAACATTCATGGGATACCTCTAGGGCAAGAGCACAGGGAGTGGGATCAGAGACAGATACAATGGACTTCAACAGCATTTGCAAGTTTTATTTCCTTAAAAAATTTGGACTATAATGTGACAATATATTAATATTTTAAAAATCAGGATGTTTGTTGTTCTCTGGATTTTTCTATATATTTGAAATATCTTATAATTGAAAAAAAGGAAGCTGTATCTACATCAATTGATGACATGCCACATTCATTCAATAGTATTTCTTGAGAACCAACTGAGTGTGTTACTGGGCTGGGTGCTGAGGTTCTAGAGAAGTTGTATAGGACATGGATCTTGCTCCCCACAAGCTGCTGTCTTAATTGAAATGATAATACATCCTTACATTAAGCAGTTAAGCCATGGAAGGGAGTATATAATTATGTATCAAAACAAGTAGAATTAAGTCCTATAGAAACATGAAAATCAGTGTCCCTGGGGTAGGTGGAGAAGACCTCTGGAGGAGGGGTAGCTTGAAGAGTGAGTTTGGATACACAGAAGGGAAGTTAAGTACATTTCAGGCTGGGGAAGCATCATATGTGTAGGTTTGAAAGGGATTAGTAAAAAACACCTTGTAGAAGTGAAGAGATTTTTTGGACAGAAAATTGAAGAGATAGCATGGGACGCTGAGATATTAACGCCAGGTCTCTGAATATAAGCTTCATCCAGTAGGTAAGTGAGGAAACATTGATAGCTGAGAGGAGTTGGAGTGACGTGGCTGATTTGATTTCTTTGAGCATTTATCTGATTGTGGTGTGCAGGGTAGACTGGAATAGGAACGACTAGAAGTTGGGAGCTCAGCTAAGTGGTGGTTTCAGAAATCTTGCAGTAAGAAGATGAGGTGGTAGAAATAGGAATGGAGAAAAGAAAGAACTAAAATTTCCCAGCATGGTAGGTATTATTGACCACATTTTACAAAGGCACAGAGAAAGTAATTTGTCCAAAGATCTCATAGCTACTAAGTACCAAAGTCTAGAATCAAATCCATGTCTTTTTTTCTCCAAAACTGGTGGGTTGAGATTTTGAAAAATGGATCACAATGAACTTGAGATGAAAGAGAAAGAAGGATAAAAGAACAATAAGGTTTTGATTGCCAGTAAAGTGCTTGTGGAAACTAGAAATTTGCAAGAGTAAGCTGGTTTGGTGAAGAACAAAATGAGTTCAGTGTGGAAGATGGAAAGTTTGAGTTGATGCTGGGCCATCCCAGTGCAGATGGTTTGTGGACTGTTGAGCTCCGGTGGTTTAAGCTGTCAGCTCTAAAGTGTTGAAAGTCATCGCCATAGAGTGGTCATTAAATTCTGAAGACAGCAGTTTCCAGAAGGAATGAGTGGAAAGAGAAGAGCAGTGTCATGAGGAATTGCTCACACTGATGACTTTTCACTTGGGGAATAGAAGTGCCAGCAAGGAAAGCAACAGAGGAGCAATCAGATAGAAGAGAAAAACAAGGTGGATTCATTTGTTTGTTTTGTTTTGGGCCACTAAAGGTTGTTTGTTGAAGGAGTTTTAGGAAGATGGGGGTGGTTGAATATGTCAAATAACAGTAGTGTTGGTTAAAGGAGATGACAGCTGATACTAGATGGTTTTAATATTCTGGGATTTTACAAAAAAGCTATGAGATTAAAAAGAGATATAGAAAGTGTGGCTCTCAGACTTTTAGATTTCACTGACCTGTTACAGTTCAAAAAATATTTGGGGAAACTAAATAAGCCATAAATAACATCACAATCTCTTTTCAATCTCATTTTCATAAAAGAAAAAGAAACCCTTTTCACATAAATTTAAAAGGCCGTAATTGTAGGTTAAAGAATGGTTCACCCTAAAGCCAGCATTTTTGATGTGAACTAGTGCCAACTCTATCCCTGACTGGAGCAGATCTGAGGACTTGCATTTGGCAACCACTGGACCAATACATATGGCGCCTCCCTGGACTCACACTCCCAATAAATCTGGTGTGTTATTGTTTTTAAAACCAACTTTTGTTTCAAAACATTTTTCTCAAAACACCGAAAAGGAGGTTTCAGGAGGTTTAGTAAATCCTTGTAGACACAATGGAGGCAGATTAAAATTAACCAAATGGTAGGGGAAGCTTGGGGAATAGTCTTCCCAGCGAGAGCAGTACTCTGTGTTGAGGAGAGAGGGAGATTACAGAAGTAACAATAGTTTGCTCCATGAAATTATAGTTGAATTATTACATGTGACCAGGAGAAAAACCATGGATTATTTGTTCCTTGGCATTTCAAAGTATATTTAGTTCCTAACATGGATCCAGGAGTCTGATAATTCTCCAGGTCCAATTAGACACGCTGTGATGTAAAAGTCCTAACTCGGTGAAGAAGCTCCTACATACTACAGTTTTCTACCTTCTTCCTTTTATGTCTGCCTGCCCCAACCACAATGAAGTATTGGAAGGAGAGCTTGACTGTATCACCACGCCACATCAACTGGCAAACTCAGAACTGGGCAGAGCTCAGGGAATGGGTCTGGCTTGGAGATGGATCAGATTCAGAAATAAAATGAAAAGACACTAACTACGCTGTGATCCATAGGCTCACATGGGATGTTTACATATGGAACCTGAAGGTTCATTATACAAAAGCAGTTTTCTGCTGCTTTAAGAAAGAATAAGAGACTAATTATGCAGGCTCAGAGAACAACAACAAAAATGTATTATGCATTAAAATCTGTTTTGATTTTTTAAAATAAATAGCTCTTAGGCAGACACTGAAATTAACAGTTTTCAGTGCCAAAAAAGATCAAAATTTCCCATCTACTCATCACAAAATATTATCCTTTATGTTTAGCATATGTTTCTATTGGTTCTGCAATTATATTTGGTAGTCATTTTTTTCCGCCAACTGTTCTCCTAATTTTGAAAATATTGTCTTTGGTCAAATTTCTTCATTTGTGTGATCTACAAGAAGTAGATGTTTCTAAGTTCTGGGGAAAAGCTTCTACCGAGCAACATAACACTATGATAATGCTAATGAAACCAGGAAGGCGAAAAACATTTCCCCAGAAATCACTCTTTGTCATCAAACTGTCTCTAAGGACAAAACCAACACCACCACTTACAAAACATGTTTTAAAAGGCACGGCTTAATTTTTTACCATTCTATTGTGCAATATAAATATATACAGAAAAGTACACAGAACATGAATGTACAGTTTAATGAATAATTAACTGTACGGCAACCACTCAGCTAATCTCCACGCAGATTAAGAATTGAGCCTTGCCAGCACCAAAGAAGTTCCTGCATCTCCCCATCACAGACCCCATCATCCACCCTAGAGATGACAGATGTCTTAAATTTTTAAATAATAATTCCTTGCTTTTAAAGAAGTTATGCTACATATATATATATATATATATATATATATATATATACACGCTCCTAAACCGTATAGAGTTTAGTTTTGTCTATTTTTGAATTTATATCTCCAGCTGCTTTTAAGATTTTTTTTTTTTGTCTTTGGTTTTCAGCAATTTTACTAAGATATGTTTTGAGGTTATTTTCACTTCCTGAATATTCTGTTGGTTTTGGAAAATATTTTCTCTTTGAATTCTCCATTCTCTTCTTTCTCCTTGACCTGAACTATAATTATACTTATATTAGACCTTTGTGCTGTTTCTCCTATGTTTCTCATGCTATTTTCTGTGTTTTCCACTCTTTTATTTTTCCATTTGTCATTCTGGAATTTTTCCTTATCTATCTTCCAGTTCTTTACTTTTTCTTCAGCTTTATCTAATTTGCTGTTAAACTCACCCATTGACTTCAGTTCAGATATCATATTCTTTAGCTCTAGTTTTTCTTCTGATTCTTTTTACACATTTTCAAACCTTTTACTGAAATCCATCATCTTTTCATAGGATTTTTTGAACACACTAAATTGCAATTATTCTTAAATCCATATTTGATAATTTCAATATCTGGATTGCTTGTGGATCTCTTTCTATTTGCTGCTTTTTTTTTTTTTCTCTCTCTCTCTCTAGGTTTTTGGTCCAAAATACTTTTTTTTTTTTTCTTTATAAATTGCTGTCTAGTTTTGATTAGGTTCTGGACATTGTATATAGAAAATTGTAGGTATTATCCCAGGCTTTGGGTGATTTTTATCTTCTTCTAGACAGAATTAATTGTTCCTTCTGTCAGTCAATTAGGCTAGGGACTGGTCACTTAATCTGATTAAATATTGAGCTGATTGAAAACTGGGCTTCAGTCCTTGTTAGGGGTCTATTTCTGGTTGACCCTTATTCCTAAAGTGAAACTGTTTGGGGTTCCAACCAAAAGTCTGTGGTATGCACCAGAACCCCTTCTCTGCAGGCTCTGACCTCCACTCCCCCAGCCCTGTGAATTCTGCCCAGCGTCTCAGCCTCTTAGCCACCACTTTCTGTTTAGCTTCTCAGCCTCTCAGCTATCATTTCAAATTGGCATATGTGTTGAAGGCAAAGCAGTTTCAAACTTTGGGTTCACTTCTCTGGGCTTTCTCTCCTGAATCTTGGCCAAGTCCTTGCTGCTTATGTGAAGTCTCAAAAACCTTTTTAAAAATATGTTCTGACTTTTCTAGTTCTCAGTGTGAGGGTAGCTAGCTCACTTGCAGCAGAAGTGTAACTCCGAATTATTACTTATAATAATTCAAATTATATGATAATTTGATACACTTTATGTATTTTTCAATCTCTTGATTTATCCATGTTTTGCCTATAGCTGCAGTCCCTTCATTTTTATTTCAATGTAATATTGGATTACATTACTATGTCCTATTAACTTATCTATTCTATTGTCGCTTCTTGTACAAGTATGCGGGGGCACTTCTCCAGGTAAATACTCAGGAGTGGAGTTCTTGGGTATTGAGGATGTGACTCTTCAACTTGACTGGCAGTTGTGTCAATTTACACTTGCTCCAGCAGTGTCTGAGAATTCTTATTCCTCCATGTTTTCACTAACAATTAAGTTTCCTTAATTTCTGCCAGTCTAGTCAGACACAATTGTGGTTTTAAATTTTCCATGTCCCTGACAACTAGTGAGGAGATTGAGCATCTTTGCATATATTTATTGGAGTCCCTCATTTGTGAAGTGCCTGATTAAGTCCTTTGCTCATTTTCTTTAGTGTTATCTGTTATTTTGTTGTTGCTTTGCAACAGTTCTTTATGTATTTAATATAATGTCAATTTTATGTGTGTATATCTTCTCCCATGATGTGACTTTTTTTTTTTTTTAAATTCTCTTTATGGTATCTTTTGATGAATAGAAGGTAATAATTTTAGTGTACTTGAGTTCATTAGTGTTTGCTTTTATGGCTAATTCTCTCGTCTTATTTAAGAAATATGAGGTCATAAAAATATTCTCCTATATTACCTTCTAAAAGCTTTACTCTTTCTATTTTCATATTTAAATCTAAATATACGTCAAAATGAAGGCATGGGGGTTTAATTTCATTTTTCTATATGAATTTTTTTGTATGGATATTCAGTTCTTCTAGCACCAGTTATTGAAAAGTTTGCTTTTTCCCCACTGATTGGAAATGTCACCTCTGTCATTTATCACAGTGCGTTATGTTTCATTTGTCTATTTATCTATCCCTAGACAAATACCACATTATATACATTACAGTGGATTTAAAAATAGAATTAGTATCTGATAGGGCAAGTTCACCTACCTTGTCTTTTTCAGAGTGTTTTGGCTAATCTTGGCTCTTTGTGCCTCCATATGTTTTAGACTTAGCTTGTCAGGTTCCTCCAAAAAGATCAAAGAAAAGCAAATCCAAACCCAAACCCAAACCAAAACAGACTTGCTTGTTTTTTATTGGTATAGTATTGAATTGCCACTTCACAATACTGACTTTTTAAACGCATGAATATTTTATATTTCTCCACTACATAGGTCTTCTTCACTATCTTTCAATAGGGCTTAATAGTTTTTTTTCATAGAGATCTTACACATCTTTGGTTAGATTTATTACTAGGTATTACATATTTTTATGATTCTATTGTAAATGATACCTTTAAACTTTTTTATTTCCTATTTTTTGCTGATATGATGGTATAATTGAATTTTGTACATTGATTTTATTTCTTTATTTCTTTAGTGGATATACACATTTATTTGTTCAAATAACAACATAAACTGAATAACAGATGAATAATACAATACTCTGTAGAAAGTAGAGCTTCAAATTTTCACAAAAACTGGAGATGTAAAACTTGTTAAAATTTACATATTTCATTTTGAAATCTCTACAATTATTTGAGATAGCTCTCTAAAGTCTCCCCAAAGCATGCAAATATCAAATTAATTTCAAAAGAGGAAGATGAATAAACTTTTCAAAGGCAAGTTAATTTCTAAGCAAATCAAAAAGCCCACTTAATAAAAAGAAATCAAGAACAGGAATTAAATATGTAAGTTTAGCAACAGAAGTTGCATAAAAAAATCAATACGTACATTGATTTTATATCCTTTGCAACCCTTATACATTCCCCCTTCCCTGGTACGATGCTGAATAAAAGCATTCTTGTTTTATTACTGATTGCAAGGGGAAAATTTTAAAATCAGGAACTTCTTTTCTATTCTTAGGTTGTTAAGGATTTTTTTCTTTTTTTAATCCTGAGTGGAAGTTGAATTTTTTATCACACTGTTTTTCTTGTTTCTATTGAGATTTTCTCCTCTAATCTGTTAATGTGGTAAATTACAGTAATTGGTTTTCTAAAGTTAAACCAGTGCTGAATTTCTGCAGTAGATCAGCTAATATTGATGGGTTTAGCTTGCTAATCATGTGTTTGGGCTTTTGCATTTATGTCCATAAGTAAGATTGGCTTATAATTTTCCTTTTCAAAATATCATCCTCATTAGAGTTTGTTATCAAGAGTATGTCAGCTTCATAAAATGAGTTGGGGAGTATACCTGGTTTCTATTCTCTGGAATTGTATGTATAAGATTATTTCTGTTCTGAATGGTAGGCACCGTGTTATAGCCATCTGGACCTGTACTTTCTTTGTTGGAAAGATTTTGACTTTTGATTCAATTTCTTCATGGTCATATGATTTTTTCTATTTCTTCTTAAATTAGATGTGCTATGTTCTATTATTCGCTCATAAGTGAGAAAGAAAGAAGGAAAGAGAGTCCACAGTGCTGCATTAGACTTGCAGAGGGAGAGAACATACCTAGGGATACAAAGCAGAGTGGGGGGGAAAGGGGAGGGGGAGGGAGGTTGGAGATAATTGGGTGGGGGACATGGGGTACAAACACAATTTGTGGTAATGTGCATGCTCCCAGTATGGATCTGGCCTTCACATCTTGGGCACGAAGGGTGACAATCAGCTTTGTATCTAATGAATATTCATAACCAATAAAAAAAGAAATTAATTTCATCTTAATTTTCTAATGTAATAGCATAAAGTTATTCATAATAGATTTAAATCTCCTTTTTATATTTGCAGAATCTGTATTGATTTTCTCTTTTCATTCCTTACTTGCATTTTTTTAGTTTCATTATTTATTTATTTATTTTATTTTACTGTTACACAGGGTAAACATTTTTTGCAGCCCTTTACCAGTTTCTTCCTAACCCCCCATGCCCGTACCCCTTGCCTGCCTCAGTTCAAGGAATTACTGTGATTGTTGTATCTTTCTTTCTTTTCTTTCTTTTTTTTCTGCCCCCACTTATGAGTGAGGACATGTGGTATTTCTCTTTTTGTGCTTGGCTTATTTTACTTAACATAATTTTCTCTAAGCTCATCCATGTTTCTGCACATGGCAGAATTTCATTCCTATTTATAGCAGAGTAGTATTCCATTGTGTATATGTACCACGTTTTCCTTATCCAGTCATCCTTATGTTTGTACGTATGTTGTATCTTCTCTCCCTTTTTCCCCTAGATTAATCTTGTTAGACATTTATCAATTTTATTATTCTTTTGGCTTTGTTAATCATCCTCTCTATTGCATGATTGATTTCTATTTCACTAATTTCTGCTCTCACCTTTATTATTTTCCTCCTTTTATTTTGCTGCTCATTTTCTAATCTGTTAAAATGTCTAATTTTCTATGTAGCTATTTGGCCATTTTTTATGGAGTTGTACGAGTTTTTGTGTTCTGAATATGAGTCTTTTGTCAAGTCCACTCTACAGTATGCTTTTTGCCATCATAATAGAGGCTTTTGACTGTCAGAAGTTATTCATTTTAATGCAATCCAATTATAATTGTTTTCTTTACAGTTAGTAGTTTTTATTATTGCCTGTCCAAGTGAAATGAAGACACTTTCCTAACTTATAGATAACACTTAGTATTACAATATACCTGGAACTGATTTTTGGGTCTATTGTAAGTAAGAGTAAAGCCATTTTTTCTTTTGTGTTTTTTCAGTTAAACCAATACCGTTTATTGAAAAACCATTCCTTTCCCATTACTCTGCAGTGCCACCTTTCCTGTAAATCAAGTATCTATAAATGCATCATCTGTTACTGGGCTCTCTATTCTCTTCCAGGGACCTTATCTGTGTATGTGTGAGTTTGTGTGTATTATATATATTTACATATTTTTATATTATATATAGTATATATTTTTACCAGTATAATACTATCCTAATTTCTTATATTATACTAAGCTTCGATTTCTAGTAGAGTAAGTCTTCCTGTCAAATTCCTCTTCTTCAAGTTTGTCTTGGCTATTCTTTTCATATGATTTTAAAATTGGCTTGTCAGTTTTCAAACAAACATATACACACATTTCAATTGAGATATTATTGAATATCCTGATAAATTTGGGGACATTTACAATATTTAACTACCTAACATATTATACTATTGAGAATTCTAATCCATGAACATAGTAGTTATCATTATTTATTTAGGTTTCCTTTAACTTTTCTAATTATTGATTGTAAAAATACAATTGCCTTTTTTATGTTAACCTGTATCAGCAATCTTGATTAATTTACATTCTAATCATAATAGTTTGTAGATTGTTTTGGACTACAAAGCCTTGTAAAACTCACTTATTAACTAATAATTTATCTGCAGATCCTTTTGGATTTTCTGTGAACATAATATGGTGTCTGAGTAATAATAGTTTATTTCTTCCATATGTTGTTTTCTTCTTCTGTTTTATTCACAGTTTAGGGTCTTCAGTATAATGTTGAATAAAACCATTGATAACAGGAGTCTTTGACTTGTTCCTAATCTTTCAACATTTCACTATTCACTGTGATGTTTGATGTAGGGATTTGGTAGACACCCTTCATCATATTGAGGAAATTCCCTTCTATTCCTAGTTGGCTAAGAACTTTTTTTTTTATTTGCAGGTTTAAATTATGAATCAGTGTTGATGTTTAGCAAGTATTTTTTTTATACTTGTAGAGATGATCATTTGTTTTTCTGCCTCTATTCTATAAATGTGGTAAATTCCACATAGAATTTATCTTTTTTTTTTTTTAGCTAATCTCTTCTTTAGACAGAAACAATATTTTACATAATTTTTATACCGCAAAATATGTTGAATTCCATTAATGACCTGATATAAGGTCTATTTTTATTAATATTCTGAGGGAATTTGATAAAAATATGCATTCTACAACTGTTGAGTGCAGTGTTTTATATATGTCATTTATGTTGTTTGTTTATCATATTCAAATCATTTATTTCCTTACTGGTATTTTTACATACTTTTTGAGAGGCAGGAACCAAAGGCAGCCCCCTCCACCCAGAAGCAGGCAAGAGAATATGCCCAGGGACCTAGGCAGGAGCCAAGGGCAGCCCCCACTACCTGGAAGCAGGCAAGAGAGCATGCTGAAAATGCCTCTTCCATGTGGGTGACCCAATACAGCCATTGCCACAGCCATGACTGCTGAAAATGCAGCTCAATGCCACAGCAGTAGCCAGAAACACCATGCAGGTAGCCTGCCAGACTTGACTGCACTGACAGAAGGAGATTCACCAGCAGAGATTGGAAAAAGAAGAGGACATCTCTTTCCTCAAAGCCCACTACAGAGTAATAGAAGAGACAACTGCTCTACCACATGACCAGATATCAACATAAAGATATGAGAAATATATAAACCCAAGAAAATATGACACCACCAAAAGAATACAGTAATTCTCGAATACCAGACCCTATAGAGCAAGAAACCCTTGAAATGACTGAAAAGGAATTCCAAGCAGCAATCTAAAGGAAACTCACTGAGATATGAGAAGACTCAGACAACATAATGAAATGAGAAAAATAAATTCAGGATACGAAGGAGGAAATTTACAAAGAGATTAATATCTTAAAAAGGAATGTAGCAGAACTCCTGGAACTGAAAGATTCACTCAATGAAATAAAAACACAACTGAGAGCTTAAGTCACAGGCTAGAACAAGCAGAAGAAAGAATTTATGATCTTGAAGATAGTCTTTTTGAAATAACCCAGGCAGACAAAAAAATGAAAAAAGAATTTTAAAAAATGAAGTAAATCTAAGAGGGCTAGCAGACAACCTTAAGCACACAAACATTGGAATCATGGGTGTCCCAGAAGTTGAAGAGAAGGGATAAGGCATGGAAAATAATAACAGAAAACTTCCCAGGTGTAGGGATAGACATGGACCTTCAGATCCAGGAGGCTCAAAGATCCTCGAACAGATTCATCCCAAAAAGATTCTCTCCAAGACACATTACAGTCAAACTGACAAAGCTCAAAGACAAAGGAGAATCTTAAAAGAAGCAAGAGAAAAGTGTCAAGTCACCTGTAAGGGAGCCCCCATCAGACTAACAGCAAACTTCTCAAGAGAAACTCTACAACCAGAAGAAAATGGGATGATATATTCAAAATACTAAAAGAAAAAACAGCCAGCCAAGAATACTATACCCAGCAAGGCTATCCTTCAGAAATGAGGGGAAAATAGTGTATTTTCCAGACAAACAAAAACTGTGGGAGTTCACCACCACAATTGGCCTTACAAGAAATCCTCAAGGAAGTATATGGCATTTGCAATCTGATAAACAATAATCACTACCACAAATTCACAAGAAAGAATGAAACCCACTCGTAGAACAAAAATGCAAATGATAGAAAGATGCTAACTCTTACCACCATAAAAAAACCATTATGACAGTGTAATAATGCCCCCGGTTTATTTCTGATTTTAGTAATTTTGGTCTTCTCTCTTTTTTTCTTGGTCAGTCTAGAAAAAGGTTTGCAAATTTTGTTGATCTTTCTAAAGAATCAACTTTTGGTTTTGTTGATTTTCTCTATTGTTTTTTAATCACCTATTTCACGTATTTCTGTTGTAATCTTTGTTATTTCCTACTTATATTTGCTTGGTTTAGTTTGCTCTTTTTCTATTTTCTTAAGGCAGAAGTTCATATTACTGATTTGAGATTTTTCTTATTCTTAATGTAGGTGTTTACAAGTATAAATTTTTCTCTAAGTACAGCATGAGCCCTGCATCCTATAAATTTTAATATGTTGTGCTTTGATTTTTATCTCAAAGTCCTCTCTAATTTCCCTGTGATTTTTCTTTTTACCCATTGCTTATTTGGGAGAGTGTTGTTTAATTTGTGCACACTTGTGAATTATAAATTTTCTTCTGTTGTTGTGGTCAATAACATAACATAAAATAAAATGCATAACTAGGTCACCTCTCTGCATAATTCTTTTCAATAATACACAGTAATAAAATATTATTGTGGGAGTGTGTCCCATGTATGTGAAAGGGAGGAGAGATAAAACTCCAGGCTGAGAGCCACTGCTTTGGTGACTCCTCACATCAAATTGAATGTTTATCATTGCTGAACACAGAGCTAAGTGTTTTTCATGCATTTTCTGGTTTAATCATCACAGTGCCTCAATTAAGCAGGTACTTCATTTTTTATCACCCCCATTTTGCATACCAAGAAACAAAAGTTTAAAGAGGCTAAATAGCTTGCACAAGATTAGACAATCATCTAAGCATTAGGGAAATGTAAATCAAAATTACAATGAGATACCACTTAAAACCCAGTAGAATGGCTATTATTTAAAAAAAAAAACAACAGAAAATAACAAGTGCTGATGAGGATATAGAAAAATTAGACTCTCTGTACACTGTTGGTGGGAATGTAAAATAGTACAGCCACTGTGGAAAACAGTATGGCATTTCCTCAAAAAAACTAAAAATGGAATTAATGTATGATTCAGCAATTCCAGTTCTAGTTATATATCCCAGTGAATTGAAAACAGGGTCTCAAAGGGATATTTGTACAGCCATGTTCATAGCAACATTATTAACAATTGCTAAAACCTAGAAGCAATACAAGTGTCCATTGATGGATTAATGGATAGGCAAAATGTGGTATATCCATACAATGGAATATTGTTCAGCCTTAAAAAGGAAGGAAATCTTGACATATCATATAACAAGGACGAGCCTTGAGTGCAGTATGATAAATAAAATAAGCCAGTCATAATAGTCAAATACATATGATTTCACTTATGTGATGTACTTAGAGTAGTCAAAGTCATAGAGACAGACAGTAGAGTGCTGGTTTCCAGGAGCTATGGGGAGGGATAAATGAGGAGTTATTGTTTAATGTATACAGAGTTTCAATTTTAGAAGATGCAAAGAGTTATGGAGATGTTTATTGGTGATGGTTGCACAATGTTATGAATGTATTTAGTACCACTGAACTGTGCATTTAAAAATACTTAAGATGGTTAATTTTATGTTATGTGTATTTTAACACAATAAAAAATCATATTAGAAAAAAGATTGCAATCAGTAAATGGCAGTGGTAGGATTTGAAACCAAATGGATTTGACTGGTTCCATGCTGTGTCTTGCCTTTTTTGTCTTTGCTGAAGCTGCCTCCTCTGCCAGATGTCGTTCCCTGCCTGGGCTCATCTGGCTATTTCTTCCTTTAAAACTCTGGTAAAGCATTCCCTCTGTAACTTCCTTCGTCAATCTGGTTAAATGTCTCCTGTACTTCCATAATTGTACTCACAACATTTTGTTTGCAACGTCTATATTAAACAATCAAACTATGGGATATAATCAGAAAATAACTTTTTATTCATTTCCTTCTCAATGTACCTGTTCAAATTCTTTCTGTAGGGTTAGTTCTTCCCTGCCCTTTAAATGGACTAACAGGTAATCCTTTGTCTTGGAAATAACTAGAAAGTTATTTTCAGGTAATAATGATTATTCTGGTTCTGTTAGTCCTTAAATAGTTTAGTAATTAAAATGCCCAAATAATAGTAAAAAACTCTAACTTCTTTAAAAAATTCTTTAATAGGTTTATTAAGGTGTGATTTACACACCATGAAATTCATCCACTGTAAATGTACAATTTGATGACGTTTAGTAAATTGGTACAATTGTGCAACCATCATCATAATCCAGTTGTAGAACATTTCCATCACTCCAAAAAATGTCCTGGTGCTCATGTACAGTCAATCCCCACTCCAGCCTCCAGCCCCACGCCATCATTCATCTGCTTCCTATCTCTATTTTTGCCTTATCTAGAACTTGTATAAAGGGAATCATATAAATGAAATATGTAGTCTTTTGTGTCTGGCTTCTTTTGCTTATACTGATTTTGAGGTTCATCCATTGCTATAGTTTGAATGTGTATGTCCCTCCCCCAGTCATGTGTTAGAACTTAACACCCAAGGTGATGGTATTAAGAGGTGGGGCCTTTTGGGAGGTGATAAAGTCATGAGGGTTCTACCCTAATAAGTGGGATTAATGCCCTTACAAAAGAGGCTTCAGAGAGCTGCCTGGTCCTTTCATCTCTTCTACTATGTGAGGACACAGTGTCTGTCCCCTCTGGAGAAACAAGGTGCCATCTTAGAAGCAGAGAGCCAGCCCTTACTAGACACAGAACCACTTGTGCCTTGATCTTGAGCTATCCAGACTCCAGAACTGTGAGAAATAAATTCCTATTATTTATAAATTACCTAGTCTCTGATATTTTTTCACAGTAGCAAGAACAGAATAATTCATCCATGTTGTCACATATACCACTAGTTTGCTCCTTTATATTGATGAATGGTATTTATTGTGTTGTATACCCCATTGCATTTATTCATTCTTCAGTTCATGGACATTTGGATTATTTCCAGTTTGGGGCTATTCTGAATAATGCTGCTATGATTATTTGTGTAAAAGTCTTTGTGTGGATATATGGTTTTGTTCCTCTTGGGTAGATACCTAGCAGTGGAATTGCAAGGGGGTAAGTTTAACTTTGTAAGAAACTGCCAAACTATTTTCCAAAGCTGCTGTACTATTTTACATTTCCACCAGCAAGGCAGGAGTCTTCGCCACATCTTCACCAGCAACTGCTGTTGTCTTCTCAAAGCCATTCTAGTGAACGTGAAATGGTACCTCATTGTGGTTTTATTAGCATTTTCCTAGTGACAAATGATGTTGAATATCTTTTTCTATACTTATTAGCCATTTACATATCTTTTCTGGTAAAGCCTCATTTCAATTCATTTGCCCATTTGTTAATTGGGTTGTTTTCATATTGAATTATAAGTGTGTACAAACACACACACACACACACACACACACACACACGTTACATGTCCTTTATTAGATATATGATTTTCAAACATTATTTCTCAAACTTTTCATTGCTTTAATGGTGTCTTTTGAAGAACAAAAGTTTATAGTTTTGATGAAGTCCAATTTATTTATTTTTTCCTTTGTGGATCATGCTTTTGGTTTCATATCTAAGAAATTGAGGAACTGTCAGAGGGGTAAGAAGAAAGCCGGGAAAGCATAATATAATGGAAGCCCAGGGATGATAAAGTTTTAGGAAGAAGAGGAATAATCACTAATGTCAAAACCTGCAAAATATTCAAAAAAGATGATAGAGGTAAAATGGCCACTAAATTTGGAGAATAATAATAATAATAATAATAACTAATAATTGATGTTTAATGAATGCTTATTTTATGCCAGGCCCTATACTAAGTATGACCTCATTTCTAGTTTAGTAAATAGGTGGAGATTAAATACTTTCCTTGAATTTCAGTGTTATTAATATTATCAACACATTTTCCCCTATATCTCTAAAAAATTGATCCAGAGTGTAGCATAGGATTTAGAGATGGGAAATTCTTTTTAGACTTGTGTTCTATAACTTTTTAATTATGGACAAGCCACTTACCTTTTCTGAACTTGTTACCTCATTTGTAAGGTAGGAATAATTATTACCAATTTGCAGTTGGGGCAGTTATAAGAGATAATGTATTCAAAACACCCAGCATATTGCCTGGTCCATAGTGCATACTCAAAAATGGAAGTTGTAACTACTAGTTGCCACAATCAGATAAAGATCTGAAACTGTTTTGTAACTGCTACATGCTATAGAATATATTATTAGAACTACTTAGCACTTTTTGGAACCATAATATGCACTGCAATATATTGTCCTATTTTGATTTTTAAAAATCCTAAAAATTTTCCCTATAAATAAAAGTACTTTAATTTTCCTCCTTTCCTGTCATCCAAAGAATATAACCAATGCTCCTTTTTGACAACTTTCTTAAAATATGATTCACATACCTTGCAATTCACCCATTTAAAATGTACAATTCAGTGGTTTTTAACATATTCACAGAGTTATGCAACCATCACCACAATTTTAGAACATTTTCATCACCTAAAAAGAAACTCTGTACCAATTAGCAGACTTTCCATTGTCCCCCAAATTGCCATCCACAGGCAATAACTAATCTACCTTCCGTCTCTATGGATTTGCCTGTCCTGGATATTTCATATAAATGGAATCATACAATATCTGATCTTTTGTGATGGGCTTCCTTTGAAAAATACCAGAGCCAGACGGTAGTTAAAACTTTAAAAGAGATTTTATTCCGGAATTATTGTAATAGAGAAAAAGAGACCTCAGTATAGAACTGGGCTTAATTCCAAATACAACAAGAACATGAGGATTTCTAGCCAAGGGGCATGTTGAGGGGGATGGGTGGGTGGAGAATTACATAGAGGAGACATCAAGGAAGGGGGAATTCCTGCTAAACTGATCTCATGGATTCCTGCTGAGGGCAGGCAAAGGCCATTAGCTACCCCCCCCCCCCCCCGGGGGATGGTGCAGGATGAGGAATTTGATCAGATATTGAGGGTGATCAGATTTGGGGGTGGGGGATTCTGCTAAGCTGATTTGGGATTCTTGCTAACACTGGGCTATGGAGGCCTGAGGACAAGGCCCAAGGATGAAGCCTAGTGGAGAAAAGGGCTTATAGGAGGCTGACTGAAGTTCGGGCAAGGAGAGTGTCTGTGTCACTTCTTTCACTTAGCGTGACATTTCCAGCTTCATCCAGGGCATAGCATGTATCACCACTTCATTCCTTTTTATTGCAGAAAAGTATCCCATTGTATGGATAGACCAGATTTCGTTTATCCATTATTTGCTCAGTGAATGGGTGTTTGGGTTGTTTCCATTTTTGGGCTATTATGAATGATGTTGCTATTAACATTCATGTACAAGTTTTTCTGTGGACATATGTTTTCATTTCTCTTGGGTATGTATTTAAGAATGGAATTGCTGGGTCATATGGTAATGCCATGTTTAACCTTCTGAGGAACTGCAAGACTGTTTTCCAACGGGGCTGCACCATTTTAGGATTCCACCAGCAGTGGATGAGGATTTCAATTTATCCACATCCTCCCCAACACTTACTATGATTTGTCTTTTTGATCATAGCTATCCTAGTGGGTGTGATGTGGTATCTCATAGTGGTTTTGATTTGCATTTCCTGATGGCTGATAATGTTGAGCATTAATCAATACTCCTTTAATCCCAATGAAGTACAAACAGGAACTGGGAGGTGTAAAGAATAGAAAAGTCTGCAGATGGCCCATTAGCATGTTGCTATTGGAGCCTGTTCCCTGTGCCTTCAGGGTCTTTCTGGGATGGGGAAAAAAGTGAAGCCTAGTGCATTTTCTAATTTCCTTCAGCCTCTGTGATCTCATTAATTCAGGTTTTAGGTCATTGTTTCTGATCTAATGTACGTATTGGTCACATATCTCTACATTTTGCATCTTTCATGAAAGAAAGTTATGAAAATGAAAAAGATAAGAGAGTTGGTATATCAATCAGAGACTCCATAGAAATCTATGACTTGATTTGAAAAAATAGGTGCAATTCTGTATTATTGTAGAAATATTGAATCACAGATCAAAAGCCCCTCTTTATGGCTACTGGTAAGTAAAGAAAATTCTTGTTCTGTTTATGTAGACAGGCGTCAGTAAGCTTTTTTATAAAAAGCTGGATAGTAAATATTTTTAGTTTGTGTCACAGAGTCACAGAGTTTGTTTCAAACACTCAGTTCTCTGCAGTTGTAGTGCAAAAGCAGCCATGGATAGTACATCCACATAGCCATGGATGTGGTCCTGTTCCAATAAAATTCTATTTACAAAAAAAAAAAAAAAATAGATGTTGGGCTGGATTTGGCTCACGGGTTCTAGTTTGTGGATCTCTGGTGTAGAAGAAAGGGGAGATTCTTGGGAAGAATCTGTTTCTGTAGTAACTTGAAATGAGTAAGAGAGGATGCTTCTTATTTTTCCTACACAGATGTTTTACAACTGGATTTGGCTTCTCACTACCCTGGGTGGATCAACTGATTGATTTTGCAGAGGTTATTTGTCTCTTTCCTTTTTTTTTTTTTCCAAATTTTAATTTTTTATTGCTAGGACAGCATCTTTGAGACATTTAAAACTAGATCAGGGAGAATTTCAGAGTCGCCTTTAGAAACAACATATTCTCATTACTAATTACTTTTGTTTTTTAAATCTAAGATCACAGAAATATATAATTATTTCATTAATTGCATCAGTGATTTTCAATCAGCTCAAACTCTTTCATGTGCTTCTCTTATTTCTACTATAGTAAAAGAGCCCATAAAATGATAGTAATTACTGATATAATCAGTAACAAGACCGACATGTTCTATGTCTTAATCTAGTCTGTCTAGACCATGACAGCTGTTGTCTTTGAAAACACTTTTCAAGCAGCTTAACTGAATCAAAATTTAGATTAAAGCATAAGCATGAAAGTAACAACCTTTGGTTTGAGAGGCTGACTGGGACGTGGGCTGAGGAAATGCCGAACCACATCTGCGATCTACCCTGGGACCCTTCCTGGCTATGTAACCCAATAGACTAGCCTGGAGCTTAATCTAGTTGAGTGTATTTCTGTCACTTGCAACCTAAAGAGTCCTGGCTAAGACAGAGGACTTCATGTGGAGTTGAGATTTGAGGGATTGTGGCTAGGTACTGAGTGGACAGGGAGGGACTCAGTTCAGGCAGAGAAAAGGGCATGTGCAAGGCACAGAACATATGAGAAATTGTGTGTTCTGGGAATGTCAAGGACTTTATTATTACTGGAGACTAAAGTAGAAGGGGATAGGGGTGAGAGAAGAGGCTGTACACACACACCAGATCACGAAGGGCCTCACATGCCTTCTAACATGTTCAGCTTTTATCCTGTAGGCTATGAAGAGCCATTAAAAAATTTTGAGCAACGGAGCAATATGAGCAGATTTGTGGGCAAGGAGGATCGTTCGAATAGTGGCAGAAAGGATCCAGAATGGAGGCAAGAACACCAGTTATGGGTCAGTCACAGTTGTCTGGGTGAGAGATGAGGAAAGCCTGAGCCAGGATGCTGACAGCAGGAATGGAGAGAAGGGAAAAATATACGAACTATATTAAAGAGGAATGGAGAATAAGAGAACAGGAAGCAGACCAGGGAGCTCCCAGTTTTCTGATTTGGACAGCTGTGTTGATGAAGGTGCTAATTATCAAGATAGGAGATAAGGTATGTGTGTGGGGAGGAAGGACAATCAGAAAGATGATGAGTTTAATTTTGGATGCATTGAGACAGAAGTACATGGGGGGGTCATCCAGTTGGATTATGCAGGAGGCAGCTGGATAATCAGATATAAGCCATGGTTGTTGAAGAGAAAGCTCAGAAAGAGTTTGTATGGTGAGAAGAGGAGAGGTACTGAGCTTTGGGGACACGGCCACTTAAACTGTTGACAAAAGGCACAGCCAAAGAGAGAAGAAAAATAACCAGGGGCATATAAATAACCAAAGTCAAGGGATGAAATAATTCTGAGGAGGACGGAGGGGTTATGGGCGCCTGGTGTTCCAGAGATAGCAAGCTTTCAAAGGGCTGGAAAGAGTGCATTGACTTTGGCCACTAATGGATAAATGGTGATCAAAACAGTTTCAGGTGGCTACGTGAAGGAAAGCCGGACTCTGAGCTTGGAAGAGGAGGTGGGAGATGAGGACCTGGAGGTAGCTGGTTAGAACACTCTTTGTGTTTCACTGTGAATGACAAAAGAAAAAGTAGCCTACAAGTTGGGAGCACACAGGCCTAGGAATGGTAGTTGTTTTTCAATTATGGGAGATGTAAAGTATGTTCATGTGCTAATGGGGAAAAGAGTCCCTGAAGAAGGGGAGGGTGAAGATAAAGGAGAGAAAAGGAAACTTGATGGAGCAGTGACCTCAAGGGTGGAGTGGAGGATGGGTCCAGAGAGCAGGTAAGTGTCTGAGTAACGAATAAGTGCATTGTCCTGATACCCGTTTCTTGTCACATTATCACATACTGATTCGGTGTGTATTGTGGGCATGCTAAGTAAGTGAAAAATAAGTAGAAGTGACGTCTACTGCGAAGCTCTCTTTATCTGATGAGACAAACATGAAACAAGTATCAGTCAGTGCTAAGCCATCAATGATGTGTAACAGAGTACAAGAGTTTGGACAGGAATGGCAAGAACATGTCACTCTCACCCTTGCCTGTCCCTTCCTGACATGTGACAAACAACATTTGCCCACAGAGTGTTTTCTGTGCTCAGCCTTGGACTCCATCACAAGCTTTTGGCACCCTCTGTCCCTGAGAGTGTGCGCTTGTGCTGAAAGCTATTTGCCGTACTTGGTTTGTGGTGGAGATGGTAAGTACCGTAGGAACTTGAAGACGGTCATATCATTTCCCAGAGTAAATTGTATGCTTCTCAAAGAAAGGGACGATATGTCCTATTTCTTTAGTAGTGCGCACACCATTACAATCAGAGGCTCAATTAGGGCTTGTTGAATTAATTTTATAACTTTTAAGAGATCTTATCATAAGGAAATAAATCAACTCAAAATAAACACATTACTGTTTATAACACTTCTTAAGGACTGAAGAAGTCTTTTCTTTAAAAGAGTTTATAATCCAGCATTTGACTACCTTTTCTACCCTTACAATTTAAACTCATTTTCTCTTGTTTTCTTTGTTCTTATGGAAGATGGAAAACAGCTGGTCAGCAACCTCAGCTAATACTTGTTAAGTGCCTTCTTAAAAATAGTCCTTTAGGTTGAGGCCATTATGCTACGTGAAATAATCTAGACACAAAAGGATATGCACGGTATGATTCCACTCACATGAGGTTCCTAGAGCAGTCACACTCACAGAGACAGCAAGTAGCATGGTGGTTGCAGGGGAAGGGGGGAATAAGGGGTTAATGTTTAATGGAGACAGATTTTAACTTTTCAAGATGAAAAGAGATCTGTGCGTGGACTGAAGCGATAATAGCACAACAATATGATTGTACTTAACGCTACTGAACTGTACACTTAAAAATGGTTAGATGGTAAAGAAAAAAAAAATCCTTTCCATACATAGGGAGGCATATCTTAACCCCGTGGGGGATATCAGAGAGACCATTACTAGCGATCTCATTCTAACAGGATCACTTGCTCTGTTCCATTTGGTTTTTGTCTTTCCTTGCAGCCTCTCTTTCTTTTCTTCCAGAAACTTTTGTTGCTCTTCTCTGGACCATCTTCAAGTCTTCCACAAACCAGATGTAGTTTTGGAAAGATGGCAAAGCCAGTGGGGTGGGGAGGCCAATCAGAGAGGCTAGAGATTTGTGCGGCACTCAGGTCGCTGTGCTTGTCTGACAACCACACAGGGTTGGCTGCGGTTTATCCTCATCTCTAGGTATGACTTCTGTCCTTTCCATCTGTAAAGTTGGGGTGGGTGGGCTAGATAAATTCAGTGGAATTTATAGCTCACCATTATCTTTGGTCATGTTCATTGTGAACTTATGTGTTAACATTCTGTCATTTTTAGGTTTATGTAATGAAATAAATATCATACACTGATTTTTCAAAATTATGAGCTCAATACAAGCTCAGAACACCAAACTTGGGAACTTTTTTCATTTTCCCCATCTCTTTTCTGTAGTGAACTTTACTCTGTTGGAATATTTATAAAAATAAATCCCCTTACTTTTTGGTTAAAGACTGATTTCTAAATAGGTACCTGAATAGAATGGGGCACTATGTCCTAATTAGCGTGCTTTCTTCTCTCCCCCAAAACACTGAGCTGAAAGTCTTTAATTCCCTAGTTTATAATTTAAAATGAAATGTTATGGGTTGCAGGCTTTACTGGTAATGCCTTATCAGTTAAGTAGTTCAGTCTGGCTTAGTTTTAAATCTTACCTTCGCTCTTATCTAGCAGAGAGGCCTTTGGGTGAAAACCTGAAAACTTGGATAGGATCCTTACTCTGTCATAGTCAGTGCATGACTATTGTCCAGGTACCTCAAGAACAATACCCATATAGCACAAATATTCTCAGGAGCCTCACTGCCATGGTCTGATAATACTGTTATTGGTTTGGCGTGGTGTTTGCTTTCACTCATCAGCTGTTTCCGTGAGGTGCAGAGGAAGAGGAGGGGAGGTATTTAATAGATTGATGGTATTTAAGATTTATCTATCACCTTAAATCTACCAAGAAACCCAACCCAAACTTTCTAGTTCTCTAAGAAAACATTAACGTGACGCTGAGGCTGTGCTAGTTAGAAATTGCACGTGCATGTGTCTACCTCATTTCTGTACAAACACCCAGAACGCTCCCTCTGCCCTCTCCCTGCCAGTGACCCCCCGAGGTTAGTATGATTTTGGGTTGTGACTGTCCAATCTGTGGACTTACATTATAATAAACTATGGCTACAGTTTTGGTAGACCAATCACATCCCAGGACTTGAGTGACTCTGGATCTGTCTGAGTATCTAATATTCAGCAGTGTGGAAGAAGTCAGATGTGGCATTTGTGATAGGTCCAAGTTTTACCCTGAACCAAGGGAGGTTAGATGCTACTACTACCACTGATTTATGGAAGTTGATGTTGGTCTGGAGCTTTTGCCATGCTGGCGCCATGCTGTCTGCTGGCCTTTCAAAGGGAATTCTGGCCTAATTTGGCTTCATATTTCTTGGATGACCCATGTGTTTTGGACAGTATATTGCCTGCGTGGCAGAGTTTAGCGGTGCTGGTTAGCTCTGTGTTACCAGGAAGCATTGCTGGCCGAGTCCTTACACAATCTGGGTGCTATGTAACCATTGATAGCCTTAGCCTTCAGTCCTTGTTACAAAGCTGATGCACCAAATGGGCTGGGATCAGTTGTTTGTCTTTGAGTCTGAATACAGTCAACAAAACAGGGCAGCTGCAGGGTGCCTTGATGATCTTGGTAATTTAAGGAGAAAGCTGCATCCCTGGAGACCAGAAATGTGCAATCAAACTTGTACCCCCAAGGGAGGTGCATCATGTTTATTAAATAAAATTTATTGCAACACTATATTGTTGTACAGATGAATTTAGAAGAGACACTCTAAATTTCACACATGCAATCAGACAATGCTGGAAAAGATTTTTGTGTTGGCAAATGCATCACAGAGGCCTTTCTCCAGCTTCTAACACAGTATACGGCAATGAATATGCACTCAAAATATGTGTGAATAGATGTGTGAACAAATGAACAAGTTTAATTAGTAGCTCTCAGAGTCTTATTCTGCAAACTGTGTTGAACATGTTCATAAGTTTGATATCATTCCTTGCCATTTTCCTCTATCTGCTAAATAGCAAAGATCATATCACCCGAACCATTTTGTAGTATGAAGCTACAGTATGCTTCTCAACCACTGATAATGAAAAACTAGTCCAGGAGGCTTTTTCCTGGGATTTTAGAGAGGAAAGAGGCATGACTTTCAGTCCCTGCTGAGGATTTCACTGAGATGGAAAGAGGGCTATGTACCTGAACACTGCAGAAAATAGAGAATTCAAGAGAGTAGAATTCAGCAGTGGTCCCCACATGGAAGCCATCAGCTCCAGTGCAGTACCATATGTGAATTGCTGCTAAATCCAACCCTACTGACATAGCAAGGAATACATCGTGTTTGTTTTCAGAAGGTTGTCGTAGATTTTGAAGCTGTTGGGGAGAAGGAATACAGGAACAGTTTTCTCTTGGTGTGAAAGGGCACAGGCAGTTCAGAGGTGTCGGGAAGCAATACCTTGGGAAGAGCAGTCCCTGGGGAACATGCGTGCACCAGCAGCAGTGCTGGAAGAAATAAGGCCCAAAACAAATGTCACCTTTCTGACTCTCCCCTGCCCTCTTGTATTTGTTTTGGTCCTTATTTCCCTCAACACTGCATGTGAGGGGGATACAGAAATAAAACGTCAACCTTGAACACTAGAGAAGAAAAGGTGAGGTGGATGATTTCAGAGCAGTGTAAAACAGCCTTTTAAACACCATGGAAGCAGAAAATCCTCACAGAAGGCCCTTCTGCTTTAGAAGAGAAGACGATCATTTTTCTTTTCTTTCTTTTTTTTTTTTGTTTCCATCAATGGGATCACAAGGAATTCACATAGGACAGATAGTGTGAGAAGAAGTAGTGCAGCTTATTTGTTTGTTTTCAGTTATTTCCTCCACGAGGGTAAACAAAACCCTTCCTTTACATGTGTAACTAAGGCTCTTTTAAAAATCAAAGGAAACAGCGGGGAGTTCAGGTGACATGGAAATAATCGGGTATTGTATCTGAAAAGCCTCTGGCCTCAGCAGGCGCATCCTGGGTTCCATTCCTCCGTCCCTGCCCTTCCCTGCTTGCCCGTTTGAAGTGGCCGGGCGCACTGCCTACACCTGGAAGCTGATAAGACATGCTCACTGCACGCTCTCATGGTTTTCCAAGAAAAATAGCAAAGAATGCACTTGTGTTGAGGTGCAAGAGTTGCTGACTGGCAGGGTCTCTAAAGAATCAACATGCCCTCATTTCTGCCTCCTCTTATGTTCCCAAGCTAATTCTCAGCTCAAAACTAATAAAATCGATGTGTTTTTCTAAATCAACAAGTACAGACCCTTAGCCCTTCCTTAAATCCTGATGTGCCAATTTAAAAACATTCCCTTCTGCGCAGAAGATTACTCTGTGGGCAGTATTTGCAGGAAGGCATCATCCAGAAAGTGGTTGTAACTTTGTGTACGTTTGTTCATATTAATGATAATTCAACTAATGTTTGTCACGTATCACTATGAGCCAACCTCTGTACATGGTATCGGGATCAGAGCAGTGAATGAGTCTCTACCCTTGAGAAGCCTCAATATTTAAGGGAAGGACTTAATTATTTTTGAGGCAGTATTGCATAGAAACAGTGAACATTGAAAGTGTGGTTTAAAAACGTGTTGCATTAAACAGTACATACAATTTCTCAAAGATTTGCTTTTCATCTTTTTGTTAGAGAAGAATGTTTAATATAAAAATTGCTATTCTGTGTGGCCATAATTAAAGAGAAGAAAATTGAAACTGCACAGCCTTGTGATTTTAGCAGGAGAATTTTTTTTCAGCTCTCTGTCTCACAAAGAACATCCATGGGATGCATTCTTATTTGAAGGAAGTTTAGTTTTAGTCCTCTCTCAGAGCGACTTGTTTTGTGTTTTTGGATTGAAGCGCATACGTTTGTAAGAGAAGTTTCTATACTTATATTTTAAGCAGATTTACATCAAAGCATAAGCTTTATGCACCATCAAGTTCCCTTCCCACCAGGCTGTATCCTATTATTTTGCATAGTAGTAACCACACTTCAGAGCAGCATTGATTCTGTAACCATTTCCTCTAGGTTAATTGGAAACAGCCCATTTATGATTGAATAGGGAATACAGAAGTAGAACTAACCAGGTTTTTGTGGAGTGTCACTTGTTTAAAACCACTGTTCTCTTGGAGCTTTTATCATTTCTCTTTTCTTGGGGGCGGGAGAGGTTGTTATGTCTTGAGGAGACATAATAATAATGGAAATAATATCCTTAAAACAATTAGCTCTGCCTTGCTGAATTTTACCTGGCAATTTACTTTTTCTCTCTTCTTTCCTCTTGCCTTTCGATACTGTCAGCTTTTATTCTTTTTCTGTGTATCATTTATTTGGTCAGTTTGACTGTAAAGACCTGCTTAATCCTCCACCCTGATCCATCTTTGTATCCTCAGTGAGGAAGAGCTTTGATTAGAGGAAATCTCGAGTGGGTAGGTAGGCTGGAGCTCCTTGAGAGCCGGGCGGTGCGTCAGCTCCTACAGGCCCCTGTCAGGTGCAGCTCTCTGCAACCCTGAGCTCATTTTTATGTCCCCAGCAAATGTGCATAATCTTAGGCAAACAAACAGTCCTGGGCATCCAACAGCTCCTCAAGACAGAGCAATTCTTGGCTCCCGAAGGAGTAAAATTATCTATTTTCAAAACAACTCTTAAAAAAAAAAAAAGAAAAGAAACCAACAAAGGGGATAGTGTTGTTTATGTAACTTTTTTGTAATGTTAGAAAAAGCTTTTTTTTTTCTTTCTGGGTACAAAATGGGTACGGTACATGTTCCCAAGCCTAGAGAGGTTGTTTGGGAAAGTAATGTTATCTCTTGGGATTTTCCTTTGCTAATGACTTCAGCCTTTCTCCCTTGTGGAAAAAAAATGTTTTGTTTTGTTTTTTAACGTTCTGCTCTGTAAGTTAGGAGCAGTTGTTGGGAACTGGATGAATTGGATCATTTCTGTTGACCAACTCTCAGGCGCATGAGATGGACAGGCAGAGGTGATCTCGCAAGGTAGCCATGGAACCCCTTTGTCGCCAGTGGGGAGGTGCCTGGGTCGTGCAGCAGCTACTCCAGCACCCAACAAGTGCCTCCAGCTTCTCTGGGTGTCTTCCGTGACTCATTTAACCTAGGCTGAGCACATTTCTCTTCTCTTTTTCTCACTACCTCATGGCTATCAGCTTGCACCGTCAGTAGGTTGAAATTAGCCTTCCTGGAGCCCAGCTAGAAAGAGGGCAGCACAGAATATGTGGCGGGGGGCGGGGGCAGTGGGGGACTTTATCAGAGACTTCCAGAAACCCGAAAAATAAAACTGAAAATTTACAAATCCACAAGTAAGGGATTCAAAAACCTTATATGCTCAGAGGCCACTGTAGAGAGAAGAGCAAAGATGAAAGAGAGCAAAGGGCACGCTGCCATCTTAAACAAGGAAGGCAGAGTAAACTATCATGAAGGGATCTTTGTAGAGGGAAGAATGTCCACAGAGACAGAGGAATACGAGGCAGACTGAGGTCCAGGTTCAAGGAGCTAATCAGTGAATTTTCACCTGGCAGAAGTTCCAATGACCCAGTGTGGGGATGTGAATGTGGAGACGCTGGGATCCGTCCACCACAACAGGGACTCTTTTTGTCCCTGGAGTTTTCCAGACACTTATATAAATGGATCATACAGTATGAAGCTTTTGTGACTGATTTTTTTTCACTTAGCACAATGCTTTTGAGATTCATTGATGTTGTGTGTATCAGTTCCTTCCTCTTTATTGTTGAGTAATATCGAATTGTTTGGTTATATCACAGTTTGTTTATCCATTCACCAGTTGATGGACATTTTAGTTTCTTCCCAATTTTTGTCTCTTATGTATAAAGCTGCTGTGAATATCCATGTACAAGTCCTTGTGTTGACATATGCTTTTATGTTTCTTGGGTAAATGCCTAGGAAGGAGATCACTGGGTCCTATGGTAAGTGTGTGTGAAACTTCATAAGAATCTGCCGAACTGTTTTCCAAAGTGGCTATGACCTTTTGTGTTCCCACCAATGATGTGTTTAAGTTGCTTTGCAGTCCTTGGCAACACTTGGTATTGTCAGTCGTGTTAACATTAGTCATTTTAGTAAGTGTGTAGTGATATCTCATGATGATATTAATTTGTATTTCTCTCAAGGCTAGTGATATTGAACATCTTCTCATGTGCTTATTCACATTCATAAATCTTCTTTGAAGTGTGTGTTTAAATATTTTGCCCATTTTATATTGTGTTTTATATTATTGTATTGTAAGAGTTCTTTATATATCCTAGACACAGTATGCTATCGGATATTTGTTTTGGAAATATTTTTCTGAGTCTGTGGCTTGGCTTTCCATTTTCTTAACAACTTATCAAAGAGGCAAAATTTTGATTTTGAAGAGATGTAATTTATCAAAAAATTTTTATAGTTCATTTTTTTGTGTGTGTGTGTCCTATCTAAGGAATCTTTGCTTAATCTAAAGCTAAAAGGATTTTTATCCTATTTCCTTCTAGAAATGTCATAGTTTTAGGTCTTATGGTTAGGTCTATGATCCATTTTGAGTTAATTTTTGTACACAGTAAGGGTAAAGAGTAATATTTTTCTATCAGTGAGTATATACATTTTTGGTGAATTATTCTAGCACCATTGCTGAAAAAACAATTCTTTCCCCATTGAATTGCCCTGTCATCTTTGCCAAAAATCAATTAACTACGTATGTGAGGGTCTTATTTGGACTATTTATTTTGCTGCATTGTTATGTCAATACCATACTGTCCTGAAACCAGGTAATGTAAGTTCTCCTAGTCTGTTCTTTTTCAAAGATTGTTTTGGCTTTTCTGGAGTCTGTATATTTCCATATAAATTTTAGAATCAGCTTTTCAATTTCTACAGAAAATCCTGTTGGGATTTTTAGTGGGACTGCATTGAATCTAGAGGTCAATTTGGGGAGAAATGTCATTACAATAATGTTGAATATTCTGATCCATGAACATGATTTATCTCTCCATTTATTAAGGTCTTTAATTTTTCTCAGTGATGTTTTATAATATGCAGTATATATATCTTGTGCACATTTTGTTAGATTTATTCCTAAGGATATCAGATTTAGTGATGTGCTTGTAAATGATATTGCTTTTAAATTTCAATTTCCAACTGTTTGTGGCTAGTATATACACTTTATTTTAAGTAAACAATCCATTTCATCTAAGTTATCAAATTTGTTGGCCTAAAGTTCCTAATTTTTCCTTATTATCCTTTTAATATTTGTAGGATCCGTGGTGATATTTTCTCCTTTATTTCTGATATTGATAACTTGTATCTCCTTTGTTCTTGATCAGTCTGGCTAAATGTTTATAAATTTTATTGAGCTTTTCAAAGAACAAGCTTTTGGTTTCATGAATTTTCTGGATCGATTTTTTTCTGTGTCCTATTTCCTTGGTTTTTGCTCTTCATCATTTTCTTCCTTTTGCTTATTTTGATTTTACCTGATCATCTTCTTTTAGTTTCTAATGTAGAAGTTTAGATCAGAAGCTTAGTTGAGAAGACCTCTCTTCTTTTCTAAAAGAAGCACTTAATGCTATAAATTTCCCTCCAAGCATTGCTTTGGCTGAATTCCACAGCTTTTGGTATGTAGTGTTTTCATTTTCATTCCATTCAAAATATTTACTAATTTCTTTTGTGATTCTTCTTTGGTTCAAGAGTTATCTAGAAGACCGTTATTTAGTTTCACATTTTGGGGGATCTTCCAAATTATCTTTCTGTTGTTGATTTCTCACTTAATTTCAATCTTTTTGGAGAACATACCTACTATGATTTCATTTCTTTTAAATTTGTTGAGATTTGTTTTATGGCCCCAAATATGGTCTGTCTAGATGAATGTACTATGTGCACTAGAAAAAAATATTTATTCTGCTGCTTCCAGGTGGAGTATTCTATTGATATCAATTAGGTCAAGTTAGTTGATAGTGGTGTTCGAGTCATCTGTCTATATCATTGCAGATTTTTTTGGTACTTGTTCTATCAAATACAAAGAGAAAAGTGTGTTGAAGTCTCCATATCTAATTCTGGGTTTGTCTATTTTTCCTTTGATTTCTACCAATTGTCTTTTATGTATTTTGAATGTTTTATTATTAGGTAAAAAGATATCTAGGATTTTTATGTCTTCTTGATGTGTTGACCCCTTTATCTATATGTAAAGCTTTTCTTTATCTCTGGAAATAGTTTTTGTGCTGAAGTCTACTTTGTTTGACATTAATATACTCTTTCCAGCTCCTTTTTGATTATCTTTAAGTATATCTTTTCTTATTCTTTAACTTATATCAATGTCTTTATGTTTAAAGTAGCCTTCTTGTAGTAGATGGATTTTTCCTTTCAATCTGATAATCTGTACCTTCTAATTATGTTAGACTATTTACATTTTATGTAATCATTCATATGGTTAAATTTTCATCTACCATCTTGCTAGTTTTCCACCTCTCCCATCTCCCCTTTCTTTTTATTCTCCTTTTATCCTGTCTTCTTTTGAAGTTTTTGGGTATTTTTAATAATTCCATTTTCTTTCTACTATTGGCTTATTAGTTACATGTATTTTTTTTAAAGTTGTTGCTCCTGAGTTCACAATATACATCTTTAACTCTTCACGCTTAACCTTCAAATAATATATCTTGTACCAGTATACGTTCATTTTCCCCTTCCCATCCTTTGTGCTATTGTTTTACTTTTTACTTCCATACATGTTATAAACCCCACAATACATAGTTACTATTTTGCTTTAAAAAGTCAATAATCTTTTAAAAAGTGCGAAAGTAAGGAAAAAGTCTCTTTTGTATTTACTTCCTTTTTTTTTTTTTTTTTTTTTTACCATCATCAGGACTCTTCAATTATTTGTATAAATCAAATTTCCATTTACAGTCTTTCTGACTGAAGAACATCCTTTAACTTTCTTGTAGTGTGTCAATGCTGGAAATGGATTGTCTGTTTTTGTTTGTTGCAAAAAGCCTTTATTTTATCATTATTTTAAAATTATTTTTGTTGTGTGTAGAATTCTATGTTAACCTATTTTTTTTCCTTTCAGTAAATAAAAATGCTACTTTTATTTTCTTTTGGCTTTCATACTTTTAGACATAAAAGTTTGTGATTTATTTTATCTTTCTTCCTTATTATGTAATGTTTCTTATTTCTCTGGCTGCTATCTAACTTTTCTCTTTAACATTGATCTCTAGCACTTTGACTCTGATGTGTTCAGGGGTGTGTGTGTGTGTTTTAAATCTATTTATTCTGTTTAGAGTTCTGTGAGCTTCTTGGTTCTGTGGTTTGTTGATTTTGGAAAATTTATGGCTATTATTTCTTTAAATATTTCCTCTGCCCCATTCTCTCTCTTTTCCTTTTGCATCTTCAATTATCCCTATTTGATATTGTTCCATCATATCTTAGATGCTCTTTTATTTTTCTCTTTTTGCTCCTTGTGTTTCAGTTTGCATAATTTCTATTTACCTGTCTTCAAAGTTCACTGGTTCTTTTTTCTGCAGTATTTAGTCTGCTAATAAATCCATTAAAGGAATGTTTTATCTATGAAATCATGTTTTTATTTTCAAAATTTCCATTTGAGTTTTAAAAATTAATTTCCATTGGTTGGCTAAAATCACCATCTGTTTATGGATGCTGTTCACTTTTTCCACTAGCTCTTTAAAGAGATTAATTATAGCTATTTTAAAATTCCATTCTGATAGTTCCAACATCTGGGGCATTAGTAGGTCCTGTTCTGCTGACTGCTTTGTATCTTGAAAATGTGTTTTGTTTTCTTGCTTTTTGTGATACTAATAACTTTTCATTGGATGCTGAACACGTTGTGTAGACTGGTAGAGACTGTGGTAAATCAGAAATGGATACATTTTTATTCTGTCAGGCCATAACCGTGGAGAATTGAGTCAATCATCAAAAGTTTAGCAGGGCTCGAGTTTTGTTTTTTCTTTGGTTGCTTTCAGTGTACCACAGACTTCAACTTCCTCTGGTGGGAAGCGGCTGTTAACTTATGCTCCATGAGTGGCCCAGGATGCTAGAGTTTTTTTCTTAGTGTAAGTGTTCTGTCTGTAGCTTATAGCAGGCCCTCGTGATCTGATAGGCTCAACAAAAGTTAAAACTTTGTAAACTACATTATTCAGGTTTTCCATACTGTTAGGGTGTGAACAACATTCTCTTGTGGTTTTCTGCATCTTAAATGAAAGCAGAACAAAACTTGGTAGTTTTTTAATGAACTCCTTTTTCTGTATATATCAGTTCTACACAACTAAGAATTTTACCTAATAGAGGATGCAACATATGGTAATAGTTAAAGACAGGCAAAATAGCATTCATAAACAACTGAATTTGAAGCTGGTTTTGAATCCCACCTCTGCCACTTACCTTATCATTAACTTTACTAGCTAGGTGACCTTGAGCAAATTATTGAACTCTGTCATTCAGTAATCCCATTTGTGATGTAAGGATAGAATGGAATAATATATGTAAAATGCATAACATAATGCCTGGCCCACAGAAAATGCTCAGTTAGTGATCGTTATGATTAGATTTGAATTTTATATGAGTGAGCCTGCTGACAGATTATTGGGTATCCTGTAGGGAGGAGAGATTAGCAGCTGGAAATAAATTTGGGAGATCAGATGAGTCATAAGGGCTTGAAATAGGCTACAACAAGGGAGATGGAACAGATGAACTTAAAAGGGCTTATGCATAATCAACAGTCCCCTCATGTGGTGTCATGGACTTGTTATTCCATCTTTCCAGTGCTTCCCTACTTTCTCCCTTAACTTATGCTCTAGTTTTACATAACCTCATAGTTGTTTGTTTGGCTGTCTTTCTCTTTATATTAAATGTGAATCCTTTGAGAGAAGGACCAAGTCTGATTCTCATTAGCGTATCCTGAGTTCTTCACACAATGTGCGGCATACAGTAGACATCAACAAGGTCATTGACTTAAACTTGGCAGGGTGGTACTGTTTTCATTTTTTATTATTACTACTATTATTACATTTTTATTATTACTACTCTTAAATTGTTTGTAGCTGAGTGCACAACATTTCCGTCCCAGTAGCTGTGTCAAGCTGAGTAACCCCTCCATCTGATTCTAGCTGGATCCTGGATTTTCTGGTATCTTGTCCCTTCTCTTGTTGTTCTGTAGGGAGAGACAAGGCCAGAACAGGGCCTAGCCACGAAATGTGTTGGGGACCTAGGCCTGAATCAAACAGCTAGAATTTCTCACTGCTTTGATTTGTGTGGGAACTTTATACTTTCTTGCATCTATTTATGTTAGATGACCCAAAGAGGCTTTTCTTGATTTAAGTTTCAATTCCATAGACTCTTAGAACACAAATAACTAATGGCTTGCCTGAGGGGCAGAATTTAGTCACCTCTGCTGGCAGGGTTTTTTCCCTCATCATAGTAAATCCATGTTGGTGTGTACTTTCTGGATTCTTGGGTTTATCAGCTTATCACCCACGTCAGTTCTGCAAAGGTCCTTATGTAACAAGATGAAGAAAATTATATTCAGCAGAATTCCTTTCACTAAGAGGGCTGTTTTCGTTGAGAATAATTTCCTTGATAAACCTCCTTGGAGTAAAAACTGAGACCTCAAGGGACCTCAGAGGGCAGAGAACAAATCTGAGTGAAAAGGTGGAAGATTTGTCTGCAGCTCCTATAGGAAACCCAGGATCTGGAGCCAGAGAAATGACAGAAGGAAACTCACTTTGTAATGTGACAACTCTGGACTCTTCCTCATGAACTCCCACGTCATCTGTAAAGTTACCGACTTCATATCATGCTTGCTGTGAGAGGCTTGGAAGATAAAACATAACGTAGGAAAGCATTGAAAACAAGTGTTCACACAAAAAGTTGTACGTGAATGTTCATAGCAGCACTATTCATGATAGCCAAAAAGTGGAAACAACCCAGATGTCCATCAGTGGATAAACAAATATGATACATTCATACAATGGAATATTATACAGCCATTGAAAGGAATGAGTACTGTTACATGCTACAACATGGAAAAACCTTGAAAACACTGTGCTACACGAAAGAAACCAGATACAAAAGGCCACATATTACATCATTCCATTTATATGGAATACCCAGAAGAGGCAAATCTGCAGATACAGAAAGCAGATTAGTGATTGCTAGTGGGTAATGCAGAGTTAATGGTTATGTGGTTTCTGTTTGGCCTGATTAAAAAGTTCTGGAACTTGATAGTGGTGATAGCTGCACAATATTGTGACTGTCTTAATGTCACTGAGTTGCACACTTTAAAATGGTTAACATTGTAAATTTTATTTTTAAAAAAACCAACATGTAGGGGTTGGGCTCTGAATGCATTTGGGTTGGAGAGGGCAGCCAGGGCAGACAAGGGAATGTGGGACGGGTGAAAGGAAGTGAATGGCAAGAATACCTAGAGAGAACTGGGGGGCTTTGGACACTCAGCATAGGGCACTGGGGTTCAAGGCAAGGTTAACCAGATCTCTGGCAGCCCCGTCGGAGACCCAAAGAGGAGGGAGAACATTAAAAAGGATTTTTTAAAATTTGAAAGTTGCAAACAATGTCCTAATAATGGATGATATAGCAAAATCCAAAGTGTATAGACATGTATAGACTTACTCTCAATCTAAGTTTACAATATTGTTAAAACGATTTTATAGTGTTGGGTGATCACTTGATCTAATAACCATTATCGGTTGTGGGTATGGTTTAGATCTGTTCAATGATAAAAATTCTCAGATCAAAGTTCAGTTTTATGAATATGGAAATCTATCCTCATAACAATTTTCATCATCATTACTATAATCTCGAGTATGGGTATACAAATTTACTTAATAAGAATGAGCCAGGGATAAAATTTCCCTTACACTTGACCTTGGAGGATGTCGCAGGGACCGAAAAATACTAGAGAGGCAGACCGGGGCCGTGGGAAGAGAAGAGACCTTGTCATTAGAATGCTGCTGGGCGTCCCAGCTCACTAACAGCACTGAAGTGTGTGACAGGGGAACAACAGATTCAGAATGAGGGCCAGCCTCTCACCCTGATGAAGAGCAGAGAAATGCTAAGATTTTCATCGTTCTTTTTGTTGTTAGCCCCAGTGTCTCTGTTGGAATCCTGAGCTGGTTTATTCTGTGTGCTGAGGTCATGGTGGCAGGACTCAGAAGGTATGAGGAAATCTCATAGCATTTCTTCAGAGTTTCATCTCTTCCAAGTTTTTGTTTAATTATTATGACCTTTTCAACGAAGCCTACCTTGGACTTCTCATTAGTACTCTTCCCCAAACGTTTCCCACCTCTGACCTTGCAGAACTTTTTCTTTTTCCAATAGAATTTATAATCTTTTAACATAATAGGTAGTTTATCAACTTTACTGTTTATTTTCTGTCTCCTCTCTCTAGAAGGCAAACTCATTGATTCTGAGCTACTTGCCCCTTAGTTGTGAGGAATTAGTATCTTTTTCAGTGTAAATTATCTAGGACTCTGACAACTGAGAGATGAAGTTTACCTACGTAATGTCACCTCACCAAGATCATTCCTACTGGATATCTAGTTCAAAGGTATCTAACTTCTGTGGGAACCTTCTCAATAAAAATTAGCTTTTATTTTTCATCTTAATGTTGATTTTGAACTTCAGTAGAACCGTTCAAAGTGCAGTGTGTACAGTTTTTCAACTACACTGGAAACACTAGATAACGATGTTGCCAATTCTTAAAATAGAGCTTGTTTGGCTAGTAAGAATCACTTTTTTAAAAAAAGCAAAACAAACAAGTTTCAGCTAAATAATTTAACATTTAAATTTTATCTTAAAAGTAATTCATGTGCTTATTTATAGCCAGAGTAGCACTTCTAGAATAAGTCTCAGCTGGATGGGGTTGGGGGAGAGGGGTCGGCATTTAAGAGGACACCCAGTAAAACCACATAGCCCAGTGAAATCTCCAAACACATCATTAAAAACACGGAGAGAATAGCCACATTGTTATAGACACAAGCAGGTCAGTTCTGGTGCTACTTGGCGGCTGGGGACTTTTGATGATTTAGGCCAATTTTTTTACATCACAGAATTTACACTTCCAGTGGATAATTTGGCCTGAAAGAAGACTGTGGTGGTCAGGAAAAGTCAGGACTAAGGCAGTTTGTGGTTCATCTCCTCTTCCTCTGATGATGGATGTGTTCAGGAGATTTTATAATTTGAAATTCATGGTTTTGATACATGGTTCATTCATTCATTCATTCAGCCCTCTCTCCTCTTCCCTTTCTCCCTCTATCATTTCATCATTTTCAAGCCTTCTTCATTCATCAGGCATTATGCTAGGATGTGGGGAGACTGAGATGAATAACTTTGACACTATCCTGGAGGAGCTCATGGTTTAGTTAACAGCTTATGGTTTAATGACTAGGTAAGTTAGTATATCACAGACCTTCATCATCTAGACTCTGTAATAGGCATTGTCAAGATCTGGTATGGTAGAGAGAGAGACTCCTAGGAATAATGCATTAACAGTCTCACACCTGAAGAAACATTATTTTCTTCAAAATGAAGTTTTTAATACTTTTAGGACTTTCTAATGACAGCAACAAATCAGAGTCCAGGCTCAGGGGTCACTGAGATTTTCCTTGCCCCATAGCCATCTGAAGTCCCAGGCACAGGAAACCTGCAGCATGAATATTGGTTAAGACTAGCAGTGTGCCTGGGAGGTGGGAGAGCAGAGTCATGTTTGTGAACATTTAGAAGAGAGTAAAAACTCTAATGGCGAACCTTGAAGCATGGGATATTCTCCAGAGCCTGGAGAGGAAACCAGACCATTGTTGCCTTTGTTTGGTTATAGATTGGCCAAGGAAGTAGACCAAAGTCAACAAAGAGCTTCTGGTCAAGATGGCAGAATAGACGGTCCCCAATGTCACTCTGTCCCACAAATCAACCAATTTACAGCTATTAAAAAGCAATGACAGCCAAGCTGGGACCACGAGAGCTCAGGGGAAGAGGAGGAGAGACCTATGGAGTTCAAAAAGTCAGGAGAAGCCATGATGAGAGAAAGAAGGATCGCTCCCACCATTTCGAGCTCTAGCCACTTCAGGTCTGGCCCTGGTGAGCACACGGAGCAAGAGCTGGCAAAAACCGCAGCTGTGCCCTTTGTATGAAGTTGCTTGGAGGCTGCAGGGGAGAAGAGGGCCTTGGTGGCCCTTGGGCCAGCAAGACCAGCAACAGGGTCCCCATGGACTCACACAGGAGTGAGAAGCCACTCAGAGGCCAGTGAGTCACTGTAAGAAACCAGTGCATAACCTGCCCCATGGAAAGTGTTTGGAGTACAGGCAGTGGGGGATCCAGGTCCACTGGGAGAACATTGGGGTACAGCAAGGACAGATGATCTGTCCCCCAATCAGTGCAGGACCACTCAGTGGAGACTGGTCAGGAATCCAGATCTGGAGGGCTGCAGTTTGCTGAACAGTCTCAGGCCCAGACCAGAGTTTCCACGTAACCCATGTGTACCAGAACTCACGAGACCCAGAAGTACATACAAGAGCAACAATTAAAACCTGAGCTGCAAAAAAAGCCTTCCCCAGGGAATTAGCAGCAAAGCAGAAATTTAGCTCAGCCATAGGACTCAAGTGCTGGTACCCACAGGAAGTTCCCCCATTTTAGAAGTAAGCAAAGGACAGCAAATTAGTTCCAGTGCAGAGTTTAAGTGGTGGGAACAGTGAATAATCCAACACAGAACTGAAAGAAAAAACAAAAAACCAACAGATTGGAGACAAAGTTTGATATTAACTAGTAAAGGTCTCACATTACCAAAGAGCACCTATAAAACCTAGAAGTATTGGGCTCCCAAGCTGGGGAAGAGGGAGGGCCAGGGGCCTGAGCTGTGCCCCCTGACATCTGCCACCAGCCCAGTGATGACCACCGAGCAACTGCAGGAAGTGCCCTGGGCTCCTGAGCCAGGGTGGTGGGGGGCTGAGAGCCTCAACCACACCACCGTGGCACCTGCAACCAGCCCAGCAACGACTGAGCCATTGCTGGAAGCCCCCTGGAAAGACCCCATTCCTGGTCTCACCTACAGGAGTGAGGGGGGGTGCTATGGGCCTTAACCACACCCCCCTCTCCTTCCTTCTTCTCCCACGCTATTTCCTTCCCTCTTCTCCTCTCCCCCTCCCCTGCAACTGCTCCACAACATCTTAGAATTAAAAAATAATATTAATAAATAAGCTTAAAAAACTAAATCAGGATAACAAACTCCAAATATCCATTCAGATATTTTTATCTTAAATTTTACTAGGTGTGTACTGGAATGAAGTTTGTAAATATACATTTTTCTAGTGTGTATTCATTCTTGACTAAGTCAAGTCCAAGTGCCATGGAGGCTCCAAAATACCAAAGTTGGTGTCTCTGTAAGAAAGGGATGATACTTTATCATTGCATGTTCCTCAACACATCACACAATGCTTGGCAAATTGAAGGTTTTCGTTAAATATTGATTCAACTAAAAAAAAAAAATCAACAAAGACATAGCAATGTTCTCAAGATGGAGTTGGCATTGGAAAGCTCCAGCTAATGTTTTTTACCAGGGCTTCTTGCTGTCCAACTCCCAGGAGGGTTAGAGTTGCATTGTCAGATAAAAAACAAGGTCGTGAGTGTAGATAAACTGATGGAGAGATGGAGGCTAAAGAGAAGTGCTCATGAGATTTGGGATGAGGACCAGGAGGGCTAACAAGGCAATAACGGCATGGAAAAGCCAAACCAGAGGAATTTCTCATAAATTCTGCTGTCTGCAGCTATCATTTGCTCGCTGCTTCGGTGCTGCTGAGTCTTGAGGCTGTATCGGAAGAAGTGACCATTCCCAAAATATTTTCATTGAAACAGAAACTGACCCCAGTTGATGGTTGATGGCTTCACTGTAAGGATTCACATATACCCAGATTACAGCCATGTTGCCAGCCTGTGGGGACCCAGGAACAGTCCTGTAGCCAGGACTCATGGGTCTGGAAAACCATCCTGTCCCAAAAGGTTAATGAGGATGCTGTGGTTCTAGCAACACAGGCTTTTCTTCTTCTCTCAGAATCAGGACTTCAATAAATCAACTCTAATTCTCTACCATTAGCTGGACTCAGCCATGCTGAGTTCTCTTTGTTCTGATTGCTTCTGAATTGCGTTCTGTTATGTACCTGCTACTAACTGCTCCTTCTTTCTGCACACCTTGCCCTCAAACTCCTTAGGAGAGAGGATCTATTGGCTCATCCACCACCCTAAATGGGATTCTCCTCTTGGGCTGAGATTGCCTCATGCCAGCTTACAGGATGAGGGGCCAATCTAGTCCAATTGCCAATGGTCAAAGTGGTAGGTCATGTGTTCCAGAATGTGTTTAGGGTAGCCGGGCTGGCCGGTAGGGGGTCTGCCTCAGAGAGGGCCAAACAAGAGGTAGATTCTCAAAGTTCTTACCAGATAAGTTTCAATGTGATTAGAAGGCGATTAGCCCTAGTCTTGTGCCCTGGTAGGGTGAAGTATATCATATGGAGGATCATGCATGGCCACAATGTCAGACCCTGTCCTTCTGCTCATAAACAAGCTATGATAGCATGCTATCTACCTATCTATCTAGCTATATATAGGATAGTATATTCACATGAACACATCACTTGTCTCCTTACATATTGCTGGGCCTTTGTCCAGATAATCCAATGCTGCTAACTGGACAGGAGGCACACTGAAGAGTGGTCTTCGGAATCAGAGTCTTGGCTTCCAACCCCAGCACTACTACTGGCCTTTCTAGACCAGTGATACTTCTCTATGCCTCAGTTCTCCTCACTTGGAAATGGGTATGTGAGTACCTACCTCATGGAGTTGTTGCAAACACCAGAAGACAGAAAGTATATAACTTGAATATGCCAGGCTTCACCAGCACAGTGCAAAACATGTGGTCTGCTACTTAATGCCTCTGATGTCACCTGGACAGGCCCTTGGTCCTCCCTGTTCTTGTGGCCATCTTGGAGTCCCCCAGCAGAGACCAAGGTTGTCATCTACCTTGTCAGGCTACTTCCTGTGACTCTGTAGCTCTTTTGACATGAGTTATTTTGATGTCTTTCGGCCACCTGGCCATCTTTCCACTGAACTCTTTCTCTCCAACCAGAAGGAAAAATTTTTTTTTTTCCATTATGTTCAGTTCTGGTTGGAAGATGGGCAGGACCTATAATGGCAATATGGCTTTCTTTGTGACCACCTCACCTCCTTGGAACAAGACACTTCCAAGAAACAGAATGGCTTGGGCTTTAATAACGCAGATTATTTTTACCTCAGAACCCTTCCTTTCCAGGACCTCTAGAGATTCCCCAGACGGCCAGTTTTCCCATATTTTTTCCTTGCTTAATGGTGATTTTCTTCCTCAGGAGAGTTCTTTGGCTCCCACCTTTGTTCATTACCCTTGTCTGAACAGAAATCATGGACAAGGACTCAGATCTCTCTCATGTGGCTCAGGGAAATCTGAGCTGCCTGATACAGGCAAGGAGCCTTTGGCTGCGTTGCACCATAGAAGAGCTCCTGAAGGTTGGTGCTTTAACTCCACAGCCACATTTAACCCCTTTCTTCTGCCCAGCTGCAACCCTAACACACAAAAGTGCTGGGCCAGTTCCTGGCATGTGGGCGATGCTCAAAAAATGGCCATTACTAATGGTTATTGGTATCACTTCCCAGGGTTGCTTTGAAATTATGGCTCTCTGGTTATGTCTGCCTGTCAACCTATCTAATCTACCTTCCTGTCTATCTAGTATATATATATATCTAGAATGTGTATATACACATATTCATTATATATATAGTGTATGTATATATATATATAGAAGTATATTTTATATATGTATACATCACACACACACACAGTCGGTTCTTTGGAATGATTGCTACGGCTGCTCATTGCTGATTACACTGTACTGGGTATTTTCAAGACTTTAAGTGGTCCGTGTTCAATTTTCATTGCTTTAGCAACTAATGAGAGGCACAAGTTACTCAAGGAGGAATCAAGTAAAAGATCTTTGTCATTTATTTTGCGTGTACATGTGTATGTAGCTGATATAATTTACAGAACCTTGTACCTTGTAGTTAAGAGTAGGCAGAACTTTTTCAGGGCATTCTCCTATGTACCCAACTGAAATCTCTACTGCAACTTAAAAAAAGCACATGAATCCTGAGCCCTGCTGCAGCCTCTCCATACCTGCCAACTACAGGTGACTTCTGTAGGGACGTGGGGTGCCAGAGGAAACATTAAACAGGCAAAAGGAAGTTTGGATGCGATCTGATGGCTGAGTTCTCCTGTGCTGACAAAGCATTCCTAGTTCTTGCCTCCTGATGGGAGCATGTGCCTTTCATCTGTGAGGCTGCTAGTGGGACCTCATCCACAAGACCTATTGGTTGTATGAATGTGTTTGTGGAGTCTGTTCTGACATGTGCCCATGCTACTCTACACAGGAGATGCTTCGTCATAAGTGGAGCTCATAAACATGGTGCCAACATCCACAGTGCCTCTGTGGAAATGGAGACTGGAGAAAGTAGTGACGCTTCCTCTGCAAGAAGCCTTCTGTTAGACGCACACTAGCAGTTCTAGAAGCATCTGATCTCTGGTGGCTGATTGATACGCATTTCCTTCAAGCCAATCTTTGCCTTTATAGTAAGATGATGAAAAGAAGCATGGTGTCAAAAGTTTGACTTGCCTGATGCATATGTGAAGGTGGAATTTCCTGAAATTTCTCACAAAGCTTTTCCAGCTGTCCAAGGATGGTTCTGGCTGCCTTAGGAAGAAAAGACAACCTGATCCTGCAGGACTGCTGCTCCCGGTGGGGCCCGGCTGGTGGAGGGGTCACTGAGGGGATTTGCGCAGTAAGGCTGGGCCACTTTGGGTGCCCTTCATTCCTCAGCTGCTCTAATTATATGGTTTCAGAAGCTTTTATCGAAGCAAATACTAAGACATTGGCTCTCAAACCTGGTTTAATGTTACCTCTGATGCTCTCTAGTCACTTATTTCCATCCCCTCCTTTTCTTTTCTTTAAAAATAAAATAATTTTTTCATAATTTTTCAGAACAAGACAAACAGAGATGGGGACATAGCCCTGAAGTCAAATGATACGATGTTATAGCTCCCTAATGAGTGTGCATGGGGACACCCAGGTTGGAAATTAAATTGGAATATTTAAAAGGAGTCGGGAAAAGCTCTATTAACTTTGCTTCTCCTTGGACATCTATTTTCTAGATGTATCTGGGGTAAATCTATCAGCCTGTGGAGTTCCCTGTTGACATGAAAGGTGGGGTCTGGGGGAAGTGGGGGGAAGAAAACTTTAGGTGAGAAGGGCAATTTTCAGAGGAGGACTAAGGTGCCTTTGATATGGGAGCTTATTTTTAGTTTTTAAAAAATATTATCCTTATTTTTACCTGCTTTAGGTTTAAAGTGGTCTCTTTCACTCTTGCCTTTGGATTGCTTACCCTCTAAACACGAGCATTTTATTAGAAACCTGAGCATCGGGCTCTCTGGAGCCGAAGGATTGTCTCCAGGGCTGGATCTACTCTGATGTCCACATCAACATCCACCAAGCGTTTCTCGGAATTCAGGGAGCAGGAATGCCAGGGGTGGAAAGGCTGAATCCTGCTCTGTGCTGAGGCACTGGAGCGGCCTGTTGATGTCAGGTCAGCAGTCAAAGGCCCAGACTGGATTTGGCCACAGGGTGCCTGGAGAAATGTGACAGCCAGTACACCTACCCACATGCAGACCACATGGGGGTGGTCACGCCTGACGCTATGCCAGGAGGCAGGCCGAGCAAATCACAGATGACACCTGAGGAATGAGAAAACCAGTTGACTTATTTCCTCCCTTCCTGTTACTACAGCGTGGGGACAACTTGGAACATTTTGCGGTGCTTGGAGAGGAGATATTTGAACCACTGCCTATATAGACACTAGGGAGCCTTGCCTCTCCACCTGGAAGAATACAACTGTGCACACATCGGGGGCTGCATCTTCCACCCCACTTGTAGCAGCTGGAGAGAGGTGCAGAAGGGGACACAGAATCTTGCTTTGTTAACTACAGAATGTTGCACCTATACCCTAGAGCTATGTCATGGCCAGAGGAGACTTCTTTGACAACAGAATGACACCAGAGTGTGGCTTTAGAAAGGTCTCAGGCACATCTCTGAGGTGATCACATAGAGTCCCAAGGTTTCAGTGCCAAGGGACTGGCTCCTGGATTCTTGTCTGTAAGAGCCACTCCAAGAGGACCCATGGCACCGTGGAGCAGTGAAGGCCTCTGCTGGGAATAGTTTGCAGCCTCCTGAGTGGATCACAGAGCCCTGCCCTTGTGGAACTCACAGTGCAGGACACAGTGACAGCTAACATGCATTGAGCTGCGGATATTGTACCTAGAACTTACACAAATTATCTCATTTCATCTACACAGCAACTTTATGAGGTTGGACAGTTGTTTCCTCCTTTTTAGAGATGAGGAGATTGAAGCTTAAACATTAAGTAGCTTGCTCAAGGCCACACGGTTAATATGAGGGTACTTCCAAAAGTTTGTGGAGAAAATAGAATTGACTGATAATATAATCTTTCCATGAACTTTTTGAAGTACGCTCGTAAAGATGAGGCTGGGATTGAATTCAGGCAGTCTGGCTCCAGATGCTCAGCTGTGGGTTGATGTAGTAATGAATAGCCATTCTTAATTTTTCACTAATGGCAAGATACAGTTAAATTAGATGTTTCTATACAAAACATTCTGACAAATCCAAAGGCACTCTTTTACCTTGATTCTTATCTAGAATGTCTGACCCTCAGGAACGATGGGAACAAAGTGCAAACCAGACAACTCTAATTTGGTAACTTTAAGCCAAGGAAGCTAAAGAAGGAGAATTTCAAGAAGGTAGTAGACAGTAGCGTTAAATGCTACAGAGAGATAAAGTACGATGGGAACTTAAAAGATTCCATTACATTTGCAGCTGGATTTAGCGAGCTAAAACTATTGTCTCCTTATGCACCAAAAAGGTGTTTTTTTTTTTTTTAAATAAGTGTGTATTTCCTTCCTTCCTTCCATCCACATATGGTATCATACTACATGCAAAGTTTTGCACCTTTTCTTTTTTTAACTTAACAATACATCTGTATTGTAGACCATCCCATAACACTGTAGCCAGAGTTTCCTCATTACTTCTGGCAGGTACATGGGGTTTCATGGTATGGATGTGTTGAAATTTGTTTAATGAAGGTATGTTTTGAGCTGGCACTAAAAAAGCACCAACATCTAGGAAAGATGCTGGAAATGCTTCTCTTTCAAGGATGGCTCTACTCCCTTGGAGGTTGGCAAGGTTGCTGTCTGGAGACGTAGATAGGGCTGGGGAGGGTTCACGTGCCAAGGGGTACTTAGACTATGTCTGATGGAACCCAACAAGAATTAGATTACTGCGAAGGGGTTTTCTTACAACCTACAACCCTGCATTATGATTTGGAAACTTCATTTCTGAAAATGGCCTACCTTCTGTACATCAGCTAGAAGCAGCCACGATGCTGGCTCCAATGTTTTGGGAAATGAGGGAAATTATATTTCGCCACTCTGGCATCCCTAGAGTACCTTGCGTGTTAAGAGGCATTTAATAAATACTGTTTTCTTGAATGAATGAATGGGGGCACATGGCCACATTGGATTTATGAAGAAGAGTCAACACAGGAGGGTTTGTGGCTAGAATCTGCCTTCATCTGTTATCTGTCCTTCCATCAGACATTTGCTTTAAGTACCAGCCTCTGTAAATCAGTTCTGGTTACTGAACAGAAATATGCCTAGACAAGCCATCAGGTTTAGATAACTTGGTAAGACAATGTCATAGTCATCCAGTTTTCTATCCTCTAATTCTTCATTTCAGTTGGAAAAGTTCTGCACTTACATAGATCTGACCAGTTCAAATCCCACCACGTACTAACCGAATGACCTTGGATGCTGGCTGAATTCTGGACTTATATTTGCTCATTTGTATTTTCTTAGGGTTTTCAGTAGGATTAAGTGACCCAGCATGTAGAGTACCTGACAAAGTTCCTGACAGATGACAGAAGTAACCCTGTTAATTTTCTTCTTTGCTCTTCTGCCTCTCATAAGGTATGACCCATGCAACTGATCACTGCTGATTTTGGTATATGTTCACTCATAAATAAACTGGAATACATTCAGGTTTATAAATCAGTTTGTAAATTTGGTTGGAAATTAATGAAAGTAGGGCACTTGAGGATTTTCTAATCCAAGTTTTTTGTTTTTGTTCTTGAAATAGGGGATACGTAATCAGAAATTCATTTGTGTATGAACTGCATAATTTAAAATTTACCAACAAGATTAACAATTCAAAACATGTTTTAGGAGCACAATATAAAAAGTAGTGTATAAACAGTATAATCAATTTTATTTTCAAAAAGGTTCATAATTGTGAGCCTAGTGTCAGTAATTGGTCAAACATAAGAAAAATCAGTGAGAATTCTGGTGTCTAACGTATTAGGGAGTTCTCGAGCTGTGGCTTTTATCCTGTGGGCGTATCTCAATCTGAATCTGTGTCGATGTCACTACTGGGTGCCAGCTTCAGTTTTAACAGTTCTGTGGAAGAGAATGTGTTTTTCAGAGCCAGTAAGACAGAAGCGTTGTCCAGGATTTGGCAATTATCTCATGACTTGTTTTTTTGTAAATGGAAATTCTCTCAAACTATTTAAACCAAGAAAATTTATTGACTTGGGAAATTAAAAAACTCAAAACTTAAAATTCAGGAATGTCTTTATCCTGTCAGTGGAGGTTTTTGGTCACAAAAAATATTTAGGAGCTATTTAAAAAAATTTTTTTTAAAGATTAAACTTAAAACTTTTTATTCTTAAGCTTTAAGTTCAATTTATAAACATTATTATTCTACTAATATACCTAGCAAATTTTTCATCTGAGACGATGAATTTTTTAATTTCTAGTTCAATTTGGGCCTTGTACAGCTGTACTTAAAAGTGCTCAAATTTTCTTCTACCTTTGAATATATGGAATGTAGTTCTAATAATTGTTTTAATGTTCATATTTATAATTCTGTCATTTGTGACATTTCTGTGTCTGTTTCTATTGAAAAATTTTCTTTTTATTATGGGTCTTATTGTCCTGTGTTTTACTTGGTAGGTTTTGATTTGATTTCAGACATTGTGACTTTTGTCTTGTTGGATGCTAGATATATTTGTATTCCTCTATTCTTGAGCTTACTGGGACATGGTTAAGTCACTCGGAAAGAGCTTGGTACTCTTGAGTCTTGCTTTTAAGTTTTGTTAGGTGGGACCAGGATAGCATCAAGTCTAGGGCTAATTTTCCCCATTACTGAGGCAAAACCCTTTTGAGTACTCTGCCCAATGCTCTGTGAATTATGAGGTTTTCCACTGTAGTTGGTGGGAACAGGCGTTCTTCCTGACCCCACGTGAACACAGAGGATTCTTCATGTCCCCCTAATTCTTTTTGGTGGTTCTTTCCTGGCCTTGGTTCATTTCCTCACACACATGCACTGATCAGTACTAGGCTGAATCCTCAAGGGAGGTGTTCTGCAAATCTCCAGGACTCTCTTCTTGCACAGCACTCTTCTCTCTGTACATTCTAGCTGCCTTGATCTCCCTGGATGCCCAGCTCTGTCTCCTCAACTCGGAGACCTCTGGGCTGGCTCTGCCAGTGCTGCAGCCTGGAAAACCTCTCCAGGAAGTAAATCTGGGGAAATCACAGGACTCACCGTATTTGTTTCTCTTCTCTTAGGGATCACTATCCAATGTCTAAAAATTATTGTTTCTTGTATTTTGTTTGCATTTCTTTGGCTCTCTTAGGATGTTTAATCCACCCATTGGATTTTGCATCTTTTAGGGCTTTTTCTGCCTCTGTGGCTGTAACACTCAGGTTATACTAATGATAGACCCAGGGCGTTCAGATGATGTCATTAGGACATTTCTGGGCTCTGCACTGGCTTCATTCTCAGGGTCCTTGGGGTGATATTCCCAGCCTTATGTTTAAAGATCTCTGGCTCAAGTTCAGAAAAGAGAGTGGCTCTCATGTGCCTCTCAAGCAATGACTCAGCAGGAGTCGAATGGCCTTTCATTGGCTGGGATTGGTTACATGTCTGTCCCTTCACCAATTCCTGTTGTTAGAAATGGCTTCAGCTCCACTTGAGACACATGGGTGAACACAGGGGAAGGAAATATCGGATGACGAAAATCGGGGAAATGATGCTGGCAGTCAAATCCACATGTTTTATTATAGTGAGTCCTAATTGCAGGAGAGTCCTAGAGTGTGTGTAGCCGTCTCTGCACTCTTAGGACACCACGCCATCTTGGTGCGCACAGCTTGCTTTCAGTGCAGTCAGCTGTTCCTCTTGAAATTGAGCCACACTGAAGGGCTGATACTTGATCATTTAGAATCATCCTGAGGTCTCCATGGTACAAGCAGCTACGAACGCTTAAAGCCCGGTACACACTCATCAATATCCAGGAACCTCTTTGGAAACCAATTTTTGAAGTCCCATGATTCTTCTGCACCCAGGGCAGTTCAGCAAAGTGAGGTTGAATAGTCCCTAGTTCTCTCTGCTTACTCTGTTTATTTTGATATGACCACTTGAGAAAATCAGAAATTCAGTTTCCAGTTTCCTTTATTCACATGTTATGTTAGTACAGACTCATTAGCCCCTGGAGTCAGGTTGTTCCATGCCTTGCAATTTTAAAAAAGCATGAAAAATGTTCACCAGATGTTGACAGTCTGATAACCTGGGTGTATTCAAGTAAATTAAAATCTTCACACCCCGCTTTAGCTTCTTTTGGATATTTCTTAAAGGCTGTAAATTTTAAGGATATAAGTTGAAAATTCACAATTTTGAATATACCAGGATGCGAATCTGACTCTGTTACAGTACAAAAATTACCTGATGGGGGATGAAATGGAAGCTTCCATTTTAGGGCACATTTCTGTTTTGACTTGGATTTCATCTCAGTCTATTTTTATTTTACCTTTTCCTGTCACTATACAGCCCTGTCTATGCTAAGTGAATTGACCTTTCCCACGTTTGCACCAAACTACTCAAATGTCCTCAGAGGGCTTTCTAGGCCTGCCAGTTCACTAGGTGAGGCATTTGTTCTGTTGAACATTCTGAGCAGGCTGTTCATTCAGGTGAGCTGCTCGCTTTGAGGCCCCACGTTAGATGCTCCTACTCTGTACAACTGTCATCACACATGGGAGAAAACAGGTAGAGTGACTGACCCTGGTTGATTGGCAGGCAGTGGCCCGGCGAGGCTCCCAGCCACCTGCTTCCCTAGCCAGGGAATTTTGAGCAATGGAAAGAGGATGGATTTGGAGCAGACAAATAAATGCACATTCCCTCTTTGGCTCCACCACGTACCAGCTCTGACCTTAAGCAAGGTACTAAACCTCTCTGAACTTGTTTCCATCTATAAGATCAGAGCTGTAACACCTACTTGGCAGTGCTTTTGTGAGGGTTAATTGATAGAACTTTTGTAAATCACTGGGCAGGATGGTTCCGTTTCCTGGTGACCTCCACCCCTGCTCTGAGCTCTCCCAGGGCAGGAATCAGTTCTTCCAAAGAGAATCACCCTTGGCGAGGCAGATAAGACTAGTGTCTGAATTAACCAGACTATGGGCTTGCTGAGCTGCCCAGCCTGAGATAGCACCTGCTGCGACCCTTGCAGTGCTGTGGCTGGCTGTGCTGGGTAACCTGCGCCAGGACAAACGGAGCTATATTGTGGACAGTTTGAGAAAGCCCCAGGTCTCTCCACAGAAATACTGTTAAAAAGGCCCAAGAACCTTTATAGGTCCCATGGAAAGGTTTCTATCTCAGAACCTTAGCAATGACCTTTTTAATGTCTACAAGAAGAAGTGTTTATGTGCACAAAGGCCCTCTTAGCTTCAGAGTTCCCTGGGCCTTTGTTGTGACAGAATGGCTGCCACCTTCTTTCTCTGCCCGATCATGCTTACATTCCTTCTCCACAGTGTTGATCCCTACAACACCCCCTACAAACTTCCTGCATGCTAATCTCTATCTGAGCCTGCTTTCTGGGAAACCAACCTGAGACAACGATGTTCCAGATTTCTGTTACTGATTTGTATTTTAAAATTTGAGTAAGTTTTGTTGTTTTCATATATTTTTTCCAGTTTTAAAATTGTTTCTGGTGGGAGGATAAACCTGGCACCTATTACTCCATCTTGGCAGAAAGAAGTAGTTCCATTTTACTTATATAATGTCTGTCATCTTAGCAGTAATGTCCCTTTTCTTGTAAGGACATCAGTCCTATTGGATTGGGGCCTCACCTGGTGACCTCATTTAACCTTAACTACCTCCTTAAAGGCCCCGTCTGTAAATACAGTCACACGGGGGGTCAGAGCTTCATCATGTGAATTTGGGGAGACACAACTGAGTCCTCAACATTCTCTATCACGTTTGATTCTCTTTTATTAATTTCTGCTCTTTATTATTTCATTTTTCATGTTGATTTTATTCTTTTTCTAACTTGTGATGGCTACTTAGTTTATAAATTTTCAACCTTGATTTTTTTATTTGCTTTTGAACTACAAATGTGCCTTAAAATTCTTCTTTACCCGTATCAACACTTTTTAATATGTAGTATTTTTCTGGGTGTTCATTTCAAAGTATTATTCATTTCAAAATATTTTCTAATTTTTAACCTGATGGGTTATTTAGAACTAAGTCTCAATTTCCCAAGATGGGCTTTTAAGTTGAAAGTCTATGTTTGATTTCTAACTTAAATTGTGATTTGAGTATGCTCAAAATTATTTCAATCATTTGACTTGCTTCATGGTAACATCAGATTTTAACATATATGCTTCAAAGGATTGTGTATTTTGTAATTGTTGAGTGGAGGTTCATTGTGGTCAGTTAGGTAAAGTTTATTAATTACTCTTTCAGATATTTTACATCTTTATTTTTTCCTGTTGAGAATGACATGTAACTACAGCATTATTGATTGAGGTAAAATACACATGAAATTTATCATTTTAAAGTGTACAATTCAGTGCATTGCATATATTCACAGTGTCGTGCCATTACGCGGTTCCAGAACTTTTTCATCACCCCATATGAAACATCACACCCATTAAGCAGTCACTCCCCACCTTCACTCCCCCTAGCTGCTGGTAACCACAAATCTGCTCTCTGTCTTCAGGCATTTGCCTATTCTGGATATTTCATATAAATGGAATAATACAATATATAGCCTTTTATGTCTAGCTTCTTTCACTTAGAATAATGCTTTCAAGGTTCATCCATGTTGTACCACATTTTGGTTTATCCATTCATGCGCTGATGGACATTTGAGTTTTTTCGACCTTTTGGATACTGTGAATAATATTGATATGAACATTCATGTACAAATTTTTGTTTGAATACCTGTTTCAATTCTTTTGAGTGGATATCTAGCAGTGAAATTGCTGGGTCATATGATGTGATGTTGTGATTTATAAGAAGAAATATATAATGTATATTTGGTCTTTGACCCTGTTTCTTGGCACACAGCTCTTAAAACTCCTGGAATCTCCAAAGTATTAAGTGTCTTTTTGTATGCTTATGAGATGACTGATGGCTGGGGGCTCCTTGATAGCCTCAGGATGTGGGCTGCTTGTCACATCCACCATGCGACTAAAGGGCTGGAACTTTCAGCTTCATCCCCAGACCTCTGAGGAGAGGAGAGGGGCTGATGGTTGAATTGGTCAGTAAACAGTCAACCATTTAATCAATCATGCCTATGTGATGAAGCCTCCATTAAAAAAAACCCAAAAGGACTGGGTTTGGAGAGCTTCAGATAGCGGAACGTATAGAGGTTCCTGGAGGGCAGTGTGGCCAGAGAGGGCATGGAAGCTCTGTACCTCTCCACGTAGCTTGCCCTATACATCTTTTCCATCTGGCTGTTCATTTGTATCCTTTATAATAGCCTTTATTATATATATGTAATAAATGGATAAATGTAATAAGTAAAGTATTTCCTTGAGTTCTGTTAGCCATTCTAGCAAATTAATTGAACCCAAGGAGGGGGTTTGTGGGAACCTCCGATTTCTAGCTGGTTGGTTAGAAGTACAGATCACAACCTGGGACTTGGAACTGGCATCTGGAGCAGAAGGAAGGCTAGTCTTGTGGGACTGAGCCTGTAGTCTGTGGGATCTGACTCTAACTCTGGGTAGATAGTGTCAGAATTGAATTATAGGACGCCCCATTGGTGTCCACTGGAGAAATGCCTGGTGTGTGGAGGGAAAAACCCCATACAACTGGTGTCAGAAGTGAAGTACTGTGTTGAGCGGTGACTGTGTAGTAGGTGAAGTTTTTTTTTTTTTTCCCCATAACATATGGTAATTCTGTTTAGCTTGTTAAGGAACTACCAAACTGGATTTTTTTTTTTCTATCTGTTTCATGGCTTTGTTATTAGATACAAATATATTTATTTATTTATTTATTTATTTTTAAAAGAAAATGTAATTTTATTTATTTTTTTTACATTCTAGGTTGTTGTGGAGCAGTTGGGAGGGAGGGGGAGAGGGGAAGGGGGAAAGAAAGGGGATGGAAGAAGAAGGGAGGAGGAGGGGCAGGATTGAGGCCTGTGACACCCCGCTCATTCCTACAGGGGAGACCAGGGGGCTTCCAGCAGTGGCTTGGTCATTACTGGGCTGGGTGCAGATGTCAGGGGGGTGTGGCAAAAGCCCTTGCCTCTTAGCACCCAAGCTCAGGAACCCGGGGCCCTTCTTACTGGGGCTTGGTGGTTGTTGCTGGGCTGGTTGCACATGTCAAGGGAATGTGGCCGAGGTCCTTGGCCCCCCCACCACCCTGGCTCAAGAGAGCCTGGGGCACTTCTGCGGCAGCTTGGCGGTTGTCACTGGGCTGGCTGTGCATGTTGGGGGGCGTGGCCAAGGCCCTCGTCCCCCACCCTCAGGACTGGTTGTGGGTGTCAGGGGCATGGCTGAGGCTGCCGGCCCTGCCCCTTTTCTGGCTTGGTAGCCCAGGGGACTTCCAGTCCTCCTAGGTGTTATAGGTATTCTTTGGTGAAATGAGACCTTTACTAGTTAATATCAAAATTTGTCTCTGGTCTGTGGGTATTTTGTTTTTTCTTTCAGTTCTGTGTTGGATTTTATGCTGTTCCCACCACTTAAACTCTGGACCAGAACTAATTTGTTGTCCTTTGCTTACTTCTAAAATGGGGGAACTTCCTGTGGGGACCAGCACTTGAGCTTTGTGGTTGAGCTAAATTGCTGCTTTGCTGATGATTCCCTAGGGAAGGCTTTCCGTGCAGCTTAGGTTTTAATGGTTGACTTTATGGGTACTTCTGGGTCTAGTGAAAGCTGGTGCACCTGGGTTGTGTAGAAACTGCTCTGGGCCTAAGTCTTTTCATGACACTGCACCCCATGCAATTCTATATTCCTGACCAGTCTCCTCTGAGTGGTCCTGTGCTGATTGGGGTGCAGATCAGCTGTCCTTGCTGTATCCCAGTGTTCTCCCAGTGGGTCCATCTCCCCCACTGCCCATATCACAAACACTTCCCATGGGATGGGTCACATGCTGGTCCCTTGCGATGACTTATCAGCCTCTGAGTGGCTCCTTTTTTTCAGTTGTGGCTCCTTGCTCCTATGTGGGTCCATGGGAACCCTACTAGTGGTCTTGCTGGCCTGGGCGCCAACAAGGCCCTCTTCTCCCTTGCCACCTCCAAGCAACTTCATCTGAAGGGCACAGCTGTGGCTTCTGCTGGCTCCTGCTCCGTGCACTCAACAGCTTCAGCTTGGAAGCAGCCAGGGCTCGAAACAGTCAGAGCGGGTTTTTCTCTCTCTCATTGTGGCTTCTCCTGCCATCATGAACTTCATAGGTCTCTCCTCTTTCCCTCAGCTCTAGCGGCCCCAGCTTGGCTGTCATTGCTTTTTCATAGTTGTAAATTGGTTGATTTGTGGGAGAGATTGATGCTGGGGACCGTCTATTCCACCATCTTGCCAGAAGTGTATAGGTACAAATAAAGTTGTCATATCTCTCTGGTAAACTGAAACCTGCATGCCTATGAAATTATCTTTTCTGTCTCTAAAACTACATTTCACTTACAAGTGTACTTTGTCTAATATAATAAAGCCATACTAGCTTTCTTTTATTTGGTTCTGTATATTATAGCTGTTCCATTCTTTTATATGTAACCCATATTCTTATATTTTAAATGTCTCCTGTAAATAGAGCATAGCTGGATTTTAAAAATTCAGTGTGATAGTCTTTATATTTCGACCGAATTATTTAGTGTATTTATATTGTAATTGCTGGTATATTTGGGTTTATCTCTCAGTTCTTTTTGTTCTTCCCATTCCATGTTCATTCTCTTCTCATATACTCGCCATTCTACACATACTAGTTTAGACAACTCATACTGTATTTTTTCTTTTAGTGGTTGCTTTGGAAATTACAAATACATACCTAATGTATGAAATTTTAAAGTTAATAAGTACTTTTATCCAGACAGTCATGAACCTTGATACTGTTTTGTCCAGCTAAGTTTGTAGCTGGAGTTGCCCCAAAAGCAGTGGCAGGGGAGTTCCTGCAAGGGACTTCCCCAGACCATCCTGAAATGGGGCTAGGTTGGGACTCCAAAGAAGCACTAAATGCCAGAGTGATCAGTCCAAAACACTTATTAGGGGAACTTATACACAGAGTGCTACAGCAGTCCTTGTGGTGGACAGCAGGAAAAGACACCTTCTACCTAAGTATGTCTGTGACAAGGGGGTTAGATATGGAGTTTATGTGGGGTTTAAGGAATTTGGCATAGGGCCAGGGCTACTTTCTAAATGTTTAGCAACATATTTGATCTTACATTGTTTTGGGCAACAACCTAAACAAGCTTATCAGTGACTGGGAATGTCCAAGGCAGTCTTGGGTTCAAGCCTGCAGGGGAAAACATGTAGCTGGCCTGGTCACACAGCGGTCAAGGCATTCTGTGATCCTTAGGACAAAGAAATTGGGAGGAACTGGAGGACTCTGCACACTTTTATACCATTAACAATTTTTCTTATTTATGTGTTGTGATGTATTTCAATTCTTTTTTTAAACCCATAAGCCATTATTACTGTTGTTTCAAACAATTAGTATTCTTTTAGTTTGACCTACAACATTTTCATTTCTTTTTATACCTGGCATCACTTTTCTTGCATATGAAGTACACCCTTTAGAATTTCCTTCGGAAAGTTTGCTGGTGGCAAACTTTTTCTTTTTCGTCTGACAATGACAATATATTTTGTCCTCTTTCTTGGAAATATTTTGCTAGACATTAATTGGCAGTATTCTTTCAAAACGTTGACAGTATCATTCCACAAACTATGGCTAATGGTTATATTTAAGATGTCTGTGCTCTCTCTCTTTGGAACCCAGTGAATGTTATTTTTTCTTGCACTGTTTCTGTGACTACTTTGTCTTTAGTGTTCTACTGTTTCAAAAGGTGGATTCTTTATTACTGCCCTGCTAGGGATTATTTGGGTTGCTTGATGTATAAATGGGTGTCTTTCATCTGTTCTAGAAAATTGGTGTTATCTCAAGTGTTATCACTGCCACATTTTATCTCTTTTTTCTTTTGACAACATTAGGTAGATGGCTTAGATCTTCTCATTCTTTAGTTCATGACTTTATTTCCCTTTCTTATTTCTCAATGTTTATTTCTGTGTTGCCTTCTGGATTCTTTCTTCTAATCCATCTTCTGGTTCAGATTTCCTACTTAGTCACATCTCATCTGTTGCTTAACCTATCTACTGAATTAAATTTTTGATATTTTATTTTTAATTTCCATGTTTTTCAAATATGCTTTCATATTTACCTATTCTCTGCAGATATTTTTTTTTTTTTTCTTTTTAAATTTTATTTATTGAATCAAAATCGATTATACATATTTTGGGGGTTCAACATTGAGATATGTTGATCGAATCAATATTACTAGCATATGTATTGTTACAAATCGTAATAATTCTTTATGCCCCTTGTCCAATCTCTCCCCTTCCCCCATTCCCCCCCCCCCTCTAATTACCCTAGATTTCTTCTCTCCTTCTCAAAGAATCATGGTTACTCTAAAGATGACCAGTAAGGGGATCTTAACTCTTGGCTTGGTGTTATCAGCACCACGCTCTCCCAAGTGAGCCACGGGCCGGCCCTCTCTGCAGATATTTTCTAACTTATCTTTTATACCTATATTTTAGAATGTTTCTCCCATTAATGTTTTCCTTGTAGAAAGGATCTTGACTTTTATTACCCAAATTTTATAACATTTCATATAGCTTATTTCTTAAAAAGAGAACTTATTTTTGACTGATGTGTCCATGTATGGAAAATTTATATTTATGTCCCCAAACTCAGTACATTTAAACAAAATGATATGCAGGAAAAGTCTCAAGTTACACTTCAAATACTATTAGTAGAATGTCAGAAGCAGTGTGGAAGTTTTGAAAGTATGAGCATTGAAATAAAGTGAATGTGTGTGATGCATGTTGCTGGCAGTAAGCGAGGCAATGACAATATAGTTGGTGTGAGCCATTCTCTGTCATTTTGTGCTTGTCCTGAACACATTTCCACAGTGTCTTTCCTTTTTTTTTTTAAATCCTAAAGTAGGTGTCTGATTACATTTGATGTAAAAATTATTCCAGGTTATAATTATTGGTGCTATCAAACTTTAGTACTTTGATTACTTGTGTCTGTATTGAAATGAATTAAATAAAGTAAATCTGAACCCTGAGCCAAGATTCCTTCCTTCCTTTGGCTCATTTAATTAAGGTACGGAAGGCTCACTATTTTGGGATTGTTCTGTTATAGGTTCCTTTTTTACTGGCTGGCTGCATAGGATAAATATTATCTTTGTTACTTATCAAGAACTGCTGGATGTATACCCAGCTTTCCCATTCCTCCAGATATTTTAAATTTTATCCCAGGAATACGTCAGATTAGCAGACCATTACCTCTCTACAATTCTATTTTCCTTGACCTGTGCTTTGTTATGTTGAGGGTGCTGAAACAAACAGTCCTGTGACTCTTGCATCTATTGTCAGTATGTTATCTATAATGTAACGGATTCCTTCAGATGAGAATCATTAGGAGGAAAAGCTCCCAGGCCTTTATAATAGGATCAGTTTTTTTTCCTCTTGAGCACTGACTTGCTTTATCTCATGGATATGCCTTGAGTTGTATGACTGATCAACATTCCTTGTGGGTGCTGTATCCAGGAAGCTTGGAATCAACACTTACTTTTACTTTTTAGAATTTTATGAGATGGATTTTTTTTTATTTTTCCATTACATGAAGGAGGGATTTTATGTGATAAAATGTACATAGGTGTGCCAGAAGGAGAAGAGACACTGAAATGGCTTTAAAATCTTCACGTAAAATCTAGAGGCAGCAACATGGGAAACCAACAAGCAACTCTTGAGAAAATATTTTTACAATTAATATGCATTTAAGTAGGGGATTCAAGAACCAATCAAATAACATTTGTATATAGATAACTTTAAACTTTCACCAGCTTTAAACATAACCTGCTAGTTATTATATTAATTCTTTAATATTATCTTCAGATAGATAGAGCTTTACTTCCAAAGTACTTTCTCATTTGTCAAATGTAACAGGAGGATGAACAATGGTAAAATTTATTTCTTAAATGTTTTATTCTTTTCTTTTAATCAGTACATATTATATTAAGTATAGAATTTCCTTAAAAATTAACAAATAACTGAGTTTCACTGTTAGAATATTGTCATGGAGAAGAAAACATCTGGCTCCTTTGACTTTTCTTTTTACATTTAGCCAAGTTCCAAGTAGATTATCATATCAAGGTTCTTCTGTGTCATTTTTGTCCAAGTTGTGACAACTAAAAACAAAACACAAAATCATATATATTTATAAATACCTTAAGAAATTCACACTTTCATCATGGTAAAATTTAGGCTTCCTATTTTATTCACTGCATTCCTAGAATAATATATTTTAATTTAATATTCACCACTAACTCAAATCTTTAACATTTGTAGATATTTAAAAACTGAATTATAAATATAATAAACACTATCATAGCAAAGAAATGTAAACCTTATTAAGTTCAAATTCAACTCATAGAAAACAAAAACCCTAAGAAAAGAAATTAACTTAGTATGAAAATGCAAACAGAAATGTCATGAGCAACTTCCCTACTGACAGTTCTCTTCTCCATATATTTTTGTATTTCTAAAAGATGATCAAAAGAAAAGCCTTTCAATTTTGGAAGGCTGGGTAAATTCCTATTGGATCAACTCTCCCAGAGATTATAATTATAAACTTTAAAGACCCTGAACCACACATGAATGGGAGAGACTAAGAAGTGGGATTTGAGCTACTTCCCAAGAAATGAGTTTGAGTCCAAACAAGGTAATTGCTTAATAAACTCCCAAATCAACATTTTTTAGAGAAATGGAATTCAGTCTCCAAAACATCATATTCACAACATTGAGGATGCAATCTAAAATTAGTCAATATATAAAGAAACAGAAAAATGTGACCCATTCTCTAGTGAAAAGACAATCAATGGTGACCAACAGTGAAATGACCCATATGTTGTAATTAACATACAAGGTTATAAAAGCAGCTATAACTATCCTCAATGAAGTAAAAGAAAACATGCTCACAATGAATGAAAAAATAAGAGAAACATAAAGGAACCAAATGAAAATTCTAGAATTGGTAAATACATTACTTAAATAGAATGGAGATAATAGAGGAATGACTTAGTGAAACTGAAGTGAGAGCAACATAAATTGTACACTCTGAATGATACAATCCTCAAGGATTAGTGGGACAACAAAAAAACTCAAACATATATGTAAGTGAAGTCCCAAAAGAAGAGGAGACAGAAAATTGGGCATAAAAATATTTGAAGAAATAATGGCTGAAAATTCCCTGAATTTGGTTAAGGTATAAACTTAAAGATTCAGGAAGCTCAGTGTTCCCCAAGCAAGAAAAATACAGAGAATGTCATACATATATATAATATAATCTTGAAAGCAACAGAGAGAAATGGTACATTATATATATAGTCATGTGCTGCATAATGATGTTTCTGTCAATGACACACCATATATACCATATTTATAATCCCATAAGATTATAATGGCTATGCCATATAGCCTAGGTGTGTAGTAGGCTACCATCTAGGTTTCTGTAAGTATGTTCTATGATGTTGCATAATGATGAAATCACCTAAAGACAAATTTCTCAGAGTGAATCCCCATTGTTAAGGAATACATGACTTAACGATGTAACAGCGATTTTAATTACTACTAACTTCCTGAATAACTACTGACTTCCTATCAGAAACAATGGAGGCCAGAAAACAGTGGATTAACATCTTTAAAGTATTGAAAAACTGTCAACCCAGAATTCTGTAAAGCAAAAATAATAATTAACAAAGGTGAAATAGACACATTCATATTACAAAAAGAACTCACTGCTAGCATATCTGAGCTATAATAAATGCTAAAAGGAGTTTCTGTGGTCAACAGATGGAAACTAGAATCTACTAGAAGTAGAGATGAAGAGCACTGAAAACTTTAAATATTTGTGTAAATGCAAAAGATCTGTTTCTTTATGATGTTCATGACTGAGGCACAAATGATAACACTGACCATTGTCTTGTGAGGTTAATGTATATAGATGTAAAATATATAATCACAGTATAAATGCTGGGAGAATGAGTCTATATGGTTGCAAGGTTTCTGCATTTAATGCAAGTGGCACAATATAAGTTCTAGTCTATAATCTACAAGCAAAGATGTATATATTATGACCTTTAGAATAGTTGCTGAATTAATAATGCAAAGATAGAGCTAAAAATTCTGTGGATGAATAAAAATAATTTTCAAGTAATCCAAAGAAAGGCAGGAAAGAAAGAACAGAGGAATCCCAAACAGGAGATTAATAAAAAGCAAATAGTACGTGGTCAATCATTATCAGTAATTACGTTAGATGTTAATAGACCAAAGACTCCAACAAAAAGGCAGAGACTATAAGAATGGCTAATAAAAAAAAAATCCAAGTATATGCTGCTACAAAATAAACACTTTAAAAAGTTAGAAGTGAACAGATGGTAACAGTAAGTATAAGGGGCAAGACTGGCTATATTAATATGAGATAAAGTAGACTTCAAGGCAAAGAGCAATAACAGATATGTAGAGGAATACTGTAAAATGATGTGTCCATTCATCAGGAAGATACAATTATAAATGTATATGTACCTAATAACATCTTCAAAATATAAAAAGCAGAAATTGACAGAACTGAAGTTGGAGATTTTAATGCCAATCTTTCAGCAGATGATAAAACTAGACCAAAAATCAATCCATCAAATACAGAGTATCTGAGCAACGCTATCAGTTACCCTGACCAAACTGGTATTTATAGAATCCTACACTCAAGTTCTGCAAAAGCACGCTCTTTTTAAGCACACATGGAATACTTAGCAAGTTACACCAAACGTTGAGCCACACAAGAATTTCAATACATTTTAAAACAGTGAAATTATGTGGAGTATGTTCAAGGGAACTAAATTAGAAATCAATACAAATAAGACATCTAGAAAACCCTTAAACACTTGAAAACAACAGACCTATAAATAATACATGGGCTAAAGAATAAATCACAATGTAAACTACAAATTGTTTGCAACTAAATGATAATGAAAATACAACATATTAAAATTTGTGGAATGCAGCTAAAGTAGTGTTTGGCAGGAATTTTAATTTTATGGCTTTAAATGCTTATTTTAGAAAATAAAGTTAATAACTTAAGTTTCCAACTTAAGAAGCTAGGAAAAGAAGAGCAAAGTAAAATCAAAGTAATCAGAATGAAGGAAATAATATAAAGAGTAGATACTGATGAAACAGAAAACAATTGAGAAAAGTACCATATGACATCTGGTTCATTAAAAAGATGAACAAAATTGAGATTCCCTTAGTTAACCTAACTAGGAAAAAAGATAACATTTGTATGATGTCTCAGAATAGGCAAACTAATCCTATGGTGGTAGAAAAATATCAAAACAGTATTTGGGCAGGGATTGAGAAAGGATATAAGAGAACTTTGTAGGGTGATGATAATGTTCTCTATCTTGACAGGGGTTTGGGTTACTCAGGCAAACACATCCGGCAAAACTCATGAAGGTACACTTAAGATTTGGGTATTTATTGCATATTCTACTTCCAAAGCGGGGGGAACCCTAAACAAATAATGAACTCTAAGGTAATGATATGAGAATTGAAGTATTAAGGAGGAAGTGCACTGATAGCTACAATTTACTTTGAAATTAATAAAATAAGTTGGAGCAATAAATAGATTTAGGGATGGATAGGTATCTTACAATACTTATAAAGCTTGTAGAGTAAAACATTAAGGGGGAGTATGCAAGTGTTTATTGCAAATTCTCTTCAAGTTTTCTGTATGTTTGAAATTCTCATAAAACCTCTGGGGTGCTAAATTAAGGTTAAAAATACAAGAACCATGTAAGGATAAGGAAGTTGTGCTGGAAAATGAATGCTAGAAATGGTTACTAAAAATTAGTACAGGGTACAGTTATGATTTTTATGGCGGCTAAGGTGAGTGGACATTATTGTATCAACTGAGCACATGCTATTCCCTAAGAAAATTGCTTAATCTCTCAGGCCCAATATGTGATATGCCTGTCAAAGTCAGAAATGTGAACAGTACACAAGGAAATGCGGAAATTGGATTTTGCCTGAGTACACTATTCCAATTGCAAATTCTTATGTTCTTACAGCTGTACGGCTTTTGGTTTTAACTGGTACAGATGAATAAACAGTTTTCTTTCTCTCTTTAGAAAAATATCAACATCATCTTGGGGTATGTTAACAGAAACAAACTAAAAAGGTATACTTTACCTGTTTTATGAACTGTGTAGCATTGAAAATTTCACTGCAGCCATATAAAACGTGTTTGCCTTGTTTCCCCTGTAAAAATTGGAGACAGAACTCAGATACAAGTAACAAGAAATATTTTTCAATATTCCCAAGAAAAGAGATTAACTTGCTAGGACTTTTGTTATTCTTCAGGTTTTTTTGGGGGTGGTGGTAGATTTTAGTGTACATGTCTATCCTAAAATAAAGGGGAATACAGTGGTAAAATGGGCATAGTGTTCCCCCCCAATATATATATATATATATATATATATATATAATGGCACACTGTTGGATGCCATTTCTTATTACACTAAAAATGGAATTAATTCTTGCTCCTGTGAAATATGGCAGTCATCCGATTATCTATAAATTCTTAGACCAACATTCTTCCAATGTAGAATCTATACTACTTGAAGAAAATATTCTTAGTTTTGTTTTGCTTAAAGTAGGATATAGTGCAGGTAGCATGGATTGTCATTTCAGTCGCACTTGTGGAACACTGTATTTATAAGTTAATATATCCCATTTCATGTTCACTATGAATTTTGTTCAGTCCTTAATGCTGACATTCTTATTAATTTACCTTCAAGTTCACATACATATAATATTTCTTTTGTAATGTAAAAAGTTTATTCCATAACCATGTAATTTGATAATTCATCAAAAAACCTAAGGATGATGGCTTTGCAACACAAAAGGACATTTCTTTGTGATGTGTAAGCTGACTCAATGTCCTAGCTAGCCATCTCTGAGAACAAATAAAACAAGAGACACATATCACTTAAATTTTTTCAAAATGAGATGGTATATGCAGCAATTACACATGGTCATATAACTGGGATTCTTGAGGCTACACAGGATATATAACTCACATGAGGCATTAATAAAGGCAGAAGTTATAGTATAGGAGAAAGCATAGGGAAACATCAGAGGGGCCCAAAACATTCTAGGCACAGCTTCCAGGATCCTATCTTAGTAGAACAGGACCCATTTCATCTTCAATGTGAACCACCAAGATACATTCCAAATACCTTGTCTCATGGGACCCTCATTCTTGTTCAAAGAGAGGTCTTTTATACCCCTCTGGTCACATAGGCAAAATCAGGCTCAACAGCAGAAACCAAGAGACCATGATAGAAACCAGTTGCAAACCATCAACATTTTCTGTTAAACAATGCTGGCAAGCTACTGCACATTGCCCCTGATCTATTTTGGACCCTAGCACAAGACTATCTTCATCACTAGTTAGTACATTTCACTCAGGTTTGGCCAAATGTCAGCACCATGGTTGCCAGTATTCCTAGAAGTAAGCACAGGGTTGGAGTAGATCAGCTGAGATTAAGACTAAACTTGTACAGTCCATACTTCTCCCACCCCCACCCTTGGTTAAGTGTTCTAGATCAAATCACTCATCAGCATTTTTCTTTCTGTATCTTTTACAGCATTTATAGGGCAGAAAAACAAGGATAAACACCAAAATACTAATCATTTGTATCGTCCAATGAGGTGTAGGTGTAATTAAAAAAAAAACTGTAGTTTACTAAATACTCCAATGCAAACTTATACTTTTTTTTTTGGTCAGAACAAATGGGCAGCCTTCCCTGGGGAGGGCAGCCTGTTTACTGAATACAAAGGATATATACACAAACTGAGTACACAAAATAACTGCACATTCTCCATCCACAGTCCATGTCTCCAAACCCCCTCTTTCCTACCTCCAGGACCAGGCTTACCCTGGGCAACAGAGGAAATAAACTGCCAGGGCTTCAGGCCCGTAGAGACACTTGGGGAAATGGAAAATTCTGAGGCCACTGGGGCTTTTGGGTTCTCCACTGCATCCTGCCCAGAGGGTAGTGGGGATGGAAGAGGTGTATAAGGCACAGTTGACTTGGCCAGAGTGGTCTCTAGTTTGGTTTTCCACTGGAGGTGGCACATGCAGAAAAAGGAGGGCCTGGCCTGAGGCTGCGCACAAGGAGGAGCTGAGTAGGGGCCAAACCCAGGCCCTGCCGTTGGCCTCTTCTCACCCACTGCAAGCAGCTGTGGAGGTAGGGGACTTGGGTTCCAGCCTGGTTTGTGGTGGGAAGGGGAGATACCATGACAGACATGGGGATGGATCTAGCTCAGGTCTCTGGGAAAGCAGCTATCCAACCCAACTCACCTCCTGCAGGGCTCTCTCCAGCCTGACTCAGTGGGACCCAGACTGGAAGGTTAATGTTGTGAAAGGAAGCAGGCAAGGCCAGCGCCCTAGGCATCCAGGGTTCAAAGGCAGGTCACACAGTGGCTGAGTTCCAGGAAGAGGTGTGTAGAAGCTCAGCAGAAGGGGAGAGCTGAGCAAACTAGGACCCTCCCCCTACCAGTGCAACAACTCCTTCCTTCCCACTTCCTCTTGGAGGACTATGAGTGTGCACGATGGGTGTGCACTGATTGCTCCAGCCTGCCCATACTCGTGGCAATCACCAGATGGCACCTTGATGCAGCTGCAGAGGAGGGAATGAGCCTGAAGGGGAGGGGCAACAGGCAGTACCAAACAAGGGCCGACAATGGAATCCCGATGGGGAACCCCCTGCCTTCGCCCAGTGCCCCCAACCCCCAGATAGCAACAGTGGGATTCTAACTCTCCACAGTTGAGAAGGAGGCACCTGTGGAATGGAATGGGTATCCAAAGGGACAAAGGAGGTAATGGTGGGCTCAGTAAAGAAGGCACTGAGGGTAGGAGGCTAGTGGGCAGGAACCTCCTCATAGAGTACGGTGGGAATCCAGGACAAGCCTGCCACCAGCATGCCCACATAGTGCAGGGCTAGCATCCATGCCATGGCCCTAAAACCTGAGGTCTTGGCGAATCCTGCGGCCAGGAGGGGTCCCTGGGGCACCTTGAAGGAAGACAGATCTAGACCAGGAGGTGGAGGACTGTCTGGATCTAGGCAGGTGCTGAAGCTCCAGTCAAGGCACAAGCTTTGTGCTTAGCTGGACCTCCCACTGGAGCATAATCTTGAGGGTCAGGATGCCATGGAATGTGGGAGCCAGGGAGGAAGGATCTGTGGAGGAAGGCGGGATTACAGAAGTAACTCTCCTAAAAGGTCCTGAGGCAGAGCCAAAGGGTGAGGGAGACAGTGAAAGCCAAGTCCTGTCCCTTCCTCCAACTCATACCAGAGCAGGTGCCCACAAAAAGGGGTGTCAGTGCCAGACCCAGCTCCCAGTTTGGGGGGGAAGGTCACAGCCCCCTTAGCCACCTCCACACCAGGCCCACAGTGAGGATGGGATTGCTGAAGGCACAGAGAAGGGGCTGGGGCCATTCTCCACCTACTGCCAGCTGTATTGGCCTATCTTCAGAGAGGGTACTGGGCTCAGATAGCACAACAATGTGCAGCCAGGCTGAGACAGTGCCATGTGTGTACCACAGCCAGATTGCTGCTGGTAAGGCAGGTTGAACATGTGGTATGACTTGCTGGAACGTGTGGACTGGCTGGAAGGTGTGGACTGGGCAGGTCTGGGTGCTCTCGCAGAACAAGGAGGTGCGTTTGAGGAGGTTTCTGGGAGATGGAGTGATGCATATTCTTCATGAATGAACAGGCTGTCATGCTCACCACCCAAGGGTGCCTTGGCCTGCAGAGCAGTCATATGGGATCTGGAGTCCCTGTCAGCAGGCAGTCAATGAAGTCCTGGGCCAGGTTGGAAACACTGAGCCAGGGCTCCCCTGAGTAACTGTACTTGCCCCTGAGGATCTGCTGGTACAGCTGGATGCAGTTGTCATCCTCAAAGGGCATGGTGCCACTGAGCAGAATGTAGGCGATGACGCCCAGCACCCACATGTACACTGAGTTGGTGCAGGGCTGTGGACCAGGACCTCGAGCTCAATGTACTCAGGTGTGCCGCAGGTGGTCTTCACCAGGCAGTCATCACCCTTCTTGTGGGCACTGCTCAGGCCAAAGTCAGTGATGATGATTTTGGAGTCAGTGTCTGGGTGGTGGTAGAGCAGATTCTCAGGCTTGAGGTCTTGGTGTGTGATGCCCAGTGCGTGGAGATAGCAGATGCCATCTAGCACCATCTGCAATCACCCTGGTGGTGTCACGCTCAGTGAAGGAACCCCTGGCAATGATGTGGTTGAAGAGCTCTCTGCCAGTGGGCAGCTCCATCACCAGGTATACATGCTCCTTGATGGAGTTTGGTTGTGTTGTCCCTGACAAAAAACATCTGGAAATTTGATCCCCAATGTGGCAGTGTTGGAAATTGATTGAGTCCTCATGAATGGATTAATGCTCTTCCTGGGGGAGGGGGGTTAATGAGTGAGTTCTCGCTCTATAAGTTCCCACAAGAGTTCTCTCTCTTGCTTCCTCTCTCTTTGCTTCCTCTCGGCATGTAATCTGCTCATACCCGCCAGCTGCCTGTCACTCTCCGCCATGAGTAGAAGCAGCCTGAGGCCTATGCCAGATGCAGCTGTCCCAGAATCGTAAGCCAAATAAACCTCTGTTCTTTATAAATTACCCAGTCTTAGGTATTTCTGTGATAGCAACACAAAACAGACTAAAACACTCCTCCATCTAAAATACTTCCAATAGCTGGATGATGTTGACATGATGCACCCAGCACAGCACACGCAGTTCAGACTCACACACCTCCTGTTCCTACTGGTACTTGGTCTCAATCATCTTGACAGCATATGGCTGCTGGGTTGCCCACATGAACCACTTTCTGAAGCTGCCTTGAGCAATCAGGGCCTTGATATATGTCGGTTGAACTTGGCCCTGTACTTAGCCATGCCCTGCATGGTGGTTCTGAGGGATGCTCTGGCCAGTAGTGGGGGCGCCAGGACAGGGGTGTGCATACTGACCAGCTGCTGGGAAGCTAGCTTTGAGAGAGCCAATACCATCCACCTCCATGATGAAGTACTTGTATAACATCACTCTTAGTGTCACTGAGGGGTTCCACCTTCCTGGCCAGATTCAGGTGGACATCCTTGGGCAACTTGGGAAGGACCTTGCTTATCCCACAGCCCATCCTGGACATGGGGGCATCCTCTCCAGTGAGGCTGCAGAGCTGCTCTGCAGGCAGCACCTGTCTACACCTTGCATAGACGGCAAGCTCTTTTGGCATTTTGGTGGCTCTGCTGACTGTCTCCGCCATCCTTGGCTGTCAGCAAACTTGTTCTTAATCATAAACAAGGTTGACTAAAGTAGTTGTTCACCATTTTAGTTCTTCCTTCTGTTAAAAATTGAACTTGATGAAATATATCAATGCACTGATTCAATGTAAAATTAATTATTAACTAAATCTAGTTCTTTTTCTTGCCAATTATCTTCCATCAAAAGAACATCTTGTGGTGGTATTAAGTCAAATTCCCAATACATTTGGTCATCGATATAAGTATTATCAAATATAATTGATGAAATCAATTTTACCAATTACACCAAATAGCAATTATGAGTTACATTAACATGATTACTAAATAAATCAGAATTACTATATAGTATGTTCTTTATCTTCACAACAAATATGGTACTCGCCCATTGTGTCATAGACTAGTGTAAACAAGGGCCATGTTAGTTAATTCTATATTACAAGTCTCCTGCAGGCGCAGCCATGTGTTTTGCAGCCATGTGTTTTGCTTTATACTACAAGGTTGTACTGACATGGGTTTCTGATGATGTGAGGAAGACTATCACAGGCCTACTACTAGCTCAGTTCCTCCTGAATATGGATGAATGGTAGGAAAAATATTAAAATTATTTGAGCAAGGTAAACAATAAGACTAAAAGGGATTAAAAAAACGCCTCAGGACAATTAAGCTGAGGCTTAATAGCTACTAAAAGTTTAATGGATCTAAAGTGTATCTATGAAAAACACACAGTTAACATCATACTTAATGGTGAAAGACTGACTGGATGCTATGCCCTGAAGGTCAGGAAGAAGACAAGGACATCTGCTTTTGCCTCTTCTATTCAACAATGTATTGAAGGTTCTAGTCAGGGCAGTTAGGCAAGGAAAAAAAAAAGGAAAAACATTCTGGATAGGAAAGGAAGAAATAAAACTATATAGACGACACAATTTTATATATGGTAAATTCTAAAAATCCATTAAAAACTATTAGAACTAATAAACAAGCTCAGCAAAGTTGGAGGATATAAGATCAACATACAAAAAAAAAATCAATTGGATTTCTATATACTTGTAACGAACAATCCAAAAATGAAATTAAAAAATTAACAATAGCATAAAAAATATGTAAGAATAAATTTAATGAAAGAAGTGAAAAACTGATTATCTGAAAACTTCAAAATATTGTTGAAAGAAATTAAAAATACAGATAAACAGAAAAACATCACATGTTCATGGATCAGAAGACTTAATATTGCTGAGATGAAAACACTCCCCAAGCTGATCTACAGCTTCAACACAATCCCTATAATATCAACTTATGTCTTTGTAGAAATTGACAATCGGATTCTAAAATTCATACAGAATTGCAAAGGACCCAGAAAAGCCAAAACAATCTTGAAAGAGAATAAATTAGTAGGACTCTGATCACGTGTTTTGATTTCAAAACTTACTACAGAGCAGAGGTAACCAACACAGTACAGTACTGGCACAAGGACAGTCCTACAGATCAATGGAATAGAATTGAGAGTTCAGAAATAAATCTGTATATATATGGTCAACAAGGCTGACTGACTGTTGTATGATTTTCAACAAAGTTGATTGCCAAGACCATTCACTGGTGAAGGAATATCTTTCCAACAAACGGTGCTAGAACAATTGGACAGCCATCTGCAAAAGGATAAAGTTAGACCTGACTTCATACACAAAACTAACTCAAAATGGAACAAGGCATAAATGTTAAGCGCAAAAACCATAAAATTCTTAGAAGAAAATATAGGGATAAATCTTCATGACCTTGGACTTGGCAAAGGGTTCTTAGATATGACAGTAAAACATGAGCAACAAAAAAAAAAAAAAAAAGGACAACACAGTGGGAGCAAATATATGCAAATCACATATCTGATAAGGCACTTGTATCTAAATTACATAAAGACCTCTTATGACTCAATAATAAAAAGGCAAAATAACCCAATTACAAATGGACAAGGGATCTGAGCAGACACTTCTCTAAAGAAGACATGCAAAGGGCCAATACACACATGAAAAGATGCTTGTCATGTCATCAGGGAAATGCAACTCAAAACCACACTGAGCTACCACAACTACCAGGACGGCCAGAATCAAGAAGTCAGATAAGTGTTGTCAATGACGTGCTGAAATCAAAACACTCATACACTGCTGGTGGGAATGTAAAATGGTACAGCTGCTTTGGAAAACAGTCTGCGGTTCCTCAATTACACGTACAGTTACTACGTGACCCAGCAATTCTACTCGTAAGTATACACCTACAAGAAATAAAAACATGTTCACACAGAATTACACTGGCCATTACCTATGGTTCTAGGTGGACAGCAATAGGTCTTGCCCAGAATAGACATTCATTTTGGATTTGAATTTGTACACCTGGTAGCTGTAGGAAATAGATTTAACATTATTAGAGGCCATAGCAGAAATGTTTAATTTTGGACCTCTTACTTATACACCATTTGATAAACCCATATTACTGCAGGTGCAGTTCAACCATGTGCTAAGAAGCATCATTACAGTAGACTGACATATACCTCACCAAATACCAAGTGGACTGACTGAAAATTGTATCAAACATCTGAAACATCTACTTTCCCAACTGGGTACATCTCTTTCTAATAAGAGAAGGAGTGACTTGCATGATGGAATGTATGTCAAAACATAATAGGCATTGAATTAAAGAGGGAATCAACACTGGATAGATTATTAAGATACTGTAGGAAAACAAAGGGGGTATAGTGGGGTGGGGTTCTAAATTTCTTCTAAAAATTTTTCTTTTTCTCTGCCTGATTCTGTAGTACAGGGACATGGATTGCATTTATAAGTTCTGGCCTATCTGGCTTGTACAGTGTGCATGATTTGTGCAAGATTAAGAACAAGTTCTCACTGGACTATCTGGTTTGTATCTGGTTGTATAGTAAAGAAATTATACAATTTTTCTTTAAAGTTATACTTACACTTCAGTCACTACACAAGTGATTAGTATTTTGGTATTTTTCTTGTTTTTCATTCTACAAATGTTGTAAAAGGTACAGAAAGAAGAATGATAAATGATTAGAAAAAGCTTAACCAAGGGTGGGAGTATGTGGAATATATAAGTGTCTACTGCAACCTTGTGTTTATCCCTGGGAACATCTGGAAACAGTCATGTTGAAAACCCTTGGCTAAACCTAAATGAAATGTACTGAATAGCAACTAATATAGTACTGTGCTAGGGTCAAGACAGACCAAGGGACAACTTATACCAGCTTGTCAGCATTGTTTGTAGAGATTGTTTGCACCTGGTTTCTGCCATGTTCTCTTGGTTTCTGCTTTTGAGGCTGATCATGCGGGCTACTTTTGGCTATGGGACTAGTGGGCTATAAAAAACCCTTTCTGGGCCGAGCCCGTGGCGCACTCGGTAGCGTGCTGCGCTAGCAGCGCGGCGACGCTCCCGCCGCGGGTTCGGATCCTATATAGGAATGGCCGGTGCACTCACTGGCTGAGTGCCGGTCACGAAAAAGACAAAAAAAAAAAAAAAAAAAAAAAAAAAACCCTTTCTTTTACAAGATTGGGTCTCCTCTGATTCCAAGGTATCTTACATATATCTTGGTGGTTCATGATCTGAAGATGAAGCATGTCCTGTGCAACTGAGACAGCATCCTGGTGTAAATGTAGAAAACCCCTACCATCTTGTATATACTATAGAACAAAATTTGTTTTCCCTTTACAGCTTGCCCTTAATGGTTAACTAAGATTGTATCAAAAGCAGACATCCTGTCTTGCCTATATGTCCCTCAAAGCATCCTGTCTTGCAAAGCAGGAAGCAGCTGTCCATCACACTTGAAGATGTCCTACATCCTGTATATATTTCTTAAAAAGCATTCTGTCTCATCCAGTACATCTCTCAAAATATCCTGTTTCACCCGATACATATACCTATATAAACCCCAGCCCTCAGTCAATCAATCAGGGAGGCTTTACCCTCTCTGTTTCCTGGTCGATGTCTTCTGAAATAAAAAGCCTTTAAGTTCTGTCTGGCAAGTGAGATTGGCAATCCTATACCAGCGAGCACTTGGACCCACACAGGTCAGGGATTCACTGGACTAAGAAAGCCTCTGACATGTTGGTTGAAGATGAAGGAGAATCCTATGGGACTCGTTCATTACCACCGGGAGTTGTATCTGTTAGTTTTAGAGCTCTGTGACCTCTGTCTATGTGGGTTTTTTTCCTCCTGCTGTAGCATTACCTCTACCTTTATTTAAGCCTTACACGACGTAAGGCCATAAAAAATAATCATTATTTAATGTTTAGTGAATAAATTAAGATTACAAAATGTCATTCTAGGGCTGGGCAGTTAACTCAGTTGGTTAAATTAAGCGTGGTACTGAGAACACCAAGGTCCAGGGTTCAATCCCCGTACTGGCCTGCCACCAAAAAAAAAAAAAAAAAAATTCCTACACCAAATGTCATTCTGTTAACAATAGCTAATTCTGTTGCCCCTGCATTTTAAATGGTGTTTCTGCTCTTCAAATAATGTTCCTTTCTGCATATCTTTTTGTTTAGTTGTCTGTTACTCCCTGCTAACCTCAGCTATGAGCAGCAATCCATTTTTTTTTTTTTTTTGGGTGACCGCTAAGGGGATCGCAACCCTTGGCTTGGTGTCGCCCACACCGCACTCAGCCAGTGAGCCTACCGGCCATCCCTATATAGGATCTGAACCCGTGGCGGGAGCGCCGCTGCGCACCCAAGTGCTGCACTCTCCTGAGTGCACCATGGGGCCGGCCCGCAATCCACTTTTTATATGCTACCTATAAAGCTCTTGTTTACTGGAAAAAAAAAACTACAAGTTTGTTAAAAGTATGTTGCTGATTTAAGTTAACAGGATGGGAGTAAAGTGCTTATTATTCAGATAAATGAGTTCTGTAAATCATTTCACTAAGGGAGACTTTTTGAATGAAGGGCTTGATTGAGGTCTCTAAACATTTGAAGTTATATTTAGAGAGTTGCAAAGTGCATTATACAAATGAGATACATTATTTTCCAGATTAAGTACAACTTTAGGCCAGAAGTAAATGTGATAGGAATAGGAAAACAATGAAAAATGGGCATTTCTTTAAATGCAGGATTTTTAAACTACCTCATAGAAAAGGAATTATGTAAGGATCAGGACAGCCACCAGAGAATGCTAGTGTTCTAAATACATAGAACTGTGAAAACATCAAACAACAGAATAAAAAGGCCAAAATGTACCTTTATGTAGTCAACCAGATTCTGATATTCAATGTAGTTGCCTCCTCCCACCACAAAAACAATTGCCTAACAATGCAAACAGAAAAAAAAATAGGTATAACTTTCAAGCAACATGGGTTTTAGTCTGGAACCTATTCTAAAACTGAGGTAAAAAACACTAGCTACCCAAAGGTCACATTCTAAGCACTTGATGCTTTTAACTATTAAGAAATTTGTTTCTAAATAATCTATAAATTTATAAATTTCTAATATCTATTGAATGGCAAAAGCAAAAAAAGGATATTTTTCCAGAAACTACAAATAGAGGAAAATAACTATATTCTTCAATTAAGTAATAGCAAATAAATCCAAAGGGCTTTCTCCAAAGGACATTTTTGAGTTTGAGGTTATTTATTGTATGCAGGAAAACTAGAAAACCTAGCATTTACGTAATTTCAAACATATGCTATTTACTGTATTTATTTTTACTGAGAAGCTTCTCTGAATTTCACATGAAATCAGAGTCACAATATCTTCACAAATGTTTGGAATCCAATTTTAGAAAAAAGTTCCACACATAGAAAACTCATGGCAATCTGAAAAACTTCTTTCTCTGGGAATTATTTTTGTGTCAGTTATTTTTAAGCTTAAAATATTAGATGTATAAGCACCTTTATAAATCAGGAAAATACAGTTGCTGAGAACATAACTTTTTAAAAAGAAATTTGGATGTACAGAATCGAACTCATCAAGATTGCCATGCACTAATGATAATAAAGTCATATTCAAGACAAAGATATTACTCCAGACTGCTTGGTCATTATTTCATCTTTCCTTTCTAGGAGAACAGAATTTTTATATGGAACTTACCTCTTGGAATGGATTTTTGCTCCTGGGAACTGAGCTGCAATAAAGACAAACTGTACTGAAAATTTCGCCCATGGCTTTTATTATGGATAAAATAGGAATGGGAAGTACACACAAGCACCATTAGATAGTTATTTACAGTTCCACCTCCTTCACCTAATTCTGCAGAGCCTGGTAGTGAACTGGGATACAGAGGAAGAAGCTAGAAGAGGTAGATATCTCAGTGTCTAAAAGGAAATGGGGCAACCTATTGACTTTAAAGTGAAATTCAGAAGATTGATCTGCAGCTCCCAGGAGGAGAAGTGGAAATCCACGTATAGGGTAAACTGATGAAGCATGTACTTTGTGTGGTAAATTTTTACCACACTGATAACAATATTACGTATAATTTGTGGATATCTACAATTGTGGAAAAACTGTATAAACACATGTATGGGAAGGATAACAACTAAGGAAGGAAAGGAGAAATGGGAGGAGGGATCTGTATTTTGCTATAGCTTGTTATTTCTTTATTACATATTTATTACATATTTTAAATGAGCTTCCTTGGTGTCAAGAGATCTTTAATGAAGACATTTTTCAAAGCTTTTGCAAGTCAGACTTATATATACCCTGACTGCTAAAATAGGCTGTACAGTGTGACTTATAAGGACAATTTAGATTGTCTTCAAAAGTAATATTTGAAAATCTCAACTAAGAGGAGAGCTATAATCTCCCTTAACTGTTCAGAGGCTGATTACACAGTTCTATCATTTTTCCTCATTTCTATGGACTGTCTGAATATTCTGTGGAAGGGGCCAGAAGCCGCCTGATCAAAATGCCTCATCATCAGTGTTTAACTTCCCTCTAGAGTGCTTTACGTTCCTCTAAAAGTAGACATGAAATGAGAGGTGAGACTTAAATAGCACAGCATTACTAGTTATTAATATGATAAATCAAGATTTAATTGTGATGGGATAACTCAGGAGAAGGCTCTGTTAAAACGAAACTCTGAGCTTATCTGTCTTATCAATGCTAATATTCTTCCTCATTACGCATAAGCTACATTTAGGATTAAAAGTTTCTATATCTACTTGTTAGCTAAATGCAAGAAAGGGAAAATATATAAGCTAGAGAATTATCAATATAGGAAAAGAGTTGCAATTCCAGTTTTAGAGTGTACAATCAGTGGTTTTTACTATATTTACACAGTTGTACAATCATCATTGTCTAATTTCAGCACATTTTAATCACCCTTAAAAGAAGCCCTGTATCCCTCAGCAGTCACTCATTTCTCCTTTCCATAACTTATTCTTTGTCAAATTCTCTCCTGCCAACTGCAACTGCTATTAGCAGTTTCTTATGTAACTTTGAACTTACCAGAAATACTATCAGAAAACAGAATGACAATTTAATTATCGAGTGACTATCTAGATTATCTGTCCTGACTGCCCACAAAGATGAGAAAGCTTGGTGTAGGACAAATACAAAGTTCTAAAGATCCCAGACATAAGGTACAGAGCAAACTAGCTTCATTTAAATTTAAGTGCTGGAAACAATTATTCCAACTACAAGGTACTTCAAAAAGTTTGTGGAAAAAAGGAATTAAAAGATAAGACCCTTCATGAAGTTTTTAAAGACCCCTTGTAGTTGTTTTTTCTTCCTGATTCTGTCTATTCTTTCTCTGTATCTTGTAGGCTATTTTTCATATCACCATGAATTAAATCTTGAAAAACAACATCCATAATAAACAAATAATACCATATCATACCATGTTTATATCACATTCAGAAACTATTTATAGAATGTTTAATTGCTATAAACTGTTACTTATAGCAATGGCACCCAGGGACTTGGCATGTATGGATCAGTTAAATAATAAAACAACAAAATAACTGGTATCCAACATAAAGCTGTCTTTTCTTTTGTCCAATAAGAATATTCACTTAAAAACACACACGTTATTCCAAATTCCCCTCCCCTACAATTAGTTTGTAATACCTGCTTCATTTAATAAAAAAACAGTAAACATCTAAATGTATTTGTATGTGCATATACACTTGGAAAGAAAAACGCCAAAATGCTAAGTATAATTACTAGTGATTATCTCTGGGTAATGAGATTGTACACAATTTTCCTTGCCAGTTTTCTATATAGTTTGAATTTTTAATAAGCAGTGTTACTTTATGATGAAAAATCACTTATTTCCATTCTTGATAAGAAAAACCCACAACAAATTACAGAAGACAGAAGCTGCTTACCTGTCATTGCCCCGCAGCATTTTGGGATCAAAATATCTATAGTCATCAGTTTCCTGTTAAAGAAATAGAACTTTACCATGACTATCGAATTTCTCTTTAGAATGTCACAGTTTGGCTTAGAGTATTTTATGTTAATGAATCTATCATTTTTGTGGAATGTGTAACTGCCACCCCTAACATTTACTGAGCACTTACTTACTATGTGCTAAACTTTATTCTAAGTGCTTTACATGAAATTACTCACTTAATCCCCATAACAGTCTTTGAGGTAGTTACTACTGTTATCCCTGGTTTTCAAATGGGCAAGCTGGGATACAGAGAGGTTATATGTTTTTCTAAGGTCACATAACTAGTAAGTATGGGAACCACAGGATTTAAATCCAGGCAGTCTAGTTCTAATCCCCAAGTTCCTAATCACCATGCTATACCGCTTCCCCCAGATACACCTGTTTTATAAGCCTGAAAGTATCTCAAGTACTTAAGTTTTTTTTTTAAAGAATTTTATTACATTATCTTTATATGTCCAGGATTTTACTGAACATACAGAATTACCTAATACAGGTTCACAATTTCTCTTATTTGAAATCTTTGGAGTTAGGTGTATTTCAGAACTTAGAATTAAAAAAATTTAGAATTAAAAAAATAGGTAATATTGTACATATACTGTATATAATGGGTGCAACACCCTATCATCTAACATTTCTGTAGCTAAATATATGATTAACATATAATAGGTAAATAAAAACTATAAATAGCCTCAACTTGAGTCCAGGTCAGATTTTCACACCAAATGAGTTATACAAAATCTTAGTTTTCAGAGCTTTTTGGATTTCAGGGGTTGTGGACCTCTGTACTGACCTGGAAACTTAGTTTCTTGGTATTAAAGGAGTTAGAAAGTACTGCTCTACTGCTTGATGGTGTAATTACTTCCTAATTTCTGCAGATCTCCTTCCTCACCTCTCCTTCCACAGCAGAATCAGCCAAAGAAACTCATTCTTTTCTGAAATGTGGATGGTCCTACCAAAACCTGATCAACAACAAATACACTATATGTGTTGCTACCATCTAGGCCTGTACCCAATGATGGACACTTCTATCAATCACAGCACTCTCATTAAACCCAGATTTAACGTCATAATCCTTCAACACGTGGTTCCGAGAAATCACTACCAGCCAGATTGACAAGGCAAAGTGAAACCTGGTATCTTTCCTCAATCTGAATTTATTCAATTAAGACAAATCAAAGGAGAAAACTTATTAAATCTAAGTGATTAGAATGCTTCTAGAATTAGGTTATAGCATTCTGAAGTATTTGAGATTAGATACATTCAAGATTACTTGCCAGGTCTAATTTAGTATACTTGGCTAATCTCTTCAGTGACTCCAAATCAACTTGTCCATCTGGGAACAGGAGAGGGAAAAGAGAGTGCAGGCAGCTGCCTCACTAGCAGATAGATAAAGAAAGGCTTTCAAAACAGAAAAAACTTACTTCTTTTTGTTTTTTAAGGGACAGAATTTTTACTACACTGAAGAATGCCAAATAATTCTATATCCATCTGCAGTAATGTTCAGTTATAAAGTAAAAGTCAACGGAACTGATAAATGAACTTTCACAATTTGGAGAAACAATTTAGCCATCCACATGTTTGTGACAGAGAAAAATATGGAAGGAATGTGTATCTGGAGTGAACAGTAGGCAAGAATACAGGAGTTGTAGGTTTTGGGTTCCAATTAGGCTACTAAAAGCAGGTTACTTAGGAAGAACTTTACATCTCTTGATTGTCTCTCCTCCATTGTTAGAATGATTTAAAATGTTTCTTTAAACTCTACAGTTCTGTGATTCTATGAAGACCATGGTTCTTGCCCTAATCAATACAGCATAATGGTAAAAAGAAAACTGGGCCTTGTTAAAATCTCAACTCTGTCATTTATTAGCTGTGTGTCCTTTGGCAAGTTAATTGACCTCATTGTGCCACAACTTCCTCATCTATAAAATGAAAATAATAATAGCACTTTTCTCAGAAGGTTCTAATGACGATTAAATGTGATAATACATGAAAAATGCTTTGAATGGTTCCTGGCACAAAACGGTATGCAACACATGTTAGCTATTATCATTATTACTGTTGTCATTATTCTTCATCTCACTTTCAAGATTAGGGACAGTAACAGAATATCTTAGACTTTCATAATCCCTTGTGTATCTGGCATCTGTCTAAATTTTTACATTTATTTATACTTTTAATCTTTATTATTGTTTGGAATAATATCTTCCAGTATTTGGCATCTGTCTAAATTTTTACATTTATTTATACTTTTAATCTTTATTATTGTTTGGAATAATATCTTTCAGGAGTTTACTGCCTATTATGAAGCAGTATTCTCTAAGACAATTAGTCATAAATATATACCTCTCTTAGGCTTTTCAAGAAGAACCCCTTCTTCATATATTCTATAATGTAGTAAGAAAGTCTATTATTACTACACTGTATACTACTTTAGCTATATTGATGCCCAGGTGGAAGAATCCAGCCCTTTTTATATTAAAATTACAGACAATTTTTCCATTCCTTTCATGATATTACTTGCCCCTTTTGAGACGTTTTATTATGCTTTATTTTCATGAGTGAACTTAAAAATGTTCTTTGTTAATTTCCTTTAATATTGTTATAATCATGTTTTAACAATTATCAAAACAAGTCACATTAATCTGAAGATTCTGTTCTCACTCTCTTTCTCAGGTCTGGAATCCTAAGCCTTATTGCCAAGTCTATAGTGATTCAGATCAACCCAAACTAGCATTTTGATGGGGAAGGTTCATGTTGCCTTTCTTGATTCCAGACTCTTGGTTGCCACAGTAAAAGCATGGGCTGATTTATGAAACATATTGTGATGATTTTTACATTCTTTTCTTGAACTGTAAATAGATAGCTTAGAAACCCATTTTTTAAGTAAATGCTAATAATATTTACCCATTTGTCTGCTGAATATCCAACAATTTCTCTCTCTCAGTGTATTTCTTCAGTCCCAAAGAATTAAGTGCCACCTGAATATAAAAATTTCACAATGCACTCCTCTCCTAATTTTCATAAAATTATATTGGTCTGGTACTTTTTACACTATACCAACTAATGCTCACTGATTCTTTTTCATTTACGGAAACTTACTCCTTAGGATAGATTTTACATTTAATTATGTATATATAGGATACGATCTACATTTAATTTGGATGAGAGTTGGTCAGAATGGTTGTAGCAGCTGAGAAAGCCAATCTACGATAATGTCTAAGAAAAGGCACTTTCCCTCATGTACTCTGCTGTGATTAAGCTTACAACAAACTCAATCTGATTTTATCGCTTTCATACTAGTCAGTTTGATACATTCAAGAATTTACAAGTACAATGTTATATGCTACTCACAGGGTTTGACTTCATCTCCATGAGATTGTCTAAAATACGAGTAACAGGCAGATTCTGTGTAAGAGATTAGTGAATATCTTGTTAAATATTAGAATAACAAACCAGAATGCTCCTCTCTGTTGCTAAAAAAACGACCTAATCATTCTACATTTAAGTATGCTTACCTTTCAATTAAACACATTCTCAGATTAGGTATTCTGTGAATGGTAAAGATGATGTCATAGATGTAAATTCCCTTGGCACTACTTATGTTTCCACAGAAAAATATAATTTAAAATAAAAAGTTCCTTTTAATTTGTAGGTATATTCAGGTTTTTATACTAATACATGTTTGGGCTTTTTAGTTTGGCGAATGTTTGCTTTTTAATACTAGTAATGCAAGCTTTTGTTTTGATCAGATACGAATCCCATTTTTGTTTTTCATTTCCTTTCTGTGGATTGGAAGAGTTTTCTTTAAAAATACCGTAACTTGTAAAGTTTGTGAAAGTGTATGACATTAAATGATCTAACAGACTCCTCTGAAAAATAGGGACATGGATACATACATACAACTTTATGACCATTTTTATTTTGCCGGGGATAAATTCCAAATTTTCAATGTCCTACAGCATTGTTTCTTACAGAACAAATTCCACTTTGAACATGAAATGTACAATATTGGTGTTGGCAGAAGAATGCCTCTTGGTATGCTTACAGGTCTTGGAATGAGAAATACTATGTTACATTTCAATCTGAAGAGTTATATCATTATTTTGAACATAACACATGGAGTACAGAAAATTTACTAAGAGACTATTATGTCTACTCAAAGTGTATTCCTACTGGGACGGTATTCTGACCATTTTGAAATATTTCCTTTGTGATTTATCTGTACAGGATGTTCTGGAAAGATTAGTTTTGTATCTATTGCATTTTTATCTTAGAGACTTTACACAACAAAAGCAACATTAAATCTGATTACTTAAAAACTGCAGATAACACACTTTATAAGGATTTTCAGTTTTCTTGGGCCAGAAAACATTTTACTGTTACTAAAATGGACTAGAATTAAGGAAAATGCTGCTTTCTCCAGAAGAAAATGTGCAGTTTTATCTAGTTGGTAAGTACAAACATTTTAAGATGGTCTCAGGCAAGTAAAATTAAAATTAAAGCCATTTCATTATTCTCTGATATTTGTGTTGGCCAGAAACTTTTAAATATAAACACAAGAACCAAATGTTCAAGCTGACTGAATGTACTTCCTGAATATCATTTAGAATTATTAAAAAAAAATGTGGCTCAAAATTTTACTTTTTAAGCTTTGAATTGAGTTTGTTCATTTAAAAGTAAGTTTAAACTATAAATTTCTCTTTAGAATAACAGAGTGCAGATTTGAACCTATAAAAGTACTTTATCCAAAAGAGAAAACTATAGTTATGTATTTGTTCCAAGTAATATCAACAAAAGATAAAAGGGTTTGGATCCTCATACAGGCCAGTTGCCAAAAAAAAAAAAAAAAAAAGAGAGAGAGATAAAGAGGTACTTTGCAACACAATAGGAAGAAATAATTTAAAAAAATTCTGAGCAAGGAAACAAATTATTTTGAAAGATTTTACTAAAATTAACAATTTCATATCCATCTTTCTATTTACACTGACTTCCCTGTTTATCTCCTTGAACTGCACTATTAGATCTATACAGTGGAGAAAAATTCAGAAAAGATTTTTCAGAACGATTTACTTCCTTTTATTATACTTATAAGAATAATTGGAAATTTGAATATTTATACCAATATTTCATGATAAAACTTCGTTTAGTATAAAAATGAGATTTTCCTAAAGGATACAACTAAATTTTCTTTGTATTTTATAATTTTGCTATACCTGAAGATAAGTCTGCCATTGCATAGGTGATTAAATAACATAAGAAAATTTCTTTATAGCAAAATTGTTTAAAAACTCAAGAGCCCAGAGATGATTTTTTCTTATGTTTTTGCCTGGTCTTTACAACCAGACGATACCAAAAGAATTGTCTACCACTGCTGCACCGTACAATACTTACACACTGACATAGATTAAGGGAAATTTCAGGTGTGGAGAAAGATAAATGAAAAACATAACGTCTTTTAAAGGCATAAGAAAAAGAGTACTTCAGAAAACAACTTCTGAGATCTCTGTCACCAACTAATGCTCTACTTATTAGCCTCTGTTCTTTGCCTATATGAAGGCTGAACTAAGTTAATAATTTTCAAAATCAATTCTTTGTTGAAAATAATTTACATACAAGGTTAATCAACTTTTACTGATTGAAAAAACTGAATAATAGCAGCTAACACACTAGTAAATAGAAAACATCAGAACAAAATGATACAATTATCTTTGCTCAGCAAATGTGTACCTTCCTTGTCTTTAGAAACATAAAAAATTTATACATCTCAATAAAAGAGATATACATAAAATTTAATAAAATGAAAAAGTCATTAACTGTTTTTAAAATTCCCAAGCATACTTTTCTTTGTTCTTGGAAATTGACGTTTAGAAATAAAATGGAAAATATTATTGTATAAGTTAGTAACTAAATTTTAAGCCATTATAGATGTAGATTTGAGAGACACAGTCTGTATACATGAATATCCCAAATTAAGGATTATTATTTCTAAAATCTTCAAATTTCAAATGCATGAACTTGAAATTTCACCTGGAGGAAGAAAATATAGTGAGAAATCTATTTCCAAAAATCGTAACTGGTTTTATGACTTTAGTCAGTTTTATCATTTTAGTAATTGGAAAAGTTCAGACAAAAACAATGTTAACTTTCACTCCAATGGTGTCATTGCTTAAAACACAAAATTCAAATAAAACAGACAATCTAAGAAATGTAGTACAGCTCTATAACCAAAACAGATATGTTTTTTCCCTCTGAGCTCTCCTAAAATTAAATTAGCTACTTGTTGACCTATATTGCCAACTACTCTATGGCAAGTATTTCTAACTTCCTTGTTGCCTTGGGCTTGAGATGATACTCTGATGCGGAAGCTGGAAGCAAGGCCGGGACAAGATTGCTGCTGCCCTGATTATCAGAGCCCTGGAGAATGAAAAAGCACTACGTGGACCTCTATGAAGGGCATGCTTATCTTGAAGGCTGTTAGTAGCCAAGTAAAAAATATGATGGGAGACTGAATATGTGCAGACACTGGAAACACACTGGGGATGAAGGATATATCAATGATAGAAAGGGTGGAAAGTTGTCAGTCAAGATGGGGGAGAAATAAGATGGATCATCTCTTTCCAAAATAAAAAATTATAAACCAGAAGAGAATCTACAGAGTGAATCCAACATCCTATCTTACAGATGAGGAAACCATAAAACATATAAAGTGATATTTTTTCCAAAACTATAGCATGTTAATGGCAATAAAATCAAAAAAGCAAGATTACATGGACCTGATAAAACACATTCATCCCTCCATCACCCAGCTTCAAAAATTATCAACTTATGGCAAATCTTTATTTCGTCTATATTCTCGCCTACTCACCATTCCCCTAGGTTTTAAAACAAATTCCCAATATAAAATCATTTTAGCCATAAATATTTTAGTATATATTTTCAAGATAACTATCTCTAATAATATATCTCTAAAATAATTAACAATAATTTATTACCCCCAGCTTTATGGAGTATGATTGACAAATAAAAATTGTGTATATTTAGGGTGTACAACATTATGTTTTGATGTATGTATATACTGTGAAATAATAATCATCCAGCTCAATATCCAGTAGGTTGAAATTACCTGTTGCATAAAATTGTTTTACAGTTTTCCTTATTAAATCATAATCTTGATAAGGGACATACATTGCAACTAGATATGTCTTTTAAATCTTTTAAAAAAATCTATGGATTCCCACTGCTTGCAATTTATATATTGTTAATTCATTTTTAAAAGAGGAATTACTTTAGCAAACAAGCCAAAGAAAGTAAAACTTTTAAATAATGCAACTTTGTGTGACATTATTCATCATCACTTTCTTGTACAATTATCCTCACACAAATAGAGTCCAAATCTGTGAATATCATTCAACTGGTTTTATGTCATAATTAATACTTATGATGTATAAAACTTATGCTGCCTAGAAAACAAAGTATAAAAAGCTCTTATAAGCAACCTAGAAAACTGGACATTGCTCTTCCTATTTTTCCTAATTTATTTATAGCTTAAAATGTTTATTCAGATAAAAAAAAAACACCCCAAACAGCAGTTAGAAATTTAAGAGGCATAAACTCATCAGAATTTTCCAAGTGTGAAATACACAGAATTGATTTTTAACAGTCTCTTCTCTGATACCTCTTACCTCTTAGTTCCCAAACTGCCCTAGATTTTCCATTATGGTACCTCTAAATTTTGGAATATTAGAGCAATGTTACTTTCAAAATAGGGTTTTTTTGAGTTTAAATATATCTAGAGCAAGAGACTCTTTACTGGAGGGTAACTTGGTAATATTTATTAAGAACAGTTAGAAACATCCACACCCTTTTATTCCATAATTCAATTTTAGGAATTTATCATGTGGGTGGAAGTAATTAGAGATAAATACTGACTTAGAAAAACTAACATTTAAAGCCTGGGTATATATACATCCTTCAATACTCTCTATGTTTTCTTTGTTTAAACAGCAACAAAAAAGTTCACAGTGGACAGTTTTGTAATATGATTTTTATTTTTACTACACAATATAAAGTGAACCATCTCATCCCCAATGCCTTGGGTTGTATGTCCCCCTGAAACTTAATGCCCACTGTAACTGTTGAGGGTGGGAAATCCTATTATGGTAATTGAAAGGTGGGTCCTTGAACAGGTGATTCGATTATATGACCATGCCACAGTGAATGGAATAAAAATGGCCAGCAGCACGGTTGGGAGAGCTTTAAAAGGAGAGTGAATCAGGAGGTTAGTGTCTCTCTCTGTTCCACCATTTTCACAATGTGATACTCTTTCAAGCTGTGGCGGGGGAAGACCGAGGGCCTCAGCCGCACGCCCCTGATGTCTGCCATCCAGCTCAGTGATGACCACAGCCTGCCACTATAAGTACCCCAGGTCTGCAAGCTGAGGTGGTAGGGGGCCGAGTGCCTTAACCATACCCCTCCAACATCTGCATCCAGCCCAGTGACTACCCAGCCACCACTGGAAGTGCCCTGGGCTCCCAGAGTTGGGGGAGAGGGGCTGAGGGCCTCAGCCATGCCCCCCTCCCCAAGCCCGTATCCAGCCCAGTCTTGGCTGAGCCACGACTGGAAGCCCCTTGGACTCCCCTGCCAGAATGAGGGGGTGCCACGGGCCTTGACCACAACCCCCTCCCTCCTTCCTTCCCCTCCCGCCCTATCTCCCTTCTCCTTCCGCCCTATCTCCCTTCTCCTTTCCCCTCTCCCCACCCCCAACTGCTCTGCAACATGTCAGAATGTAAAAAAAAAAAAAAAAAAAAAGGGATTTCAGGTCATAAAGAATTTGTTTTTATATTTTATAAACTCTAAATAAAGCAAACTTTTGTGTTAGCACAATAAAATATTTACCAGTGGAACAATTTAGACGTTCTTTACATATATCATTAGGGGACATATACCACGCAACTCTAAAGCAATAAGTTCAAAAAGAAAACATTCTAAAAATGAAAGTCTAATTCTTAAATGCTGAGTTATATGTTATAAGGAATACTTCGCTTAGGGAATTTTACTATTGGGATTTACTTCTAACAGTGACATGTTAAGAAAAACATATGATTCTCCTTAAAAATAAATTAAGCTACATGTGGTTATGGAATAGCCAGTCTATTCAGCAAAAGGCAGACATTACCTTAGGAACTGGTGATCACCCTTTGTCTCACATAACAAAACCATCTTGTCCATAGTTGATAAATAAGAGTGGTGCTAGGCTAAACTGTAAAGTACTGCACATTGGTCACTAATGTGCCCAAACTTCCTACTGTTGCGCCTTTCCACCTTTCATAGTCCAAGAGGCTGAGGGTAAAATGATTCAGGGCAATACAGTGAACCAGTAAAAAAGTGTATTAAGTACTAGGGTACTTCAAAAAGTTCATGGAAAAATAGAATTGAAAGATAATATGAATCTTTCTATGAACTATTTGAAGGGCCCTTGTACTTAGTAGTAGCTTCCAAGAGAGATGGAGAATGGGAGGCATTGACAATAATTCCGATAAGAAATAATAAGGCTAAGATGTGTTGCCAGGCACTTAGGAAATAATACAATCTGGAATGCATCTGAAGGGAAAGTTTGGAAAGTAATCAGCCTTTTAATTAAATAAAGCAAATTAGGATTTTTTACTCTTCTTTCTTAACATTACATGGTTTTTATAATAAAATGAAAATCACTTATTCAAATAAAGAATCTGAATAATGAACCCTTTAAATAAAGAAACCTACTTTATATGAAGTAATAGAGAAAATCTAAAGATGGGGAAAAAATCTCTTGTACTCAAAAAACTTGTCAAGAAGAAGTAAAACACAAATAAATAATATCTACATAAAATATCATCAATAAACATTATAAGAAAGAAAAGAAGTGTGGAGGAAGTTCAGAGAAAGAAAAGATCTCATTTTTTTTCTGAATACTGGTAAGTAAACACTTAATATTTGGATCTGAATAACTGTTAACTGTCTCTTTTCTTAATTTGTCCTTTAAAATCCTTCTTATTACTAACTGAGTAGTTAGTAAAATATTATACCTCAGATTTGCCTTAAAATATTCCAGTGAAAATAAATAAAATAATCACAAATGGGGTACATGAAACAAGAATGGGAGGATATTGACTACTGAAGGGTTAAGGAGACTTTGATAAACTAATGCATATGTGATTCCCATAATAAAAAGCAAAAAAACAAATCCTTTTTGAAAGGAAACCAATTAATGATGAGTCGAAAGCAGAACAGAAAAACCACAGAATCATAAAAACCATTTAAAAATGTCCTATATGTAAAACTAAGGACTAAAAGAAACGAAATGTGAAATCAAGCTAACATTTCATTACCCCAAAATATAAATTGTACTTAAAATATTTTACTTATTCTGATTTACACAGGACTTTAGACTATTAAGCTTTTTAGCTTATTAATATTCGTCGATTTATGCTAAAACAAATGATATTCATTATGTAGCAGTTCATTATTCTAAATAGGTTAAGTTCATTCTTTCAATTAATGTATTTTCACAAACCTGATGGTATTTAAAGAAAATTCAAAATGTCAGTAAAGTCCAAATTAAAAAAAAAAAAAAAAAAGGCATAAAGTTACAGAGCTCTGAACTACACATGTAAAAATCCTCTCATATTTTTAAATATATCGATATAGGACTCCTTACTTACTTTTATTTTATTCCTAATATTTATAAGTTGAATAAATTGAGAAGTTGCTCTGAGCAGTCACCCTGTCAACATTTATGTTTAAAAGTTACCACTATGTTTTCTAACAAGTGCACTTACTTGCTGTTTCAATACCAGATTCTTCACTCCTTCCATCACAAACTGTGATCCTGTATTCATGACTCTTGACAAGAGACTAGGTAGGGGCAAAAGAGAAGGAGGACCACAATGAGTACAAATTGCCTCTCCAATATGTTACAGACAAAATATTTGCCTTATTACACAGCATGTGCTGATGCTCACTGTACCTACCACCTTTGTTTTCACTAAACAGAGGGGCCTTGAGAATATCTGCTGCCATGGGTATCAGTGCTGCAATTTTATTTAACAATAAAATAATAATAAAATACTCTGATTAGTCAATTATTATTAAAACCATAAAAATAAAGAGCTGCCCCTAAAATAACATTTTAATTGCCTGGCCTTTGCTATACATTTTGGGCAAATTATATATATATTTTTTGGGTTTTTTTAGTGATTGGTTGGCCTGCAAGGGGATCTGAACTCTTGACCTTGGTTTTATCAGCATCACACTCTAAGTGAGCTAACTGGTCAGCCGTAGGCAAATTATAATTTGAGGAGAATTCCTTGCCTTCCTGATTGTCTTAATGCTAAAACAATAAAATTAAAGACTGTAATTCAGACAACTTGCTTTAGTAGTTCAAAACACACTAACATTGTGCTGGCCAGCAGTCCCCCCTAAAACCCACAAACAAACAAAGAAAAATGGAAAAAAAACCCACACATAACATATTGAAAAAATATATGCCTGTTAAGTATTATGAGTTAAGTCAAATGTTACTGTGTTCTCTATATCACAGCAGCTGGGTCCAATCATGAATTATGTACTGTTTCCCCCCTTTATACATAAAATCTAGCATATAAAAATGTGAAGCATAATAAACTTAGCAAATTTTGCCTCAACTCTAAAGAATGTTTATTACCTAAATTTTTAATAACAGAAAGAATACCAACGAATGACTTACAATACTGGGTTTATATTTGTGGTCAAACACTTTCTCACATGGGACCAAAGAATGCTTTGTGGGTAAGAACAGTAATCCTGCATTATGATTTCAGAAGGCTAAGGATAGCCTTCAAATCATCCGAGATTTTTTTATAACACATTTTATTAAAATCTCCAACTATGAAAGCCAATAAGAAATCCAGTAGGTTATTAATATTCAATAAGATTTTAAGACTGAAACTAAGAAGTCTATTTTATCAAATACATGGGAGTAGTTTTCCAAAAATATTTTCCTTTTCCCTATCTTGTTCCTACTTCCCTGTGAAATGAAGAGATGGACAGGTTGGGAATACTTTCGTTAAAGAAACAAGAGAAAGTAATCTTTGTTGGAATGAATGGTTCTGAGGCAAGTGCTAACCTGCATAATAACACTGTCAGAAGGTGGGGCCAGCTAGATTCATTCTGCCAAGCATTTATAAGGTTCTGCCTTAGGCTGAGAGCTTCTGTTTTTGGAAATTGTTCCATTAAAACCAGCAGCTCAGTATAGGGCTAGGATAATGTGTTTTCCTCTGGGTTTCATGTTTTTATACTACCTCTAAAAAATAAGGTAAGAATACGAAACTTGTATGGTATGGACAAGAGTAGTCAGAATTACCTTGTTCAGCTTCTTTGAAAATCACACATACTCTATAGGATTCTCTTGGAACTTCTTATCTATATTTAGCAATATGTCTAGACCTATCTTGAAGCTAGGCACTCAAGACCTTGCTTCAAGTCTCTATTAGTTGTAAGTATTGACATAAAAATAGTTTTAACCTCCATATATTTTCTGAAAATGAAAAATGTAATGTTTTAAGAACAAAGAAACATATAAAGTCAATAGCTCATACCATTTTAAATGATAAACTTATATTTTAAATGATAACACATTTTAAAGGGAGAACTTAAAAGATCTAAGGAAACCAAAGGCATGTTGACATTTATTCTGTATCATAATGAAAATATTCTGCACTCAAAATGTCAGACATTGTGTTTTTAAGGCATGGAAGTCTAAATGAGGTTTGGAGTACAAAGATTCAATCAGAATTATTTAAAATACCTACCCCATTGGTTTAGTGGTCATGTTGCCATAGCTGGCGGGAGCTGAGGCCATCTTAGCAAAAGCCCTGTGAAATGAAAATGTTATACTTAAAAGCTGATTATTAGAGCTAACATTCAGTATCGTTGTATGAAAATATATATTGACTAATTCTAATTTCTATGATGCAGACATGTTCTGAAGAGAATTTTTCAACTAATATAACTATACTACAATTAGTACTGAAACACAGATTCTTTAAAAAACACAAATGCATTAGTTGTCCAAATTTCACAATTTTTCTTTTCCTTTTTTATATCTAATCATTAAAGAAAAGTACTGAGGCAGAAACTTGCTGACTTAAAGAATAATCATTTACTGATTAAGTTCAGTCTCTATTGTTCTCCACATTCTATACTCTCTTGATCCCAACACATGCCTTTGCCCATGCTGCCCTTTGGAGAGTATAAACTCACTCACTATCTTCTTCAACAGAAATTGCACTTTCCTTTTAATTCTCAGTTCAAGATAACTTTATTAACACTCTTCTCATTTCTTCTAATCAATGATTTTTCCCTTTAGTTTTATTCTATACCACACACTTTAATACCTAATTACATATAGTCACTTATTTCCAACTCTTTCTAAATGTCCAGGATCTCTTTAACTAAACTATAGGGTTGCTGAAGGCTGGGCAAAAAGATAGCATTTAGATGTGTTTGAAAATTTTTTTTTTTCTGAGAGTATTTTCACTGTAGAGAATCAAGACAATACAGAATGCGTGCTCCCAGAAGAATCCTACCACTTTGAGGTAACCACTGTTAGAATGCTGGTGTATCTTCTTCTAATCTTTGGATATATGCATATATAACACATGTGATTTTAAAAACAAAATTAGCATGAACATTTAATGTCAATCAATATTCTTTCACAACGATTCCTAATTATTTCAATTGCTTTGTAAATGGAAAAAAAAAAAAAAAAAAAAGATTACCCAAAGAAAAATTTATGAGAGTAAAAAAAGAACGGAAATCACTAAGATATTGGCCGTTGAAATGCTAAAAATATTCAACTTCAATCTTGACAAAATCTGCTGATAATACCATCAGAGAAATGCCAACACAAAAATTTCAGTCTCATTCAGAAAGAGGATGTGAATCAACTGTCCTTGAAATTTCTGTCTTAAGAATTTGTTTTTTCACTAGAAACTATATCTAAACTACAAGGAAGGGTTAAATAAATAACAGTACAATTATATGGCTGAATATTATGCAAACAGTAAAATCTACCATTGGAGACTATTTAAAGACAATGAAAAACTGGCATGATAAAAGTTATTGGAAACTAGAATATGAAACTATCTAAAGTAATACTTTCCCACTTTTAAATATACATAATATATATACAAAACAGAAGGATATGCACTAAAGTTTAACTATAGTCTCTGGATGGTGAGATTACACGTAAATTTTTACTTTCTTTATGCTTTCTGAGTTTTCTAAAATTTTCTTCAATAAACTGGAGTGACTCAAAATTGGAAAGAAAAATAAATGTTACAAATTAGAGATTATGTGTTTTGTACTATGTAAAACAATGCCCAAGACTGCCCTTAGAACTACAAATGTTGATTTAAGAGTTCCACATAAAACATAATATAAAAAGAACAATGACATACCCCACAGCCATATGTGTAAGTGTATATATTATAAAAACTGGAAAAAAGTTTTCAGCTTTTCTTTTTAAACAAAGTTTTGTTGTGTATTTTGTCCTTATTACAAGAACACAGTCAAATAAAATGAAATGTGAAAAATAAAAGTATACATAATAAAAAGCACTCATAAGCTCATCACTCAGAGATACCCACTATTAATTTGGTATATTTCTCTTCTATGCATATTTTTTTGACACAACTGAGATCAGAAAGCATATGAAATCTTATGGTCTTAACAATTAATTATCTAAAAAATATTTCAGAGGTAATTTTTGTTGTAAAAAATTGGAAAATAAAGAAAAGCACCCAAAAGAAAAAAATTCTACCACTTAGAGTTACCCACTATTAATATTTAGGTGTATGTCATTTCAGATATGCAATTAAATGTATATATGTGTACAAAGATGGATGGATAAATAGGGATAACACTGTAATAAGTGTCAAGTAAGTTTTGGCTCAAATGTGATCTACCTAGAGATTTTCCCTGATCTCCTAAACAAATTTAGCTATCACTCCCAACAAGTTGAGATCTTATCACTCAGTTTTATTTTCTTTACATCATTTAACATGGTTTAACATTATTCTGCTCATTTACTTAGCTGTTGATTAATTGTTCCCTCAGCACAAATGTAAATTCAATGACAGCAGGAGCTTTATCATGTTCACTATTAGGATATATTTATCAAACAAATCAATGAATAGTGTCAACTAACATGAACATTTCTCACTGTCATTAAGTAAGTCTTCTATAATATCAATTTTACTCACTCAATTGTATTCTATCTTATGAAAATATCACAATTCACTTACTAATCCCATGACTGGACATGTAGGTTAGTTTTTAAAATTTCGTTATTGCAATTGCTTCTAAGACTTTACAACTTCAGTCTCTTCTTTGGAATAAATCCTTAGGAGTAGAAGTACTAGGTCAAAGTTATTTTTAAAAAACTTTTTATACCATCTGAAAAAACTGTAACAATTTATATTCCTTATAGCATAGTACAAACACATCAATTAGTTATCCTATATCTTTGGCACAATATTTTCTAAACTTCTGCATTATGTTAATCTGCATTTCTCTGATTACTAGTGAAATTAAATTTTCCTTTTAATATTTTTGAGACATTTGACCCAAAACACTTCAGTCTTTGACTTTCTCAGCTTATCAATGGAGAAAATATAAAGCTTGTCTAGGAAAGAAAAGGAATCACTGTTTTATGCAATTTTAAGTTGTGGACAGGGTAGGTCAGATAAGGAAATATTTATGCCATTGGATATAAAAAACCACCAAGGCATTGCTCAGTTTTCTTACTAGCATTTCCATTTTCCTGGGGATAAAACCTCAAGTAAGTTCTCTTAAAAATAACAGAAATTAAAGAAGAAAATAAAACTTACTTCCATTTTTTGATATATTGTAAGGGATTAAGGTTGCATCCTGCATCAGTTAAGGCTTTTTTATATTGCTCCAAATCAGCCTGAAAGAAGAAAAGAACCTATATGACAAAAATTTTTACTTTCATGAAAGATCATTTTGTTTGTTGTCATCTGATTCATCAAAAAGTTAGACCAAAAGCATGAGTAAATTCTAGGCATTCCAAAAGAGTGAAGTTGCATCTTAAATGAGTACCCAAGTGAGTCCCTGAGATAAAAATCAAATGTAACAAAAATTACTTTTGACAGGCTCCTAAATTACCTATAAAGTACAGTATTTTGTCATCCCTCAGTAAGTCCAAAGTCAGTTTTTCCCCTACTGCTGAAATAGACTGCCTTTCCTAGGAACAAGCACTAAATGAATGATTTGGCTTAACCAAGAATATTTCAAAACCAGAACCATGAAGGAGAATGACACTGACTGAGGAGAAATGCAGATTCAGGTTTCTCATCTTATTCACTCTACGGGTCCAGATTCATTAACTGAACAACAGGTGGCCTATACTTTTTAAATCGTTTTTTCTCTTTTCCCTACTCTTTTTCTTTCCTGATGAATGTCTAGTTGAATGTGCATAAGTTAAAGGAGCCTACTATCAGTGAATCCAGTGTAAAAATTTTAAAAGGGAAGAACACCCCCCCCCCCCCAAACCGGCCAAATCCCTGCTTTGCAACTTACAGACTTATGGTCTATGACCTAAAGCAAATTGTTTAACTTCTCTGCATCTCAAAAGTCTTCATTTATAAGTTCAGGATAATATTACATGTCTCGGCAGGAAATTCTGAAACTTTTTTTTCTTTTTATTATTTATTTTTTTATTGAATCACAGTTGATTGTACGTATCTGTGAGCTACAGAGTTGAATATCAATACCTCTGTGCAATATGTGATGCTCAGATCAGGATAATTAGTATAAAGGAAGGCATTTTTAAGCTTACCACCAACTAGAGATTTTTACTACTTTGCATTTTTGGAGCTATTCTGACATCAGTAGTCATAATTTGCTTCTAGCCTCTTAGTGATCACTTAAATTTATGAAAAGACATAAACCGTATGAAAAATAAAAGAAAATAATGTGGTCAAATTAAGGGAATATTTAATTAAGTTTTAAAATCATATAAAATTATCTATTATAAACAGGTTATTAGAACCCCCTAAGAAATAGGTAAACCCCCCACATTTTCTTACTGAATTAAGTCAAGATTTATATTCCCAGAATAAAGTACAATGCCTACAGCAAATATTGGTTTAGTCTGCTGTTTTAATATGCCAAATATTTTTGACCAACAGAAGCCTTACAATTTACCAGACATTAAAAAAATAATTGCTACCAACAAAGAAAAGGAGCTTACAACAGCCATACCATTCTAGATGTCATTTCCAAGGTTCCTGTGCTTGTTGCTCATCTAGTAAAACTATACTGAGTTAACATTACAATCAATGGTCTCTAACCCAGCAAGAAGTCTGATATCAAACCCAGCACTTTCCTTTATAGAATAGCCAATATAAGTGTATTTTCTATATTGGACATGAGTTTTGAAACAATCTTAAAATAAGACCGATGTTTTTAAAAAGCATAGCAAAGCTGGTTAACTTAGTTTAGAATAGTTATTTTCCAAAAAGAAGAATTTTGGCTACTTGAATTCAGTTCATATTACAACAACTTTCATGAGCAGATAGTTTCCCCTGGTGACAATAAATATTGCTATAAAACTCAGCAGTAAATAGAACTAACCTTAATAAATTGTTTTTCTTTTAAAGAAGGGAATGATGTAGACATTTAGGCACAGTGATTTCGGCTTCTAATTTTGAAATTCTAACTGTAGTAATTTTATAAACAAGCATTTCCCCCTTCTTCCCAATAATTGAATACATGACATACCTCAGAAGGTGCTTGCTGTGTGCTTATGTAATAGATAAGAAACAGCCTCATTTTATCTTCTGGAGTTCCTGCTACATAGGGCAAAACACACTTCCATAATGTGATTATTATAATTATAGGCAGCATTTAACAAGTACATTAAAATTCAAGGCATATATAAATGTGACAAAACAAAACACGGTCTTGATTTAACTGAGTTAAGGTGATAGGCACTATAAATACAACAAGTAAAATATAGATATGGAAAAAACTAAATGTTGTGGGATTAGAGGCTGTGATTATGGAAGAATCTCCATTCTATCTTCTGAACTGTCTATAATGTTGAGATTTACCTTTGGATATAAACTCAAAAAGAAAAGAAAGGATATAGGCAGGTAATCATATAATTCTAAAACAGGATACTTTTGAGATGGCAAAGGGATGCCAGTAATAATTACAAAAGGAAAACTGGTATAAAAATGGGACTGTCCTGGGAAAGCAGTCATGTGCTAGGTCACCCTAGGTATTGGGTTATAAAACTTTGCTGGCTAAATAAAATCATCTGCTGACCCTAATAGGGGCCCCTACATATACACGACTCCTCTTTCTGAAGGGCATTTTATTACTATAAGGTTTGGGAAAACCATACTTTTACATTAAAATAAACACTGTTGTATTATGTAGTAGGCTTTTTGCCTCAAATTTTAGGACTCAAGAAATGTCTTGCTTGTAGTGGGTACTTTGAGCTTATTACTCCTATTACCCGAAGCCCAAGACTGTTCAGAGAAACTCATTTATTCTCCCTTTTTCTATTGGTTGCACTTTGGTAGAAAAGTGATAAAACTCTGATCTCAACAAATAACAATATTCATTCTCATTCCAAAGTGTGTCCTAAGATGCAAGAAGTCAGAAAATGGTATTTAAATGCCAAAATCTTTACTAGTGGGGTACTGCTACTCCCAGGCCCTCTCAGTTGGCACAGCTAGGGAATATATATATATATATACACACACACACACACACACACACACAAGTACGTGCGTACATGTATGTACACGCGCACACACAATCTGTATTTCTAGACTTGACAAATGCATAGTGAAAACACTTAAGTTAACACCAATACCTCTAATTTCAATTAAAAACTACAGGGTTCATTCTAGTGTTTTCCTTTTCTATATTTATAACTTATTTATTTATAACTTTCTATATTTATAACTTCTCTGAAAATAGAAATACGGCTCTCTTTTATTATCAGATATATTTACTTATGCAGTCTTCTGTATATAACAAGTATCCCATCTCTGCTGCCATACCCTTGCCTGCACCGATGCCCTTCTCACTTCATTTGGGCTCTGATTCCCTACCATGGACCCACCCAAATAACTGGAAATATTCCTGACCATATCTGGACCTAGGCTGGGTTGCTCCGTACGAGGTCACCCTCCTCAATTTGTTAGGGTTCTTACATCCCTTACTCGATGGTTCTCACATGTGGACACAATGCTCATCTCTCAGGGACTTTGACATCTTATGCCAGATTACCAACCCTCCCTCTATCCCATGCATGGATGCCCTTGTCATTCTGCTCAGGTTCCAACATCCTCTTCTGACCTCAGTGGCACTAGATTGTCCCTTTGCCTGAATGCCTACCTCGCTCTGCCCTACTAAATGTCTTTAGGAATAAATTGAGAAAGAGGAAAGGACAAAGGAAAGGCTTTGATTGCCTTTTTACCAATACACTTATTTGTTTCAACTTTACTCAAAACTTATTATAAATTACAAGGAATAGCTCAGAAGAGTAAGGCACTTATATATAACCTTTTGCATTTCTTTCATCGTAAAATGTATATACTTTCAAAATGCTATGTTCTCATCACAAATCTAGCTTTCTAAAAGTGTGAGCAATACTCATGCTTCCTCAGTTTTTATGAACGGAATCTTTAATTACAAAAGTTTGTAATTTCTTATGCCTTTCCAATTTGGAATAAAGTCTAAAACTCACACCAAAAATCTAACTCAAAACCATCATCATTCAGTTTGAATAGCTTATATGCAAAATGGGTCCTAGGCTTTTCATTCAATTCTGGAAAAAGCTGAGATTTGAATTCAAAACTATTCTGAAATGATCGACAAGTCTCTAAAGTTTACAGAATTCTAAAAGCTAAATCCCTATGTAGATCCTATGATCATTATACTTATAAGTTATACTTAGATTACATTTCTAAGTACAAATAGTCATAGCTTGTTTTAAGAAAATCCATCAGACAAATATTTAGATAAATACAAATGTAAAGGGATTGATTACAGAGTTTCTTTAAAGTGAATTCCCTAAACATGTAACATAGAATTCAGTTTTAGATACATCTTTTCAGGAATCTCTCTGCGGTGAATGGAAGTAATTAGAAAGGGCCAGCCCTGTGGCTCACTTGGGAGAGTGCAGCGCTGGTAGCGCCGAGGCCGCGGGTTCGGATCCTATATAGGGATGGCCGGTAAGCTCACTGGCTGAGCGTGGTGTGGACCACACCGTGCCGAGGGTTGTGATCCCTTTACCAGTCAAAAAAAAAAAGGAATCATATCACTTCGAGAAACTTGTTTTGAATGTTATACCTTCAAATCTTCTTGGAACAAGCAGAAACTGAGCTTTAACTATATTATTTTAAACAAATGAAGATAAAAAGTAGTTAACTACTATCATAGAAAAGCTGAATGAAATAAAATGCAAATCATTTTTCCACTTTAGGAACTGCTTCCTAAATTTTCTGTAATTTTCAATTTTGATTTTCTCATTTAATTATGTCATTATTAGCATAGATAGTCAGAAAAACAATAATTCTATTCAAATTTTACTCAAATTGAAAATACTGAATTCATCAGATGTAAAACTCACATTAAAAATACCTCAAATTTATGGTACATACCATCAGGGTCTGATATTATATCTAGAAGAGATTTATCTAGAGTAGTTTTGCTCATTATTTTTTCTTCATATTCAAAATATACATCCAGTTTTCTTGCCTGTTTCAAAATAAATATTAGATGAGAATACATTAAGTAATAAAAATATACTAAAGTCTCTCAGCTTCTAAGTTTCTATTTTCTATGGCCAATTTTAAAAACCAGTGTTCATTTCCAAATAGAATTTATTTTAATGTCAGTTATTTCAAATCATACAATTAATGTAAAAAAAAAAAGATTAACTATTTTGTTTACCATATTTAACTTATAAAGTCAGAATTAACTTTGCATATATATATATTAGCAAAGATAAAAAACACACCATTCTCAATTATTGTATTAATCAGTAACCAGCATATTGTACTCCATGCAAATTAACATCAGGTGGTCATGTTATGTGCACTTTTTTAGTGTGCAAACCCACATATTTAGACCTCAACTAGATAGAAAATTAATTATTTCAATGATTTTTAAACACAACTATTTTCCTCATTAATTTTCTTATTTAATACTTTGAAGTTTTAGGCTATGCAAAAGTAGTAAAACTTTTCTGTATGTCACCTTTTCTAACTTAAAATTTTGTTGATTAAAATTTTCCAAATAAAATTAACATATTCAGATTCTCCAAAGTAAATAAAAGTTATCATTATCAAGTATCTATTAAATTATGCTTTAGATAATAATACAAAGATAAAAGAACATGTTTTCTATTGAAGGTTTTATCAATCAAAGTGGGAGTGAAACCATTCATGAAATAAATTAGGATACTTAGCAATACCAACAAAGAACCAATATTTAAATACAAAATATAATATACATTAGGTTAAGATGACAGAATGAAAAATAGTTAAGCAACTGTTGAGGAGGAAGTGATGAATTTTGACTTGAGTTTTGAAAGTGATTTGCAGACACAGAAATAGTTCATTTCAGTTAAGCAGATCATACCAAGGTACAACAGACAGAGTACAGACACCTGAAAGCAGACTAAGGAGTGAATTTCATACATGAGGCAACTGGAAATCAGTCACTGTTCTCGCAATCCCACTCCCCTGTAGTGGCACACAGACCAGAGTTTTAAATAGATGAAATATTCAGATAGTTCAAAAATCAAAGCAACAAAAAAGGTATGCATTGAGAAGTCTCATTTCTCATTCCTGTCTTCTTCCATCCCATACCTATAAGTATTTATTTTGATTATTTCTTTGATAGCTTCTCAGTTACTTTATGCAAATGAGCATATAAGTCTATATTTTAATATCCCTCCCTTTTATGACACAAAAGGTTATACTATACTCTTCTGTATAGTATATATTACTACAAATATAGTATATATTACTATCTATATATCACCATATACTCTTCCCCTTCCTTTCACTAAACAATATATTCTACATCAGTACATAAGGTGTTAAACTGACTTTCAGGCCCTTCATAATCTGATCCAGCCGACCTTTACCGTTTTACCACTATTCAGTAGGTTCAGTCCTCTCCAGTCACATTAAATACCTCACTGACTTTTCATTAAACACTGTGTACGCTTTTAGTCCTCTAGGCTTAGGCTCAGGTTATTCTCTAAGCTTTTAAAAAACATATTCCTCCTCCATCATCTGCCCAATGAATTCTACTCATTCTTCAACTTCTTTGCAACTCTTTACTAATCTCTGCTCTCTCTTGTTCCAGCCCCTCCCCCAATCTCCTTCTTGGCCAGAACTCATTACTCCCTTATCTGTGTACCAACAGTACTTCATACACTTCTCCATAATAACAACGGTCACATTATACTACTTTCCTTCGCTTACACGTTAACTTTCTAAAACTGTAAATGCCCTAGAATGTGTCTAATTAATTATTTAATCCTAAGGGTCTAACAGCAAATGAACTTCTAAAAGTGAAAATGTAAAGAATCTAGTTTTTAGTGATTTAATATATAAAACTAAGAATGCTAAAAGACAGAAAGGAATCTAATGTCTAACTACATAAATCAGTAAAAAACATGGTTCACTGATTTATGTAGGTACAGACATTTGATTCATTTTGCTCTTCTTGATATATTAACTTACTTATATTTCAATTTCTAATGATTAATGGAAATAGAGTCTAAAAGCAACTTAGTCTGACTGTTAATGGGTATGGGGTTTCTTTTTGAGGTGACAAAAATGTTCTAAAATTAGACTGTGGTTGTGGTTGCAACAACTCAATATACTTAAACCAATAAATTATATATACTTTAAATAGGTGAATTAGTTGGCATGTGAATTATATCTCAATAAAGCTGTAAAACAAAAGTTAACTTAGCATTTCAATATACTGATTATGAAGGAGCACCATCTAAGAAGAAAAGGAGTGAAGTATAGATTTTCTGCCCTGTATAAGATAACTATTATCTGTTTAGTACCTATCATGTGCAAGGCACTTTACTTACAGCTATGGCTTTCAAATGTTTTTAAACAGAGAACCTCAGGACCCTCTTTCTCAAACCAATTCTTCTGCAGAACCCTAAACATAAAATAGACACAAGTGACCCATTAAATGTCTGTATACAGCTCTAGGGTACCAGAGAACAGTGTTTAAAAACTCCTAACTTACATTATCTCATTTAATTCTCCAAATGACCCTATGAACTGGGAATTATTAGTCTAATTTTAAAGATAAAAAAACAGACACACAGAAACATAAATTTATTCAAGGTTACCAGAGAAGAAGTAGTAGAAAGATGAGATTCAAATCCAGGTCACACTCCAATGTACACCAGAGATAAAGAGTAAGAAAAATTATATTTTCCTCAAGAACAATTTATTGCTTCCTTTGTATATGCTTTATGAAAGAAAGTATATTTCTCAATTAGTACATCTTTGGTAATATATATAACTTATGTATATGTGGCAAAAGGTCATTTTTGGCCAGAGATTTAATATCCGTAGGTCTTTTTTCAAATTCTTATAATGGGGGAAAATACCAAGAGAAGCAATTTCTGTAATTCCAAAGACTGATTATTCTTCTATGACAAGGGCTCAAAAGAGAATACAATTTGAATGAGAGTGACATAGAAAATAGACAAAAATATAAAGCAAAATAACAAGGTCAAGATAATACATAAACTGAGATTTTTGGTAGCTTCAATAAATATCAAGAATAAATATTATAGAAAACCAAAAGCACTATGCATGGAGTACCGGTTATATACGTAGTGAATATATACAGTGAATATAAAATTAGAGAGCCATGAATTTCTCAAAAATCCCTTTAGAAGGGCTTTCTAAAAGAGGAATCTGATTATATTAAAAAAAAAATCAAGTGTTTTTTCCCCAAATTTCAGGGTTGTCATCAGTGGACAATCAGGCTGATATTTCTTCTACTTTTTAGTACATTACCATTTATATCAAATTAACATTATATGAATACAAATACATACATATATACACATACACACAGATTGTGTATGTAGAGCCAGACATTTGACTTACTGTAGCCCACTGCGTATGAAAAGAATCAAAGAAGGGAGCACTTTCTAAAACATTTTGTCCCTTCTTCACCATAATGAATAACTTAAGATTCATTTGAGAAGTACAGGTAGCATGTATCTTCTGCCTTTCGTAACTTGGGAACATTTGCCAGATGATCCATACAGGACAAAAAAGAAATTTCCTTTTCCTTCCTATTATTGCTGAAGATTTTTCCTTCTTTTACCATTCTTTTCCTCATTTTAGCTACAGATACCACGATTCTGGGACTCTACTCACTTCTAGCTACACTCTTGTTTTTTACATCAATCTAATAACTGGTTAATGGCAAAGACCAGAGAGATATTTCTTGGCCTTATCTCTTCTCCAGGCCCCAATTCTATCCTCCAGTACCATTCAGCAGTGAAAGAAAGGAAAGAAGGGATCAGTTTGACCTCTTTTTTACCATTAAGAATTCCAACACTCCTCTCCCCTGGCTTCTCACAAAGTGATCTTTAAAATGACAAGTATTAAAAATACAAATCTAAGTAACCTTATTATCAGGAAATATTGAAAACAGCTTTATCTATAATATTTCTGTATAAAATAGAAATTTACATGGCACTTGTTAACTGTTAAAAGTCTTATTTTATTATGGCTCTCAGAGAGCATTTAGTTTTAATTTATTCAACCAATGTGTTGAACTCTTAAGAGATATACTAGAAAAAGGAGAGCAAATTAAATCCAAAGTAAGGAGTACAAAAATAGAGGGCTGGCCAGTTAGCTCAGTTGGTTACACTGTGGTACTGATAACACGAGGTCCAGGGTTGGATCTCTGTACTGGCCAGCCACCAAAAAAAAGAGAGAGAAAAGAAAAAACCAAACAAACAAAAACAAATTAAAGCAGAAATCAATGAAATTAAACAGAGAAAATCACAGAAACCAAAAGCTGGGTCTTTGAAAAGGTTGATTAAATGGATAAAATTCTAGTCAGGTTATAACTTATGACACTAAGAGACTAAGAAATCTAAGATAGAAGACACAAATTACTAATAGCAGAAATGAAAGAGGGACTGCCATCACTACTAAACTCATGATATTAATAAAGAAATATTTTGAACAAATCAACACCCACAAACTTGTTAACCTAGGTGAAATGAACAAATTCATTGAAAGACACAATCTATCAAAACTCACTTAAGGAGAAACAGATAATCTGAATATACCTTTATCTATTAAAAATTTAATCAGTGGTTAATAACCTTCTAAAACAAAAAGCATCAGGCCCAGATGGGTGTACTAGTGAATTCTACCAAACATTTACAGAAGAAATTATAACGATTCTCTACAATCTCTTCTAGAAAATAGAATGCAAATGGTAGGAAACTAGATGCTTTCCTGCTATGATCAGGAACGATGCAAGGATGTCTACTCCTACCACTATTATTGTACTGAACGTCTTAGCTAATGTAATAAACAAGAAAAGGAAATAAAATGTATATAAACTGGAAATGAAGAAATAAAATTGTTTTTCCCGTTTTTTGGTTTTTTTGCAGATGACTGTCTTTACAAAAAGTCCTGAAGAATTAACAAAAAAACTACTGGAACTAATAAGCAATTATAGAAAGTTTGCAGGATACAAGGTTAATATATAAAAGTTAATCACTTTTCTATGTACCAGCATGAACTGAAATTTGAAATTAAAAACAGTACCATTTACATTAGCACCTAAACGCCCACAAATACTTAGATATAAATCCAGCAAAACATGTATAAGATTTATATGAGGAAACATATATAACTGTGATGAAAGAAATCAAAGAACTAAATAAATTGGAGAAACCAAGGACAGGAAAACTCAGTATTGTCAGGATGCCAGTTCTTCCCAATTTGATCTACAGATTCAACATAATACCAATAAATACCCCAGGAAGTTATTTTATGGATAGTGACAAACTGATTCTATGGTTTACATGGAGAGGTGAAAGACCCAGAAAAGCCTATGCAATATTGAAGGAGAAAAACAAAATAGGAAAACTGACAACACCTGACTTCAAGACTTACTGTGAAGTGATGTTATAACACCAAGGTAAGGTCAAGGGTTCAGATGCCCATACCAGCCAGCTGCCAACAAAAGGAAAAGACTTACTACGAAGCTACAGTAATCGAGACTGTGTGGTACTGACAAAGAATAGACAGACTAATAGAAAACAGATCCAAGAAATAGATCCATGCAAATATGAGGATATTTCAAAAAGCTCATAAAAAAATAGAATTAAAGATAAGACTCTTTCCAGAAACTTTTCGAAGTACCTTCATATAGCCAACTGACCTTTAGCAGAGGAGCAAAGGCAATACAAGAAAAAAAGGATAGTCTTTTCAACAAACGGTGCCGAAATAATTAGACATCCACATGCAAAACAAATCAATCTAGACACAGACCTTACACCTGTCTATAAAATTAACTGAAAATGGATCACAGATCTAAATGTAGAGTGAAAAACTATAAAAATCCTAGAAGACAACATAGGAGAAAATCTAGATGGCCTTGGCTACAGGGACGACTTTTTAGATGCAATACCAAAGGCATGATCCATGAAAGAACTGATAAACTGGACTTTGTTAAAGTTAAAAGCCTCTGTTCTGTGAAAACTACTGTCAAGAGAACGAAAGACAAGCCACAGACTGGGAGGAAATATTGCAAAAGAACTGTTGTTCATCACAATATGCAAGGAACCCTTAAAACTCAACAATAAGAAAACGAACATTCTTATCAAAAAATGGGCAAAAGATCTAAACAGACACCTCACCAAAGAAGACATACAGATGGCAAATAAGTATATGAAAAGAGGCTCCACATTATATGTCATCAGGGAAATGCAAACTAAGGAAACAATAAGACACCACTACAGACCTATTAGAACAGCCAAAACCTAGAACACTGAGAATGCCAAATGTTGTCAAAGATGTGGAGCAACAGCAACTCTCATTTACTGCTGGGGAGAATGCAGAATGCCATAGCCACTTTGGAAGACAGTTTGGCAGTTTCTTACAAAACTAAACATTCTCCTAGTATATGACCCAGCAATTATGCATCTTGTTATTTACCCAAATGAGTTGAAAACTTATGTCTATACAAAAACCTGCACACAAATGTTTACACCAGCTTTATTCATAATTGCCAAAACTTGGAAGCAACCAAGATGTTCTTCAGTGGGTAAATGGATAAACACACTGTGGTACATCCATACAAGGGAATATTATTCAGCAATAAAAAGAAATGAGCTACCAAGCCATGAAAAGACAGGAGGAATGTTAAATGTATATTATTAAGTGAAAGTAGCCAATCTGAAAAGCTATACACTGTATGATTTCAATTATATGACATGCCAGCATATACTGTGGCAACAGTAAAAAGATTAGTGGTTGTCAGGGGCTTTGGGGGATGAGCAGGAGCGGGGAGGAAGGAAGGAATAAATAGGTGGAGCATAGGTGATTTTGAGGCCACTGAAACTATTCTATATGATACTGTAATGGTAGATACATGTCATTGTACGGTTCTCAAAACACATAGAATGTACAACATAAAGTATGAATCCTGAAGTACATGATGGACTTTAGTTGGTAAAAACGTAGTAGTAGTATTATTGGTTTATCAATTGTAACAAATGTACTATTCTAATGCAAGATGTTAATAATAGGGGAAACTGGTGGTGTGTGGGTGAGGGGGCATATGGGAACCATCTGTACTTTTCATTCATTTTTCTGTAAATCTAAAACTGCTCTAAAAAAATGAAGTCTATTAATAAAAAAAAAACCCACACAAAAAGATGTATGAAAAGGACAACAAAAGAAAGTGTCACATCTATTAAAGAGTGTTTGCAAAATCTTACAAAAATTTGTGTAATTTTGAATAAAAACACCCTTCTTACTACTTGTATTAGTCCATTTCAGCTGCTTATAAGAGAATACCTGAAACTGGGTAATTTATAAAGAAATGAAATTTATTTCCTACAGTTTTGGAGGCTGGGAAGTCCAAGGTTTGGGGAACACATCTGGTAAGGGCCTTCTTCTAGGAGGGAACTCTTTACAGAGTCCCAAGGCAACCATGGTGTCAAATGGTGAGAATGGGCTGAGCAAGAGAGCTAACTTCACTTGCTCTACTTTTAAAGCATCAGAACCATTATTCCATGAATGGATCAATCCATTCACAAGGACACAGTCCTCACAATCTAATCACCTCTTGAAGGCATCATCTTTCAAATACCATAACTGGATTTCCCACCCTCTTAACACTTTTACATTGTGGTCAGGTTTTCAATACATGAACTTCTGGGAGACACATTGAACCCATAGCACTACTTCATGGAAATTATATAAAATGATGCAGAAAGAAAAGAATATACAGAGATGATTTTGCATGTGCTTAAAAAATTACTTAAACTCAGCTTTAGGAGTATATAGCCTACATTTAAAATGAATACACAGTGTATAACAAAAATATATTTTTGTTTGCTGGATGACATTATGCTAAGTCAAATAAGCTGGACATGGAATGACAAATACTACATTATCTCACTTATATGTGGAACCTAAAAAAGTTGAAAATACAGAGAGAGTAGAAGAGTGGTTAAAAGGGATTAGGAGATGGGGGAAATGGGAAGACGTTTGTCAAACGGTACAAACTTTCAATTAAAAGATGAATAATTTCTGGAGACCTAATATACAGCATGTGACTATAGTTAATAACACATTCTAAAATTAAATTTGCTAAGAGAGTAGATCTTAAGTATTCTCACCACACACACAAAAAAGGTAACTGTGAGGTGATGGATATGTTAATTAGCTTGATTGTGGTAATCATTTCACAATGTATACAAATATCAAAACATGCCACATAACTTAAATATACACAATTTTCATTTCTCAAATATATCTCAGTAAAGCTAAAAAAAAAAAAAAAAAAAAAAAAAAAAGGAGTATATTCATGTTTGCTATGACAGTCAGTATGTAACCCTGGCATGGAAGCTGACTCTTAAGGTATTTATCAGTACTTTAAAACAACTGACCTTTTTAAAAAACTATTATTTTTAAAAGTGTACTTATTTTATGGAACTTAATTTACAAATTACTAAATTTTCACTTCAAATTTAAGCATTCATGGACATAAGACCACCAAAGTGACTGAACATTTTTAAAACAAAAGACTAAATACATTAAATGGTCAAATATTTTAATAAGACAACTGGGGTTCTCTATTACTATTACTATTTTTTTGTTTGTTTGGTGGATGGCCGGTACAGGGACCTGAACCCTTGACCTCGGTGTCATCAGCATCACACTGTAACCAAATGAGCTAACAGGCCAGTCCCTCTATTTTTTTAATTGCTATTTTAAATTTAAACTTTTTCTAATACTGTGGTTACTCCAAATATTACAAAAGAGAAAACCATTTTCATTGGATTTTTGGTGGATATGTTTTAAGGAACTATATACAGCATGGTAGATAGAGCATAGCACTTAAAAGCCTAAGTTCAAATTCAGGCTCTGGTAGATGGTCTTAAGCCAAGTAGTAACTCACTCTGAGATTCATTTCTGCTGTAGAATAGGGGAACATATCTATTACATTAAATTATCTGACATACAAATGCACAAAAAAGTTTATCCTCCCTGTAAAAGAAAAAAACATAACATGTGTTCACATTTTTCATCAAAGGATTAGTATTGTTTCTCTGGGAACCCTAATACAGGTTGACTGCTTTCTTCTCATTGAGTTTTGAAATGTCATTATTCCTTTGAATTTAATCTTTATGAATCTATTAAACTGGGTCTTGCTAAATGACAATGCTTCATCTTCACAATAAGCAGGTGGCAGAGAAGTGAGAGCAAAGAGCTACAGAAAGTTAATTTCATACTTTTTTGAGATGCAGAAGTAGTCTCCAGAAATTCATAGTGAGTAAGGAGTTTAAGGATATTCCACTCACTCAAGAGCTATCTTTTGTCACACTTGGAGTAAAGAAAACTTCTTCAGGCTCTGAAAGTAACTAATCTTATCTGAGATGAGAAGAGACAAAAGACAGTGATGTCCTGTCCATTGGGGTCTTTCTGCTATAGAATATATTTTATCCCTGTCTTGAAGAAAAGAGGCTAAGCTCGTATGTATGTTCACTTGGTATGTATATTGGACAAGAGATCATTTTAAACAGATCAGCACAAAATCCAGCCAGAGAAATGTTCTGATTTCTACTACAGACCTAAAAGACCTCTAATGTGACCAGCGGCAGTAGTGATCAGTTAATCAAAGTCATTTAATGTAGAGAATGATAACAAAGGATCTGTGTTGTGTGTGTAACTTAAGACCTAAAAGGTACACCGTTTGCCAATTACTGATGTAAGTCTAAGACCTTTTCTTTGAGTACAGAGGTTCACTGACTAAAATTTCTTTTCCTTTCTTGCATAAAGCACACCTATCAGAAATCACCTATGATTTCCAGTTCGGTTTTTTGAAGCAGGTCAAAAACATTTATAGATTTTGCAAAGCAATTTGAATATAGTACTTTCTGGATTTTTACAATCTTTTACAGGTTTTTTTTTTTTTTACCCACCACTAATTCAAACAATATTTAAATCACCATCTTCACTGAGCCTTTCTAAGATGTGCAACTTAGTTTTACAGAAACAATCCTCTTTGCATACTCTTACAATTGAAACAAATAAATTGGAATCAAATACAAATAGCTCCTTGGTAAGCAAAAAATCCCATCAGCGACAGCAGAAAATGGTACAAGTATAACAATGAAGTATACTAACCATACTAGGTATCAGCGTGTCAATAATGTGGCAATCAGCCACAATATTTACAGAGGAAATAAAGGGACTCAGTTAATTTGATACGGTGATTAAGTGGAGATCAGTTAAGAAAGTTTCCACTTTATTTTGAAAGCTTATCTTCCCCTAAAAAAAGACGAAGCAGTGGAACCAAAGAAAAATTAGTCCCCAGGAAGAGGAGCTCTAGTTAAAAAGCTAGCATTGCCATCAAGGGCTAAGCCTTATTCAGGGTGTAGAACTCATCACCTAAGCAGATGATGTCTTTAGATCTAATTCAGTCCCTCTCAACTTTCTCCACAAGAACAAGTGAAACACCATTGAGGATCCAGTAACAACAAAGCCTTATTGCATACAGTTTATTAATAGCTTATTCTTTGCCAGCTACATCCAGATGGAGCATTTAGATGTTAGAGCTCTTAAGTGGGAGCATTAAAGGAAAGAGCACATGATGCCATTTCTATCTCTCATCTACTATGCCTCACAAGTAGGCTTCTTTTCCTTTTCTTACACATGTGAAGATAAAGAGTACTTAATCCAGTCTTACTATGCAGGTGGGCTAAGAATAATTAAAATCTGTTGTCTATGAATTATGTAAGTAATCCCAGAAACTGTTCCCCCATAATCAGCAAGTGGCGAAAGTACTATTTATATTAGAAATGAAAGAACGACTAAAGAAAAGGTTTAAAAATACAGATTACTAGGGCCAGCTCGTGGCTCACTTGGGAGAGTGTGGTGCTGATAACACCAAGGCCATGGGTTTGGATCCTATATAGGGATGGCCGGTAAGCTCACTTGGGAGAGCGTGGTGCTGACAACACCAAGTCAAGGGTTCGGATCCTATATAGGGATGGCCAGTTTACTCACTGGCTGAGCGTGGTGCTGACAACACCGAGCCAAGGGTTAAGATCCCCTTACCAGTCATCTTTTAAAAATAAATAAATAAACGAATAAATAAAAATATAGATGGCTCAAAACAAATGATTTACTCTTTAAGTTATTAGAGCAAAATTAACTGCCCAAGCCACTAAAATCCTTAGGATATTAATAAACTTATGTGATGATATTTGCCAAAGTTGTGGAAAACTGGTGTGCTCTTTCTAACTTTCCACCAAAACATCAAAGCACAATAACTGCCAGAACTTCTAAAGAGATTAATTTCTTATAGTATCCTTCTTCAGAAAGTGAACTAAGGAAATGTAAGAGACAGTTATAGTTTAAACATTCCAAAAGAAGAAATATGTAAAACTGAAATAAAGACAAATACCAAGAGAAATGCTCTGAGATCTCTGTATAAAAAGACATAATATTCTTGCTAATAAAAAATATTTACTACTTAGGTCAGTAAATGTTTACAAAGAAGTGAAGCTCAGATGGTCAAGAAGGTGAAAAGAACAAGAAATCAATGGAGAAAAATACTTCTTTAATTAATATTAACAATGTAGCCAGAGGTAGGTGGTGTATCAAAGTAATGGTACAAAAAAAAACATACCACTTAAAAGTAAATATTATAAAGTTGAAAATATAATAGTTATGGAAAACTATAAGAAGAAATTTTATAACTAGGAATAATGAAAACAACAGTTTATGTTCTAATTTTGACAAAGAAGAGGAACACAAAAGAGGTGGTCAACATTGACAGGACTCTTCACAGAAATTTTTCTACACTAATAGAATTTCTTATATCAAGGTAACTTTTATGTATACAATTTATTAAATGCAATCATAATTTATATGTAAATATTTAAAATAAATATTCTCCTTTATCTATTGTATTAAAAAAACCCTTCTGATCCTGAATCTACTAGAATGACCTAAGTAGGAATAGTGAGTCCCATAAAGAACATTATTTTTCCTCTGCAAAGTGAATGTCCTTTACAGCAGTTTCTTTAAATCAGATCCTTTTAGAAAAAGGGTGTTTTCTTTGAGATACAGTAAAATAATGATTCAAAAATTTCTAACTTTTACATAATCAATATTCTTGAATGACTAATTAGCTTCTTAGCATAAGATGTTCTGCCAGAGAATCAGCAGCTTTGGAAGAAACACCTTCCTTCATAAGAACAAGAGGTCTTCAAGCAGAATTGTTTAGGCCAGGCATGGTGGCATATTAAACGATCCCAGACAGATGGCCTTTGTTAGCACAAACTGATTCTGAAAAATTAATCTAAAATCGTTAGTGTAAAATTATAAATAAGCATCATAAAAAATTTCATAAGTAAATTTTGCCTTATAAATCACCATTTTTCACTTAGCTGTAATAGCAGTCTTCTAGTCCCACTTTTATGTCTAGAACTCACCATTCCTCACATTCCTCAGTCCATTCTCCATTTAAAACATAGATCATGTCATTAACTTCCAATGACTTCCCATTATACTTAAATTTCTACTTTTTTTCACCTCATAGTTTAGCACTTTTTCCCTCCTCAATAAAGCATATTAATCATCTTCTAGGTCCTCAACCACACCAAATTTGTTTCTCTTAAGGCCTCTGTACTTATTATTCCCTCTGCCCGGAATGGTTGGCCCTGATATCTTCACTAATTAGCTCTTTCTTGTGATTCAGCTCCCAACTCAAACAACACCTCCTCAAAGGTGATTTCCCTAACCACTCACTCTAGAGTAGGCCTCAACCATTCTCTATCACCTCAGATTACCCTGTTTTTGCTGTTCTTAGATGCCTTAAGTTATCTTGCTTTCTGATTTGTTTCCTCTGTTTATAGTCACTACAATATAAGCTACAAGAGAACAGAGAATTTGTCTGTCTTATTTACTGCAGTATCTCCAGAGCCTGGCATAATATACACAGAGCCACTCAATAAACATATGCACAAATGAATAGGTAGACTACTTTAACCAAAATTTTCTCAAAACACAAACTCTGGTTATTAAAGAGTATATTCGCACAAATTTATAGCAGGATAACGTTTGTAAAGTTTTATGAATGAAATGAAACTGTGCACTTTCTATAGATACAATGATTATTTTGGGTGACACAGTTTGGTAGGAGCTGAGCTTGGCGTTTGTTTGGTTTTACAGCTGGAGAACTGAGGTCAGACAGTACAATGTAAGAATTAAGAATAATAAAGAAAAAACCCCCAAAATATGTCAAAGAAAATCCAGAGAACTGCTTACGTCTCAAATCACACATAGGATCTTCAATGGAAAACTGCTATAACTTCCTCAAATTTGTTTTTAATATATATTTGCACATAGCACTCAATACACTGCCTGGCATATAGCAAGTACTCAAAAACAGTGTGCTGGATGGATCATAGGTCCTGATGACATAATTATAGTTTAACAGATGTAATCTAGAACATGTATTTTGTTTTAAGGCAGTACATTTTTAACTTTCTGTATTAGATTCATAGTCTTCATATTTAGCCTTGTAAGCAAACCCTTGCCTCTTCTAATGAAGGGAATTCTCACTATAGCTTTCTCATATATATACATATATACGTGTATATATATATATATATATATATATATACATATATACGTGTATATACGTGTATATATATATATATATACACACATGTATATATATATATATATATATTATTCCCACAGGAGACAATGACCTCAGATAAACAGATCTGAATAGCCTTTTGCCATTTTACAGCGTTGCTACATATGGAAGTGAAAAACACCAGCAGAATCACCTACAGACTGCACAATTATGTTTCTATTCCTGCATGTATATGAAAAATATCAAGTATCAATATCAAGGTGTATCTCCTTACTGGCCAGCCACCAAAAAAAAAATCTAAATGTGGAACAAAGAAGAAAATTAAGTTCTCAGCTTAAGAGAAATTATACAGGTTTAAATTCCATGCTGCACTATGTCTATTATCTATCTATATTAGCTCCCTTCTAATGCTCTATGGCTTTTTAAACTATTAAAAAATAGAATATTTAAGTCCTTCCTCCATCAATTCAAGGTGTTATCAACATTTTTGAGAGGCAATAATTACATTCAGCTTTTAAAGCAGTTTCAGGTGCATCATATCAAACAGAAAGTAGGAATCAGTAATAATAAGTCTTATTGTATGGTTAATTTGCCACTGGAATTCAGCTCCACATTCAAAGAACAAATGATAAATACTAAAGGACTGATTAAGTAGGCTGATATGGGGTAATCATGAATAAGGTAATGAGAAAAAGAACTAAGATAACAACATACAGAAGCCAATATATTTGTTTCAGAATCACAGTTCAATGAGAGACACTAAGAAGCTTTAATGTTCTTAAATTTCTTCATGAGCAAAAAAATGAATGCAATACTGATGCCTTTCATAATTATACTTCATAATGCTACAGTGAGGACTCAATGAGATAATGTATATAAAAGTAACTTACAAAGTATAAAACCAAGTCATATTGTGGGGGGGAAGAAGTTAAATTTACCTTTATATGTTCTAAAACAGCAGTGGCAACATTTGTATGAAGATCAATAAGTCTCTTTTTTTCAAGAAGTTCTGGCAAAGAACTACAAGTACCAAAAAATTTGAAAATTAACCATTACATTTTCTAAGTAAATGGTACAGACTTTAGTAAAAACTCTTGCTTAGGTATTTCCTCTGAGAAAACTCAGGACAGTGAAACAATGATAAAATGACAAGTTAAACTGTCTATCAACTGAATTTAATGCTTTTTATTTTAAAATAATCTGGTTCCCAAATATCATTATTTCTACCATTTCACTTTTTGATTGCAAAGTTGGGAGGTTTAGAATAAAATCATATTAATGGAAACGTGCTTCTACCTATATTTCTAAAACATGTTTCCTCCCTCCTTCTTGATGGCATTCAAAACATTGAAAAACTGCTTAACCTTCAGTTAAGAAAATAACAGCAGCAATAATAAAACTAATAATAAGTTGCCCTACTTTATCACTAATACTATTTTCCTAGTAAAGTTACTCTCATTACACATTTCTAACTGTGAAAGAAGCAAATGATCTGCTATACATGAGGGAACTAACATCAGCTTGAACATGTTAAAAGCATAATTTAGTTCTTTAAACTCATAAGTATATTTGCAATTACCTACTATTTCCTATCATTAAAAACATTAACCAATTTTTTAACCTCTAAAATAAACCTTATCAACAGAAAGATTTCAAAGAGGATCTGCTGCTTACTTACCTAACAGCTGATGTTAGCTTAGCAGTATTGTCGGAAAGCATACTTATGGCTCCTTCATCTTCCCCTTCTAGTCCCTGGGAAAGAAAAAAAGGTCCTAGTAACTGCTCAAAAATACCAGGCCAAGCATAAAAATCAACACATTACTAAGATTATTGTAATTTTTCTTCTCTGAGGAGCAAATATATATATTTTTGACAATTACAGAAAAGTTCTAGTGACCACAAGTCTAATAAATGGTTGGATGACTAAAGCATTAGCTGGCATTTTCCGATAAGAAAACAGGCCGAGAGACTTGCCGTAGGTCACACAGTAATAAATAGTAGAGCTGAAATCTGAAGTTAGATAAAAGTACAGTACAATGAGCAGCACTGGAATACATATCTCTAAAATGAAGCAATATTATAAAGTTTTTCAAATAGGAAATTCATATTATTTAAAAATATGTTGCTCTTCTCAATATTTAAATTTATTTTTGAAAAAGATCACTTATGTAAGTTAAGAATATTTTTGTTGTTATTAAAGCAATAAATGGCCTTAAATTCTTATGAGAGAAAAAAAAGCAAACTTCTCTACCCCTCCAGATGTCCTTCTTCTCCACAGTTCTTAGAAAGCAAACAGAATCTTACCATAATGCTTTTAAGTCGTTTGACCTCATCTTCCTGTGCTCTATAAGATTCCAGTTCTTGCTGAACTGATTCTGCAACTTCTGGGAATGGACTAAAACAGTATTGGCACAAGAGGAATTAGTATTAACATTAGAAGATTGATTTTTGTGTGAATTCTGAAATATATACAATGAAAAATATTATTTTAAATACACATATGGATTTGAATATATTTTATTTATAACAAAGGCAGAAAATTCAGCATAAATACAACTACGTATCTTTCTTATATTTATAAAATACTGTCTCTTTAAAATGCATATCTTAATACTTATACATGTAAACAAATTTAAATTTTATTTCTACTCTTTTCATTTATAATATATTTTCTCCTCACCTATACACTGTTAGAAGAAAAAGCAAAATATTTATGTTACTAAAAATCAAAGGAAGACAAGTCATGGCATATTAAACATCAACCACAAAATTAACATACACGAGTAGTGTCAAAGGGTCCATGTAATCACAACAATGGCATTTAAAAAATATCACCTGCAAACAATTGTGAAAAAAAATCTTGTAACTCAGTACTCTTAATATCCCAGAATAAAATAAAAAGTGGTAAAAATAGCACCTGGGCCACAGTTTTGTTGGGTCTAATGCCTGATATCTTCCTCCAGGCCACTGCAGTTTAGCAGTAATCTACATGGACTTTAGACACAACTGATATGCAATCACTGAGCAGCTCAGGTAGGAAAAGTGCCACACAGCACTAATCTTGAAAAATTCCAGATGAATATATGTTTACCATGAAGTTATTACTAAAATGAGTACATTTCATCTACAACTTTAGGGGAGACTGGAAACTTTTTCTTTTAAGAAAGAAAAAGTCATGTCTCATTAGCAATCAAAAACTTTTTCCCCTTTCCTTGGGAACCTGAGGAACCCAAGACATGGAAAAGGGGACCAGACCCCCCTCCCACAACCAGGCACATCAAGCCAGCACCTGGGGTCCTGTCCAGGGACTCGAGGCATGGAGAAGGGAACCGGACCCCCCTATCACAACCAGGCACACCACGCCAGCACCTCGGAGCCTGCCCAGGGACCTGGGAAATGTAGAAGGGGACCAGACCACCCTCCCTCAACCATGCACACCATGCCAGTGCCTCGGGGCCCACCCAGGGACCTGGGGCATGGAGAAGGGGACCAGACTGCCCTCCCTCAACCAGGCACACCATGCCAGTGCCTTAGGGCCCACCCAGGGAACTGGGGCATGGAGAAGGGGACCGGACTGCCCTCCTACAACCAGGCACACAATGCCAGCACCTCGGGGCCCTCCCAGGACATGGGGCATGGAGTCAGGGACCGGACCGCCCTCCCACAACCAGGCACACTGCGCCAGCACCCCGGGGCCTGCCCGGTGACCCGAGGCATGGAGAAGGGGATCGGACCCTCCTCCCACCACCAGGCAGATGGAGCCCGCACCTTGGTGCCTGCCCAGGGACCAGAGGCATGGAGAAGGGGACCAGAAACGCCCCACAACCAGACACACCGCCAGCACCAAGGAGCATGCCAAAACATCACCTCCATGTGGGTGGCCCACCACAGCTACCACAATAATCATGGCTGCCTTGAAAGCGGCTAGATGCCACAACCACCACACAAATGGTCTGCCAACCACTGGAGCGCATTCACATAAGGAGAGTCACCAGCAGAGACAAAGAAAAGAAGAGGCTGTCTCTCTCCACAAAGCCCATTTCAGAGTGACAGAAGCAGCATCTGCTCTATGATAATATTGGGGGACCTGATCACATCTCTCAGCATTGGACAGATCATCTAGGAAAATTCTTTCAGAAGGAGAGAAGTAATCTAGGGTAATTAGAGGGGGGAGGGGGGAGGGAATGGGGGAAGGGGAGACACTGGACAAGGGGCATAAATAATAATTACAATTTGTAACAATATATATGCTAGCAATATTGATTTGATCAACATATCTCAATGTTCAACAACCAAAATATGTATAATCGATTTTGATTCAATAAATAAATTTTTAAAAAAAGAAATAAAAATAAAATAAAATAAGAAAGAAACGAAGAAAAAGTCATGTCTCATTAGCAATCAAAAATCTTTCCTCCCCTTCCTCAGCTCTGACACTTGAAAACACCTCACTAATGATCAGCTCATTTCATCCAATGGATACTGGCAGAAAAAACAAGTTCAGAAATGGTCCGCGGAACACAGTCCAATTTTACCTGACAAACCCAGGCACTTACCACAGCTCCGGCAGAATCTATATTGGCAAAAAATAGCACTGAGGCCTCAGAACTGCACTACAGAGTCAGAATACCTTGTTCCATCTGGTTATAATGAAAACTAAATTCAGAGGCAAGCTCCCTCCCTTTTAGGACCCTAGCTTTATCTGTAAAATATGCTGTTTAAACCAGATGACCCTTTAAATCTCTAATATCTTCTGGTCTCAGAGCTAACAGAATAATAACTGCTTACATCTACTATTTACTGTATGTCAAATACTACACTAAGAATTTATCTCTATTATCTCATTTAATACTGACCAGTCTGTTGAGGTAGGTACTATTAACAGTTAAGACAAAGAGCTTTGCGATCTGCCAGAACTGGTTTCCACTCCTGACTTTGCCAGTGAAAGCTGGATGGTTTGGGGCAAGTTATTTCTTTATATTTATTATCTCACTTAATCTTCATAACCACCTTCTGAAATAGGGCAATAGGGAGAATTACTATCTCCCTATTTTATTTATGAGGAAACTGAAGCTCAGAGAGGTTAGAGTAACTTGTTTAAATCTCTGCTGTCTCCCAGTGTCTTTGGGCCGACATTACTATTGTACTACAATATGCAGAGTTAGAGTGCTACTCCTACTTTTGAACATAAGGTTAAAGTTCATACTCTTCAACTGAACTCAAAGATTGTTCCTAAACATATGGCCTAAAGAAAATATGCAAAATTTTCATATTTGAATTAAGAGATTTTTTTTTTAAGCTTTTCTCTATTAGAGAATGTCAACTTTAAAATATCCTGTATCTTCTATAAATAATGCTTCTCTAATGAAATGTAATTTCTTGTACTTCACCATTCTGGAGGAAAATGAAAACTATGGAATTCCAAAGGGAAGGATATGATTTATTTAAAACAGATTATAATAGTACCTAAACTGCCACAGTCAGAAAGAGGAAGACTTCTCTGCTGAGAAAGTCAAATCTTTGTTACAACAATGTGATTTTCCAGTTAAAAAAAAAAAAAAAAGGCAAGCAGCAGAGCATGCCTGGGGACCTAGGAAGGAGCTGAGAGCAGCCATCTCTGCCCAGAAGCAGGCAAAGAGCATGCCCAGGGTCCTAGACAAGAAGCCAAAGGCAGTACCCACACCCAAAATTGGGCAAGAAAGCATACCCAAAACACCACTTCCGTTAAGGTGGCCCACCACAGCCACAACAGCCACAGCTGCTGAAAAAGTGGCTCAACGCCATAGCAGCAGCAGCCACAGCCACAGCCACAGCCACCATGCAGGCGGCCCGCCAGACACTCGGCTGCACTGACACAAGGAGAGTCACCAGCAGAGACCAGAAAAAGAATTGGATATCTCTCTTCTCAAAGCCCCCTCCAGAGTAATAGAAACAACTGCTCTACCAGATGACCAGACATCAACACAGTGACACTAGAAACACAGAAACCCCCCAAAATATGACACCACCAAAAGAAAACAGTAATTCTCAAATACCACATCCTATAGAGCAGGAAACACTTGAAATGACTGAAAAAGAATTCTGAGCAACAATGTTAAGGAAATTCACTGAGATATGAGAAGACTCAGTTAGACAACAATGAAACAAGAAAAAAAAAATCCAGTATATGAAGGAGAAAATTTACAGAGAATACCTTAAAAAAGAATGTAGTAGAACTCACGGAACTGATTCCTTTAATGAAATTAAAATTACAACTGAGAACTTAAAAAAGCAGGCTAGAACAAGCAGAAGAATGAACTTCTGATCTTGAGGACAGTCTTTTCAAAATAACCCAGGCAGACAAGAAAAAGGAAAAAAGAATTTTTAAAAATGAAATCTAAAAAGGCTAGCAGACAACATTAAGTGCACAAACATTCAAATCATTCAGAAGGGGAGGAGAAAGGAAAAGGCATGGAAAACCTATTCAATGAAATAATAATGGAAACTTCTCAGGTATAAGGAGAGCCATGGACCTTCAGATCTGGGAGGCTCAAAGATCCCCAAACAGATTCAACCCAAGAAGATCCTCTCCAAGATATGTTATAGTCTAACTGGCAAAGTTTGAAGACAAAGAGAGAATCTTAAAAGAAGCAAGAGAATAGTGTCAAGTCACTTATAAGGGAGCCCCTATGAGACTAACAGCACACATCTCAACAGAAACTCTATAGGCCAGAAGAAAATGGGATGATATATTCAAAATACTAAAAGAAAAAAAACTGCCAGCCAAGAATACTATATCCAGTAAGGCTATCCTTCAGATATGAGGAAGAAACAGTGTATTTTCCAGACAGACAAAAACTGCATGTGTTCACCACCACACAACCAGCCCTACAAGAAATCCTCAACGGAGTCCTTCATCTGGAATCTGAAAAATGATAATCACTACCATGAACACACAAGAAAGAAAAAAACCCACTGGTAAAACAAAAATGCAAATGAGAAAGAGGATGAAACCAAATCTTATCATCACAAAAAGCCATGGTAGCAATGTAATAAATAAATTCTGATGTTAGTAATTTAGATCTTTTCCCTTTTTTTCTTGCTCAGTCTAGACAAAGGTTTGCAAATTTTGTTGATCATTTTAAAGAATCAACTTTTGGTTTTGTTGATTTTCTGCATTGTTTTTTAATCTCCTATTTCATACATTTCTGTCATAATCTTTGTTATTTCTTTCCATATTTGCATATTGATTCCTTCAATGAAATAAAAGGAATTTGCATTTGGTTCAATTTGCTCTTCTTTTTCTATTTTCTTAAGGTAGAAGTTTATATTACTAATTTGAAATTTTTCTTATTTTTAATATAGGTGTTTAGAAGTATAAAGTTTCCTCTAAGCACTGCACGAACCCTGCATCTTATAAATTTTGATATGTTGCACTTTGATCTTTATCTCAATTACACTCTAATTTCCCTGTGATTTTTCTTTTCACCCATTGTTTTTTAAGGAAAGTGTTTAATTTTCATATGTTTGTGAGTTTTCTAAATTTCTTTCTGTTATTGTGGTCAGTGAACATATTTTCAATGGTCTTAGTCTTAAAAAAAAAAAAAAAAAAAGGAAAAATTTAAACAAATGAAAACGTCATGGAAAGATTTCCAATGTCTTTCAATTCTACTTTTCCATGCACTTTTTGAAGTGCCGTTGTGTTTATATTCTGTTTTATTGATTTTTCATGAAATTTATGTTGCTGAACTTAGATATTGAATTTCTGTTCTTTATTCCTTTATATTAGTGGACTTTTTATTAAGTGGACTTGTTGATTTGCTTAGAAATTAATCTGCCTTTGAAAAATTTATTCATCTTCCTTTACTGAAATTAATTTGATATTTGCATGCTTTGGAAGACTTCAGAGAGCTATTTCAAATAATCATAGAGATTATAAAATGAAATATGTAAATTTTAGTAAGTTTTACATCTCTAGTTTTTGTGAAAATTTGAAGCCCTACTTTCTACAGAGTATTTTGTTATTCATCTATTATTCAGTTTATGTATTTGTTATTAAAACAAATGTGCATATCCTTGTTAAAAAGAAAAAAAATCAATAAAAATGTAAAATGAAGTAAAAAAGAATAGGTATATCAAAGACACAGTATATATTTTTAAAATATTGAAAATAACAATAAATATTTCCATAATTGTTGATAAACAGCACTCTTTTTTTTCTCTGAGGAATGATTTTTCGTTTGTTGTTTACAAGATTTCTCTAGCCATAATAACCAGTAGATACCTTTTGTAGTAATTACTGAGCCTATGCAGTATCATGAACTTTAAGGGGGGAGAGTAACACATGGAGTATGTATATCTCCCTACAATAAATCACATGAAAAATTATAACAATTTTTTCACCCATTATTTCTAATGTATTTTGAATAAATCTCTGGACTTTAGGCTTAGGCGTTCTCTCCACAGACATCTAAAACAGGGTTGTATGAGGGCAAATATAGAATAAGAAAATAACCCAACCCCAAAGTTTCCCTATCACAAAACCCTTTCAATGAAAGGCAGAGATAGGTTTTATAGGGGTTCAGTGGAGATAGCAACAAAACTTAGGTATCTGTAAAATCATATGTAAGTAGCTTACTGAAAAGAGAAGTGGCCTCTACAAAACAACAACAAAAACCCAAGAATCAGGAAAGAGCAATATAAATACATATCTATGGACTATATAATTATAGCTCCTACTAACTGTGTGAATGAACCACCATTACCCTTTCAATTTTTTCCCTCAAATCCATTAGGTCAGATGATATCTTCATTTCTCTTTAAGGGATAAATCTCTTAATTACTGATACTTTTCTTACTTACCTTCCTTTATGTTTCTGCCAAAATTTATCCACTGGAGTTAAATCATAAGACTTCTTGCTCTTTCTCTTTGGTCTAGCACCAGCTGGAGAGTTTTCTACTCCTGAAGATTCTTCCAAATTAACCCTGTTTAAGTGGAAATCCTAGGAAAAAGCAACCCTGTTTTAAATAACTTTTCTGAATTTAAGAGCCAGAACATTTCCTACAACAAGAAAAATAACTGACATAGTTTTTTGCTGTCCTTTCTAAGTATTTCCAAGGATAAAACATAGATCTGAGATTTAAAAGATCTACTTCTAATCTTTTGTTATTTACAAATGTACTTTTGTTTATGTATTTTAATAAAAGTAGTAAATGGATATGATTAAAATTTCAAATAATATATAAAGAGAAAAACCATGTTAAGGTTCTCGTGTATTCTTCTAGAAAAATATTTATGCATTTAGAAGCATATACATAACCTTTCAATTTTACTTTAAAAAAATGGGATATTTTACATATTTTGTACTTTCTTTTGTCATTTAATAATGTATTTTACAGCTCTTTCTATATTTGTATTTGTACATCTACCTCCTCTTTATCTTGGCTACATAGTAGTCCAATGTTTAGCTGTATCAATTTATTTGACCAGGTCTCTTGATGCTTGATTGTTTCCAGTAACCAACATAATCTTAAATGTAATTTTTTTAACTCTTGGAGAGTTTTAACGTTTTGTGTTACTTGATTGATGGATTGCATTTAAAAAAAATTATGACAGAAGTTACACTCCCTTTCACATAAATCCTAACAGACAGTCAGACCAGTAGATGATAAACTTTTCTGACTAAGATTAATTTTACTCATGTGAGGTTTGATTTTTTTGCCTTTTTTGAAAAAAAACCCCCAAATAATAGGTAAAAGTAAAAGTAAATATCTTTCCCATCCATTCTCTCCCTTCTTGCTTTAGATCTGTGGGTTCTGTCATATAATAGCAGTATTTTATGGTTTAACTCTACTCAAGAATATTGAAAAATCACTACCAACAAGTGAGTGAATGATGAGCAAGAAATAAATTATATGAAGAAACTATCAAGCATGAATGTGATACAATCATCTTAGTTCTAAGGTGGCTGTATACATTTTAAATTAATGATTATTCTAGGTCTTAGTAAATTAAATATACTTAATAGAATTTAATCTTCTCTAGATAAAACAAGGTCATCAATACTGACTCTAGTTCCTTAGAATATACACTGTAACTTTTTCAAATAAATCCTTTACAAGAGCTTATTTTCCCCTACGACATAAAAAACAGTGTGAAATATATAGATGTCTAATTACCATAGTGGAGTAACATGTCTATTTTCTGCCAAATAAATTATAGAAACAATGAGGCAGGCTTCTCTTGTTTACATGTAGTAAGTCTATCAAAGAAAAATCACAGAAAGAACAGCTATCTTTTATGTGCAAGGCACTGTTCGTAGCACTTTATAGTAAGTCATTTGATCCTTACAATAATCTTTAGAAGTAGTAATAAAATTCCCATTTCAAAGACAAAAAAATTGAGGCATAGAGAAATAAGTTAATTGCCCAAGGTCATATGGAAATATGTGGTAGAATCAAGATTAAAACATCGGCAGTCTGACTTTAGAGGCACTGCTTTTAAGCATTTTGCTTATTCTGTCTTATAAAGAATAGAGCTACTGCAATCAGATCCTGTTGTTTGACATTCCCTGTAGTGTAGAACATAGGTAGCATTAGGTGGTATAAATCGGCAGTTTAAAGTCTAGAGAGAGTTGCAATGAATGGTTGAGATGACAAAGAAGAGTTATACTAAGTAATATTTCAACATATTAATATTGTCTTTCCTACAGACTCCTCATTATTATAGGGCAAGAATATCAGTGACCTTACTTAATTCCTCTCAGTTTCCTACCCCCATACATAAACCTCACTTTGCACAACAAATCACCCACATAGGAAGAAAGTAAAAATAGCACAACTATGAAAAACCATTTTAGACAATAAATAGATATTAACAGGTACACCTGAGAAGCCTAGCTTTTGAAAATTATCTAACAAAACAAGAAATACTGAAGAGAAACATCTTTAAACAGTTAAGCTTTATTAACTAGAATTTCTTGTGAAGTACTATTTCCATGGTGATGACACAGCTCATTCAAAATACAAGTAACCTCTTAGCAAAAATTAGTGTTCCAAAAATAGGAGAGCAGATTATCACTGAAGTACTGATAGAATACTTAAAGTGAGAAAGGAATAAAAGCTGTTAAGAGTTCTGAGAAATAACTTAATAGTAGCAAGAACACTCCCATTGTTTGCAATAATAGCAAGGCAAATAAGGAAAAGTAATTTTAATCTTGAAAACCGGGAAATCAGAACATTCTGTGCTATACACAATCACGTTAAAGCAACTGAACATTTACAGACAAATAACAGACAACAGAATTGGTTTTAACATGGTAGAGTCTAATCTATTTCTATTGCTAATCATATTTTCCTAACTTAGAAGACTGGACAATGGTGCCCCAAATGAACAGATATAAATAAGTACCATTAGGAAGTGGTAAAAACATTGAGAAGCCTTCACCAGTCTTGCGTTCCTTTCACAAGTTAAAGCAGATCAACAGAGCCACAGAGAGCTAATGTTAAAATTACCTTTGGTTAATATAGGCAACACCTATTTATAGACAGCCACTACAGGGACTCAACCCCACACAAGTGTACAGAGGATGTCAAACAGTGTTAACGTACATGATTCGCCAGCTTTCATATTTAATGCCTGCCCTGCTGGGTTTCAGGTTTGTTTAGGACCTGTTACCCTTTCTTTTGGCCTGTTTCTCCCTTTTTGAACGAGAATATGCACCTTATGTTTGGCTCACCATTGTATCTTGGAAGTAGATAACCTGTTTTTGATTTCACAGATGGGTTTTGAACTTTGGATTTTTGAGCTGAAACAAGTTAAGACTTTGGGGAGGAAATGAATGTATTTGTGTGTGAAAAGGTCAGGGATGGAATGCTGTAGATTGGATACCCCCCCCCCCCACAACCTCACTGATGCTTAAATCCCCACTGTAACTGTTTATGGTGGGAAATCCTATTATGGCAATTGAAAGGTGAGATCTTGAAGAGGTGATTAGGTTGTAGAACCATGTTGTAGTGAATGGATTAATAATGGTGGTCAGGGGCATGGTTCTGAGGGTTTCAAAAGAACACATGAGGAGGTTAGTCTCTCTCTGCTCTGCCATTTTTGCCACTGAGACCCCTGGGTTACTGTGTGACCATCACCAAGACCCTGACCAGAGGTGTTCCCTGGACTTTAGACTTCCCAGCCTCTGAAACTGTAAACAATAAATTTTATTTTCTTTATAAATTACCCAGTTCCAAGTATTTTGTTATAAGAAACAGAAACGGACTAATACAGTATGATACTGTAATGGTGAAGAGATGACATTATGAATTTGACAAATCCCATAGAACTGTACAACACAAAGAGGAAATCCTAATGTAAAACTGAGTTAATAATATCAACATTGGTTCCTAATCATAAAAAATGTACCACAATAATGTAACATGTTAATAATAGAAGAAACTATGTGTGAGGTGAAGGATGGGAATGATCTGTACTTTCTACTCAATATCTCTGTAAACCTAAAACTGCTATTAAAATAAAGTCTATTACTTAGGCAAAAAACCAAAAACAAACAAAAGAGTTCAGAAGCTTTGAGACAACAAGTTACCCATTAGACATTATTTGTCATCCACTACTGCACAACGGGTACATATATATATATATTTTTTATATATTTATACACACACACTCACACACCAGATGACTGTAATGTAAAGGAGAAAATAATTGTCCATCCCTTTCCCTGAGGGTAACTATTCTTTGCAGCTGAACAATCAAATTCACCCCTCCAAGATATAATAAAAAGGAATAATAACTTCCTAACTAATTTTGCTTCCTATATCCTAATAAAAAAGAAAGGGTCACTGCGAAGTTTTTTTTTACCAGAAGAGTGTATTTTCCATTTTAAATGACAAAATCATCTTTCTGACACAAAGGGAAGCTATGTGAATTTTCATAGTTGTTTCCAAGGTCTAATATATAAATAATTATCAATGGTCTAGATTTTCAGGCAAAGACATTTAATATAAAAAGCAAATTGCAATTTTAAGTTAACATTTCCTATCTAGAACTTTTACTCCATCTTGTGGAGGCAAAGGGTATAATTATTAAGAATTTTAAAAGCTCTGAAGAAACTTCAGAAGTAGGAGTTTTAATAATCAATAAAAAAATGGCATGGTTACAATTTATGAATCTCAGTTATAGTTTGTTCATGTCTAGAAACTGCATTAAAATTAATAAACAGAATTAGGTCACTGAAAGTTTTGCAGTTAATTATAACCTCTTCGAAGACTGTCAACTTTTATTATGTGAAGATTAAAACAAAAACAAAGCTACCATCTACTTTCACCATCTTTTCTTTTTAAAAGGATATTTTTACTTCAAAGAGTAGAAAATAAAAATTACTATAAAACCCAATATAAAAACTCATTTCATAGTCCTTTTTATTCTCATTTCATTCTGGAAGTTAAAACCTCATCAAGGACCAGTATTAGCCTTGCTTGGTTTTGAAGAATCTCTGCCCTAAGGTATGTTTCCCAATTTTCTCTTCTGACAATGGGGACTCAGAGCATATTCCTTTACACTGCAATTACTTGTACATGTGTCCTGTACTCAAAGTATCCTGTACTTTAATTTCCCCCATCCAGGGGAGTCAAGAGGGAGCCCAGGGACTCTTCAAGTCCAGGAATTAGAAAGGATCCCTAGATATCTCAGCACTGTAGATAACCTCCACATCACTGCTGGCAGGAGTGAAGAGGTAACCCCTGATCTGTATGCTTTTACTAAAACCCTCACCCCTTGCTCCCACCCAACAGACAGGGCCCCACCAAGCAAACATGATTTGAGACTATCAGGATTATCTCATTATGCTCATTAATCCCTGTATAGCTCTCTACTCCCAGACCTCTCTCAGATTTCATCTCTCATTCTTACCCACTCCTGAAACCCTGCCATCATAACCTCTGGAACTCATCAGCAAAACCTCCTACTTTGAACATCCCCTCTAAACTCCCCCTATACATAATTTCTTGCTCTGAATGAACTCCAAATGGCTACCCCTGCAACATTCTCACATGGTTAACTTTTTTTTTTTTTTTTTTTTTTTTTTAAATCTCTCACATGCTTATACCATTGGACCTGGGACTGGGATTAGGTGTCTTCCTTGATACTCCAAGGTCCTTTACTTTCCCTCTTCCGTAAAACAACTCTAGCTTTGAAACTCATGTCATCAGCCTGTAAGAGTGGTTCTCAATCAGGGGCAATTTTGCCTCTTTCTGGACCCCCCCTCCCCCAGGATATATTTGGCAATGTGGAAGGATATTTTGATTGTCACGACTGAGGGAGTGCTACTAGCATCTACAGAGTTGAGGCCAGGGATAATGCTAAACATCCTATGATGCACTGGACAGCTCCCACAACAAAGAATAATCACACTCAAAATGTCAACAATGCCAAGTTCAAGAAATCCTGGTCAATATTACTCACTAATGCCACTTGCAGTGCACTTTTATCTCTTGCATCATTAACTTTCCTCTTCTGATCATTCCTGCTGATACACAAACATGCTATAATTTCCCTCATTTATAAATCTTTTCTGACCTCACATCCCCATTTCAGCAATCACCCCTTTTCCCAGCTCCCCTATAAAGAAAAACAGTTTTAAGGTTTGACTATATTCACTCTCTTAATGTTTCTCCTTCGAATCTCTCTTAAACCCACTTCAGTGTTTGCCCCTATGCTATGGAAACTGCTTTTACGAAAGTCACTAACGATCTTGACATTGCCACATGTAATGATGACTTCTTAGTCCTCAGTTGATCCCTGCCTCCTCTTTGAAACACTTAATTCACTTGCTTCCAAAAAGAACACAGATCTAGTTCTCATAATACCTCACTGGCTGCTCCTTCCTACACTACGTTGCTGGTTCCTATTCATCAACCTGACTTCTAAATGTCGGAAGTGCCTCAGAATTCAGTTCTTGGACTTCTTTTCTTTTCTATCTATACTCATTCCTTTGGTGATATCCCGTTTCTTGACCTTAAATACCATTTATATACATGCTAACCCAAATTTCTTTTTCTAAACCAGATCTTTCTCCTGAATGCCAGGCTCATATATCTAACTACCTACTCGATATCTACACTTAGATAATTTAACAGGTATCTCACATTTAACACGTCCAAACTAAACATTTGATCTTCCCATCGAAACTGCTACTTCCATGTCTTTTCCAACCCAATAAACAACATCACATCAGCTTTCCACTTGCAAAAGCCAAAACATTGGAGTCACCTTTGACTCCTCTTAGATCCCACACCAACGTCACCCACTATCTCTTGCTATGATAATTCCAACAGCCTCCTAACTGCTCTCTTTGCTCTTCCTACACTCCTAAGGAGTCTATTTTCAACACAAGCTAGAGTGACAGTTTTAAATTGTATATCAGATGTCACTCCTTTACTCAAAACTACACGTGGCTCCCCATTTCCTTCAAATTGAAAGTCAACATCGTTACAATGGCCCATAATGTCCTGTACCATATTGCTTCCCGTGTCCTATTTAACCTTATTTCCTGCTACTCTCCCTTTGTCTCTCTTCTCTATGGCCACCTGGTTGCCTTGCCATCTTTCAAACATATCAGGCATCCTTGTGCCTAGAATGTTGTTTTCCTGTATAGCTATATAATTCACTACCTTACCTCCTTTAGATCTTTCCTCAAATGTCACTTTATCCGTGAGGTCTTCTCCATTTCAAAATTCTAATCCTGTTCACTATTACCTACTTTATTCTCCTCCAGAGAATACTTTCTACCTTCTAAAATGTTGTATGTTTTGTTTATTTGTTGTCTGTCTCTACTAGAAAGTCTAAGTTCCAGAAAGACAGGAATACTTCCCTTTGTTATTGTCAAAACCAGAGTCTAGAATATCTGTTAAGGAATAGGCACTCATGCGAACATGCTCTTGCCCTGTTGCTATGTGATGCCCTGTGCTACCTCTGGACTCTACAGACAGTCCCCACCAGGGAGAAGGCTCTCACCAGACACACACCCCCCAACCTTGGACTCCCCAGCCTACAAAACTGTTAAGAAATAAATTCTATTGCTTTATAAATTGAGGAAAAAAAAAAAAAAGGTACTCAAATACTGGCTGAATTGAATTCCTCTTCTCCAGCCTCTTACTCGACCTCCTAAAACCAGCTTCCATGTTCTATTACTCAGGGTTTAATTCAGTGGTCCCTTTGAGTCTTCCTGCCCTCCCTACTGAATCCGAGTTCACTACCATTTCTTTGACACTCATCCTTAAGTCATGGCACAGGACTCTAGGATAAAGTATGTAAAACTTTCAATTTCCATCAGTAATCCTAAATCTGATTTATTCAAATAAACACTTCAAAGCTAATATCTAGGTGTTAAAGAAATAAACTTAAAACACATCATTTATTGCATGTATTTTATTTCCTTTTTATACAACATTTCAAGCAATCTTTGCAATAACAACATTATCATATACTATAATCCTCACAGGCCTGGGCTAGGAGTTAGTAATTACAGTGCTAGTCTTAGCAAAGCCAATGACTTGGGTTTAAATTCTTTAACTTCTGTGTCTCAATTTTTCTGTCTGTTCTGGCCCTATTACATAATGTCTGCCTTGTAAAGAAATTATTTGTGTACATATTTTCTTTCCAAAGCCTTTGAAAATTGGGCTGTTTTTAAAATCTGTGTATATATCACATGCTAAACACAATAATTAGTAGATAAATGTATGCATAAATAAATACAAATTTTTGTTGAGCATGAAATTAGATATGTGGAATTACTTCGGAAAACACATGGTGTAACATAAAAAACACTATTTATTTTTACCATAATATGAGGTTTAATCGATTTCCTGAGAAAAGGATGAAATTATAGCTTTTCTCCCCAGGGAGAACACATTTACTTACTTACTCAGTATTAAAAATTAAAAAAACAAACATTGTTGCTCATTTTCCTCCATTCCTTTTTTCTCATCATTGCCAATATACTAATTTATCCTATAATTTAAAGATCATAAATTTTGAACTTTAAACTTTAGTGCTTCACTAGCATCCACATCCAGTTATGATACCAAATTCCATCACTTTTTTGGTTCATATTTTTCAGCTCCATCCTTCTCATCTATGTTTCTGTAGCCATGATGTTAATTTTAAATTAAGGGGACCACTGCATGTTACTACATTTCAGTAATAAGTGCTATATTTAGCCTCTTACCAGTACATCATGCACCAATGCTTGATATGTCCAAGTATGGTGTAAAGGAGTTGCCAGATCTATGTTTCTGTCAACAAGGACTAATAAAGGCCTTTGGAAGCTGTAAATATATTAAAAAAAATTATATAACTCAGTGCATACATCTAAAATTTTCTAATACTTCCCAGTATATGCCATTTTGATATGAACAATATAGTATGCTAATACTGATATTCTGTAACACTTTGCTTTTTTTAAAAAAAAATTTAATATGGTCAGTCAAGTACAGTAATGCTTTAGACTACTTAGAGCCCATGTAAAATGCTAGACTATAAATCTTACTTAGGTGACTTTCTAAAAAGAAGAAATCTATACAGATATTTTTACAGGATAATTTTTATAGTTAGCAAAATAATAAGCTCTTTCTACTCATTTGTTTTTGGTAAATGGCAAGGGGATCCAAGAAGCTGCTTCTACTCAGATATATATTTCACATTTTTGAAAAAAAGAGCCAAAAAAAAGTTACTGTCACCTTTAGGGGGAACAGAATAGAAGCTTATAAATTTACACAAATGTTTGACATTTTCATAAATTAGTTTTGTTTTTTTTCTATAAACACAAATTTAATAAAACAGACTCTAGAGAAAGGCCTCAAAAAATCCTATCTCATTATAATATACAAAATGAAAACATCATTCCACAATGGTACCTACTTATATAATTCACTTAACAGACAAGGCATATGACATTTCACTTACTGTTTGAAATCATAACAAGATAGATGTGAAACAGAGTACACTTAAAGCAAATTGTGGCACAAAGTCATTTGGGTACCATGTGTCTACAGAAGTTTTAGAGATGTGCTTTAGAGGCATTTTTGTATCAATAAACACTACTTTTCAAAAGGTACTGCCATCTGGTTATATCTAATACACATATTTCCTATGCAAGAAACCTCTGATCACTTTAGTAATTCATTATACCTTCTGGATATAGGTCAGTGGACTTTCCGACTGCAGTGACTCTGGGATAAAAAGTCAGAGTGGTATCCTCACCACCTACTATCATTTATTACTCCAGAGCTAGGTGGAAGGTAAGGGAGGCTGGCCTATGGAAGGGTTTCTTAACGTTAGCACTATTGATATTTGGGGCTGGATGACTCTTCATTATAGGGGTCATCCTGTGCACTAGAAGATTTTTAGCAGCATCCTACAATGCACCCCACTAGATTCCAGTACCATCTACCCAGCTGTGACAACCATACATGTCTGTAGACAATACTAAATGTCTGCGGAGGGTAAAAATTGTCCCTTGTTGAGAATCACTAGCCTATGGTTAAATTCAAATGTATTTAACAATAGTACAACAAGGTTGCTGACCCCTGATTAAAATAATTTAGAAATGCATCAAACAAATTAAACAAGTCGACTATATTATGATAATGTGAACAAATTTTTAAAGCGTATTCAAATGAAACAGTGCCTTTACATGTGCTTCTAAGGCCTATACCTAAGCATTATAAGAAGGGAACTATTAAGTAAGGTATGACATAGTGGTTGTGGTTGCTTCTGTTAAAAAAAAAAAAACCAAAAAACCCCAAAACAACAAAAAAATCAGATGAGAATTTGATGTTTCTGCTCTACTCAATGAGAAACATTTTGAAGAATATTTAAAACCTGCAATGAAATCACATAACAGCTTAAAATAATGTGGGAGCTGAGACAGTTAAGCAAACAATTCAAACACATTTTAGTGTGAACTCCAAATTACAGGAATAACAAAAAGGCTGTAGAAGCCATCAAAACTGATTTGAAGTGAAGTCTATAAATGGTTATTGTGAAATTATTATTCTAAGAGGGCAGTTATTTCTCTGGGCATCAATTTATTTTCACAGGCTTTATTTATTAATTCACCTAAACTGGGGCTAAGAATTAATTTTTCAAAATACAGTCTCTTCCTTTTTAAATAATTCTCAGTCATTTGAGTGAGTTTCTTCATTTATTTATCCCAGTATTGTCCATTACTATTAATAATCAAAAGTTAAATGTACTATAATGTATAGTTTTTTTTTCAGTATTTCTATTCAATAATAATAGAGCAGCTAGTAACTTGAGTATCACTTACTCATGCTAGAAATGCTAACAATGACAAAAATGCTTTTCAAGTTTAGGCTATTAGTTTTTCAGTGTAAAAATTAAAATTAGATAATAAAGGTAGAAACAGATATACATATCACAAATTCTTCATGTTTTTTTATTACCAAGAGGTTTAATGATAACTGAAAGGAAATGGCTTCTGAACTTCAAAGCCATATAAACAGAAAAATTTCTCCTACATATGATAAAATGCAACAGAAATTTCTACCAAAAGAAGGTAAATTGAATAAAATATTTCATTTGTGTGTCAAGAACTACTTAAGTCAAAACCCTGATCCTAATTACCTCATTAAAAAGAAACAAATTTCAATTGCAAGGCTAAGGGTATTCCATCAGACAAGAAAAATAACAAACTCTACAAATGTTTTATTTTCAAACACTATATTAATTAATATAATACCTGAATTGGCCAGCTCCAAGTGTATCACCTATAAAAAGACTGTTTCTTGCATCTCTTAGATTTTCCCGAAGTTTCTTATCTAGTTTCTGAAAAATCAAATTTTAGATAAACTCTTAACAGTTTCACATAACTTTAAGTAGGGTAATACATGGTATGTCCTTAGTTACATAATCAAGAAATCAGGAATTTCTTTACAAAATAGTAATTCTGAAATTTAAATATTCTAGCTTTACTATTTACATAATACCATCATAACTTGGATTGGAAAAAGACAGTGTCTTTTGTACAGTGACTCAGGCCTGATTTCACTAATAAGCACCTTTCATTGACTAATTTTACTTTAGGTACAGGAAATGCTTTGCAGTAATGAATGACCCATCCTTTCTCCCCAAGCATGATTCTGTTGTACCAAGAAAGGTGACTATAAGGAAAAAATGTTGACTTGGGTGGGTGGGAGTGAAAAGGGTAGTGGTGAATGTAAGAGGCCTGAGAACAGATATGGAATATGTGAAAGAAAACAGACTTCTATCAGCAGTGATTCATCTGGGCTACTAAAACTCCAGAATGTCAATGTATCTTCCTGTCTTCCCATACTACTTACCCTCTTTTCTTTTCATTAATTCTGTAATTTCTCGAGCCCCCTATTTATTTTTTAATCTTTAAAGCAAATTTGTGAATGCTCAATTTAGAGTGAATGTTTTATCTCAATATAGTATGATAAGCAAAACTCACTTTACCAATTTTAAAAATGGTTATGACTGGCAATAACTATTTGCTAAATGAATTTAAATATTAAGTGTCTTGGAGGATCAAATAAATGCAAAATACTACTTGGAAAGAAAAGGCTGAATGAGTAATATGTTTTAAGGAAAAAAGAAATAGGGCAGGAATAGCACTCTGGATTAAATAACTTTACTCCATCACACAGAAGTACAAAATAATTACTTTTTATCTTTGGTTAAATCCCAATGTAATAAATAAAAATACTTGCCACTGGTACTTAATATATAATCCACAGCAAATATATACAGTACTTAATATTATTAAAAACACTTTTAGGGGCTGAGCCCGTGGCGCACTCGGGAGAGTTCGGCACTGGGAGCGCAGCGACGCTCCCGCCGCGGGTTTGGATCCTATATAGGAATGGCCGGTGCACTCACTGGCTGAGTGCAGGTCACGAAAAAGACAAAAAAAAAAAAAAAAAAAAAAAAAAAAGCACTTTTAGTACTTATGGAAAAACAATTCACACAATGTTATTTATCCCAAATGACATTTTGTGTGTACTCACCACTGCTACCATTTCTGCTGCTGTTCCTCTTGAACATCTGATTATAGGAACAGCACCTATTTTTAACAATAAATGTTAGCAATGATCTTGGCCCTTAATTAGAATAGATACTTACAGAATACATCGTATCAAAAAATAACATACAATACATATATACAATTTCAGGCTACAAACATAAAAAGATTTATAATCTCAGGAGCAAAAGCAAAGTTTCAGAAATAAACCTTCCCATTAATAAAGAAAACATCAGGGAGTCAGAAGAAAACTATTTTTATATGGAGCTGATCAATGAGTGTGACCAGATTCTTTCAATGGATTGACCAAATTGGTATTTTTATCCCTTCGTAGTCAGTTTTAAGAATAAGTTTATGCTCTATTCACAGGATTTACTTTGATTTCAAAGAATGAAAATAACTTAGCCAATTTAACACTTTGGGATTCCTACTTTTTGTTTATTTTACAAATTTAGAATGACTGTAGTCTTTTCTAAAAAAATTAATTTAAAAGATAACAGAAAACACATTTTTCATATAATGTGAAATGCTCATAAGAGATTGCCTCTATTCAACCTCCATTCATTACTGAATCAACTCACTTGACCTCTTAATTCCTCTTCCTTTACTATTCTAATACGTTTTATCAAAGGCTGAAATCCTAAAATAACAGAAAAAATCCAATTGCACTGAAAATCTCATATAACATACTAAGAACACTATAATCTTTATCCACTGAAATTGCTGCATTTTCAATTCTATGGGAAAGAACACTCAGTCAACTGCAAAAAGTAAAAATGTGGAATACTAGGAAAATTTTCAAACCTGTGCTTTCCTCTGATGGCAAAAAATCATTCATACTTGTCACAAAAAATTTAAATAATATTAGAAACGTATGAAAGTAACCCTCTCGATTCTAGCCCCCCCAAATAATCCCCATTATAAATCAGGAATAAATGCTTTCAGGTTGTTTTCTACATATAGCTTAATAAGAGAGAGAGAGAGAGAGAGAGAGAGAGAGACAGAGAGACAGAGAGAGAGAGACACACAGAGAGAGAGATCATATATGTGTGTGTGTGTGTATAAAAAACAAAAATACGATATTATACATACTGTTCTGAATCTTGCTTTTTTTCATTTAATAATTTAGTGTTGACATCCTTCTATGTCTGACAGTAATTTCAATTTCTGCTTTAAAAAAATCAGCTTCTGATATTCTATACATAATAAAAATGGCTCTAACATGTCAGTGGTCTTTATACATCTCGTTTTCAATCTACTCTTACTTTGAAAATATAACTATCACCAAGTAAAAATAACCTCAATGTCCTCAATAACTCTAGCATTTGGCAACATTTTGGAGATTGTGTGGGATGGCGAAGTAGACAGATAATTAAGCCTGTTTAATGACTAAAAGTTGTACATGTGTTTTCTTTAAAGAAAAAGCAACCCATTTGAGTGCATTGAGAGCAGTTCAAAGCAGGCAGAAAATGGAGGGGATAAAACTCCTGAAAGAAGGGAATCACATAAGGTGAGATATATTTTCAAGCAGCTTTTCTCCTAAGAAAAAAGGAGAAAATGTGTGCCATACTTTCCACTTTGCATTGCATGGCACACAGGAGAAAGAGCTCAAGCAGAGAACAGGAGACTTACTGAGATGAGAAATCAAAGACTGGAGTTCAGGGCTGGAAACTGACGGGAAAAATCCCTGAAAGGAGGGAGCCCAAATTTGCATAGAAATTCTCCTCAAACATCTGTCTAAATCCTACACTATGCATAATATCTCTTAATTTTCTCATTTGCAAAATAGAGAAAGATTTTATTAATCTAGCGTAAGGATCATTTTAAGTGAAAGGCTTTAAGTGCAAAATTAAAATTGCAATTAGGTTTCTAGTAATAGTAAAACAGGTACTAAACACAATGTGGCTATAAATAATTTTAGATGATCTAAAGAAATGCTTTAAATTTTGAGAGTATAGATAGACTAGTATTACATGTAAATGTAGTGTTTTCTGGAGCCTTGGGTTTCTGATCTTAAGAGTTACCCAGCATCCCTCTCTCTCGAGTTAGAAGTACATTTAAAATTTTTCATAATGAAGTATTAAAAGAAAATTAGCAGACACACAGGTAAAGTCACCACAAAAGTATTCAAACAATGTATTTAAAAGTCAGACTTACCAAAGACATCTAATGAGACAACTCAATAAACCTACTAAATGCTAACTCAAGTGGAACAACCACATCAAGTTGTTCGAAGAGTTATAGTATCGAATGTATATTTTACCCCAACTCTGAAGAGCCTCTAGAGAGCCAGATAGCTGAAAAAGGATATTATAGTGTAATATATTAAAATGAGTTGTTAAATAATTAATTTACTTTGAAGAAATAACCAGAAAGATTTGAAAATTTACCCAGTGTAACAAAAAAGCAGAAGAGGCTGTCAACAATAGTATCCATAACAGTTTCCATTTCTGTATCTGTGATATCTGGCCTGTTGATGGCTAAAATGACATAGGTAAAGGAGAAAAAAAAAAAAAAAGAACCAAATTTATGCCTTATCTTTATAAAACTCTTAAAATTATTTAAAAAACTCCTAATCAATATGTAGTATGATAACAATCGCAGTACTCAGACAAGTAAAATTTTTGGCTAAAAACTTTTTTAAGTGAACTAGTATCCATTAAAAACTATAGTACCGACAAGCAAACAGAAAGGACATTGTTGGGGGGGAGGGGGGGAGGGAGAAGGGAGGGAGGTTTTGGTGATGGGGAGCAATAATCAGCCAAAAAGTATATCGACAAAATAAAATTAAAAACAAACAAACAAAAAAAAAAAACTATAGTACCTACCTCAAAAACAAAAAACAGAAAACATAGCAAACCACCTCAATATCAGGAGAGTAGTAACAAGAAGAAAAAACCAAACATACTGTATAAGCTATACAAAATTTTTGCCAAATAGGAAAATAAACATTATATTCCATAATTTTACTCAAATACTATATGGCCTCAAGAAACTATTGATTCTTTCATCCAACTAATGTCAGAAAAAGGATAATACAAATCAATTATGGCAAAACCAACATCACATATCATTTTCTTTTTAAGTTATAGAACTTCTATTAATTACAAGTTTTAGAATTTCTTTTCTAATCTACATAGTAGTTCCCAAATTTTAGTGAATATAAGAATCACCCTTGTAATATGGGGGTAGAAAAAATTGTTTCTCTGGAAGATTTTAAAAATTAAAAATTCTTAGCCCTTTCCTCCAGGGATTCAATTCAATAGATTTGAGATAATTCTAAGAAATTTGCAATTTTGACAAGTTACTCAAGTGACTCTAATGCAAACAAACCTTTGCTGTTTTGAAGTCTGTCCTTAACAGTCAAAGACTTTGCATTATTTATTTTCCTCTCTCTCAGAATATTTAGGCTCATGTCTGACAAAGAAGATGCTCAGTAAGTCCGAGCTGAAAGACTGACTGAACTACACAGTATTTTTAATTTCCCAATATCCTGACTGTGAAAACAGATATAAAATTTAACAGAATTTGTGATTAGCATAAGAGGAAAACAGAATCCAATTTGATATGTCAAAGTATCTAAAGAAAGTGCAGTTCACCGAGAACATAAAATAATAAAGAATTCAATCAGGCAATACAGAATTTGGATGAAGGAAGTATGCTGTTACTTGGGTGTTGTAGACTCCCATGTGTCCAAATCAGATTAAAGAAATGGTATAAGCATACAATGTAAATTATGTGATTTCAGGGGACATCAATTCAGGGAACCATCTAGTTCTTTCTGCCAACAACTGGCATAGGTAAAATCTACATGGAAGAATCTAGCCCTTAGATCCTATACCTGTCATAATGAGAAGTATCCTTAATGGTTACAAACTATCCATCAGTAATCTCAACTTAACTTGAGATAACAACTTGCTTTGAGATAGCCACAGTTTGACTGAGAAGATAAATCTGCTTCCTTTATTTGATAAATTCCCAGTCCATGGAAAATTTAGAATTGAAAAGAGGAGATGCAAATCAAATTCATGGTATATCTGACTTATGTTTAGGGACATCTGTTTATTAGTTAAAGCACTTGTAATGTTTGAGAGAATTTGGTATATACTTAAATAATGGTTAAAAGTGCTATCTTTAGAGTGATTGCCTGTGTTCAATAATCTCATTCTTTCACTTCCTCAAGAAGTTACTTGATATCTATGCCTCAGGTTTCTCATCTGGAAAATGGAAATAATAGTAATACCTACTTTGCAAAGTTATTATGAGAAATAAATGAGCTTATACTGTAAAGTGCTTAAAACACTGATTGGCACAGGGCAAGCTATTACTATTATTATTATTAAAAACCTGGGCAATTAGTCATGATTATATTTTAAAATTAGTAATTAATTTCAGATATGTGATCTTTCTTTAAAGTTTATAGGTATAAGATAGTTAAACTTGTAAGTATTTGAATGTTTAATGAACTTTAGATTCATTACACATTTAATTGTTTTTTAAAGAATTATTTTTATATTTGGGCAGGTATTGCTTGTCAGATTTATAAATTTGCCTGGTCTGGTATATGAAGTACTTAAAAAAGAAAACTTAATATACTGAATTTATAAATGCAATTTAAAATGCTTAAAGGAATTTAACAAACTAAGTTTTCTGATTAAGCTTGTTAAATGACACTGATCAGCAGAATTTAGTCTGTTCAATTTGAGTTAATTGATCAAGGAAAAAGCAAAGGTGCTTGTTTTTATTTTGCCCAATTTATAAATGATATAACAAAATTTATAAGTTTAACTTAAAGGCTTAAGGAAAACTAAGTCTTAAACACGCAACTTAAATAAGTTGCTAATTAAAGCTCAATTAATTGTACATAGACTTCTGTGAATAACAATCACTGTCAAAAATCTCTTACACAGACAATTCAGCAAATATTTATACACTTTTAGAGATTGTTTAATTTCAACAAGAAAGCATGCTGTAGAGCTTAACGAAATCAAAAGATTCATGCTCTCTTCTCTCAGAGAGCTTACCATCTGGTTCACTGTTTCACAACCACAGAGAAGTAAAGTAACTTATTCTTGTCCGAGGTCAAAGTACTAGACAATTAACTGATTCCTGCTACTAAAATATTGTCTTACTTGCCATGAGCAAACCATTTATGTAAGCTGCTGTGGGGGCACAGAAAAGGTCAGAGAATTGATACTTAATTGAGCTTACAAAACAAGTTATGACAGAATTCAGTCTGAGACTTGTTTTCCTTGTATGCTTTTAAAAATCTTTCACAGCTTTACTGCTGTACCCAAGGCTGGTTCTGGAGTACACTAAACATGTTCACTATTTTTTGTCTTATAGTACACCATTCTTCTTGTTAACAACAATTTGTAACATTACTATTTTTACATACCACGATATGAAACAAGTTCCTTATTTTGATTACATAATACAAACATATCGTCTTCCAAGGTAATAAAATTGAGATACTGATCAAAAACCTAGAAAGAAAAGGTTTACAAATCAATTTTATAATATAGCCATATTGAAAGTAAATTTAGTTTGTTTTAATCTACCAATGGTAAAAATGGAAAAAATCACAATTACATTCAATAACTAAAAGTAGTACTACGTAGCAGACTGCCCAATTGGGCCAGAAAGAGGAGTTAAAAATATTAAAAAAGCAGTAAGAAAGAACAAACCTTTGAGCAATAAATACCAAAGAGAAGAGTAATATTTTCTAAAAACAAAATTTAAGCAGATACAAGAATTTAAATTGTGGTTGTGATGGGAATAGATACTGAAGAAAAACCACAAGTTTAATTTTTGTAATCATTTTAATCACATTTTCCTAAGTCACAGTAACTGTTTTGACACCTTCAACTTTTATATACAAAATGGGAAAAAGTTATACCAATTCTGTGGAAGTGCAAATTAGGAGAAATTTTAAGAAAACGATTTGAAATACAGTCATACATCACAACAATGGGGATACATTGTGAGGAATGTGTTGTTAGGAGATTTCGTAATTGTGCAAACATCATGGTGTAATCATATAAACGTAGACAGATGGTACAGACTACTACACACCTAGGCTATGTGGTATAACCATTATAATCTTATGGGACTATCATTGTATACATGGTCCACTGTTGACTAAAACATTATGTGGCACATGACTGTATATTAAATTTAGTTAAATTAAAAACCGTTCCTATTATTTTATGTGAAATTAATGATAAATTTTGAGCAAGAACATTAAGGCATCAGCCTCAAAAACTTATCCAAAGCAATATTGATCTAAGAATGAAAAATCAGTGGGAAAATATGGGAAGTAATGCATAGTTGTTTACTCTTATATTTACCCTACCTAGTTCCCTAGAAATTTCATTTATGACTTGTCCAAATTCAAGCAGCACAGGGCATGACAGGGCTATAACCAGGAATATATTTCACCAATTTATTTACGACTGAAGCTGAACCTGACTAAAATGTCACTATGATGTAGAGTTGCTGGTGTGTTGTGAATTCCTTTTTTCTTATAGTATGCAACATAGCCTTCTTGGGTCCTCCTCTCAAATAAATAAAGATCTGGAGAAAGTATGGTGACTATAGTGATTACAGATAAAACAATGTCCAAATATTCTCAGCACAATTTATGACAACGCAACTATCAAACTATTTTTGAGTTGAGTTAAAAAGATCATACAAATCCGAGCCTAAAGCAAACTGATTCTGCTTTTTAATCTTTCAAATTCATTTGAATAGTAGGTTTCTTTAGTTTGGTTTATTTTGCCTAGTTCAAGCTGAAGATAATTTACATTACCAGAACTCTTTCTAATACCGAGTCTAAACATTTCTTAGGTTGTTCTGGTCACTGGCAAATTAGAAGTCTATGTCAATTAACAGGTTTCAGAACACTGATAAATTTCACATTAACAAAATATCATCAGCCAAAATATCTTACCTTGGCTACTTGTGCTACTGCACTAGCTGCTAATGCTGCATTTGCAATATCTTCCAGTTTACTTCTTGAAATAGCAGAAATAAAATTTAAATAATATGATTCATAGAGTTGATTTCGAAGATCCTATAAATACAATGAATATTTCATTCTTATAGGATCGTAAAAAGGACATCATGAATAAAAATCTTCTAAATACTGTAAGAGCAAGGCTATAGAAGATAAGATACATATTTAAAAGACAGATTATAAAAATGACAATCAAAAAAATATCCCAAAAGAACAAAGTTATGAGGAAGTACTGGTTATCTTGTTACCAGATGTAATTGAAATATATCTTAATAATTAAGGGTATAAAATTCCAATATTATCAACAAAATTCCATTAATTACAGTATAGTACAAAACTGCTCTGAAATAGCCTATCTGAATTTTTCTTAAAAATACCTAAAAGTGGCTCTCTAATACAGTAAAATGCTTGTTATATTTGGCAGACCCTACCTTCGACTGCTCTGGTCATGTAATGACACAACAAATATTTCCTTCACTGGACACAGACATAATTCTAATTACCAATTCCAGAAGTAGTTCTTCTCAATCATTCAAAAGTAGTGGAATTTCAATTATGCAATTTCTAAAATCAAATTTACTTATCTTCTTAAACTCTAGGCAAATAGATATCTAAACAAACATTTTTCTCAAATATCAGATGTCACTGACTGTAACAGGAACCATCATTTTATGTACCACTAAAAGAGTTAATGCTTCCAATAAAATTTTATGACATATGATCAATTTTAAGAGGAATGTGATTTCAGAGATGTCTGAATATGAAAAACTGAGGGGTTGGAACCTGCCTGAGGAAGGCAGCTGAGCAAAGCAGTGGTTCAACAAATGTCAGGAGACTGGTTATATATGAGGATCGAAAAAATAACATGTTCAGGATATTGGGAACCATGTTTCTCACTGTTAGAGAAAGGAGTTCCAAGTTTGTAAAGGGAAAAAGGAAAAGCTATAATAAATTCTGTGTTGCTGAACTGAAACAGTTTTGGAGGATATCTGTCTAGACAGGTAGGCAGGAGAGAGGGAGTTATAGAAATAAATACAGATATAAAAGTATATGTGTGTGCACATATACTTCCTAGCTTTGTCCACTGAGAGGACCTAAGAACAATGACACTCTAGTTATAATAAGTATACTTAAAGCCCAGATCCCGATTTCTAAATACCATTCTGTATAAAAAGCAACCAGGGATCTCTAGACAAATGGCTGAATCCTGAGCTGGGACAGAGAAAGTACAAGATGAAACTGGAACATCTTACTGTGCCAGAAAGTAAGGAAGTAGTCAAAGAATGGTGGACACATTTCAAAAGACACACAAGTTCAGCAATGTTGCAGGATATAAGATCAATATAAAAATCAATTGGATATCTATACAATTGCCATGAAAATCCTAAAAATGGAATTAAGAAAACAATTCCATTCACAATAGCTTAAAAAAAAATGAAGAAATAAGTTTAACAAGAAGTGCAAAACTTACATTATAAACACTATAAAACATTATTAAGAGAAATTAAAGATCTAAAGAAACTGAAAGATATCCCATGTTCATAGATCAGAAAATTTAATGTTAATATGGCAATACTCCCCAAATTGATCTACAGATTCAGTGCAATTCCTATCAGAACCCCAGGTGGCTTCTTTGTAAAAACTGACAAGCTAATCCTGAAATTCATTTGGAAATTCAAGGGACCCAGAAACGCCAAAACAATCCTGAAAAGGTAGTACAAAGTTGGAAAACTCAATTTCTCAACTTCAAAACTTGCTACCAAGTAAGAAAAATCAAAACCATGTGGTATGGGCATAAGGATAGACATAAAGATCAATGAAACAGAATTGAAAGCCCAGAAGACCCAAGACACAAGAAAAAAAAAATACGCAAAGAAACTTGTACGTGAATGTTTACAGCAGCATTATTAACAACAGCCAAAAGGTGATAACAACCCAAATGCCCATCAACTGGTACATGGATAAACAAAGTTTGGTATACTCACACAACAGAATATGTTGAGCTATAAAAAGGAATAAAGTACTGATACATGCTACAAAATGGATAAACCTTGAAAACAGCTTAGAAAAAGAAGTCAGATACAAAAGACCACATATTATATGATTCCATTAATATGTAACGGCTAGAATACACAAATATATAGAAACAGAAAGTAGGTTAGGGATGGGAGGGGATGGGGGTGTGTTGGGGATGTAACAGTTATAGGGTACAAGGTTTCTTTTTGAGGTGATTAAAATGTTCTAAAATTGTGGTAATGACTGCACAATTCTGTGAATATACTAAAAACCAATGAACTGTTCAAAGTGTACACTTGTACACTTTAAATGGGCGAATAATATGATATGTGAATTATATTTCAATAAAGTTGTTATTAAAAAAAAGGAGGAAGAGATCAATAAGTAGTACCTCTGTCAAAAACGGCACAGTCAAGTTTATGCAGAGTAAAAGAGGAAGCTGGGTGTCATGAAGCTACATGGGACACAAAAAATATGTGACCTTCTTTAACAATTTAAATAATGATTTGATTCAAAAGTCAATAACAAGTGAAAACGCTGTGACTTGTAGCAGACATTGTTAGCTACCTATCCGGTATCTATTTGTTAGAGGGTGAACAAAACCAATGCCATTTTGTGCCCTGCCTGCTATGTTTACTGTTTAACTTCAACCCTTTGTTTCACTGATCAGTTATACCATCACCTTAGGGCAAACTGTAAAAGGAACATAGGTTTCAGGGAGTGAATGATTTATTACAGCAGATGGCATCAGTGGTCTGAGAGCTAACATCACAGACTCCCAACCTTGTGAATCACAAGACACCTGGTGGATGATGTTAACTTATTTTTCTTAAGATGTTTCTCTGAAGTTATATTTAGTAACAGGGGCTTTTGGTATATAAACGTTGTCTAACCTGCAGAGAGCTAGAGCTCTTATCTGCTGACATCTGATCCTTCACTGCATCCAGCGTTCCTGTGTGTAAGTCACCCAGTTAATAAATCTTTGTACATCTCCAAACGGACCTACCCATCTCCTTCTTCAGTCTCAAAGTACCTTCTCAGTTTGGAGGGCATTATACTTTAACCCTTTCCTTGAACACTATTTTCCACTTTTTCTTGCTAAAAGAATCCAGATTTTCTTTTGGGTGGCAATACACTCATCTATATATTAACACTTACAGCTTCCCTTGCAGCTAATTCTACTCTGTAAGACAAAAAATGAAAGTCTTCTGGGAGTTTCTGGAAGGGCATAGCTTTCCTAATCAAAATGAAAAGTCAGTGCTAGCATAGTCCATTTCCCCCTTCTCACTATGAACACAGATGTGCTATCCACAGCTGCCGCCGCCACATTACAACCACGAGCAAAAAGCAAGACAATGAAAACCAACAAACTAAAGATGATGGGTCAAAGAGACAGAAGGGTCTGGATCTTTGATACATTATAGTGCTCCTGCACCACCATGGACTTCCTATTCCCAAACTTTTTTTTTTTTTTTTTGTGACCGGTAAGGGGATCACAACCCTTGGCATGGTGTCGTCCGCAACACGCCAGTGAACGCACTGGCCATTCCTATATAGGATCCGGACCCACGGCCTCAGCGCTCCCAGTGCCGCTGCGCTCCCAGTGCCGCTGCGCTCCCAGTGCCGCACTCTCCCAAGTGAGCCACAGGGTCGACCCCTATTCCCAAACTTTCTATTATCTCAGAAAACTAAAACCCTGTTTTTAAAGCTAATATAGTTAGGATTTCTGTTTTTTTAAAGCCAGACTAAGCCTTTACCAATATAATGCTTCTTCAGCCAAAAGACTTAAAATCCTTCAAGCTATTTAAAATTCAAAAATAGCCTTAAAAATCAAAGTAGGATACTGAGTAAGGGAATTTCTGATGGCTTACACTGGACCAGGACATCTTTTTTTTTTAGGAAAAAAAAAATTTGTTTCTGAATTAAAGAGTCAGAAAAATAAGAATCCATATTACCTGGCACATTCTATCAATATTTTCTTCAGTTGGCATTACAAAGTACACTGCAGGAACATCTGGAATAGGATCTCGATCAGAGTGTAAAAGCCTAGAAGACATGAAGAACATAAAATTCACTTTTTTCTTAGTTATCTAAAAAGACAGTTTAAAACTATATTTCTTAAACTGGGAGTTCACCAGCTCAAGAGCAGTGACCAGTGCTCTAAAAGCTCTTGCTGCAATTAATCAGTTAGTTAATCCAGCTTTCTCCTTACATCAATGTTAACACTATGTTAACACTATGTAAGATCCTAATTTCTTGTTAGTCTTCATTTGTTCTATTACACTCACCTTATTTTTAAAACCTCTTATGGTCAGATATTCTCTTTTACCAGCACTCTCCCTGAAGGAGAACTAAAGCATATTCAACATATTCAAAATCAATCTTTTTCTCATTTTTCACAGAAATATGGTGAGGGGAAAGGGTAAGTGGGAGGAAAGTGTGGCTCTCTGAGAGAGGGAAAACAGAAAGCCAGAGGATGCAATGAAAAAATTTTAGAAGCAATTCTTCAGAAGCTATGAAAAAATTTAACCATACATGAAATCAAATATATTTTTTAAATGAAAGGTATATGAATGTTTCCTTAAAACAAAGATTTCATCTATTTTTGTGTATTTATTCTTTTATAAGAGAACGCACAAGAGATCATCTAAGGATCTTATAAATTATATCACTGGACAGTTTTCTCTTTTTACAAATTAGGAAATATTTTCATTCAAATATCCCAAAATCAAATCACAAAGTCTCTTTATTCTTCATTGTAAGATTTTACTATGCTTACATCAGACAATATAACTAACATTCTATCTCTACAATATTTCTCTCTCTCTAGTCACTCTTCTATCATCAAGAAGAGAGAGGAAAGAGGCATATGCTGCCAGTGGGTCCACATTTAATAACTTCTTCCATCTGTCTGGCTTCTACTGACACCAAGAAAGATAATGTGATGGCAGCCATATATTACTGTCTTTTTAATGGGGGCTAAACTGCCTAAAGGGCCATGACCATCATTTCATATTCTGAAAACTTATAATTATTGTTTCCTACAAATCAGCCAAAACTAGCTTGCAGAGTATAAAGCGATTCATGCAATATTTTCTATCAAATAAAGAAGAATGGTCAGAGGCAAGTTCACCATGGTAGCTGGGTGACAACATGCTCTGATGACAACACCAATAGGTTAGGCAGAGAGATTCCTATACTCTAAAACTGGCAGACATCTTATCACACCTTAAGCAAGTACTGAGTCAGGCCTCGCTTCTGTTTAGTCACTAATACTGAGCCATTATGGTTCAGTAGGTAAACAGCACAAGAATTAGTGGTCAAACAATCTGGCCACAACTCTGCTATTAGCTGGTTGTACAAATGTGGGATGATCACTTAAGCCTTCTAAACCTTAGTCTTTTCATTAGTAAAATAAAGGAGTTAAACACCAAGTAAGGTGCCAATTGCAACTAATGCTTATTAATAAACCACCATTTCCAAGGACGACATCAAGCTAAGCTTTAGTTCAGTCCATAAGAATTATCATATTTGTGTTTAAGCAAATTTGTGTTAAAAGCAAATTTGTGTTTTAAGTCTAACATAAAAATGAACGGAAAAACATGTCAAATACCATATTTCATCAAACCTAAGGTACTATAAAGTTTATTTGTTTATTTTTATTTTTAATTGACATATAATTATATGTTAATTATAATTATATAATTATTTATGGGGGACACGGGGTGATGCTTCGATAAATGGTGTTATCAATTTGAAAACATTTTATAGATCACTGAGAAAGAAAACTGCTGCCAGCTATGACATCTCATCAATTATAAGACAGATCTTAATTTCAGAAAAACAAAAAAGTGAAAAGTGCACTTACAATTTGACACAATACATTATTAATTTGAGATGAATATTCATGAATATATTAATATTCATTAATACGATTGAAGAATTTAAGTTGATCAAACCAGATTCTGTTATATAACTCAATGAAAACCTAAAACCATATTCCCAATAAAAGAGTACAATTCAATTCAATATGTGATAATACCAGAGTGCAAACTAGTTATAACACCATAAATAAAACAAAATGCAAATAGGTTAGAAGATCATAAAACTGGACTCCTTTAGCATATATGAGTATTTATAAATATTCATAAATACAGTTCCTCTCCAAAGGTACTAGTAGGTAAGTCTATAAAGTAAAGCAATTTGCTTTATTTTTATTAAATACACCAGAAGCAATATAATCAAACTTAACAGTTAAGAAGACAACATAAATAGCCTCCTATGGTGATTAACAGTCATTACTTCATAGTCACTTAAATTTTTCATATTAATGATAAGCTAATTTAGATATTCTTCTTTAAAAAGTATATTTAAATTAAAGAAATAAAACACTTTTAGAGCTGTAAGAGACCTTAAGATTACCTTCTTTTCTTTCACATAGAGGGTAAACCAAGGCTGTTGGAAAAGACATGAGGGAGAAAAATTAAAGTCTAAATTTAAATTCTGAAATCCTCAGGCTGAGGATTATTTTTAACTTCAGAAATAAAGGGCTGCATAGAAGAAGGTATGGGGAAAAAATGTTCCTTAATAAGTTAATTTCAGGATGGCCAAAGAAATCTTTAATAATGCATTTGAAAATAAATGCCACTACCAGAAATATGTTAAAACTCACAGATGCAGAGTGATTCCCATGTCTCTCAGCTCCTTCACAGATAGCAGAGGGGAGATGATATCTTGGCCAAACCGGTCATAAATGAGCACCTAATAAAAAAAAAAAAAAAAGAACAGGTGTTTTTTAAACACCATAATCAGTGAACAACCAATAGAGAAACCATATTAAGACCAAGATGAAGTAAATCTTATTTTAATGAATCATGTATACTAAATTCTTACCCTTGCCTCAATTTGATATTTTCCATCATTACTTGCCAAAATGTCCATCCATGCAATAATACATTCTTTTTTTTTCTTTATTTTTATAGCAGGTTTAGTTTTACAGAGAATTGAGCAGAAAGTATAGATTGTTCCCATTACCTGACCCCCCCAACACAGTTTCCAATATTATCGACACGTTACATGAGTGTGCTACATTTGTTACAATTATGAATCAATATTGATATATTATTATTAACTTAATTTTACATCAGGGTTCCCTTAGTATTGTACAGTTCTAGAGGTTCTGCTAAATGCATGATGTCATGTATTTATCATTACAGCATAATACAGAATAGTTTTGCTGCCCTAAAAATCCTCTGTGCTCCACCTATTCATCTCTCCCTCCGTCCCTCATCCCCTGAAACCCTGGCAACCACTGATTTTCCCCCCATTACCTCATATTTACCATTTCTTTGTGTTGGAAACATTCAAAATCCTCTATTCTAGCTAACTGAATACACTATATAATAAATTGTTAGTCACCCCGCAGTGCTAGAGAACACTAGATATTCCTATCTAGCTGTACTTTTATATCCATTAATCAACCTCTCACTGTCTCTCCTCTCCCACCTGCTCCAGCCTCTGGTAACCACCATTCTACTCTCTACTTCTATGTGATCAATTTTCTTAGCTTCCATATACAAGTGAGAATATGCAGCATTTATTTCTCTTTCTGTTCCTGGCTTGCTTCACTTAACATAATATCCTCCAAACTCATCCACGTTGCCACAAATGATAGGATTTCATTCTTTTTTATGGCTGAATAGTATTCCATTGTGTATATATACCATGTTTTCTTTATCCATTCATCTGCTGATGGACTCTCAGGTTGGTTCCATTATCTTGGCTGCTGTGAACAGTGCTGCAATGAACATGGGAGTGCAAATACCTTTCTGATATACTGACTCCCTTTCCTTTGGATATATACCCAATAGTGGGATTGCTGGATCATATGACAGTTCTATTTGTACTTTTCTGAGAAACCTCCAGATTGTTTTCTATAACAGTTGTACTAATCTACATTCCCATCAACAGTGTATAAGAGCAGCCCTTTCACTGCATCCTTGCCAGCATTTGTTATTTTTCCATCTTTCTGATAAAAGCTATTCTAACTGCAGTAAGATACTGTGGTTTTGATTTGCATTTCCCTGATGATTAGTGACACTGAGAATTTTTTCATATACCTGTTGGCCATTTGTATGTCTTCTTTTCAAAAAGTCTGTTTGGATCATTTATCCATTCTTTGATTGGATTGTTTTCTTGTCATTATCTGAATTTCTTGTATATTTTGGATATTAATCCATTGTTTGCAATGTTTTCTCCTATTTTGCAGGTTGTCTCTTCACTCTGTTGATTGTTTCCTTTGCTAGGCAGAAGCTTTTCAGTTTGATATAATCTCATTTGTCTATTTTTGCTTTTGTTGCTTATACTTTTGAGGTCTACTACATAAAGTCTTTGCCCAGCTCTTTGTCCTGAAGCATTTCCCCTATGTTTTCTTCTAACAGTTTCACTGTTTCAGGTCTTAAATTTAAGTCTTTAATCCATTTTGAGTTGATTTTTGTATATGGTGAGAGACAGGGGTTCTTTCATTCTTCTGCATATGGCTATCTAGTTTTCCTAGCACTATTTGTTGAAGAGACTGACTTTTTTCCAATAAATACTCCTGGTGCCTTTATCAAAAATCAGCTGGCTGTAAATACACAGCTTTATTTCTGGGTTCTTTATTTTGTTCCATTGGTCTGTGTGACTATTTTTAATGCCAATACCATGCTGTTTTGGTTACTATAGCTCTGTAGTATATTTTGAAGTCAGGTAGTGTGTTGCCTTCGGGTTTTTTCTTTTTGCTCTGGATTGCTTTGGCTATTCAGGGTCTTTTCTGGTTCCATATGCATTTTAGAATTGTTTTTTCTATTTTTGTGAAGAATATCATTGGTACTTTGATAGGGATTGCACTGAATCTGTACATCACTTTGGGTAGTATTGTCATTTTCACAATGCTAATTCTTCCAATCCATGAACATGTTTTTTCATTTCTTTATGTCTTTTTAAATGTGTCACATCAGTGTTTTATAGTTTTCCTTGTAAGGATCTTTTACCTCCTTGGTTAAATTAATTCCTAGGTATTTTATTATTTTTTTGTAGCTATTATAAGTGGAATTGCTTTCTTGATTTCTTTTGCATCTGGCTTGCTACTGGTGTAAAGAAATGCTACTAATTTTTGTATGTGCATTTTGTATGAACTTTAATGAATCTGTTCATCAGTTCTAAGAGTTTTTTGGTGGAGATTTTAGGTTTTTCTCTATATGAGATCACGTCATCTACAAACAGGGATAGTTTGACTTCCTCTTTTCTAATACGGATGCCCTTTCTTTCTTTCTCTTGCTAAATGCTCTGGCTAGGACTTTCAGTACTATGTTGAATACAAGTGGAAAGAGTGGGCATCCTTCTCTTGTTCCAGTTCTTAGAGAAAGAGCTTTCAGCTTTTCCCCATTGAGTATGATATTACTTGTCAATGTCATATATGGCCTCTACTGTATTGAGGTATGTTCCTCCTAAGCCTAATATGTTGAAGGTTTTTATCATGAAGGGATGAGAATTTTACAAAATGCTTTCTCTGTGTCAACTGAGAATATCATATGTTTTTGTCCTTCATTCTGTTGATGTGATGTACCATGTTTATTGATATGCATATGTTGAACTAACCTTACATCCTGGGATAAATCCCACTTGATCACGGTAAATGATCCATGCAGTAGTACAATTTTAAAAACACTACTTAGGCTAAAATAAATCAATAATTATATAAATTTCCTATCATAAAATATTTTTTCTAGTTTAAAAAAATAGAGGCTATAAAATCTTGATCTTAAACTATGGAAAAAGAATTTGAACATATAGCAAACTCACGTTTACTCCCTTATTTTTCTTTTTCCAGTTCTCATATATCCTTTCCAAAAACAGAGATGTAAAAATCAGCCATTTTCAAAACTAATACATAAAAAGTTCCATGACTATGAAGAAAATTTAGTAATTTAAGCATCTCTGGTTAATAAGATACTCAGTTAAAAAATTAAGTCCATAAAGAGTACTTGATAGTCGTAGTCTATCAAATGCATTTCCTCACATTCTAAAAGTATTAAAACTGGCACCTTTGAAGAGTGGGAAGAGCTCCAACATGGTCTTCTAACTCAAAATTGGTTTCACAGTTAAGGCAAATAAAAGAGATCTTCAACTGGTAAGCATTTTTCACAACTACCTCAATAATTCTTTATGGAGTAAGAAATTGCTAATGAGAGGCTGAAACATGCTGTAACAAAACATGTTTTTCTGGAATGCCTGGATTTCCTTTAGAAAAGCTAAAGATCATTCTGCTCTAGTTATAAAAATATTGCACTCTCAAAAATCTTCCCTTTTTAAAATCTCAATATATCTGTATTATTAATCTTGTAATATAAAAGTGATGGGTAGGAAAAGTATTTGACACAAATCTGTATCCAAGAAATTCTCAAGCTATTTAATTCAAAACCTCAATACAAGCCTTAGAAAAAAATAAACAAGCATAGTTTTATGCAAGGGGCACATAAGATGCCCACAAAAATAGGAAGGTGAAAATTAGGAGACACCCTGGAGCTTAAACTATGAATTCGACTTTAACCACTTTTACAGTTAATCCAAAGGACTTATAAAGATTCATGAGAGTTTTCAAAATACCCAAAATTCTAACCAAGTTGATTTGTTTTCTTAATTCTTAGCAAGAAAGAAGTATAAAGTGATTGTAAAAAAATAAGTTTAAAGCTAATCAACTATACTACAATCTCTTTGAAGAAAGGGATAGAACCAGCATGAAGTTTAAAACAATGGAGCCCAAAGAATAGCAATTTTTAAAGACTCTTCAGCACTTCTCAAAGCAGAAAGCTTGTAGATTGCTTTCTGGTCCAAGTAAGTTTTACTGACAGTTTTATATCTCATAAATTAATAAAATGACACTGTGGTTTATAAGTCACTGTCTCATGAGTTGATGAAAATGGACCAGTCCTTCTGAATCTGACTAACCTTGAGCAAGATTACAAGATCCAAAGTCTGGAATTGCAAAGCTAAGGGACAAAACATCACCAAGGGTAAAGACCTGTCAGTAAGACTCTACCCAAGAGATCAGCTAGATTCCCTAAATGAATATTACTATTTCATTGCCTGTCTTACTCCATAAAATATTCATAAAAAAAAGATTCACATTAAGACATCACGTTAAATAAAAATAAAATACTCATGCTTTATAACTGTGCTACTAGTTTAGTATTAACAAGAAATTCCCTCTACCACCAATAGGGCTGACAAAAAGGAAATCGTTTCCATTAAGATAAACTCTTACCTTCCATACTGGTTCTCCAGTGCTGTTTTTAACATGAGGCACATTGAAATTCAACATACGCTTCAAAGCCACTGGAAATAAAAAGTTTTTATCAAATACTATAATTTTTTTTAAGGATTTCATTTTTCCTCTACACTTACTATTTACCACTACAAAACAAAATGCACAAATCAACTCTAGTAAAACTAATTAATCAAATGACAGGATGAGTAAGAACTAGGGGCCAGACATTGTATTACCATTCCATCAATACCTAATTGGCATGTTTTTGGAAGATTTTCTAAAATACGGTAGGCATCTGTCCCCAGATGAAACTGTGGAAAATGTTCAGGAAAAAGACTTTTACATTTCTCCTATCTCACACTACATTTTATATAGATGCAAAAAGAAATTTCTTCAATCATGAACTTGCAATGGTCTGAAGAGATAACTGCTATTGTCTATTCATTGGCTGAAAGCATAGATTAAGATCAGTTTTTCTAAAAACAAAAATTATCTATGACATATTTAACTGGTTCACATATAAAAAACCTTCACACAGGTCTATTTTTTAGTTACCTAAAGTACATTTTACAACCAATTTATTCTGTCAGATTCACTGAAAAGTTATATTGCTTAAAAGTTATACTGTTATGCTCCCTGTAAATACTGAGATTTTACCATAGATGTAATAGATGAGTGATAATTCCCACTAAGAAAATATACAATTTCAAAAATCACAGCAGTTATGCTCTATATGTTATAGTATTTTGTGGTTTTTATTGCTCCTCTGTTCATGTGTTATAGCAGACTCAGAGATATTTCCTAAAGAAAATGAAAATCTCTTAATACACTTCTATGCGAAATTGAGATGGCCAAATACTCAAGGGACAGTACAAGTTAGGTGATTTAATTTTTAAAAGACTGGCAACCTTAAAATGTACTTGATTTTTTTTAATATTTGCATCAGGCTTTATTAAGTAATACAGAATAACTTACACTCCAAACTCCTACCAGAGGACTATATAATACTAAAATCACCTGAGAATCAATTTATAGTATATTCATGCACTCACAAGAAAAACTTCTATTAAATGTTTGTTTGCTGAGGTAGGTAAAATACTGTAACACTTCTATCACTGAAGCGATTGCACTTCAGTGATATATTTGTATATTCATATGTGTATACATACATACATGATTTTTTTGTAAAATGTTAGTACTTAATGTCTAGCCCATAATACACATTACCAGTAATTTATACCTACGTCAGAGGCTCACAAATGTTATGGTATTAAAAATAAACATAAACTAAAAAACACTTTAGTACTTAGAAGTGAAATACTGCAAGAGGCATAGAGTGTTTCAGGATTAACTCTCCCACTGTGCTTTAGCAGAGCTCTTTTTCCCACTTCCAGGCAATAAAGACAACACCACCCTGGCACTGATGACCCAAGAGAGAAAAACGTTGTTTCTAGGAACAGCTGTACACAATTTTAACACATGACAACTTGGAAGAACTACAGCTCTGGCCGCCATGTGAGCCTCAGGTGTTTTAAGTGTTCTCCAGAGTTAGGCTTTAGCTAATCTAAAGAGGCCAGTACCAGCAAATAGATAATCCCACATTTGCCTTATCAGCACAATCTAGGAGAATTTCTCCAACTCCGAGCCTTGGCTAACTTGTTAAAAGGTATTTTGATACAGTGGATTTATTGATGAAGTACATGGCCTGTGTTCAAAGAGTAATAAGAATTCAATTTTATTTTCATCAGAGTTTAACTTCCCAGGGCTTAAATCATTGCTTTTACCTAAAATGACAAACTAGTTTTCTCTGTTGGCTCTAAATATACTATCCATATTCCCAGATTCGGTTAATGTAGTTTCACTCTTACCTGGAATGTTTTCTTCATTCAGTCACTCAACAAATACTGTTGACTATATTTACCATTCATTCATTCAACAAATGTTTAGTGAGTGCTTACCTTGTGCCTGACACTGCTCTAGTTAATTGGCGATCTAGCACACTGAACAAAGCAGTTTGAATAAAAATTACCTGTCCTCAAGTAGCTTTCATTCTTGTTGGGGGAAAAAGACAATTAACAAAATAAGTAAAACATATGGTATGTGAGATCATGATAAGTGCAATGGAGAAAAAAAAGATTGAGAAAGGGGAGGAGGAAGTTGGAGTATAATTTTAAACAGAGTGATCAGGGAAGGCCTCCTGAGAAGGTAACATTTGAGTGAAGATCTAAAGAAGGTGAGGGAGTGAGCCACGCAGATATCTCTCAAAGAGTATTCCAGAAAGAGGAAACAAATAAAAAGCTCTGAGGTGGGAGCATTTCTGGTGTGTTTAAGGAAAGGGGAAAGTAATAGGGAGTGAGTTCAGAAAAGTAAGTGTAGAGCAGTTCACATACAACCTTGTAGACCACTGTAAGATCACTGTGTCTTTTGCCATGATTGAAATGGGAAGTTGGTGGAAGGTTTTGAGCATATATATAACATGATCAGTTTGATTACTGTGTGGAAAAGAATGAAAGAGAACAGGGTTGTAAAAGCAAGGAGACCAAATAGAAGGTTACTGCAGAAATTCAGGGTAAATTGGACCTGGGGGATAGCAATGACAATGGTCAGATCCTGAATATATTTTCAGAATAGAACTGCACAGATTTACTGACAGATATGACATAAGATATGAAAGAGAAAAGCCAAGAAAACTTCAAGGTTTTTGACTTGAGCAACTACAAGGATGGAGTTGCCATTAACAGATATGGGGCAGGCCAAGTTCAGAGGAGAGGTCCAAACCAGAGATATAAATGTGGAAATCATCAGCATACAGATAGCACTTAAAGCTAAGAGGCTAGATAAGATCACCACAGGAGGGAAAGCAGTTAATCTGGTACTCTGCAGTGTTGAGAAGTGGGGGAGATGAGCAAGAACCTGCAACAGAAGGTGTGCATGAAGGACAACACCATCACAGAGGAGGAAGCAACTGATTCTGCCTGTTGAACTGAAGGTAAAGACAGAGAGGGGGAGTGATCCAAGAAGCTTGTACGAAGATGGCTTTTGACGTGATCTTTAAAAAATCAATAAAGATTGTTCAGGTAGGCAAAGAAAGAAAGAGATACGCTAGTTAACCTCTCTATATCTTAGCTTCCTGTTCTGTAAAATGGAGATAATAATATATACAAAATCATCTAAAACAATGCCTGGAAATAGTAAATGCTCAATAAATATCAACTATTATCTATCCAAATTGCAAATTCTTTTGTGTCACAGTGTCTTGTATTTAGAATATTTGAGAATTGTGAATTATTTCTCATTCTCAATAGGCATCAAAGGAATAATTTCCTCTATTAAAGCACACATAAAGGGATTTTACCTTTGAAAATACAACAGAACTTAATCACAATACTAATGTGATAAATAACTGATCTAGCACAACCTAGCTAATAATGATGTGAAATTGTACTGTTTATTTCTGCAGAAATACAAACTATTAGATTTTAATATTCTACAAAGTTTCTGCATATAAAAATTTACAAACTTAATTTTTCAAAAAGCTCCCTTGTACTGGTACATATGTAGTATGACCTAATTCATTTAGTTTCATTAAGTATCAAAACCACAGTGCTAGGACAAAAGGGGATTCTACTCACTTACATAGATAAAATGAATGACAAATATTCTCCAAATCTTATTTAGACTTTCCTATATTTAAGTTATGCCTGACTTTATCTGATGGGTTATACTCAGTTATCTATTGGGAAGCAGAACACAGCTCAGTATGCTTTCTTTTTGTGTCATTGCTAGATTCAAGTCTATCATTAATTTTTTCTTTAAGTACCACAGGGAAGAAATCAAGTACAGCCCAAATAACTTCTGTAGGTCATATTAATTGTAACCAATTGTCCTGTTAAGATTTACGTGAAAAAGCATAATTTCAGGAGACAGAATTTCCAAGTAAGCACATTCTTGATGGCTTACTCTATTAGCTCCTCAGAATAGACAGCATGACAACTTCAAGACAATTAGCTAACAAGTATAAACTGTTTATGGCTAACAAGTACAAACCAAGTTGTCATGAGAAGTTTACAAAGAATAAGGCAAAAATAAAAATACCTAAGATGAAAAAAAAAAAAAACCAAAAACAAAACACCACCCAAAACTCAAGCAAAGAACTACGTTTTTCTTTACCAAATTTCGCAGCATATATAGAAGCTATATGAACTTGCTCTACTGAAAATGAAACTATAATATATTGTTTTTAAACACCATCCATCAAACATTTAAAACGGAAAAGCTATTAATTCATTTGTTTTGGCATTTTTTAATCCCGTCCAGCAACTGAAGATGAAAATCTTTATCACCAGGAATTTTTCTGCAGGTACCCCAAAAGATGATGGTTTGGAGAGAAACGGCATTTCAAAATCTAAATTTTGAAATTGGGGTAGAAATGCCAAAAAATGAAGTTTATTCAATATTAAAACTGGGAAAACTGAATTCACAAGAAAAACCCGGAGACCTCAGAGAAAGGCACACAGGAAAGAAAATACCAGCTGCCAGATCTCGTGAAGGACTTCTAAGGCCCAGTAGGAAGACAGGAGCAGGACAACAGCAACCAGCCCACTCCTGAAGCCCCTTCTACACTACTGGTGAGGGGCCGAGTCCTCAGCTAATGGCATTTCTTCTCCAAAAACTCAAAGGGGAGGGGCTCTTGATGCTGTAGAGACTGGACTGAACTCCGGGGGGGTCGGTCTCTTGGCTGTACGCAGCACGACCGAATGAGGGCGGCAAGCAGAGGAACAGGATGTCGCTGTGGCAGGCATGAAACTGCAGAGACAAGGGAGTAAGTTGGTACCTGTCTGCCTTTCCCGAATACTGGCTGCTGCTGCTGCCGCCGCCATCTTGATTCCCAACATTCACTGCCCGGCTGGCGAGCGAAGCCGGAAGATGACGTGGCTGCCCCTATCGCCCCGGAAGCAAAGCCCGGAGGGGCGGAGCCAAGGGAAAGCCTGGGGGCGACCCCGCCTCCTCTAGGGCAATACTCCCAAGCCCTCTGCTCGAGAAGACTCGGGGACTCAGTTAATATCTGAGTGGCTAGTGGTGTTTTATTTTTTAGCTGCTGAATAGCAGAAATTTTTATCCTATCTAATCGCGCCACACACTCTCAAATGGTAGCTACTTTAAACTGAGCTGTTAGGGTAGGAGAGTCGTGTAGTGCTAAGAACCTAGTACTTAACTGTTACCTTGGTCGTTTGTAGAGCACTTAAGCGATAATAAAACTGTTGGGATGTAAGGATCACTGGACTTAAATGAACTTACTGAAAGAAAGTCAGCACGTAGATGCTAGCTGTCTCCGGTTTTCCCAGTGCAGCAAAAGTCTCACTTTTGCTCCCTTTTCTGGAAAAACAGAAAGCTTTGGAAATCTACCCTAACCTGGCAGATTTCTCATTATCATTTCTAGGCAAAATGGTCTAGCTTTTTGGTGTTTTGCCTGCATGGACACAGGAGCCGGAAAGGTGCAAAGTGGCAAATCGGCTTTTCCTCCTTCCTTGTAGTAATTGCAGAATCACAAAACGTTACTTTGGGGGAGAGTCAGAAAGCAGTGCTGGTGTTTCAAAGTCCACTGAAAGCCATTGATTTCTCATTTAATCCATAAATTTAATTGAAAGTCAAAAATGGATATGTAATGACAACTTATTTCTCCCATGTTCAATAGAGTTCACTGATGACATTTCATTAGCTGTTACATATTAATTCTGAAGCTCCACCAAATTCTGAAAATCATACTTTTTGCTTCAAAACAACTTTCAGAATTATATAAGTTGTCCTAACAACTATATAAAAAGCAATATTACTTCTATAATAAACCACTAGCTTCTCTATTTCACAAATAAAAGCATTTTTATGAAATTTAAACCAGGTTATCTTATTTTTAATACCATTAGGAAACATCCTAGCATTGAACCTACATTCCTTACCATTAAGAATTACATGATCTCTCATTCTTATAGCTAATTGGCATATCCATTAAGAAATTAAGTGGAATATTTACCTGTGGTTTCTTCAGTGCTATTACTAATATTTTAAAAGAATCTCCAAAAGATCTAGGTGTGTTCTAATAAAACAGAAATGACAGTTCTTTCCTTATGGGAAGTTCTACTTCACTCTACAGGCTCCATGAGAGCCAATCTTATTCATTTGGGTACTCCACTTTCAAACACAAATCTGTCATTTAACCATTTCAGCTCCATCATAGACTTCTTCCCAAGACTGTATGAGTCATTGCATATAAAATACGAAGACAATTTTAATATTTAGGTACAGCATATACATATAAAACAACTCTCCTGACCAATGAATGCAGAGTGCAGACAATAATTTTATAGAAAAATATACCCCACAAAAGAACAGTAGCAGTAGTCAAATAGTCCTTGCAAGGCTGAGACTGAGTAATATATTTTGTATTATTAGAATAAAAAGAATAAAAATTATCTATGGCTTCAGAAGTCATTTATCTATCCAGATTGTTGGCTTAATTTATTCTGGCAAGCTATTTTACATAAGGTAATAAGTAGTTTTAACACAGAACACCTCATTTCTACAGATTCCTGCATGTGAGCCAACAGTTGCTTACAGGATCTCTCAAACATGGAGAGTAATGGATCTTGTTTCTTATTCAGTTTTGTCAGAATTTTTCATCTTGTTAAATCCCAAGAAGTCACTTAGTTATTAGCACTTCACATTTCATGGCATAAATACATTTATTTAGAAAACTTCATTATAAATGTCATGCTTTTTGTTTATATCGGGCAGTCTTTTAAAAGGGGTGGTGGTGGGGAAACAGACTGACATATAAACTATCACCTAGTATAGTAACTGCCATACAGTAGGTATTGTTTGGAAATTGGAAAAGATAACAGGCAAAATCAGATCTTGAAGATTGGGTCTCTTCAAGGCAGTCCAAAATTTCCTAAACTATGTGTAATATACATTCAAGTAATTCATTATTAAATATGTTCTCATGCTTTGTAGTGCATTATTTGAAGCACAAAAACTAGCTTAATAGCTCACTGTAGAAGTAACAGTGAAGTATGTGACCATCACTATATAAAAGAATTACATATTTATAAATAGAATCTTGTTCTGATTATTTTCTTATAATGACTGAAGGCGAAAGGCAAGATCATTGAGTAAACTTACCCATTACACTGCCCTTTATTTAGCATTTCGCATTGAGTACAAAATTAGGGGAAAACCTTATAAATTCATAAAATAGAAGCTAAAGTAAATTCTCATGCTGGTATTCAAATGAAGTCTTTTTACCTAATGCAAACAAAAAACTGCTTCTTCATAATATAGAAACTAAATATTACAAAGCATAAAATCATAAGCTAGTTTCTGATGAGATATTTTAAAGAATCTTTACCTTAAATACTAAAATGACTAAGTACAAGAATAGTAGAGATTTGTATAAAAGCTCTTAAGATAAGTTCTCACACTAAACAGTTTAAAAACAATGAATATAAAACTAACCAAAACTATTAACAGTAGATGTATTACAGGTCAATTTATGGTTTTCCTCAATATTGACAGCAAGAAAAAGCAAGCTTGGCATGTAGACAATTAAATATTTAGGAAGTACTTATATACATTTATAAAGGTTTATAGTATAATTCCTTTTTAAAATTCAATGAATTGTCCATTGGCTACAAAATGAATAGAAAACAAACAATTACAATTTCAACTATCTGACACATTAACACTGCAGAAAATAAATAACCTACAGGTTTCTCTGATATGTCTTGTCTATATAGATTAATCTAAAAATCATACTAATGGAACATCCTTCAAACCAGAAAACATCTTATTTATGAGTTATTTCTGCTTTAAAACATAAATATCCTAAGTTATAATTTACACCACCTTATCACCAAGGCCCTGTCTAAACATAAAATAAGTGAGATGAGAAATTGAAATACTGTTTTTAATTGTAGCTAACCCAAGTACATCCCACTGCCCACCCTGACAAAGTGTGTGTGTTATATTAGATTTAATTACCACTCTAGGGGGAATATTTAAAACTACAACCCAGAAAATAGCTTTAATTAGGTTTTTTAGTTTGCACTGGCTTAATGACTTTTTAAATTTTATGAAAAAATTGGTAGGTTAAAAAACAAAATATCCAATTTACCAACACATTTGGAATAAAAGCTGCCTGGTGAGTCCAAAGTTTGTATTAGATATTCAAACTTTTTTGATAACCAGTCCAAATTACATTTGATAATCCAACAGAATACGACACAAGACAAAGAAATGCCTTAATGTTCTCAAATTCTTCAAGTTAAAGTAAAACTTTAATTTGCTAGGTCTGTAAGTAAACTTGAAAAAGATATGAGGTAACAAAGAAAATTACACTAGGATTATGTTTTAGTTTACCTTTGGTATTAAGAGATATATTACCTGTATCAAGTTAGTCCTGTTATTTTTCTTTAAAAATATCAACAAATTAAGAATGCTTCTTTGGGAGGATGAGAATATGACAATAGCTGATACCTGTTTTGTGTATTAAGAAAAATGTGATTAGAATATTTTACCTCCCATACTGATTTACTTTAGTGGAAAACTGGGGCTTTGTCTCATATCTGATAATAGATTAGTGACATTAGATTCTTCCAATTTTTCTTTTGAAGGAGTACAATCATGGGGATATGACTATGGGGACTATATATCTTCAAATTGGTATTACATGATTTCTTGTCACTTTTAGGTATTCTTTCACCTTTAGATGCATTAATAAAGTTTAAAAAATAAAGAAAACGAAGCATTCATAGAAACAGTATTTATTTCTATAGAGTGAGATTAGAATGGGTTTTTCATTCTATTTGTATTTCTTTTTTACTTTATACATTACTTATATAATAAAAGATATCATTCAAGAGCAAAAAAGATAACTGTATAATGCTATGGTGCCAGCTTACCTATCATATAACCATCTTGATAATAAATAACTTTCAAATGGCCAAACCTACAGCATGGCAATCCACAGATATCATTCATATACCTGAAATGATTATGGATCACGCATGCTGAATACTACACAGAGGATACAGAAAAAAACACACAAAAAACTCCAAAAAACCAACCCTATGATTAAAGCCAAGGTTTTAAAGAAAACACACTTTCTTAGGTATTTTCTCAACTACGTTTTATCCACCTCAGAAGTGTTTGTAACCTATGGAATGTCCATAGATTCCAGAATATTTGTGCAATTCTGCTTTTTATATAATACTTCTCACTAGGTATAATCTAATTAGTGTGGATCACTTTAATATAAATCAATAATCTAATAACATTTTAAACTAATTTAGTGCCATCCCAGAAAAGCATGTATATAACACATACCTGAGAATATATGCCTCTGATTCATATAACAGGATTTAACCAATTATCTTTTCTTTTTAAAGCTTTAAATAAGGAATAATTTGAAAATTGCATATAACAAGAAAAACTGTGGCATCCTATATATAACCCTAATTTATAAAAATAGCAAGAAAGTTTTTTTCTTATATATACCATGCTACTATACCCAAATAAAGTCTGTACAACCATTCTAAAAGTATTTATATTGCAGTTTATGAAGCATGTTAAGAAAATTGAAAAATATCACCAATTTTGACTAGTAAGCCTTAACAAAAAAAATTTTTTTTAGCTTAAATGGCCAAACATTTACTTTATGTTCTCATAAATTTTATTGGGCTAAGCAGCTAACAAATCTGTTCAGAAGTGATGATGAACATATTTCTGAAACAAGAGGTTATCAGTAGCAGCTTTTAAAGAAGCATCTCTTTGTTCAAAGAAACATTTTAATGTACAATGTAGTGAGAATTTTCTTCCTTCTCTAGTCTTAGAGTGTTTTTTATGGTGAAATCCATATTTTCTTCAAACTCTTTGTATGTACTGGTGATAGGAAGTGCTAAACAGTTTTTACACTTGTTTCCAACAGGAAAATCCATATGCAGGCATTCAATTGAAGGAGTGGGTTTAAATCCAGCAGGAGGAATGGAACTGCAACCAGTTGCAAAAAGAAGAATGTCTTCCATTGTTGTTGCAGATTTACCATCTAGAAAGTTAACCAATAAAAGAGAAGAAAGAAAAATAAATGCATGTTATATATTGCTATCATCACAGACTCTTCCCCCAACTAGACTGGGAATATTGAAAGGCATAAGGTTTCCACATTCACCTTGGGCAAACTAAATTATTGAGTCAAGTGTAGTAAGAGGCAAAAAGTACAGTCAGTAAATGAATCTCAAAGTAGAACTCAAAATCATTTTCTCCAACTACTGATTGTGTATTTGACCACTTCTAGATCATCACTATTTGATAAACTATTTCAACAAGTGCAGAGAGAAAAATTAAATGGTGAAAAAACAAACAAAACCCTAGCTAAATGAAATTTCCACTAAAATTTTTCTCCACTCTAATAACAGAAATGATTTTACATTGCTAATGCTCAATGATAAATATTGTCATAGCCCTAACCAGTGGATGAAGAATAATTCAACTTAACTTCAAATTGAAAAGATAAAGTAGATAAACAGCTTTAAGACTGCTCTAAGTTTTCTAGGAAAGTGTCGTTCACGACAACTATCTAGAGGAAAACAAATTGCAAAACATAAATTTACTCTGTCATTTTTTCTCACCACGTTTAACTGAATCATATAAATTTGTTTTGAAATAAATTTCCTTTGTAAATACAGAGTTTGGCATGAAAGTCTTACTATTTTTAATATAAAAGGTAGAACTCAAAGAAATAAATAGGTTGAAACAAGCACTCTGAGACAAATAAAAATAAAATATCCACATACCCTCAATAGACTGTAAGTAACTGTTCCAAAACCCCAAAGCTTGTACGTCAGGTAGCGTATGTACTGTAAAAAGATCACTAAGGATTTTTGCAGAAAGATTCTCAGGTTTATGACAGAGGATGCTACAAAATGCTTCTGGGTAAGTCTGAATTTTCTCCAAAACACCAAGTGTTTTCAGACCCTGCTTAAAACTTAAGAGAGGAAAATAATGAGGCAACATACATGTGTGTTTCGTATTACATAAGGGAATTAACATTTCTAGTTAATTTATCCAGCATTTTTCAAAGCAGCTAATGATTTAAAAAACAAAACAAAACACCAATACTCCCCACAAAAAACTACCATATATATTAAGATATGAGAAAAAAAGAAAACATGGACATACTATATATAATACTTTCAAATCTATAACAAGGAGATTCATTAATATGAAATGAATATTTTATATGCTTAAATTGTTTGGCTTTATAGTTTTAAATTGTTAATTTTTTATTAAGAGGAAAGTAAACAACTGAAGTATTTAAAACTTCAATGCTAGTTATTATAAAAATAAAGTTTCCTAGAGATTAAAGTACAAAGAAAAAAGTGGTAAATCTCAACAACATAAAAATTTAAAACATATATTGCTTTAAAGAAAATTAACAAAGATAAAACAGTGGGAAAATATTTTAATATACATGACAAAAAAAAAGAATTTCTCTAATATACAAAAACATAATTTTTCTAAAAGATCAATAATCCAATAGGAAAAGATGAGTAAAAAAATGAATGTATAATTAACAAAAGAAATAGAAATAACAAATCAGTATTTTAAAATGCACATCCTCACTCAGGCAAAAATGATAACTCTGTTCTTTGTTTATCAGACTGATTTTCTGAATTCCCTATCCACCTCATCAGATACTCTGCTACACTGATTTATCTCCCCTTTCCATTGATTCTTTCTTGAGAGAATGTAAACATGAATGTTTTTGTACCTTCCAAAAATTCATGTTGAAACTTAATCCCCAAAGCAACAGTATTGGGCAGACATGGCCTTTGAGCAGTAATAGAGTCATGAGTGCTCTTCCCTCACAAATGGGATAAGGTGCCCTTTTAAAAGGGCTTTCACAAGGGGATTTGTCCCTTTTTGTTCTTCTGCCTTTTGCCATGTGAGGACACAGAATTCGTCCCCTCTGGAGGATGCAGCATCAAGGCATCATCTTGGAAGCAGAGAGCAGCCCTCACCAGACATCAAACATGCTGGTGCCTTAATTTTGGACCCCCAGTCTCCAGAACTGTGACAAAATAAATTTCTGCTCTCTATAAATTACATAGTCTCCAGTCTCCTGATATAGCAGCACAAGACAAATTAAGACACATGCTTATCCTTCCCATCTTAGAATAAGGAAAAAAAAACCCACTTCACGCAATCCCATCTCTGTTATCCTTCCTAGACAACCTACTTGAAAGATTTATTTACATACACTGTCTCCAGTTCTTAATTTCCTATTTACTTTTCCTTCATTACTATCCACATCTCAGGAAAAACTGTCCCAAGTTCATGAATGATCTTCTATGGCACCAGTCTCCTCCCATTTCTCTGGCCAGTTCTTTTCAGTCTCTCTCATAGGTTCTTTCTTTCTTTAAGTTGCCTTAAATGTTGCTGTTTGCCCCTCATGAATCTGTACAAGGCCATCTTCTCTTCTCCCTTTATAGAGATTGGACAATCCTACCTTCTCCCATGGCTTCATTTAGCAGGTGTATGCTGATCACTACAAAATATGTTATCTCTAGCCCAGAAATATATCCATCAGACTACTGGGTACCATGTGGATGATTCCAAGCACCCAAACTTATGAAGTCCAAAGAAAGTAAATCATCTCACTAGCAAAATCTTAACCTTGAATGACAGTAAATGGCTCTATTATCCATCAGATTGGTATAGATTAATCTGAAAGTCATCCTTAACTCTTCCCTCTCCCATTCCTAATTACCAAGTCTAAGGAATTTCCTTTTATGAAATCCCTTTTATCTGCTCATTTCTCCACATACTCCTGCTACCACCCTATTACACACCACCTGCAGTGGAACTGTGTACCAAGTGTGTAAATCTCCAAGTCCATTTCTGAGCTAAGTTGAATGGTGGCCCCCCAAAAGATATGCCCACATCCTATTAATACCCTAGAACCTGTGAATGTGACCTTATTTGGAAAAAGAGTCTGCAAATGCAATTATGTCAAGGATCTTTAGATGAGATCATCCCACCTAGATTATTTGGCTGGCTCTAAACCCAATTACAAGTGTCTTTAAAAGAGGGACACACACACATACACAGAGGAAAAGGCCAAGTGACAGAGAGTCAGAGATGGGAGTTTTGCAACCACAAACCAAGCAATGCCTGGAGCCACCAAAGGCTGGAAAGAGGTAAATAATGAATTCTCCCTTTACATTCCCAGAAAAAGTGAAGCCCTGCTGACACCCTGATTTTGGATTTCTGGCCTCCAAAACTATGAGGGAATACATTTCTACTGTTTTAAGCCACTCAGTTTGTGATAATTGTTTATGGCAGCCATAGGAAATTAATATACACCCTGTCTATGAAACAGAGTCCAAAGTCCTTAACATGGCTTTAGGCTCTCCACAGTACAACTTTTGACTTTCTTTCTAGCTTTTAACCTTCACCTTTTGCTTATCTTTGAAGCAAATTTCAGCCAAACTTAAATATGCCTTTTATGAATATTTCGAGCTTACATAAAAAACCAGGAAATAAAACAGAAAACCACAACCTATCACACAATTTCAAAAGATATTAACTTTTTGTCATGTTTGCTCAGATTTTTTAAAGAAAAATATTCTATTCGCTTAGGTAAATCCTACCTACTCATCACTTTCCCTTCTCTCCCTCTCCAAAGAATCTACTATTTGAAATTGTTATTTAACTATCTTGAAATTCCTACTATAGTCCTTTGAGTTGCACTATATACGTACCTCTAGGTAATAGCTAGTATTGCTCTGCTTGTGTTAGAACTTTCTATAAATGGTATCATACTGTATATTAATTTTTCTGTAACTTGCTTTTTTGAGTCATTTTTACTTACTGTAACTTATTATTAAATTAGAAAACTATTTCTATCACCTTATTACTGCCTTTCAAAAATGCTTTTTAAACTCCTCCTTGCCAATTTTTATATTTATTAATTTTTAAAATTTAATTCATCCTATTTTAATAGTTATACTAATCCTTATTTTTAAGTTACTCCTCCCTCAAGATTCTAATAGCCATTTTTGAAATCTAGAGTACATCAGTGTATTTACCTTCTTCTGAACAATACAAAGATCTTAGAACACATACTTATAATACTTCTCACTCTTCTACGGCTACTTAAAAATTATTTTTGTTTCTCCTTGTATTGTAACCTCCTAAATTGTTAACTTTTTGTACAATCCATCTTCTAATTAGCAATTTCTGTCTTTAACATTTCTCTTCACTAGCACACATCACTGCTAGCATCCCTTTCTTACCTCTTGTAACCAGTAACCTTTATGAGCCCTTTATAGAAGAATTTCTTGGAATGTTTTATGTAGACAAACACATTGACTACAAATGAAAATGTTTTTAGTTCTTCCAATTCTTAATAACATTCACTTATTTATTTAGTCTTGATGCTTGGCTAAGGACCTCCAGCATATTGTTGAAAGAGTTAATTCTGTGTATCCTAGCTTGTCTTAGCCTTAAGGGGAATGCCTATAACATCTTACCATTAGAGATAATGTTTGCTGAATGTTTATTAGGAGATACTTTATATTTTTGTAACTTTAACTTCTCAATATACATTGTAGTTGATTTTCATGACCCTTTACCCGTTCCTTTCCCCCTTTCTGCCCTCCCCCTACCCCACTACACCTGTTCACTTGTCTTAACAAGTTCGAGGAATGGTCCTGATTGTTGTCTTCTTCCTCCCACACCCTTTGTTTGTTTATGTTTATTTATTTATTTATTTTTAGCTCCCACAAATAAGTGAGAACATGTGGTATTTCTCTTTCTGTGCTTGACTTGTTTCACTTAATATAATTTTCTCTAAGTCTATCTATGTTGTTGTGAATGGTTGTATTTCATTCTTTTTCATAGCAGAGTAGAATTCCATTGTGTAGATATACCACAGTTCCCTTATCCACTTATCTGATGATGGACATTTGGGCTGATTCCAACTTGTGGCTATTGTAAATAGGGCTGCAAAAACATTAGAGTACAGGTATCCATTCGGCATGATGATTTCCATTCCTCTGGGTATAGTCCCAGCAGTGGAACAGCTGGGTTATGTAGATCTGTAATTGAGGAACCTTCTAACCATTTTCCATAAAGGCTGCACTATTTTGCAGTCCCATCAACAGTGTATGAGAGTTCCTTTTTCTCTGCAACCTCTCCAGCACTTATCATTCTCAGTCTTTTGAATGTTAGCCATCCTAACTGGGGTTAGATGGTATCTCAGTGTGGTTTTGATTTGCATTTCCCGGATGCTGAGTGATGTTGAGCACTTTTTCATATGTCTGTTGGCCATTTGTATATCTTCCTTAGAGAAATGCCTACTTAGCTCTTTTGCCCATTTTTTAATTGGGTTGCTTGTTTTTTTCTTGTAAAGTTGTTTTAGTTCCTTGTATATTCCGGATATTAATCCCTTGTCAGATATATATTTCGCAAATATATTCTCCTACCTTGTTGTCTTTTCACTCTGTTGTTTCTTTTGCTGTGCAGAAGCTTTTTAGATTGATATAATCCCATTTGTTTATTTTTCCTTTAGTTGCCTGTGCTTTCGGGGTCATATTCATGAAGTTTGTACCCACTCCTATTTCCTAGAGTGTTTCCCCTACATTTTCTTTAAGGAGTTTTATTGTTTTGGGATGTATATTTAACACTTTAATCCGTTTTAAGGAGTTTTATTGTTTTAGGACGTATATTTAATACTTTAATCCATTTTGTGTTTATTTTGGTATATGGTGAGAGATATGGGTCTAGTTTCATTCTCCTACATATGAATATCGAGTTTTCCCAGCACCATCTGCTGAAGAAGCAGTCTCCTACCGAGTGTGTAGACTTGGTGCCTTTGTCAAAGATAAGATGGCTGTAGGTGTATGGGTTGATTTCTGAGTTCTGTATTCTGTTCCACTGATCCGTGTGTCTGTTTTTATGCCAGTACCATGCTGTTTTGGTTATTATAGCTTTGTAATATAGTTTAAAGTCAGGTAATGTTATGCCTCCAACTTTATTTTTTTTGCTCGTTTGATCTTTTGTTATTCCATATAAATGGAAAACTATCCAGGTTTTTCCATTTCAGAGAAAAATGTCATTGGAATTTTGATGGGGATCACACTGAATTTGTATTTCACTTTAGGTAGTATGGATGTTTTCACAATGTTGATTCTTCCAATCCAGGAGAATGGGATATCTTTCTGTCTTCTTGTGTCCTCTTTAATTTCTCTCAACAGTGGTTTGTAATTGTCTTTGTAGAGATTTTTTCACATCCTTGGTTAAGTTTTTCATAAGTATTTTATTTTTCTTGGTGGCTATTGTAAATGGGCTAGCTTTCTTGATTTCTTTTTCAGCATATTCACTGTTGGAGTATAGAAATGCTATTGATTTTTGTGTGTTGATTTTGTATCCTGCTATTTTGCTGAAATCATTTGTCAACTCTTAAGAGTATTTTGTAGAGGCTTTGGGCTGTTCAATATATAGGATCAAATCATCTGCAAACAAGGACAGTTTAACTTCATCGAAGTTTTCCAATTTGGATGCCCTTTATTTCCTTCTCTTCTCTGATTGCTCTGGCTAGTACTTCCAATACTATGTTGAATACAAGTGGTGAGAGTAGGCATCCTTGTCTAGTTCCTGTTCTTAATGGAGAAGCTTTCAGCTTTTCCCCATTCAGGATGATATTGGCAGTGGGCTTATCATATATGGCTTTAATCATATTGAGATATTTTCCATCTACACCTAACTTATAGTCTTTAGTATGAATGTTGAATTTTGTCAAATGCTTTTTCAGCATCTATAGAGATGATCATATGGTTTTTGTCTTTGCTTTTATTGATGTGATTGGTGTATCAAGTTTATTGGTTTGCATATGTTGAACCAGCCTTGCATCCCTGGGATGAATACCACTTGATCATGGTATATAATTTTGTGCTTGTTTTCCTGTATTCTGTTAGCTAGTATTTCATTCAGGATTTTTGCATCTATATTCATCAAAGATATTGGCCAGTAGTTTTCTGTGTTTGATGTATCTTTGTCTGGTTTTGGTATCAGGATGATGTTTGCCTCATAGAATGAGTTTGGGAAAACGGCCTCTGTTTCAATCTTTTGGAACAGTCTGTAGAGAATTGGTATCAATTCCTCTTTGAATGTTTGGTAGAATTCTGCAGTGAACCCATCTGGTCCTGGGCTTTTCTTTGTTGGGAGCCTTCTGATAACAGCTTCAATCTTTTATTTTTATTGGTCTGTTCAGATTTTCAGTATCTTCCTGGCTCAGTTCAGGTAGTTTGTATGTGTCCAGAAATTTATCCATTTTCTCCAGATCTTCAAATTTGTTGGCATATAGTGGTTTATAGTAGTCTCTAATGATTCCATGTATTTCTGAGGGACCAGTTGTAATATCACCTTTTTCATTTCTAATTTTTGTTATTTGGGTCTTCTCTCTTCTTTTCTTAGTTAGCCTTGCTAAGTGTTTGTCACTTATTTATCTTTTCAAAAAACCAACTTTTTGTTCCATTGATTTTTTGTATCATTTTTTGGGTTTCTATTTCATTTAGTTCTGCTCTGACCTTAATTATTTCCTTTTGTCTACTAACTTTCGGTTTGGATTGTTCTTGTTTTTCTAGTTATTTAAGGTGAAGTGTTAGGTTGTTTATTTGCCATCTTTCCATTCTTCTGAAGTAAGCATTTAATGCGATAAATTTCCTCCTTAGTACTGCTTTTGCAGTATCCCACAGGTTTTGGTATGACATGTCATTATTTTCATTAGTTTCAAGAAATTTTTTGATTTCCTGTTTAATTTCTTCTTGGACCCATATGTCATAAAGTAGAATGTTGTTTAATTTCCATGTGTTTACATAGCTTCCAGAGTTTCATTTGTTACTGATTTCTAATTTTAATCCATTGTGATTGGAAAAAATACATGGAATAATTACAATTTTTTTGAATTTGTTGTGACTTGCTTTGTGACCCAACGTGTGGTCTATCCTGGAGAATGTTCAATGAGCTGATGAAAAGAAGGAATATTCTGAGGTTGTTGGATGGACTGTTCTGTAGATATCTGCCAAGTCCATTTGGTCTAAAGTGTTGTTTAGATCTTGTGTTTCTCTATTGATTTCTTGCCTAGATGCCCCATCCAATGTTGAGAGTGGGGTGTCGGTCTCCTGCTATTATGGTGTTAGTGTCTTTCTCATTCTTTAGATCTAACAGTCTTTGCTTTATAAATCTGGCTGCTCCAAAACTGGGTGTGTACATATTTATGATTGTTATGTCTTCTTGATGGATAGACCTTTTTATCATTATATAGTGGCCTTCTTTATCTCTTTTAATGTTTTTGCTTTAAAGTCTATTTTATCTTATATAAGAATAGGTACTCCAGCTTGTTTTTCATTTCTATTTGCATGGTATATCTTTTTCCATCCTTTCACTCTTAGTCTATGTGTGTCTTTACAGGTGAGGTGAGTCTCTTGAAGGTAGCATATTGTTGGGTCCATCTTTTTAATCCAGTAAGTCTGGGTCTTTTGAGTGGGGAATTTAATTCTTTTACATTTAGTTATTAGTAAAAGGTGTTGGTTTACTCCCAGCACTTTACTGATTTTTGTTTAGATGTCTTAAGTATTTTTTGTTTCTTTTTTTCTGATTTTGTTTGTCTTCTGTGTTTGTTGGTTTCTTGGTGTGGTAGATAAACTATTTTTTCTCTTTATTGTTAGCATTTTCGTTTTACTGGTAGGTTTTGTTCTTTCTTGAGTATTCATGGCAGTGATGGTTGCTTTTCAAGTATCAAAGCCAGTACTCCCTTGAGAATTTCTTGTAAGGTTGATCGTGTGGTAGTGAACTCCTGCAGATTTTGTCTGAGAAATATACTATTTATCCTTCATTCAGGAAGGACAGCCTTGCTGGGTAAAGCATTCTTGGCTGGCAAGTTTCGTCCTTTAATATTTTAAATATGTCATCCCATTCTTTTCTGGCTTTTAGGGTTTCTGATAAAAAGCCTGATGTTAGTCTTACTGGGGCTCCCTTATAGGTGACTTGCCACTTCTCTCTTTCAGCTTTTAAGATTCTCGGTCTTTGAGTTTTGCTAGTTTGGCTATAACATGTCGTGGAGAGGACCTTTTTGTGTTGAATATGACTGGGGAGATTTGGGTCTCCTGAATCTCAAGATCTGTGAGTTTCCCTATACCTGGGAAGTTTTCTGCTATTATTTCGTTGAACATGTTTTCAATGCCATTTCCTTTTTCCACCCCTTCTGGAATACCTATTATTCAGATATTTGAGCACTTAAGGTTGTGTGTTATCTTAGATTTTCTTCAATATTTTAAAGTCTTCTTTCTTTTTTCTGGTCCTCCTGTGTTAATTCAAACAGCCTATCTTCAAGGTCAGAAATTCTCTCTTCTGCTTGTTCTAGCCTGCTGATTAGACTCTCTGTTGTGTTTTTTATTTCATTGAATGAGTCCTTCAGCTCCACAAGCTGTGCTACGTTCTTTTTCAGGGCACTGATTTCTTTGTACATTTCTTCTTTCAGGTCCTGTATATTTTTTCTCACTTTATTGTGTTGTCTAACTGAGTTTTCTTGTATTTCATTTAGTTTCCTTAGAATTGTTTCTCGAAATTCCTTGTCAGTCATTTCAAAGACTTCCTGTTCTATAGGATCTAGAGCTTGAGAGTTATTTTCCTTTGGTGGTGATGTACTTTCTTGATTTTTCATATTTCTGGTATCTTTCCTTTGGTGTTTAGTCACAGTGGCAGGGGGTATTATGGTCCACTTATTCCATCCTGATGTCTGGCCTGGATCCTGAAAGGGACTGCCAATTCTGGGCAGCGGGGACTAACCTGGGCTGGGGGTCCTGCGGCACCTGCCTGTTCTGGCACAGCTGGTTCAAGGCATGTGGGCCTGGTGGTTCTTGGGCCTCTCTGGACAGCAGGGACTGACCTGTGCTGGGGGTCCCACAGCACCTGCCTATTCCAGCACAGCTGCCTTGGGGTGTGTGGGCCTGGCAGCTCTCAGGCCTCTCTGGGCAGTGGGCAGTGGCCTGGGCTGGGGGTCCTGCAGCATGTGGCTCCCACCTGTTCTGGCGCGGCTCTCGGCCCTCCTGTTGTTGCTTTTCAATAGCTGCAAATTGGTTGATTTACGGGAGAGAGTGATGCTATGAGCCATCTACTCCGCCATCTTGATTGGAACCTCGAAGATACTCTTTATAAATAAGGATATTCCAATTTTTCATTTTATCAATTTAACATTATTCTATTCCTAAATTGTTAGTTCAAAATTATATATGTTTAAATGTGTCAAATGTTTTCCCTGCATCTATAATTATATGATAATCGTATGGTTTTTCTCTTTAATCTTTTAGTGAGGTGCATTCCAATGAATTTTTTTAATGTTGCACTCGTATTATAAACCCTTCTCAGAACTGATACTTATATTCACTACAATTCTAGATTCTAGTTAATTATTTGTCAGCTTAAACCATTAACTCTGAAGAGACCTATGTTTAAAATATTCCACCATCACCACAAATTTATCAATTTCATCTTTTTATCCTATCAATTTTTGCTTTTTATATTTTGACACTGTGTTGTTAGGTACAGACAGATTCAAGACTGTTTACTCTTTCTAAATATTTTATTAAAAACTATTGGTATTTTTTAAGATTAGGTCTTTTCAAGATTATTAGTCTTGGGCCAAGCCCGTGGCGCACTTGGGAGAGTGCAGCGCTGGGAGCGCAGCGACGCTCCTGCCGCGGGTTCAGAGCCTATATAGGACTGGCCGGTGCATTCACTGGCTGAGTGCCGGTCACGAAAAAGACCAAAAAAAAAAAAAAAGATTATTAGTCTCATTACTTTAAAAAAAAAATAATCCAATTTAAGATCCTCTGTCTTTTAATGCAAGATTTTGAGTTATTTTGTGCACTAATCACTATTTCAAATAGTAATTCTATCCATAAGAAAAATGTGTTACTTGTAGAGTCTTACATTTAAAAGAGTTATGTAACAGTGTTATTTTAAATTGTAATATTAAAAATATATTGGAAATCACATCTTTTGCAACTATTTAAGATTATGATCTTCTATTATGTTTTAACTCAGAAGAGTACCAGGAACATCCCAAATGTCCATTAACAAGGAACTGTTTGAAAAACAGTGATATATTTAAACAATGGAGTTCTGTATAGCTCTAAAAAGAAATAAGAAATATGCCTATTTACTATCATGGAGTGAACTCCAGAATATATTGTCAAGTGAAAAATGAACAGGAAAAATGATTAATGATGTTACTATTTATCCAATAAAAGAAATGAATGCATATACATAGATACACACACATATATTTATCTGCTATTATTAAAAAGAAAAACAAATAATGGAAGGATAAACCATGTCAAAATGGTTGCTTCATGAGGGGATACAGAAGGTGGACATGATAAAAATGAAAGCTATACTTCTTTGAATATACTTTGTATCATAGAGCTAAATTCTTTCAATACACTTTTATTAGTAGATTTGACTTTGGAAATATGCAAACACTTTATATAATTTTAAAATAAAATCGAATTTTAATAAAAATCACTAAAAATAAAAAACTAAAACAGAAAATAGAAACAAAATTTATACCCAGTTAATAGCATAACGACACAGTGAATAATAACTATTCCAAGTGACTTACAAGCACAGTAATTTGACTTTACAGCCCTAGAACAAAGGGAAAAATAATTTTAACCTGTTTTCAGCAATATTATGTTTGTTATTGGTGATAGTGTTAATATTGCTATTCTGAGACTACTGCTTATGAAAAATGGAAAAAATCAACTGAACAATTACTTCATACTCTAATTCTCCAGTGTCGTTGGCTAGGATTCTCAACAAGAGACAAATAAAAAGTTACGTAAAAATCATGTAGTAGCAAATCTGAATTAGAAGTATCATTATAAACTCATGATGTATTTTATCTTAAAAAAAAAAACCAACCAAAACAACAAAAAACCCCTATATTTTCTGGTTTTGGTCCACTGACAAGGCCTGGATACAATGGCCAACCTAGCAAAAATGAGCATCCCTAGCATCCAGACTGAGGTTTTGAAATACCACTACCCACTAAAAGAAACAAAGGTTCCTTAGAACAGATTATACAAAATGATTCTGAAACAACTTGTTCCATACCATATACCAAAAAAGCTATGAAAGACCATTAAAGGTCACATCAAAAGAACTCAAAAGAAACAACATAAAAAGGCTTACACTGGCCAAAGATAAGACAACATCAACTTTAGAAAGAATAATAAATTTTTAAAAAATGAATTGACTGGCCAGCTGCCAAAAAAAGGAAAAAAAAAAAAAAAAGAACTGATCCCTTTTGAGATGATATGATATCTAGTATTTGCTTATCCATAATACTGGAGTCAACAAGAAAAGTAGGGTATAGATGAACAAGATTAGCCACAGGTTGTTAATTGTGAGATGTGGGTGGTGATTACAAAAGCTACTTTCATATATATTTGATATTTTCCATTATTAAAAATTGGAAGATTATGACGAGATAATTAAGTTGCCAAACTTAAGGTTATTGGAAGAAAAAGTTAGAAGACCAGTGTTCTAAACTAAAGAAAAGCAAGAATTGCATTTACCTTGTTAATCAAAGGATGGTCAGTACCTGAATTACCCAGCAGACAACAAGCACTCAATAAATAATTATTATATAAAAGAGGAGAGATGGAATAATTGGCTCATGAGGTAAGAGTTTTAAAAATAATTTTTCATTTGGAAAAATAATTATAAATTGAAGTAATGATTATTTCTCCTATCAAAGCATCATACATTTACACGATTTTATACAGAATGATCAGAACAGTAATCATCCTTAAGAGGTTAATTTTAAAATATTATTTTTACATAGCATTTAAATTTTTCCCTAAGATAAACATTTACAATTATTACCAAATATACCTCACAGTACAAGACAATAACCACTTGAAACATGTAATTTGAGACAATCTTTTACATATAAACTACTTACCTTTCAAAGGGTGCTTGGACTCTCTTAATAACGTGGTAGACAAGTATGTCTTTGGTCAACATGTATTTATCACTTAATGTCGTTATAAGTCTTAGACATCTAATAAGCTCTAGGTAGTTATAGCATTCATTTATTACTGAGGTTAAGTCAGCCATATTTGTTGCAGTATTTATCTGTAATGAAGGAGAAAATACATTCACTTTACCCATTTACTTGTGAGTTTCATTTACATTTCAAACGACACATTAGTTTATACTTGATTTTTTAGTACATCAGGGTAGAGTGAAAGTATACCAAGAAACATTTTTCTAGAAAAAATGTCTGACAATCCAGTTCAACAAATATCGTGTATTTCTGTCTTCAAGAGACCTAGAATATAATGTCACTTTAATATAGGAAACTACTTATATAAAAAGAAATAATTGACATAGAAAAGTTATACAGCACTAGAGAGGCATTGAGGGGTTTCAAGAAAGCAAAGAATGTCAGCTGAAACTGAAAAGATGGATAGAATTTTATCAAAAGAGTATTTCAGGGAACAGCATAAACAATGAAATACTTGACCATATATGTGCTAGATACTTTCATACACTTTTTTCTTAAACACAGGTACAGAGGGAGAAAAAAAATAAGAAGCAATCAATAATCCATTAATGGAAAATCTGCTTGTTATTTCTTCTGTCAACATTCTTCTCTCAGAGATTCACATGATTCCTTCTTTCATTTCAAATCTCTGCTGAAATCTCACAAGCTTTTCCTGACTACTCTGTTCAAAAATACTACCTTTACATTCTGTCAGAGACTAATAGTTGGATATATCTTTCTTCAACCTCCCAAACCTTCCACCCTGAGGTAGGTACATAGCCAAACTTTGCCTACAGTTAGGTGTGGTTATGTGACTAACATGTCCAATGGGATGAGAGCAAAAACAATGAATGTGACTTCCCTGCTTTCTATTCCCACTTTCTCCCTTAACAGTAAGCATGAACCATGTGGATGAAGACAATACCCTAAGTGACTGCACAACAATGAGAAGAAGGAGTCCAATTCCCTAGACGATATCATATATCAAAACTGTTACCTCTAAGATAGGGGCCATTTCTGTAAATAGCCAGATAGTATTTTATGCTTTATGAAAAATATGGTCTCTGTCGCAACTACTCAACTCTGCCACTGTAGTGTGAAAGCAGTCAGATGCCTGACCAATAGGTGTGGTTGTGTTCCAATAAAACTTTTTACAAAAAGAAGCTGTAGGCTAGACTTGCCATAATTTGCCAACCCCAACTCTAAAATCTTAGAGAGTGATAAGCATCTGCCTTTTGTGAGCTACTGTCTTTTTGAGTCTATTTGTTACAGAAGTTTAGCATAAACCCTAATTTACATATACCCCAACCATTATGTATCTCCTTTTATTCTTTGTACTTATCTTTATAATACATTTTACAACATGACAGTATATTATATTTATTTGTTTTATCTTCTATGTTCCTTCTAAAACATAAATTCCAAGAGGGTAGGGACTTTGGTTCACTAGCCTATCTTCAGTGATAAAACAGTACAGGGTAAATAGTATTTATTGAATAAATGAATGAACAAATACTGGATAGTAAGTATAGAAACTGGAGTAGATAAAGTCATGAAGAGAGCTGGAAGTCTTAAATGTCCTAATGAAGAGCTTAAACTTTGTTCATTAGGTAATGAGAAGCCACTGAGAATTCCTGAAGCAATATGGTCAAACCTCTACTTCTGGAAGAAATCACCCTGAATAAAAATATTAGAATAAAATCTTAATTGTCTAAGCCTAGATAGACAAAATTTGGGTTTTGTATGGTAGGCACACTAGAAATAAGATGGAAAGGTTGAAGATCAGCCACTCTTGGAGAGAGATGACTTGACATATAACTGGAAAAGGAGTATGGATGAATGAAAATGACTCCTTCTCTAGGATGGCTTGGAAACTAGAAATTTTTTGGAAAGAAAAGATGCGTGCGAGTGTGCACACACACACAAGTTCTCAGAAAAAAAATTAGTTTTGTCTTAAACATGTTGGGCTCAATCTGCTAGCAAGACCTAGATCTTATCTGCATACAAAAGTCTGGAGCCTCAATAATATAGATCTGTGAATCATTGAGAAAGTTTATAGGTGAGAACAGTCACTCCAAAGAGTATAGGACTTAAGAACACACTGAAAAATGCCCGTTTCAGTAGTAAAAAGAAGAAGCATTAAAGACAGTAGTAGTCAAAAGTAGGAAGGAGTACAATATTAAAGAGCAGAGAGAAATTCTAAGAAGTAATAATTGCAGAAGTCAAAGAAGATGTAGAATTAGAGAAGAAAGACCTCTGAATGTACCAATTTAGATCTCTGGATATAAGCTATGAACTAGCTAACTTGGAATAGCGGTGGTGGCAACGGAAGCTTGATTACTAGAAGAAATGAACAGGAAATAGAAGTGGGGACAATGAAGTTGAAGTACATTTTTTGGTAAAGAAGACAAAAGAAAAAATAAAGAGTTAAAGAGTGAATTTAAAATATGATTTTAGGATGAGCAGTCTTGAGTCAAATAAGCTGAACTGTTATAACACGATACAGCAACTCACACTTCCATAGTGACTACTTTGTGGTTTAGAAACTGAGGCTTTATAAGATTAACTAACATGCCCAAGGTCAAATAGCTTACAGCAATTATTAGAGTTGGCATTCAAAGTAAAATCTCACTTCTGAGCCTATGCTTCTAATTATTAAACTATACTGCCTATTAATTGAGACAATGTATGAGTACGCTTAAGTAGGAGGGAGGTTAAGGAGAAAAAGATAAATGGCTTCCATTGTCTCAATTAGTTTCTGACTCAGTAACTTGTAGGCAATGATACTTATCTCATTGGACATTATGATAAATGAGTTTATACATGTGATATGTGTACTACAGGGTGCATTATAAGTGCTAAATTAATAGTAACTGTTTTTATGTGGAAGCATTCAGTCCCCCCCCACTGATTTCCATATGGAAGAAATTCAGCCCGTTCTTTCTCTCCACCTATCACTCATACCCACCCCCCATCCCCCGCCATAGGAGGATTGGTGAGCCAAAACCTTTCTGTCTTCAGATCCACCTGCCTGTAAGAAAATACACTCATCTGCTCTCTAGCATGCAATAAGAAGCCTGACTCATATTGTCTCTGGAAGGGTGGATAAACCCATGTTATTTCTGAGGAGTGTTAGCAAGCCATCTTGATCACAGATCAAACTGTGATCACATTATCCAACTGATTTTATCAACATTAAACCTGGCATTTTAATCTCCAGCTGTCAGACTTTTACTCTTGTCCCTTAAAATGGTTCTGCACTCTGCTGGTAAAAAGAAACATTATATGTTGACAACCCTTAAGTACTCCAAAGAAGGCATTATTACTCTGTTAGAATATACCTAGAATGTAGTCTGCATTTTAATAAACAGGTACATTTCTTACCCTGATTATAATTTGTGCCACATCAAAGTCTGAAACATCGTCTAAAATTGGTTGGGTATTTTCTGGTCCATAAACAAGGCAGTTAAACAAGGTTTTAGAAAAGAAACCAGGTGAAGGACCACCATGAACCAAAGAAATGGCAAGCATTTTGCCAGCTTCATAGTAAAGATTCTCTTTCAGAGCTGTAAATACAGATGAAAATACATCGAATACACTTTCTTTTATTATTAATAACTATCATTCTAAATGAATACATATATAATAATTAAAACAATCCAAAAAAACCTAAGCAATAAACATAAAATAACAATTCTTAGAAATTACTATCATGCACAAAACATAGACCTCACCTAAAATATACAAATATGTATTTTTCTGAATATAATCACCTATTGTAAAAAAAACCTGTAAATACAGAAAATCTTAAAAAAAAAAAAGAAAATGAAACGCCTAAAATCCTACCACCATAAAAACCACTGTAAACACTCTGGTGTATTTGTGTCTCTGTGTGTATATAAATACATCCATAAGTCATTGACTTCTGCTTTTTTCCACTTCCTGTATTAAAGCTTTTTCTTACATTATTCAAAATTACTCAAATCTACAGTTAATTAATGTGTTAAAACTAACTTAGAGATGCACTGCAATGCAAACCATCCCCTTACTACTGTCTATCATATTTGCGGGACATTTTCAACTATTTGAGATATGTTATAATCAACGTCTATTTACAAATTATTGTTTATATATATTTGATTATTTGATTAGGATAGTTCCTACATATGGTATTAGTGGGTCAAAAGATATGAACATTTTTAAGGTTCTTAAGATATACAGCTAAATTATTTTCTAAAAGGGAGCAAGTTTACTCCCAATATTTTCTATCTCACCATATCCTCAACAGCTTTAAATATTTTTAAAATTGTCATTTAAAATGTTTTCGCCATTTTGATGGATCAAAAAGATATCATATAAATTTCCCTTCATTTTTCCTATTAATTATTGAAAGCAGTTTATTAATAAGTAACATTAACAATATCAGAACTTATTATAAATCTCATCAATACACATTAAGCTGTATATTAGTAATCACATTTTACAGATGAAGAAACTGAGATGCAGAGAGGGTAAGTAATTAATCTAGGGATGTAAAACTACTGAAGTAGATGAATACAAACTAGAATTCAGATTTTGTGACTTACATTCATGCACTCTTCACTGCAGCTTTGGCTGCCTTGAGTCAACATTACTGATTATTTGGAAGGTTTTTTTAAGGGAGTTTAGAATTAAACTGTGTACTGTATATACTAAAAATGATGTGCTAAGGAATGGGAAGGAAGTCGTAGGGAAAATACAGGCGGAAAGTCAAATGGAATGAAATAAATCTTCTCACTCACTTTCAAATTTCCTATTGCAGCAAAAGTGCTGTAAAAGCTCATAAAAAAGAATGCTAGAATTACCCACTGGCTTGAGATGCCAGTTTTAATCACATTAAGTCCTCACCAATAGTAAAGACAAAAAAGTATATACATAACTAAGTAAAAAGAAAATGCTTGCGAACAAAAGTACACGGAAAAATCTGTTACATGTGGACGAGAAAACTATGTTATAAAAATCCTATGTTGTAAAGAAACATGCCAACTGAATACCAAATATATGAACAAGAAGAGTTCAAATAATTATGGAATCACTTTAAGAAGGATATTGCTATAACCAAAGTACAGATATTCTTAAATAAAAAAATGTTTCACCAAAAAATTTACTTTTTAATATATCACTCCCCACTCCTTTTCCTGTGATTCTATCAGCAGTTTAATAACAAAGTGAATTATATATTTAGACCACAGGTATTGAATATCAATTCTAACCATCTATCTATTTCTTGTTTTAACACATGCGATATTCAGTATGTACAATAAGAAATAAAATAGTTACCTTGAGAATTTAGAGACAAGTTCTTTGACAAGGACCCTTCAAACAATGATGAGTTCTCAAGATGTTGCATTAAGAGACTTAGAAATTCTTGCCTTGATCCAGGATGCTCTTTTCCAAAATTATCATTTTCATTAACATATGCTACTTCAATTGTGTATGAAGGATTAAAATTCTGATCTCTGAATCCATCTAAGGCACTATTCCAGATATTGGCTTTGTTGATACATAATCTTACAGTTTTTTTTTTAATTTGGAATCCTAACTCTACCAGTATAGTTGATATATCTCTTCTAAACTTGCTGCCTTGCCTATAAAATATGAATTTAAACATAGAGGTAAGTACTTTAAAGTACTTTATGTGAAACAGCAGTTACACAGCCAATGAAAAAGTAGAGAAAAAAAAGATTAAAAGGATATTCTTCCCCAACTTCCACCCAAAAGCAGAACAATGGCTGCTACCGGAACCAAAAACAGTTATTTGATAAGCTTAATTATAAATCGATTCCTCACCCCAATCTTCTACCAAATTAGATTTACAATCTTGATAAATGATTATGTCAAATACGACCAATTCAGTGAACACAGGATTGAGTCAAAAACTCGAACCCTCACCTTCCTGGCTACTGGCTATAACATAAACTTGCTTAATTGTAGCTTATTTCATATTCACTACTTCCTTTAAAAAAAAAAAAAAAGCAAATGTAATCTCTGCTTACTATATGACAAACCTATGAGGGATTACACAATGCGTTTTATTTTTAATAATAAAGTTATTATCAACAGTAGAGCTAATAATATAAATAGAGTGCACAATCCCTTAAATAGTATGTTTTAGTCCAGACCAGTAATTCTCAAAGTGTCGTCAAAGACCAACAGCAGCAGAATAAAATAGGAACTTCTCAGGAATACAAATTATTGAGCCCCACAGCTCACCTACAGAATCAGAACCTCTTGGCCATGAGGTCCAGCAATCTGGTGTTTTAACAATCCAGGTGATTGTACAGACTAGCTTAATCTCTCCCTACCTCAGTTTCTCCATCTGTAATTGGAATCAATGTACTCAAAATAATCTCCTTTTGGACAATACTCATGTATCATCTTTCTCTACCAAGTACAAATTTGTTCCATCCTGACATTACAGTGCTCCAGTGTGAGCCAGAGTGTACTTTTTCTTTTTTTTTTTTTTTTTACATGATCTTCTATTTATTAACTCAAACTGAAGAAAAACCAAAGTCCTCTGGAAGAAATATACAATCGGCCCTCATACCTGGGGTTCCACAGCTGAAGATTTAATCAACCGCAGATCAAAAATAAAAATAAAAAATAACAATACAACAATAAAAATAACACAAATTTTAAAATACAGTGTAACAACTATTTACATAGCACTTACACTGAATTAGTTATTGTGAGTAATCTAGAGATGATCTAAAGTATACAGGATATATATACGTTACATGCAATATACCATTTTATAATCAGACGAGCATCTATGGATTTTTGGTGTGTGTGTGGGTGGGGCAGGGTAAGGTGTCTTGAGCCAATCCCCCACAGACACCAAGAGAAGACTTGTTCTTCAGATATACACCTGCTAAGAGCAATCTGATTCCCTGCTCCTGCCTGGATCAGCAGGAATGCCGATGCTATTTTTCTAGAATTGACAGCATATTAAAGCAAGAGCAAGAAGTCAAGCTTCCTTGGTGTAACATCTTTGGAAACCTAAATATTAAAATTACTTTAAAATAATGTGAACATCTTTTTTGACACTAAAAGTATTATAACAATTTTTATAACAGATTTTTCAGTAGAGTTAATACAAGTAGAATTTTATAACAGCACTTCTTTAGGCTGGCCGGTTAGCTCAGTTGGTTAGAGCACAGCCTTTATAACACCAAGGTCACAGGTTTGGATCCCTGAACCGGCCAGCTGCCAAAAAATAAAATAGCAATTCTTAACTTTTGAATAGTATTTAATATTCTACCTGTCTGAAATCTACTTACCAAATATTTTCATGAAAACTATCTTTACCATCTTCTACGTTTTTAAAGTTGAAAATATTTTTAACAAGAAAGTACTTCTTCGTGCTTAACCATTACTATCACTTTTTTACCTTTTCCCTACTGGGTAAAGCAAGGTTCTAAAAACTTCACAAACTTAAAAGTCATAACTACAACTGAACAAATACCTGACACAGTATAAAGATGAAATTCCAGTCTTGTTTAAATGTTTATAAATGATTTCAAAAGTTACTTATTTTGCTATCTTATGGAAATATGAATTAATGTGATAATATTTATAAGAATGCCTTAAACTTCTAAAAGGAAGAGCTGACATTTAGATTTCTGACATTGACAGTAAATATATTAAGCAAACAATGATTTAAAACATCAAAAAATAAACCATCTCTAGATTTAAACAGGATTCCTACCATTAAACAAAGTGACATGGTATGCTTGATAGTTTAATTTTCTTTCTTATTCTATAATCAAATGACATCTTAGGCACATTTTCCAGATAAGTGTTTTTTCAAACTACTTTAAAAATGACCCCTAACAAAAGATATATTTTACATCATGACTCAGAACACAATAAAATAACTAAAATAGATTTCACATACATTCTTTCTATATGCAATGCCATCCAATATTTTGTATTCTATTCTAGCCCATTTAGTTTTTTTTCATCCTGATTGCATTGACTTCATGATCAAATGCTGGGTCCTGTAGTTTGAAAAACACTCTTCTAGACTACTGTATGATCAGCTGATGTTCTACGTGTATATAAAATTTCTTATCATAATTTTCATTAAATTAATTTTACATTATTTTCCAATTCAAAATACACACCTCAATAGATCTTTACTCTGGGCTCCAGGTGACTGTCTAGGTAATTTAGGTGATGATTCTTCCAACAAACAATCAGCAATTCCCACATTAGAGTTGGGTAATGAATGTTTTTTGGCTTTTTGGAAATCTCCTATGGATTAAAATTCCAATGTTAGCATAACAGAATTGTAAGTAAAAACTTTTAATATGCACTTGAATGAAAACACCTGCATTCAAAATTACAAAATATTACCTGAATTGTAGATAATACCTCTACATTCCAAACACTCCCAATTTTGTTCCCATGATCGTAGTGAGGAACAGGCTAAATGTGTTCCACTAGAACCACAACATTGACAGCGCTTTATTTCCCATTTGCTAAGGACATAAAGAAAAGCAGATGCTTATATTTCGGTATTAATTTAGTCTAGTTCCAACCACCAGCACCACCGCAGACCCAGCCCTCCACCACACACTCTTTTACCAAAAGAGGGAAAACAGATTATCTAGATTATCTGCTTTGATACTTCATTACTTTTTCCTAAAGTATTTTTTTCTATTTTATTTATTATGCTTTTAACTGCCTCCTCTAAATAGCCCCTAACTTAAAAACCTACACGAACTTAGTATCAACATATACACCCATATGCACATACACAAAGAATATAAATAAACATCAGAAAGAATATGACTAAGAGGGAGAAAAAAATTTTTCCTTTATATCTGGAGATGACTATGTTGACAGGGAGACTGCTGTGTCAGTGTGTTCTGATACAGTAAAGCATTCAGTAAATTTCAAGGTGAGGAATATTTCCTAAAATAAGCTTGCTCAGATACCTCAGATATTATGCAGCTCAATAGGATCCAGACTTCCTATTTGGCACATAATCATATTCTCTCTTATCTGTGCCCCCCCCACCCCTCCATGTTTCCCCACTCTGTTGTGTGATACATGCCAGTCTCTATTCATATTGCTGGTATGGGTATGGGTGTGCATTGTGGTATGGGATCCCTCCTCCTTGTGTGGGTATGAGTATATATTCTTCGTAAAGAAATGAATATAATTCCCTGAGTGTGTGGAAGTGTGGGTGGCAAGAAAGGTAGCTAGATACTCTCTCCACCCTGCAAGTGTGGGCATATCATCCTCTGTGTGGTTGTCTGCCCCTGTTCCCCAAATAGTTCTGCCCACTGACAAAGAAGAGGAAGATGACAGCTAACACGAGATGAGTGCTTATTATGCACCGGGTTCAGCTATCACTCTTTACATGGAAAGTTTAATCCTAGCAATTTTAGAAGGTAGAGAGAACCATTGTTACCCCCATTTTAAAGAGGAAACCAAGGTACAGAGGGGTAAATAACTTGCCAAATCAAGTTCACACTAGTCAAATCTTGGAGTGAGGTTTCTAAACTAGTATACCTGGCTTCAGACTCATGCTCCCAACCACTACACCATGCTGCCTTTCTCTCACTGGATGAGAGAAAGATAACAAAGCAAGCATTCAGATAGCAGATATATGTGTCCCAGGAGAAAAAGAAAAAAATGATAATAATCTCAAGAAGTAGCTGTCAGAAAGAAAGGGGAGTTCTGTAACTAATGATTGGGTGACCAATGTTATTCAAGAAATATGTATAAGTTCATTAAGAATAGCCTAAAATGAATTTAGAAGATATCAATATTAATGAATGTGTTGCTTCTTAGAATCCTATATACATTATCTCATCTGTGCCTCAGCACAATGAGTAGTATTATTTGTGTTTACAAATGAATAATTGTGCCACTAGGTCAAATAACATGGGCAAAAATACACACTGCTTGACACGTTCAATGAGATCTCTTGAAAAAATTTTAATTTAGTAGCATTAAATTTAAATAATGCCAATTATATTGTAACAAGCACAACGAAGGAAATCCTGAGCCCAGAGTGGGGAATCAGTAGTGGGAAGAACTGCTTAAGAAAAACTTTCCAAAGCTGGTCAGACATCAGCTAAATCTTTGCAAATAAGTAGTAGCTGACCCAGTCAAATCACTTGCCATGAGAAACAAGGCACTCAATATTCTGCTCTGCACTCTAAACTTACCACATTAAGATTCTATAACAGAGATAACAATTCATTGAAATTTCCTGCATAAATTTCGACAAAACCAGATTTGTTACTTTTTATCCTACAATTTTAAAAAATGAAGACACTCTTGGTTCCTAGTATCCAACACAGTACAGTGTACTTTAAAAAGCACAAAATGATTGTTGAAGAAAAGAGCCAATATCTACTTACATTACAAAACATAAATCAATAAATCTCAAATGCCAAACCTTTTTTATAGTGGTTCAAAAGAAGTACTGCTAGATTAATCTAGTTAAATTACTCTCTAGAACTTCTATTGCTGTCCAATATAAATACAAAATACAGTGCAAACCATAAACATAATTAAAAACTTTCCAGTAACCACTTTAAAAAATATAAAAACAGGTGAAATTAATTTGAATATATTTGGTTTCCAATATTCATACATTATCATTTTGTTCAACATATAATTAATATAAAAAACTAACAAGATATTTTAAGTCCTTTTTCATATGATTATGGCATGAATTTTGTTCCCCCCACCAAATTCACATGTTGATGTAAGTCCTAACCCTTAGCACCTCAGAATGTGACTGTATTTGGAGATAAGGTCTTTAAAGAGGTAATTATAGTGAAATGAGGTCATGTGGGTGGGTCCTAAACAAATAAGTCTGGTGTCCTTATAAGAAAAGTACATCAGGACGCAGATAACACAAATGGACAACTATGTGAGGACAAAGCTAGAAGGCAGAAATCTACAAGTCAAGGTGAGAGGCCTCAGAAGAAACCAAACCTATACTAGCTTTCAGAAATGTGAGAAAATATATTTCTGTTTAAGCCACCCAGTCAGTGGCAACCCTACTGAACTAAGTCTTTGGCATGTATTTTACACTTACAGTGGTCTCTCAACTTGGAATAGCCACATTTCAAGTGCTCAGTAGCCACATATGTTAGTGGCTACATATAGGTCATTGTAGCCCTAGGAAATAGAGCCTCATGAAAATATACCAGAGAAATAGTTTGCAACTATATTGACTGTAAAAAGTTCTCTGTAAACAAATGTAAATAAACATTTAATAAACATATTTCATTTCAAGTTAAAACTTTAAACATCCTAAGAGCAAAACTATGTTTCACTAACTAGAAAACCTATTTTCTCAGCTGAAGATTTAAATAAGGAATCACTAAGCACAACTGAACTTCCAGAAATACCTATTAGGTGCATTATAGTCTCGCCCTTCTTTGCAACGACATCTTCGGACATCACAATGCTCATAGTGCTGCAGAAGCTCCTGATAAGCATTTTCCTCTAATTCCCAAGATGCATCTCTGTAAATTAAGCAAGATATAAAATGTATTTTGTCCTGAAATGTTACATAAAAGGAATGGTAATGAATCTAAAAATAAAAACTTTTTACATACTTAGGAACAAAGATAAAAATTGTCCTTTTAAAAATCAATCATTCTCTGTAAGATATAAATCCATTAGTGACATTTTAGCCTACAGTTAATTAGCCTCACAGTGAATTTTCAAATGAAAATTAAGCAGAAAATTTCTAAAACTTACATTTCCCCTAATATTTCACTTCCAATTTTTAATTTTAAGTTTACTGTCATTATTTCTGGATTCCTCATCTTTGAGCATTAAGAAAATTCTTCTTATAATTTTAAATTACATCTTGATTCTCTTAATTTATACATACCATTTTGAAGCCTATAACTGTGTATAAATCAATCAATTAAAATTGGACACACCTGAGGTTCTTATTAAGAGACTATAAATCAACTAATGAGATACATAGTCCCTGCTCTCCAAGAACTAGCAATCTAGGGAGGAAGAGGAGGCTTTACATTCTACCATTTGAAATAGCTACCTGAACATGATCACTCAGACATAAGTTATTTCTATTGCTATTAAACTTACATTTGAAATATCTTTTTGTCAAAAGGCTAAATATTACTTACTTTTCAGGAATATGAATTCCCATTCTCAACATCTCCTTCTGAAAGATGTCACTATTGTTGCATATTGTACACCTAAAGAAAAACACTCCTGCATTTATTGCTTGCACCTATAGTGAAAGATAGAAAATCTGTTATTAATTAAAGTCTATTACCAGGTTATGAATTACATAACTAAAAGAACATGTGCTATTTTTCATTTAACGTATTATGAAAACATTTTCTATGTGTAGTGGATTGAGTTATGTCCCCTCAAAACTCACTGAGGCTTGAAATTATCTCCCAAGTTTTATGTATTAGAAACTTAGCCCCCACTGTGACTGTTAAGAGGGTGAGAAATCCTATTATGGTAATTGAAAGGTGGAGCCTTGAAGAAGTGTGATTGGATTGTATGACCATGCAGTAGCGAATGGATTAAACATGGTGGTCAGGGGTGAGGTTCTGAGGGCTTTGAAAGAAGAGGAGAGTATCTGTCTCTCTCTGTCTCTCTCTCTCTCTCTCTCTCTCTCTCTCTCTGCTTTCTCTGCTTCCACCATCTTGCAATGTGAGACCCCTGGGTCACTGTTGCCACCACCAGATGGACTTTGGGCTTCTCAGCCTCAGAAACTGTAAGCAATAAGTTTTGTTTTCTTATAAATTACCTAGTTCCAAGTATTTTGTTATAAGCAGCAGGAATGGACTAATATACTATGCTAGTGGATCTTAAACTCTGTCCTTATAAACTAAGTTATCCTCCTGCTAAAATCTGGAGATCTTTGTTTCCCGATGGTAAAAAATAAAATAAAAAATTAAGCTAATGAATAAACTGTTCTTAGCTTTACATCCATCACCCATATATTTTTCTCAACAGTGTGTGTCTTATGTCATTTCTGTTCCTCAGGTGATTTCTATTCCTAAGTATTGTGTTGTTCTCCACACTGTGAGAAAAAAAGTGAAAATCTTGTTACTTCCTTGAAAGGATGTTCAAATAAGTGTTACATATAAACCATCCCTGGTTCTGTTTTTAATTCATTCTCTAAGTTAATTTTCTTCCTTCAAAGGGAGAAGTGTAAAACGTATTCTCACTGCTACAACAAACACAAATACAGAAGCAGCAGACAGAGAGTACTCAGAAGGAAACAAGAAACTATAAGCCTACTAGAAAGAGTAGCCGGTCCCCAATAAAAAACTAGCAGCACACATTCATTTAAAAAATATTTAATCCCTACTTCATAGGTGCCAAACATTATGCCATGTACCAAAAATAAACCAAAAATGACTTAGATTTGACTTCTAGTGAGTAGGCATACAGGTATACAACTATAACACTGTGTAAATGTGTTTTCTGTTCGTTTTGTTTAGTAAATACATGCAAGAAATAGGAAGAAGTACCTATGTCTACGCTGACAAAAATGTCATAGAGCCCAAAGCTAAATTTGAAAGAAGAAACAGAGGTTTGCCAGGAAAATGGGACAAAAGACATTCCAAGGATAGGGAATAGCATAATATCAAGTCTTAGTGACAAGAGAGAGAACATGTGATTAGGAAACCACATTTAATAATAATACCACATACAATTTTCGGGCCAAACTGAACTAAGTAATGAATCTAGACAGGTAAATCAAAGCCAGTAGAGCATTGATAAGGAATAAGGCACCCAGGAGAAAGACCAATGAGTAGGCTCCTGCAAAAAGAGTGTCTTAAGTTAAAGCAGTGAGAGTAAGAGTGCAACAAAGAATATTTGGTAGGTAGATCTGATATACTTAGGGAATGTTTTGTGCGTGGTGAAAAAAGAAGTGAATGAAAAGGGATCCAGGTTCGGACAATTAACAAGGGGCACACCCTTACACAGAACACATGGGAAGGAAGCAAAAGTACTAAAATCTTTGAACTTAACGGATCTTTGAGCAATTGCAGGCAGATGCTGAGGTCCTACTAAATATAGGATGTGATTCAAGTGCTATGGTTTGAATATTTGTCCCCTCCAAACTCATGTTGAAACTTAATCCCCATTGTAACAGTATTATCAGGGTGGAAAATCTATGTTATTTGAGAGATGGGACCTTTTGGAGGTAATAAGGATTAGACAAGGTCATGAAGATGGGGCACTAGTGACTTGATTAGAGGAGAAGGAGAGACCTGAACTAGCACACTCAGCCCCCTCTCTGTGTGATGCCCTGCACTGCCTTGAAACTGTGCAGACAACTCCCACTAGCAAGAAGGCCTTCACCAAATGCACCCCCTTGACTGTGGTCTTCAAAGACTCCAGAACTGTAAGAATTAAATTTTCTACACCAAGATCTGGGGTTCAACCCCTATACCTGCCAAATAAAAGAAAGAAATTTGTGGAATATACTTAAAAGCATATGTACTTCACAGGGCCTGGTTTTCTAAAGTCTTGCAGTTTCAAATATTGACCTTGCGGAGGACTGGAAATTTTCCTCATGCTATAAGTCTCTGGTGTAAGATAAAGATTTGTGGCACAGCAAGGTTGCTGGCTCAAGGACAGACTAGTTACTGATTGTTATGTAAAGATACTGAGAAATTGCTATAAGAAGGAATGTTTGCTAAGATCAAGCTTTTGTTGATAGCTTTACTGGAACGTCATCTGGCTTGTTTCACCGAAAGTTACTAGTCTATATTGTTAAACTATAACCCCACCTATGTCTCCTCCTGTAACTTCCTGGTCTGGAAAATAAATGCAGGAAGAGAACCCAATTTGGGGTTAATTTCCCAAAGAAGGGTTGCCTCTTGCTGGAGGGTCCCAGGGAAGTTAACCACTTTGGGGCTTCTCACTGCTCAGAAGAGATGGGCTTTGAGTAATCCTTTGCATCTCCATCACCCAGGGGAAGTGGGGTGACAAATCAGTGGGGGGCGAAGCAACACAAAGCAACAGAAATTTCACATCTTCATAAATCACCCAGTTTCAGGTATTCTGTTATAAGCGACAGAAAATGGACTACGATAATAAAGAGGTATTTGGTATGGAAGAAAAAACAATATAGGACACATGGAAGATACCAACAAAACTAGAACAATGATGGAGAAATCCAAACTGAATAAGAATAGTGACAATTCTCTAGATATATAGAGTGAAGTTTTTACCAGTTTCTTTGATATTAATCTTAGTCTCTTCTCACAAAATCCCAATGTATAGCACTTGTAGTAGGTACAAATAATGACATTTGTTTAACCACATATAGCTATCTAGACGGGGTCGACTCCATATACTACTTCAGTTAAGACTCTGGTACCAGAGTGGAAAAAGCCACTGGAGCTCCCTTAGAGAAGAAAGTGACTCAAGAATTAGCCCTGTCTTAGTATGCTCTGGTCAAGTAACAATCGCTTATTGATATTTATTTTAAATTACATTTGCATAAAGTAGATCTACTATTTTTATTTGTAATATTATTTCTTCTTTTTTTAATGACAGAATTAAAAACTCAGTTTTTTCAGAGTGTTCTCAAAAAGCCCTATGAATACTAGGTCAAGTTTGAGAACCTCTCTTTGCTTCATTAATCACACATAAATGAGGCAAATTTATTTGTCTTGAGAATTAACATACTGTTACAAAATTAACAAGATGACACATTTGGCAGCAATTACATTTATTCATATACAAATCCTTAATTAAGATAAATTACTTTTTTAACATTCTCATATAATATGAACTTCTTGCTCAATAGGTAAGGATAACACTTCATGATGTTGTTTATTAACTACACTCTCTGGGATCCTTTTATAAACACTTCTTTGCAAGAATGAACAGAATTTCTAATATTTCCACAACAAAATAGGCTCAATTCTGCCACTTTTAACTGAATAATTTTAAGTATAAAATTTCATGGCCCATACAAAAAATAGGTGGTAATCAATCAAGCTTTATTACTTTGACTACTATTAGTACTTTTAAGAATTTACATTTTCTAACTTTTAAAAATATGTTTGTGAACAATATGTAATCAATAATAATCTCTCATTTTACTAAACAATAATAAAATCCAAGCTTTAAAAAATAGTGTCAAACTTAAGAAAATCCTTTGTTATTTGGCATTCTATTATGTCTATCAGCTGGCACTCCCAAACATGTATATTACATATTTGATGTTTTTAATAATTGGGATCTTTTCAAAATTTTCAAGTATTTTCTAAATGAAAAAAATACTAAATTATGTTTAATGTGTTTTATGATATTCTATTTACTTGAAAATAATTAGTCATCAGGTTTGATATAAAAGGTAACTCTGAAAGACCCAATACTTTTAATTCACTGACAGTAATCAGCTCCCTGTCAAAAAGTTATGATCAAGTATTTACCACTCTAACAACAAACAAACAAAAAATTGGCCTCTTAACACTTCAATATCTTACCTTGCTATCAAGCCTATAACAATTTCATGTATACTGTGTTTCTAGCTTAAATATGTAAATGGAACTTAGAAATTAAAATCTGTTTCATTCATTGTAAAATATAAAATCCTTAGATTAAAAACAACAAAATTTTGTATGTATAAATATATACTAAAAGTTTTCATCTAAAGTATTAAAATGTTAATTGTACATTTAGTGTGAATTTTATACGTAAAATATGCTTCAAATTAAATGTTTGAAGCTACTTTTAAAAGTTACAAGTAGTAGGAGCTAATATACACATGTCAATTCTTTCTCATTTAAAATTCAAATCAGCAAGTAACAAATTTTACATCAATCAGAAAGCTCACAAAACATATCTTACCTGTAAACAGTCTCTATGAAACCAAGCGTTCTTACAACAAGGACTTCGTAATACATTATAAGTTGGAATAGGCTCAATAAATTCCAAACAAATGGTGCATGGTAAGGAGTCTCTATAATTATTAGATGTAATTATTTGAACAGGTCGATGATTCCAACAAAATGACCTAAAATGCAAATTATTTAAAATAATATCTAATGAATGCATAGCATAACTAGGCTAGCATTGTAATCACGTATTTAAGAGAAAATTTGTATCTGTCTCATAATTAACCTACAACAGACTAGAGCCTTGACACTAAAGTAGTCTCACCATCTATAACCAAGGAGAGCTGGGCCTTCAGAATGTGAACTTTCTGGTGGTGAGACTTACATAATTTCAATAACTAATATTATGTTGAGAATCCTATGTAATATTGTTAGCAATGGAGCATACATACTATTGTACTCAACAATTGTTAAGTACAATTGTTTACAATATAATATTGTATATTGTTATACATTTTATTAATTTTTAATACAATTAAAGGAGGCAGGAACTTAAAAACATTTTAATCATATAACAAATAAAGTATAAATAATAATCTATTCCTAATCCACTTTATTTCGACTTTTATTTTCTGAACTGCAGTTTTCTTACATGGTAACAATCCACTAAATCGGTCAAGAACATAAAAATGAGAAGAAATAGAACACTCATGATACCAAATGCCAAAATTCATAAAATCTTAATGTTTAAAGTTGTACTGAGAAAGCAAATATTTTCAGGGGCATCCCATGGCATATTGATTTTTTGGACTCAACCAAATTTACATGCTTCCATTTACTCAATGAGAAATACAAATGGCCGGATGAAAGAAAAGCAGACTATTAATTCTAAAGAGTGACATAAAAATCTAGAATTATGAAACGTGGAATTTTTCACTAAATATGAATAAATTAACAGTTCTATGATATATGCTAGAGCCAAAAGCTGAAGGTGTTTGTTAATCACTAGGCCCATTCTAGACATGGCAATTCTCAAGACTTTGTGGATAGAAATGGCCCTGTAAAGGTGTGTGGGGGACTACACACACACACACACACACACACACCCTCTTTTTTCATATATATGTGTGTGTATATATCCTCATTATATATATATTATATAAAATAATATATATGATAAATAATTTAAAATAATTAATTTCAAAAAGTTTGTAGAAAAATAGAATTAAGAGATAATATGGGGGAAAGCCTATTAGAGTGTGGTGTCGATAACACCAAAACACCAAGGTCAAAGGTTTGGATCCCTATATCAACCAGCCACCAAAAACACCACAAAAAACAAAACCCCGAATATTTCCATGAACTTTTTGAAGTACCCTTGTGTGTGTGTATGTGTGTGTAATGTATATGCATAATCTTAGTGCAGCTTTAAATGTAAATTTTACAAGGGAATTATATCATTGGGATACCTGTTTTCCACCATTCTTTAACATTCATCTTTCACATTTAACAGTTAAATAACTCACGCAAAATTGCCAGTAAATTGGAAAATACATTCTCTCTGAAGTCCACATGGGAAATGATAACTTCGTTTACATCGGGGTGCTACACATCCTATTGAAGCACCAGTTTTCTTGCAAATACAGCATTTCTAGAAGAAAATATGAAAACAGGGGCCACACACACAAAATCTGAGTACTGTAATATGATCAAGGTATAAATGAAATGAATATTCCTTGTGGGGAATCTGAAAATTATTTTCATCATAACAGTTGTGATAATGCTATATGGAAAAAAATTTTCCTAAAAGAAAACTGTTCTACCCAGAAACAGTCTAAAGACACAACTCCTATAACGATTTCTGATAAGGGAAACATCTTTAACCTAACATGTGGATGAGACAGAGAAGCCCTTTTTCCTTCCTATCTGCTAAAATATTTTAAGCCAAAGAGTTTATAAACATAATGGCTATGCATGAAAGTCTCATTGAAAACTCAACAGAAAGCACATAAATTAGGAAATACCAAGAAGAACAATAGGAAAATACTAAAACCCAATTTGTAAAAACTGGCTAAGATCACTCTATCCTACCCAAATGAAAAAGTGTTAGATACCTACAGTGGGTTCAACAGTGGTCCCCAAGATATATTTAAGTCCTAATTCCCAGTACCTGTGAATATGAACTTATTTGGAAATAGGGTCTTTGCAAATGTAATTAAGTTAAGGATCTCAAGATGAATCCATCCCTGATTTAGGGTAGTCCCTAAATCGTATGACTAGTGTCTTTATAAGAAAAAGGAGAATGAGATTTAAGACAGATACAGAGAAGAAGGCTATGTGAAGATGGAAGCAGAGATTGGTGGTATGTTGCCACAAGCGAAGGAACACTAAAGGTTGCCAGCAGCCACCAGAAGCTAGGAGAGAGGCATGGAATGGATTTTCCCTCAGAGTCTCCAGAAGAAACCAATCCTTATAATACCTTGACTTACAATTCTGGGCTCCAGAAGTGCGAGAGAATAAATTTCGTTTTAAGCAGCCAATTTGTTATGACAGCCCTAGGGAATAAATACATTACCTCTGCCACTAACTGAAATATAACAGTGGTACATAAACAGAAAGACTATTAAACGAATCAATCATTAGTAAAATACAGAGCAGTACCTGAAACACCTAGGAACCCTTAAGATGGTCATTATAATAGTCACTGATTCTGGGATTACAGAGTCTTACTGCTGACCCCTTAAGAACCACCCAGATTACAGGTGAATACTTGGCTAACCTGAAACTCTCCCAATGAACTGACACAAAGAATTCTAGTTTAAGGTCACAAATGGGGACTCCTCTTCAGGATCATGATATTCTCAAAGGCTCATAATGCACTCAGAGAGGACGCAGATGTATTAAAAAAACGGTTCCGAGCCTTCACCACAAGCTCACTATCATCAGTAGGCTAACAAATTTTGACCCGAATATCCTCACATGGTTCTTAGACTCATGCTAACCTTTTCCCCAAGGTTTTCCTTTGTGACTTAGAGCCTCTATTTTAACCATCACCTCCCCTGCCTCCTCAACATCTTCAAAAATAATTGCTTCCACTTCTTTGCCTCAACTAAAATAAATGTTTCTATATGCTTTCCTTGTAGACCTTCTTGAATGAAGCAGCTTATTTTCTCATCCTCCTTAATTTCCAGACTCGGCATGGGGTGGGGGTGGCACATGAACATGGCAGGAAGGGGGACAAACAGAACATTATTTTAGTTCTCTATTACAGACTGTAGCCCACTACTCTATCTTAATACTTAAAAAAAAGTTGGACCTTTAAGCCTAATGACATCTACCTACTAACTTCCTGGTCACGCTTCTACCTCAAGACTTTGGCACCTGGATCAGTATTTTAACTCTTGCAATCATCCTAAACAACTTCAGCATTTATGAGATAACTTGTCGTTGACTTCCTCAATTAGGATGTGTCAATGCCATTCATCTCCATTCTACTGTAATGATGAATCCCTTCATCACCCAAACTACTCCACCATGGAAATAATTCCAGTATAACATTCTCTGAACAGAATTCTCTTTTTTCTAATGCTCATTATTTCTACTCAAACCTTATGGAAACCTACAGTCCTTTCCTTGCACATAGCATAGTAATTATCATACAGAAGATTCACAGATGATAATTGAATGGGCAAGGGGTTAAAGTTTAGAATAACATCTTGGAGAAGAGGACACTGAAAACAAGTACACAATGTCACAGAAGGTCCAAAAGGGTTTCGGAGATAAATCACCAGTCTACATAGTTATGTAATTTCTACTTCAATCCATCACTACAACCTCAGCAACTGAGGTACAGGAATATACCTCAGGATTCGTAATTGAATCCTGAACTGTTGATTCACGATTGAAGGTTTACAGAACAGCAGAGTGGAACTATGTTCACAATTCTGATAGTAAGAGTGGATGAAATGATATATAGGTTGCAATAAGGTAAGGAAGTGAAGTCAGTATTGTCACATGTAGTATTCAGGTCAGTTCAGCTCTTTTTCATTTGCAAAAATACAAAATGTTCTTCTAAAACTTATCATATTTGACAAAAATATGCACTGGAACATAAAATCAAAGTCATAAATTTCTAACACAGAAACTGACAGAAAAGACTTCCCAAGTATTGACAATATTTACGGTGTTTAGTGTAATGATAAAATAATTTACTTACCAGTTTAGAAGCTCTATTCACTTCCTTCCTGATGTCTTCTATTAGGAAACCATAAACTCCTTCTTCTTCTTTACCTCTCTGCCAAATTCCACTTGACATCAACTATGAATATATTTTCAATTAAAAAATAAACTCTAAGAAACTAGTTTGGAATTAAAAATCTATCCATAACATTCATTCTAATAAAAAATGGACATAAAATGATTCAAATTTCAAACCCCTATCTGTAATAGTTATTCTTCATGTTCAAAATAAGAAGCTACTCACATTGTCTGATTTGGAGTATTAATAGTTTGTATACCAGAACTGGTTTCTAAAGGTATTCCAGGAAATAAGAGAAAAAGAAAGAAAAGAAGGTAGGTATAAGGAAGGGAGTGAGTGGGTAGGAGGGTAAGTAGGAGGGGAAAAACAGAAAAAAAAAAAAAAAAACCCTATAAATTTTAGAAAAAAGGAGTGGTAAATACAGATGGAGTAAACTCAGATTGTCAGTGATATTTTAGGCTACCTTTTAAATCCAGCTGAATTCTGAATCATAAAAAGCATATTTACAAAGAAACCTATGGAATTGTAGTTAATATAAATGTTTAAAAATCTAATTGAAACTTCATAGTTTAAATATGTTAAGAAAATATGAATCAAGAAAAAGTGTGGACTGTGAATAAGAAATCATGGCTTGCAAACCAGGCTCTGTGCTTAACCTTATGGAACCCTAGGCAAGTAGTTTAATTTCTCTGATCTTAAACATGAAAATAAGAACATTGGACTAGATTGTTTCTACATCTCTTTCAGCTCTAACATTCTATTACCATTTGTAACATTACTATGCTTTCCTGCTCATAATGAAATAGAATCTTAAAAGGGCTGAGTCTGAGGTAACTACTTTTTGTGAAATATTATACTCATTAATAAAGTAAGACAAGATAAGGGAAATTTTGATATGATCAACTTAAATATGTTAAATAATTTTTAAAAACTTCATAGAGAAAGTTTATGATTAGGGAAGTTTAGTCAGTATATCCTAAAGAAAAACAAAAGGGATACATATTACTTAAGAATTAGTTATGAAAAATGACCCACTGACTAGTAAAATAGCTCTTCTAATTCTTCTGCATGAAAAGTAAAACAAACTCTTAGGAAAATGAAAAAATTTTTCTTTTGAACTGCATCATAATAGACTCCAACTTACAAACATGTTTGAAATGCTAACTTCACGTTCCCTTAAGGCATGTTACAAAGTGATTAGGTTCCTAGACCAGTCTACAAAGTCTATTTAACCCATTGGGTACCTGAGTCACAAAACCGTAGTCTTAAGGCACCACCAAGGTGGTTTCTCAAGGAAGCATTGAAAAAGTTTTAACATGGATGGTGGTAGTTTAAAAAATATGTCGACACTCTTTCTTTCAAGATATAGAGCTTACTTCCTTTCCCCTCAACTTGAGTGTGGGCTAGACTTAATGACTCACTTCTAACAAAGAGAATAAAGCAAAAGTGACTGTGAAGACTAGGTCATATGATACCACCTCGGTGTATATCTGTGTATCTGTCTATATATCTCACATCATCTGCATTGGGGGAAGTCAAATGCCATGCCATGAGCAGCCCTAGTGAGAAGCCCAGAAGGTAAGGAGCTGAGGCCTCCTGTTAAGGAGGAACGGAGACCAGAAGCCATCGGAGTAAGCCATGGTTCAAATGAGTCAGCCATTGGAGGTGGTCCTCCAGCCCAGTAAAGCCTTCTGATGTAGTCTGGCTGACATCCTGATTGTAAACTTATGAGACTCTGAGCCAAAACTGCACAATTTAGCCAATACCAGATTACTGACACTCAGAAATTGTGTGAGATAATATATCTTGTTTAATCTGCTAAATTTCAGGATAATCTGTTAAGCAACCATATAGAACTAATACAATGTTGTGAAACACTGTGTGTACTAATGCCACCTTGGCATGGTAAGGTAGTAATGGTGCCACTAATATCTTAAGGCACAGATTCAGTGAAGTGAGAAGTTGGTGAAAGGAAGGAGGAACTAATAAGCAACTAATTCTCAGTATGAAATCACTCTTTTCCTTTCTTCTAAGTGACCCATAATTTAACCTACTTTCTTTGCCACAAATATTTATCACCTTTAATTAGAACTTTTCTTTCCAGGTTCTCTGTGTAGTAAAATACTTTTCTTCTACTCCCTGAATATTCAAATAAGTCTTTTCTGAGATTTATCAAAAGCAACATAGGAAACAAGAAAGTGGTAAAAAGAACACCTTCCTTATTGACTTAACCATTTTCTTCTTTTTAAACTTAGGCCGTAAACAGACAGAAACAAACAGGTAATGATGACAGGACTTTATTTGTACCAAGTAAACTGAGATTTTTTTTTTTTTTTTTTTAAAGATGACCGGTAGGGGGATCTTAACCCTTGGCTTGGTGTTGTCAACACCACGCTCAGCCAGTGAGCAAACTGGCCATCCCTATATAGGATCTGAACTCATGGCCCTGGTGTTATCATCACTGCATTCTCCCAAGTGAGCCTAGGGCCGACCCTAAACCTGAGAATTTGATAAACAAAAAAATCCTATTTTTACATGTAAGCAAAATGAGATCCAGAGAAGTTAAACAACCTAACCAATTCTCAGAAATCAGTGTCAGGATCTAATTCTCCTCTTTAGAACACGAAATTTCTAGAATTTAAATATAAATTATACTCACCAAACAACAGTAATGTACAGTGAGATTCCATTTCTCATTAGTTTTCTTTTCTCCATATTTATTAGGACAGTCATCATTTTTTCGACAGAAAACACAAGCTAACAGTGAGAAAGTAAATAGATATAAAAATATATTTAAAATTTTCAAAAGAATTCTATGGAATTGGAGCTTCTCTCAATTAATGTGTTAAGTTCTTTCTGAGAGAGCAAATCATATTGTATTGTTATCAGTAACAAAATTTCCAATACCTAGTTCTAAAATATTAACGAGACTTTACATTTTTCGTAAGTCTTTACCGATGCATTCCAGGGTGTAGTTAAAATGGCAACTTGTGCGGTATCATCACCAAAGCAATGATTAAACTGCAAAAACTGTCAGAATCAACATTTTAGAAGCTCTAGAATCTAATTAAAAACTTACAAAAACTAGGAGTGTAGTGCTCTGGCTCTGTCGGAATCCTGTCACCTTCACCAACTGTTGAGCTACACGACTATGCCAGTTGTTGAGCTCTTTTACCTGCCCATAATCCTGCAGACTGGGCCAATTGTTGAGCTAGGGCTGGGTCTGGAGCTCAAAGACCCCTCAACCCCGTTGTCCAGACTGGGTCACAAATCCTTCAAACACCAGGCTGGGTCCCCAGACCCCTCATACGCCAGGCTGGGTCACCAGACCCCTCACATGCAGATCTATGAACTAGGTAACCGGCAAACAGGCCCTTGGAAGCTGTAGGTTTGAGAGCATGGCTGCCTCGGGTGGTGTCCGCCCAAGGCAGATGCCAGCCAGGGTTGTGGCGCCACCCATGTGAACTAACTCCACCCACACACAACCTGCTTACAAAGAATGCACCGCACCACCCCAAACCTGCCCCAAGGCGAGGGGGCCTGATTATTCTACTTTCCCAACAAGGAGAATGCTTAATGAAGAAATGAGCTGCTAAATTCTGATGAGAGCATTTTAACTTACGCACCTACCATTTCCTACTTCCTAGCTGGGCAGTGGCCTTGGGGTGGCCTGTGTTCCTGAACTGCCAGTCCAAGAGAAGGGAATATGGACTTTGTTCTCAAAGAAATGTGGTTGTGTGTTTTGACCTGTGTAGTAGCTCCTTGAGGAATGGGCTGAGATGCTTGCCTTTGTTTTACCTGCCTCAGAACTTCCTCAGGGCTGGAGCCTCCAGCATTTTGTCAGAAAGCATTTAAAACAAATATACTAGCTGCAGTAGCCTGGGGCAAGGGAAACTAACAGAGCAAGAGGATGACAGACCAAACAGCCTAAGAAAGAAGCTGGGAAAAGGGTATACAAGGAGAATAAGGACTTTGAAAAGCTCCCACATATAATGGAGAACCCAGAAGGGCATATGCACGCCTAGGGATGTATGCATGCTCAGAAAAGATCCAAGAAACCCTAAGTTTTCACCTCTGGCTGATCTTTAGGCTCATGCAAGCCTACATTAAAAAAGAAAGATCCCAAAATAATAACCTAATTTTACATCTTAAAGAACTAGAAAAAAAGACTACAAAACTAAACCCAAAGCTAGCAGAGGAAAGGAAAAAATAAAGATTAGAGCAGATATAAACAAAATAGAGAACAGGAAAACAAGAGAGAATGAATGAAAACAGAAGTTGGCACTTTGAAAAGATCAACAAAATCGACAAACCTTTAGCTAGACTGGCCTAGAAAAAAAGAGAGAAGATTAAAAACACAGCTTCCATATTCAAAGCAGTATAGTACTAGCATGACAGACATATGAATCAATAAATAAGAAAGATTCCATAAATAAACCCACACATCTATGGTGTACTGATTTTCAACAAGTGTGCTAAGACCAATCCATGGGGGAAAAATAGTCTCTTTAACAAATGCTGCTGGGACAACTGGATAGCCATAAGCAAAAAAATAAAGTTGAACCTCCCACCTCATACCATATACAAAAATTAATTAAAAACAGATCAAAGACCTAAATGTAAGAGCCAAAATCATATAATTCTTAGAAGAAAATGTAGGGGTAAATCTGCATGGCCTTGGATTTGGCAACAGTTTCTTAGAATTCACATGACATTAAAAGCACAAATAACAAAAGAAAACCTAGATAAATTGAACTTCATCAAAATTTAAAACTTTTGTACCTCAAAGGACACTACTATCAAGAGAGTGAAGACTCAACAGAATGGGAGAAAATATCTGGAAATTACATAACTGATAAGAGTCTAGTATGTATTAGAAACTCTTACAACTCAATAACAAAAACACATAAAATTTTTTTTAATGGGCAAAGAATCTGAATAGACATTTCTCCAAAGAACATATACAAATAGCCACTAAGCATTTTAAAAGATGCTTAACATCATTAGTTATCACTCAACAGGGAAATGCAAATTAAAACTTCACACCCACGAGGATAGCTATAATCAAAATGTCAGATAGTAACAAGTGTAAGCAAGGAGAAACAGGAACCCTGATACACTACTGGTGGAAATGTAAAATGGTGTAGAGCACCTTAGAATATCATCCAGTAGTTCCTCAAAAAGTTAAAGAGTTACCATATGATACAGCAATTCCATTCCTGGGTATATATGCCAAAGAACTGAAAAGAGATGTTCAAATAAATACTTGTACACTAATGTTGGTAGAAGCACTGTTCATAACAGCCAAAGTGGAAACAAACCAAACATCCATCAATGGATGGGTGAATGGATAATCAAAATATGGTAAGCCATACAAAGGAATATTATTCAGCAATTAAAGGGAATGAAGTACTGATATATGCTACAACATGGATAAGCCTAGAAACATTATGCTAAGTGAAAGAAGTGATGCACAAAAGGTCACATATATATGATCGCATTTACATAATGGATTACGTTATCCAGATTAGGTAAATCCACACACATTGACAAAAAGCAGATTAGGGGCTGCCAGGGGCTGGGGACAGGGAAAAGGAAGAGTGACTGCCAAAGGAGTACAGAGTTTCCCTTGGAGGTGATAAAATGTTCTGGAACTTGGTAGTGGTGATGGTTTCACAATACTATGAATGTACTAAATGCCACCAAATTGTACACATCAAAATAGTTAAAATGGTGAATTTTATATTATGTTTATTTTATCCCCCCTGCACACGCAAAAGACAACTTGTGGAGTCAGAGTTAAGACTCAGCTCCACACTTTTTTTAAAAAAAATTTCATGTATTTATAGTATACAACATGATGTTTTGAAATATGCATACATTGAGGAATAGCTAAATGGAGCTAATTGTCATATGCACTATATTTCACATGCCTTTTATTTGTGTTGAAAACACTTAAAATCTACTCTCTTACCAATTTTTCAAGTATAAAATATATTAACTATATTCACCATGTTGCACAATATTATCTCTTGAACTTATTCCTCTTGTGTAACTGAAATTTTGTATTCTTTGACCAACATCTTCCCAATCTTTGCAACGCCCCACCTCCACCCCCAACAAACCATTCTACTCGTTCTACTCTCTGCTTCTACAAGTTCAACTTTTTTAGATTACACATAGAAGTGAGATCACACATTGTCTTTCTGTGCCTGGCTTATTTCACTAGTCTTAGGACTCCATTTCACCATCTTGAAAATGAGGACAACAGTACCTACCTCAAACTATGCCTAATGAGGATTAAATGAGACAGTATATATTAAGATAATTAACAGGGGGTGACAAATAGAACTGAATAAATGTTAGTATTATAATTACTAATCTTTTCTGTCTTTTGTTTATTTATACAGAAAATTTTTATTAATATGCTAATGAAACAAGTAGAAAATCATTACCTAAAGAGAAAAGACTCTGAGGATCTCAAGGCAGCATATCCATATAAGATGAAGGACGCATTCTCAAATCTCTAAATAACTGCATGAAGCAGAAACTCCCTATCTGCCCCATCTCCTCTAACCACTCCATGCTGAAATGTAACCTGACCAAGTAATTAACTTTTATTATGTTAAACCATTAAAACTTCAGGATTTTCCTATTACAGTAGCTAGTGTTATTTACCTTAACTAATACACGTAATCAAGAACAGATGTCACTCATATGTGTTGAAAAAGTACTATAATTTGTTAACAGGCTGCTCACAAAACAGATTACAGGACTGTAAGGAAACAGCATAAGTTAATATTTAGTATTATAAAATATCCTCACTATATTGCCCTTCCTCACTTCAATTTAATAAGCCATAACGCAAAGCCTCTCCCCTAACCCTTTAAAAGATTTCAGCTCCTCTTCCTTCCTCATACAAAGGAGCTGTCCACATTAACTTTAGCAAATTGCCAATTGTTCATATTGGACATTGTACCAGCAGCTCCAACATTAACTCCTTCCTCCCCAGTGCCTATACTTTTTGCCACAAGTATCCATGCAGCCATCAAGAAGAGGAATACATGGAATGAGCTGAGACTACAAAAGAGAAGTAGTCCTCGTGAATTAGCTGAGACTACAGGAGGAGAGTAGGGGGAGTCCTCCTGAAGAAACCAGGATGGAGGTACTATCTGCTATATGCTGTGGACCTGTGGCTTTCCATTTGTTCCCCTTTCCTTGCCTCTCTTCACCTAGTATGGAGGGCTGCGAATGAAGAAGAGACCAGGTTCCAGGCATGCATTTTTATAAGTAGATTACTTTTGTATTTATCTGTACTTTGCTGGTTTTTAATTTTTATGTTTAAAATTCAGTAAAATTGTTCTGACTTCATTATATTTATTCTTAAGATCACCTTCTATTATAGCAAATAATACTGCCTTCCATTATAATAATGAAATAAAGTTTCTGCTTTAAACACATTCATGTAAGTGAAAAACGGAGTTAATTGCAGGAAAAAATATCAAGTAAATAATAGTAGGGACATTTGCATTTGGCAAATGCATAAAGGTACTCCATGAATTATTAAAGTTTCAGAATTATTAGCATAGCTGATAGAAGTCTGGAGGTAGAGCAGGAAAGTGGAAGGAGATTTAGGGGAATTAATTTCCTTATCCAACATAACGTGAAGTCAACAGATACTCTCTAAAAGGGAACGTCAAGATACAGAGTTTTAAGTATAATATTTTAATTTTAGAAGGAATCAGAAAAGATGTAAGAAACAGCAAATGAAGGAGATGTTTAGCAGAGGGGTATAAAATAACAATTTAAATTCCTCATCTTTCATGGTAGCAAGTCAATAGATACTGTTTATAACTAATTTATGAAGAAAACAACAACTAAAAGCAGAGGTCAAAAGGGAGCACAACTATTTGGGGAGATGTTGTGAGCTCTGAGAATTAAGTTTTCCTTTTCATGTTAAACTTTTGTGTATTATTTAAATTGTTCTCACTTGCAGTTTTCCTTTTATAAAAATAGGCGGTAAAAAAAATGAAAAAATTATATTTATTAAATAATTAAATGGTTTTATCAAGATACAAACCAAGTCTGACAAGTACATATACAGAATGCAAATAAAATTTGGCAAGTAAATTGTCCACTGATAGCAGATTTTGTTGAAAAGAATATACAATATTATACTTTAGTACAAGGACATATGAAGTAAGCATGCATGAAGGAATTCATTCCTATTGTTTAAGTAGCACTTTAAAAAGGCATATTGTAATAAAAATACAGTTACAGTTACTTACCAAGGTTCTGTGAATCACCAGGCTTATTTTCATTCATTTTACTAGGAAAAATAAGAACATATCAATATAGTCATCTTAATTTTTAAAGTCTCAAATTATCCATTTTAATTTAGTCAATGCATGATGACAAATAAGTCGCATAACTATTTCGTACTCTGGTACTGAATTTCCTCACCTTTTACACATCTAAGACCAGTAGTTCTCCACAACAGTTGTAGAGTCTAGGGACATTTGTAAAATTGGAGGGAATGTTTTTTAGTTGTCAAAAATTAAGATGACTATTTTTATTTAGTGGAAAAGGGCCATGATTTCAGGGTCCTGCAATGAACCAAACAGTTTTACATAGCAAAGATTAGTCTAATAGTCTAAATTTTCAAATTTCCTGGTACATATTCAAATAGCTTTAAAAAAAAAATCATCTATTTATAATGATGTTAATCTAGAACCCAAGCCCATTTTACACATAAACATCAAGTCTTTCTTTTTGCTTGCTATACTAGGACAAAATGAATATTTCCAGACCTACAACTCTAATGCAAATCAAGGAAATTTGTGTTTAATTTTTGCTCAAACTTTACCAAGTATTGTTCATTTAGGGAAAAAAAATCACATCATCAATAACAAAGTCATTATTCAAATTTGAGTAGCCTATAAAAAAATCATTTATTAGTCTACATTTGTGGCTGTTACATTTGCAGGGATTCTATACAGAGCTGCAGGCATCTGACTGTCTCATCACATCTTCTAGTATGGTAGCGCTCACCTATCTACATACTGAAAGACATTAATCTGTCCGTCTCCTCACTCCCCACTAGTTAAGCAAATAAAATTACTTACAATCATCACCAAACACCACTAGGTAAATGTAATCTCATTTTAAGTTTCTAAAACCAATGCTTAGAAAGGTTAAACACTTCTCCAAGATCACACGGCTAGTAAGTAGGAATAGACTAGCCCATAACTGAGTGACTACAGAGTATACTATGCTACTTAACATAAAAATAATGAAAGAGTACAAAAAATAATACAAAATATTAAATATCAAAGGAAGGACAAAAACCACAAATAAGGATTGCTATGAAATTTCATTCAACCTAAGACACACCACAAAATGTAGGGCACACATTATTTTATGAAGACTGAGTAACCCAATTAAACTGATAAAATGCTTTCTTATAATTTAGAATATTTATTTCATACTGACTATAAGACGTTTTGGATTTAAACACGGATTTGGTCACATAACATTTTTGTACCTTCAAAAAAAGTCACAGTCCAACTCTTTTGAATCACTTTGACTCCAAGCCTACAATGCTTTTTGTTTTTTTCTTACAAAATCATCTATTCCATCAAAATTGGCATTTCTTAAAAGAATCTATAAAACAATTTAAGAGACCGGTTTTAAGTAGGCTTTGCAATTAAGTTAAGTCTAGCCTTACCTTTCCTGGCCCCTCTCCAAAATAATTAATGTAGGGTTAAAGGAATAATTCTTTATTGTCTCCTGGATTTTTTTTTCTTTTTTCTTTAATACTCTACGGGTATATAATGACACTTTTGATATTTATACATGCTAATACAACGAATACAGACTACCTTAGCTGGTCAAACTGACTGAGGATCACAGCCTGTAGAATGTGATTTTAAACATGTTAAAAGGAGTGTCGGGGAGGGGGTACGTCCATCCTAAAATTGATAAAATACAGTAGGAAGAAAAAAATCACTCTTTTATTAGGACTTCTCTGTAATTTAACATCTGATGAGGAATTCAGCCTATCATAAATTCATCCATACACAAGCATTTACTGCAGAAAATTCCATAAACACTACATGATAAGCAGAAATTCACCCAAAGAAAACATAAAAATTTTAATGTACAAAATGATACTTTTTGTCAGTATACAACAACACAGATTTGTGATCCCATCCCTCCAACCTGTAACTCCTTACAGTCTCCCTTCTATGGGGAACTACAACTATCTAGTGCTTACTTTTAGATTTATCGCAATTCAGAATGATTGAGGTTCACAATATAGGCAACTTTTGTAAATTCTCTGAGGGTAAAATCACCATATCATTTAGCACAGTGCAAATAAATATTTGCTGAATGCGACTGATATGCATGCTAGTGATAGTGATATGACTGGGCAAGGGTTCCAGCATAAGTTTTCTTTATAAAGAAATCCCAGTTTCCATGTGGTTACATATTCACTTCCTCTTCCCTTTCCCAGTGAAAGAACCCAAGGAATCTCTCTTGGTGAATATTATGATGAGGGGTCTGTCTAGGTCTCTATAACATGTGTATGGACAACTATGTTACCTAAAATAAGTTATCTGACATTTCTTGTTACTTGCTAGCCTCAGAACTTTGTACTAAACAACTGCTTTCTCATCTTTACAAACATAAAAAAACAAAAATGTAACATAAACCTCACGTGACACCAAAAGTAGCATTAGAGTACATAAAGCACCATGTGGAAAAGCTTCCAAATATCATTGGCTACAAGCTGATCACAAAAATCTCCAATGCTATCAATACAGGAATAGGAAAAGTTTTTCCTATGCATGTTAATATCTAATAAGCACTTTGTATAGTTTTTCAAAGTGCATTAATGCACACTATCCCACACAGACCAATGGAATCCAGAAATAGATCCATATTTTTCTTGTCATCTGATTTTCAAAAAAGGCACCAAAGCAATTCAATGAGGGAAAAATAAAATCTTTTCAACAAATAGTGCTGGAAAAACTGGATAGCCATACGGAAAATAAGTGAACTCTGACTCATACTTCACACCATAAACAAAATTAATCTCGGATCGTAGACCTAAATGAAAAGCTAAAACCACATAAGTTTTAAAAGAAAACACAGAATGTCTTCATTACTTGGGGATTGGGAGAAGTTTCTCAGGATACAGGAGTCATTTAACTATTGAGAAAAAGATTAATAAATTATACCTCATATAACTAAACTCATCAAAAGACACCACTAAGAAAGTGAGGGAGGAAATATTTGTAAAAGATCTATCCAACAAAGACTTATATATAGAATAAAGAAACTCCTACAACTTAACAGTATAGAGGTGAACAATCAAAGAAATAGGAAGATACATAAGTGGCTAATAGACAAATAAGATAGTCAATATCTCTGGTAGTTAAGATAAAGCAAATTAAAACCACTATGACAGACTACTTCATACCCACAAGCATGGCTAAGATTAAAAAGACTATCAACACCAAACACCGGAAAACATATGAAACAACTGGGGAACTCTCATAAATTGCTGATGGGAATGGAAAATGCAATAATCATTTTGAAAAGTTTTGGCATTTTCTTCAAAGTTAAATATTTACCCATACATCTATCCTTTCATGCATTAATTTCACACCTAGGGTATCTGTCCAAGAGAAATAACATGTCCACAGAAAATTTTATATAAGAATGTTCAAAATATCCTTCTTCATGATACCCTGAAACCGGAAACTCCCAAGTCCATCAACAAGAAAGTAGATAAACAAATTGTAGTATATTGATACAATACTACTCTCAGCAATGAGAGGGAACTGTTGAAAGATGCAACGAAATAGATGAATCTCACAGACAGGCTAAGGGAAAGAAAATATACACTGTTCAAATACATATGATTCCATTCTTAAGTTCTAGGAAAGGCAAAATTATTTTATCATGAAAAATATCAGAACAATGCTTCTCTGGGGGTGAGGGGGAAGGGGAATGACTGAAAAGGGACACAAGGAGAATTTCTTAAATATCTGAGTTTCACTGGGAGGATTTAAGCAACTTTGATACAAAGAAGAAATCTTGATTTCCAACAGATGTACAGAGCTTCAGATAAGGGCTTTCTGAACACAAGATTCTTTACTTCCCTTAATCTTAAAGATTCCAAGGAAACAAGACTCTGGGTCCACTCTGTAGTCTAGACCTATGTTGACTCCTTAACATACAACCCAGGGTTTACTTTCAGCCTATCAAAACACTGCTTCATTTAAATCTGTTAATGAATTAAATTCATTTAAATTCACCTAAACACTATCCTCCTCTAAAAATCTGCAAGAATTCTAATGTGTCCTTTGGTGAGAAGTCCTGTGATTCCTCTGGCCTACAATCTTTCTCACTGCAGTGAGTCAATAAACCTAACTTTATCCAACTACAGGTTTTTCTCTGATGCTTTTTAGGCTGATTGGGCCAGGGCAAAACAAAGAATAAGGCAAATGACACAAAACAAACAATTGGTGAATATAGATAAAGGGTATATTGTTGTTCCTTATACTATTCTTTCAACTTTCTCTAAGTCTGAAATTATAACAAAATTAAGTTACCCAAAAGTTGAATGTTCTAAAGAAATTCCATAATTCATACTTGTGACCAGTTTACATTAGTTTTCTTCCTAATCTCCAGCATCTGAAATAAAACTTTCGTTTCTTAGTCCTGACTGAAGATCACTTTTTTTCAAACAAGTCTCCAAAACAAAACTTTGGAAAAAAAATAATGACTACTCACATATGTTTGTGTGGGATTTTATAATTTGTTTCAGATGTTTTACTTCACGTATATGAATTTTGAGACTTCCTAAGTAGAATGAGGAAAACAACGGTAAGTATATGAGAGTACTTCAGAAAGTTAGTGGAAAAACAGAATTAAAAAACAATACAAATCTTTCCATGAACTTTTTGAAGACCCCTCACATATCACAATAACAGTTCAAATCTTAATAACAGACCTGGTCTTAGAAATAATATAAAACTGTTTCCATCCTCAGGAAATCGACAATTTAGTGATGTTCCAGGAAGACACTGTCAAGAGGTATTCTGAGTCTCTTCCACTGCTTACTTTCACTTGGTCAGTCATTGATACAGTTTGATACTCCTTTCAGAAGATACAGCCTGATCCCCCTCTCCTTCATTGTGGATGTGCTTAGTTTTTGATAACTTGCTTCCTCCAAAAAGACTGTGGCAGAAATGACAACATATGACTGTTGTCATAAAAGTCACTATGACTTCCTCCTTGCTCTTACCATGGTTCTGGAGGAAGCTAGTTGACATGTCTTTCAAGATGCTCCATGGAGAAGCCCACTTGGTAAGGAACTGAGGCCTTCTACTCTAAGCCATGTGAATGAGCTATCTTAGAAGAGGATCCTCCAGTCCCAATCAAACATTCATATGACTGCGGCCTGGCTAACAGCCTGAGAGCAACGTCATAGGAAACTCTATGCTAGAACCACACTGCTAAACTGCTCCCAAATTCCTAACCCACAGAATCTGTCAGATAATAAATGTTTATTGTTTCAAACCACCAAGTTTTGGGGTGATTTGTTACACATCAATAGATAACTAACACAAGAAAGTAAGCCAAATTTCATCTCCTTATTGGTTCAATCTTTTGTTGTACATTTGTTGAAATTTACTATTTCTTCTGGAATCAGTTTTGTTAGTTTACCTAACTTGTTTCACCTATTAGAGTACAATTGTTCATAGTTGTCCTTTTTGATGTTAATCTGGCTGAAATTACCAGAAGCCAAGCAAAATGTGTTTTGATTATTTTTCTAAATGACTGAGAACTCCACCAACTTGAATATACATAAGGTAGAAACTTGCCCTCAGTTGAAGTAGGGTGATCCATCTAAACAGGTGCTAATTTTACAAACCTAATTCTCTGTTTTTCACATGAGTTTCAGTAAATCCATAATTTCTTCTAAGTTAGAATCGTATCTTTTGTATTAAAAGCTCTGGGCCAACCTAAATTTCCTGACGGATGTAGTAGGAAAGCTTTGAACATCACTAGATGACAGGAATTTTTCAGCTCTGTTATAATCTTATGGGACCACCACTGTATATGTGGTCCATCATTGATTGAAATGTTATGTGGTACATGACTGTACTAATATATGCTATAACATGGATAAACCTTAAAAACATTACACTTAATGAAAAAAGCCAGACACAAAAGGTCACATTTTGTATAACCCCATTTATATGAACTATCCAGTATAGGTAAATACATAGGGACAGATGTGTACTACCATATAATTCAGCCAAGCAAAATGAAGGCATATATTCATTGTGCACAAATATCCATTGCAGCTTTATTTGTAGTAGCTAAAAACTATAAACCTAAATATCCATCAACAGATGAATGGATAAAACAAACTGTGGTATATTCATACAATGGAATACATTTACTTAAACTCATTGAACTGTACCCCTAAAATGGGTGAATTTTACTGCAAAAAAATTGTGTTACCAAATAGACGTTTAAAAGTTAACAACTTTCATGTTTTAAAAAAGATGTCTGTTTGGGCTGCCCCGTGGCTCACTCGGGAGAGTGTGGAGCCGATAACACCAAGGCCACGGGTTTGGATCCTACATAGGGATGGCCGGTTGGCTCACTGGCTGAGCGTGGTTCTGACAACACCAAGCCAAGGGTTGAGATCCCCTTACCGGTCATCTTTAAAAAAAAAAAAAAGATGTCTTTAAATTAAAAGGAAAATAAACTTATCGTTTAAATTAAACAATAAAGTTACAAGTTTATATTGACCTAAATATATAACTAGTCCTCAAGAAACAAGACTTCCCCAACTCTCAACCTCCCATATATTGGCTCCCTGTGCCCACTGTTCATGGTTCTTCATGATTACAATATCATCCAACAAACAAAAAGAACTTTCCAGCTTGGCTTCCAATAGTCTTGTGATATATGACTTCAAAATTCAAGAAGAAATAATGTGGTCTCTTCTGCATCAGATTTGCAGCTCTGATTCAAATACTTGCACTACTTTGGCTAGAGAAGGGGTGAGGGATGGGAGCATATTTGGACTGTATGCTCCTTAAAGCAATCCTATACACTGTCCTTAGAATGATGTCCCTACATTGTTAGACAGGTTTTCAAAGAAAAGCTTATGGGCAAGGAGGTCAAGTAATAGTTTTAACTGTTCAAACTGAAAAGGAAAGGCAAACTTTTCTGTTTTTTTAATTCCTAACATTTTGAATTAAGTTACTTTTAAATTACATTTAACATATATCACTTATAATTTTAAAAATTGCACCAGGAGGAAACTAAATATTAAAAAAATACATTTTCAAAGTTACTAAATCTATTGGTGCCTCAGTTTTTCCATCTTAATATGGGGATAATATTAAAAGGGTTGTGAGGATTAAGTGAGAAAATAGGTATAAAGCATTTAGAAGTCCATGAATACTAATAATATTTGCTTCTGATTTTTCCCACTTAAAATGTCTTCTGGGCCCATGATTTCAATACAGTCAAGTGTCATTTAATGATGAGGATGCATTCTGAGAAATACCTTGTTAGGCGATTTCACTGTTGTGCAAAAATCATAGAGTGTACTAACACAAACCTAGATCATATAGCCTATTACACACCTAGGATATACAGTGTAGCTGTTATAATCTTAGGGGACCACCATCATATATGCGGTCTGTCGTTGAACAAAACATCATTATGCGGTGCATGACTGTTCTTATTTTTCCATGTCTGTGAAGTTTATAAATCATACACTATCAGTAAACTCTCTACTAAACTACATATAATTATATTCTATCATCTCAGAAAAAAAGCAGTCTTTTTTTTTTTTTTTTTAACTTTTTCAGTCTGTTTTAGTCCGTTTTGTGTTGCTATAACAGAACTACCTGAGACTGGGTAATTTATAAAGAGAAGAGGTTTATCTGGCTTACGATTCTGGGACAGCAGCATCTGGCACCAGCCTTAGGCTGCTTCTACTGATGGTGGAAAACCGCAGGCAGCTGGTGGGTACAAGCAGTTCACATGGCGAGGGGAAGCAAGAGAGAGGAAGCAAGAGAGAGAGAGAGGAGGTGCCAGGGTCCTATATACAACAAGCTCTCGTGGGAACTAATAGAGCGAGAACTCACTCATTACTCCCCGCCCCAGGGAGAGCATTAATCCATTCATAAGGGATCCGTCCCCATGACTCAATCAGTTTCCAACACTGCCACATTGGGGATCAAATATCCACATGAGTTTTGGAGGGGACAACACATCCAAACTCCATCACAGTCATTAACAGAAGACACAATGTGTTAATTGTACAAGGACACACTGTTCCATACTAAGCACTGCAGACATAAAGGACATAAAGACGAAGAGGACAAGAGTTCTCAGTCTAGTGCTGTTCATAACTAAAATGCACTGAGAAAGAAGCAATTGGCCTGGGGAGTCTTGAAACCCGTTCGGGTGAAATCTTGAGGAGAAATGAAAAGACAAATGGCAAAATATGCATAAAAATAATAAGAGAATCGATTTGGAGAATTACAGTGGTGTGATGGAACATCAGCAGGATGCAAAAGAGTGGTGTGATGGAACATCAGCAGGATGGAATATTATGAAGATGAAGCTTGGAAAAGGAGTTTAGAGCCACACACTGAAGGTCTTTGTAAAAAAAAGAAAAAGCTAAGAAATTAGAATTATATATCATAGACAATGGAAGGACATCAGAGATTTTCACGGAGCAATATGTGGAGGAAGACTGCAGAGAGGAGGCAGGAAGCATCACTTTTAAAAAAAAGGCATAAACTTTCCAATTAAATCCAGTTTCTGACCTTAGTTCAAATATTTTACTATCTGTATGAGAACAAATTACTAAACCTCTCTTTTCTTATCTGAAAATAATAGTTACTTCAGTGGTATTGTGAAGATTAATGAGATAATGTATGTAATGTGGTTTGTACAATGCTTAGTAACTTAATATAACTGGAGAAGCATATGTATGATTTACTATGTGCCACAAACTATTCTAAGGTCTTTATATGTATTAAGCCATTTAATTCTCACAATAATCTTACAAGGTAGGTATTACCCCATTATACAGCCAAGGGAACTAAAGCACATCAAAGTCAAACAGGTATCCTGTGTAGAGATGGGATTCAAACCAAGACAATCAGGCTCCAGTTCCATGTCATTAAACAATTTATAATGTCTCTCTAGGAAAGATCTTTTAAAAAAGACCAGTTTTTTAAATTGGTAGAATTTTTTAAACTTTCAGTTAAATATGCAGATTCTTCAACCCTGTCCTCCAAACCTACTGATTCAGACAATCTCTGAAATTTGAAGTGCAAGAATCAGCATGTAACAACCTCTCCAAGGTAATGTATACACAATAAAGTTTGAAACTCACTGATTTAGGTAGGTAAAGCAAAAACTCAATGAAAAGAGTCCAAGTAGGGAAAAGGAACAGATTAGGACGTAGAGATCAATTTTTATAAAATTACCATTTGCTGGTAGCTTATATAAAATGAGCGGAATGGCTGTCTGCAGTCCTTAGGGAGGTATAGCCAATGTCTCTGTTGCAGTCTTATTTAAAATGTTTATAAACACTGATTATTTAAATATATTCTTCCTGGTAAACACCAAAAACAAAAGTTCATTAGCAGGGATGCAGGGATTGTGGGGTGGGGAGAAGAGGAGGCAGAGAGGCCAACACTGGATGAAGGAATGTCTTTATTCTGAATTTTTATTAAGCCCTACTTTTAGAAAAGATATTTAAACATTTATATTGTACAGCACCCCGATGTTAAAAATTTAAAACTTAAAAGGAACTTAAAATATCTCTTCCTATAAAGCAACACAAAATTGGTGTGACAGTTTTCAATAAGGCAAGATATAGGACTTCTACAAATTTAAACTGCTCATTTATAATTTACATTTAGGGTAAACATTTAAACTACTCCAGAAAGCATGGCTTTACTACGGCGTTACATTCTTTGATATTTGAGGTAGTTCATCGTTAGAAATAAACCCCACAAAACAACAAAAAAGAAGAAAACCCGATTCTCGAAGCATTTGCAGAGTACTTCAAAATGACTCCATAATAACCCCGTTGGCCAATGAATGAAGGGGATGAAAAGGCAGGGCGGTGGAACTAAACCTTATCCCTATTGTTAGCAAACTAAGACCCTTGTAAATCACCGCTATTACTATAGACAGTTTAAATGAGCAAGAGTCTAGGATTTTTGCGGTACATGAAAAATGTCAACCGTGAAAGAAAAATATCCGGGCTTTAAAAACAAAGGATACTCGGATTTCAGTTTAAATCCCCACCAGGCATTTCAAAGACTGTCACTTCCCTGCGGTCCAAAGTAATGAAGACAGCTCTGGGTATCTACTCTTAGGAGGAATTCCAAGTCACGTAGAGCATCTCTTATTCTAAACCCAACCCCAAGCTTCCACCTTTAATAAGGGAAGACTCTTTTATCTGTGGTAACGCTTTCACAATGAGATTTAACTACTGTTGAAGTTTCAGCATTGGCCCCGAACTGGTGGAAATACTAAACCGCAATTACGAAAAAAATCCGAGACAGCGCATAACCAAGGCTCCATCTCGGGGTCCCGCCGGGCCTCCGAATCCTCCATACTTAGGGTTGGCTGGCGTGCGCAAATGTCGGGAGCGCTGACCAGGGAGAAGCTCTCCAGCGCCCCGACTTCCCAGTCTCCACGCCTGACCCCAGTACAAGACACCCCCAAAGGCATCTTGAGGTCCCCGCTCCGCTGTCCGGCCTTGAGACCCCCTGTTCCAACCGACGGCCTCGCTTCTCGCCCTGGAATATTCCGTCTCTTACCGTTCCCAATTTACTCACCAAGTCGCGCTAAACAAAATTTCCACAGCAGCCGTGCCACTTTTCCCTTCTCACGCTAGGCCGCTTCACGCCAGGCCGCCTCACGCCAACCGCAAGGAGCCCCATCCAACGGCCCTCAGGATTCAAAATCGCCCACTTCCGTCCGCAACCCGGAAGGAACGATCGGCCCCGCCCCTGAGGGGCGGGCCCGCGGAGGCGCCAGCCTTGGGGAGGGCGTAGTAGCGCACCGGTTCCCTGTACTGGGCCGAACTGTGTCCTTTTCTCCTTGGTTTCTTTTATCCCGTCTTTTCGGGGCGGTTACTGCCCAATGGCTCTGGAGAGAATCCTCTTGTTTCTGAAATGGACGGAGACATGCTGAAATTTCATCACCTGCAACAAGTGGGGAAAATAAAAGCACTAGCGGAGCCCGGAGATTTTCTACCCCTCCCCTCGCCCTTGTGTAAATAACCGTAGCAGCAAGAAGGAAAAATAAATCCTCCACATGCTTAGTACAGGTTTTTCTGGGCCTTCTTAGTTCTATCCCAGCACAGTCAGGACTTTTAACATCTTTCCCTCCCTTGTTTGAGGAAAACAAAAAGCCAAGTGCACTAATCACCCCTATTCCAGCCACAAATTGAAAGTGGTCGGACCAGTTTCTGGTCCCAAATAAAATATTTGAAGACAAGTGTTAGAAAGCGATAAATCTTTTCCCCCCTCTAATAAAGGATCATTTTACAAAATTGTTACGTATTGCCTTGTGAGATTTCTGGGACAAAGGTGTCATTTTCTTTTACCGAGGACCACAATATATCCTTGCTCCAGAATGTCGTAAGCTGTTGAAGGGATACAACTGGGAGCTTTAAGAAACGAAGGTAAGGACTGGACCTGCTCTTGGGGCGGGGGCGGGGTGTGGGGAGTGGGGAGTAAACAACCCTGACCTTTAGGGCTGTGATTGATGCTGCTACCAGATCATCCTCACATCCAATAGTGATTTACCTAAACTGATTAGTTCAAACCAAGCCTTAACAGCACACCAGTCTCTGTCAAAAATATAATTTGAGGGCCGAGGCCGTGGCGCACTGTGCGGCGCTGGGAGCGCGGTGACACTCCCGCCGCGGGTTCGGATCCTATATAGGAATGGCCGGTGCACTCACTGGCTGAGTGCCGGTCACGAAAAAGACCAAAAAAAAAAAAAATATATATATATATATATATATAATAATTTGAAAGATTTGTTTGATTTCTAGGAATCTATTTTACAGATAATCTGGCACCGGGGTGTGTAAAGCCATTAGCTGATGTGACGTTTTTAACAGTGCAGAATAGGAAATAACCCGTGTCTACCAATAAGGAAATGGTTAAATAAGTTATGATACTTTAGGATCTGATATACTGACACTGCAAGTACCGAAGGTAATGAAGTAGATTAGTATTGAAAAAGTTTCAGAAGGACTACAGTATCCTTCTTTTAAAGTGTGTGTGTATATGGCATACAAAGTTTCTAGATGGATACATAAACAGGAAACTGTTATCTCTGGGAATGGGATTGGCCAACAGTGGTAGGAAGAGATGGAGAGCTTTTACCTTTCTTTTTATAACCAGTTGAATTTTTAAAATAATAAGCATGTTTTACTTTTGCAACTTTGTTTTTAAAGGAAGATTGTTTGAAATCGAGTACATTCTGAATACAGAATTGAGTTTTAATAAGTGTATAAATGTATAATGTTTAAATAGTCAGTGTCCATTCATTCATTCATTCGTTTATTCATCAATTCATTCGACAGTTTTACAGTAATGATTTGATGACACATTTTGTCATTTATATGTTGTATTATTTAATGTTCCACATTTCTAATATGTCCCCATTAAATATATTGTTCCTTGAAATTCCTCAAAGGCAGAAACTATTATTATATATTTTCCTATATCTTTCATAATTCTTGGCATCTTCCACCACTGAGTTTTACCCTTCACAGGAATTAAACTGTCAAGTTGACCTGCAAGCAAAAGTTAAATATACTCAAATTATCCTTGAAAAGCCCCGAAAAGATCATAAAATATTATATATATGATTTTCTTTATGCAACTCCATAGGCAATTTTTTTTTTCCAATTTGTTTGTCCCAAGTCCTGGTTAGTCAGTCCCTCCCTAGAACCCTTAATGAATTCTTTAATTTCTTCCACTAAAACATCAACAAAGTCATCATTACCCAACAGCCTGGCCATCAGACCAACGAGATCCATTTCTCTTCAACAACCCTGTAAAGTCATTCACTTTCTTCCCATAAGATTAGCCAGGGTTAGGGCCGGCTCGTGGCTCACTTGGGAGAGTGTGGTGCTGATAACACCAAAGCCATGGGTTCGGATACCTATATAGTGATGGCCAGTTAGCTCACCTGGAAGAGTGTGGTGCTGACAACACCAAGTCAAGAGTTACGATCCCCTTACCAGTCATCTTTAAAAAAAAAAAAAAAAAAAGATTAGCCAGGGTTAATTGTATAAATTGCCTAGGGCTAGTGTTCACCAAGTAGCATATCCCATTATTTGCACTATTTAAACTGTTCTTCCTTTTTTTTTCCCCCCAGAGTGAGTTAAGGAGATTTTGAATACAATCAATATTCAAGTAATGCCACAGCATTTTATGAACAAAAAAGATCTGCAATAAATACCCACTGACTAAATCAAAGAGCCTGAGTAAATATGGACATAAGAACCTTTTAGAGAAAATATTTATTATAGGACATATTTAAATCTAATAATTCAGGCGATCAGACAGGGCATTCTGATAGCTGATAACATTTAAAAATAATAATGATATAAATATTTCACTTAAGAGCTGGCCGGTTAGCTCAGTTGGTGCTGATAAAACCAAGTTCTGGGGTTTGATCCCTGTATTGGCCAGAAAAGAAAAAAAAGGGGGGGGGGGAGATAAGCATTTAACTTAAAAGATGCAAAAACTGAAGAAGTAAAAAAGACAATGAATTCTATTTGACTTCCAATAACCCCTCAATAATCCGAACTAGCTGAGAATTGAATCCATATGAATTTCAAATGAAAATTTTGAATGATAGCTAATGTAACCTCTCTTCCCTGATTTCCTCCTCCTATTCAATCTGTATGCAGCAGAAAACAAGACAGAAACACTCGGGATCAATGGTTATCAGCTAACATCCAAGAGCCAATATAAACTGCTTTGACAGAAGAGCTCCTACAATCTCCTTTGAAAGGTTTTTATCACAACCAATATGAGTGACAAAAATAGTAAAATGCCTAGGAATAATTTTTTTAAAAAAGGTATAGGACCTGATATCTTTAAAAGTGTAATTGGAGAGCATAAGTGATTTCAATGTTTATTTAGGAAGATTAATATGTAGGAACAGTTAAGACATTATCTGAAAAAATTAAGAGACTGGGAGTAAACAATTTGTGTCACTAAACAGTACTACCACAAAGCTACTGCAAAGAGTAGTAACAACAACAATAAAAAAGACAAGTAGATAAAAAGCATTAGCATAAAAAAGACAAATACATAGAGAATCCAGAAAAATTCAACTATATAGGGAATATTAATATATTATAAAGGTGGCATTTCAGTTTTTGGAAAAGGATGGTTTCATTCATAAGTTAATAAGGACTGGTGATAACTGGCTGTGTGTATGGAAGATATGAAGTTAGGCCTCTCCCTTTTACCACATATCAAAACAAATTCTAGAAGGATTAAAGATTAAAGTATTCTTAAAAACCCAAAAAATATCTTGGAAGAAAAATTAGAAGAATATCTATGACTTTAGGGTAGAAGATAATTCTTAAACAAGGCAGGAATCTTAGAAGCCATAAAAGAAAAGATGAATAGAGACAACTATGTTAAAGTTTAAAATATTTGCATGGCAAAAGTCACCATAAAACATCAAGAGGTAAATAAGATACTATGAGAAAATATTTATTGAACATAGCATGCTAAGTTAACAACTCTAATGCAAACACTTTTTATAATTTTATTTTTTCAAAAAGTGACAAAAATGGGCAGTAGAAATGAATAAGAAATTCACTGAAAAGGAAATGAGAGAAGACAATAAGCAAAAAATACTCAACCTCATTACCACACTTTTAGGAATACAAACCAAACAACCGAATACCAACTTTTCTTTATTGGAATGACAAAAAGTAAAGCAATTCATAACATCCAATATTGAGAAGTTGTGGTGGTAAAATGTGTACTCATCCACAGAAGCGTACACTGCTACAGCTACTTTGAAAAGTGACCCTGACCAAATTTTCTCAACTTTGGGATGCTCCAATAGAAATAAACATGCTAGTGCTTTTTGAAGCACTGCTTATAGTGGCTCCTAATGAAAACTACTAGCAAGAGGGAGATGATAGCATAAGTTAGGGTACATCCATTCTCTCAGGAGGCTCTCCAAAGCTGTGTTGCTTTGCCCCCTAAACTGCTGCCTCCAAAGTTAGGGCTATTGAACCCCCAAAGACATACAAATGAAAACAAAGTATGGGTATTCTTTAATTAGAAAAGTAAAAATATGGGCTGGCCCATGGCTCACTTGGGAGAGTATGGTGCTGATGACACCAAGGCTGCAGGTTCAGATCCCTATGTAGAGATGGCTGGTTAGCTCAATTGGGAGAGTGTGATGCTGACAACACCAAGTCAAGGGTTAAGATCCCCCTACTGGTCATCTTTAAAAAAAAAAAAGAAAGAAAGAAAAGTAACAATATTCTTCTATACAATAATGCTGATAAACCTGGCATTCATTCTTAAATTAGCACCCACCCAGAATTGATACAGTAGTCCTCCTTATGTACTATGCATGAATTTCCTTTCCCTTCTTCACAATTTCACAGAGAGAAGATTCATTCTTAGCAATCTCAGCTTTTCCTTACTAAATTGAGAACTTTCACCTTTTCACTTAAGTACTTTACAGCCTTCTCTTTGGAATATCTAATTGGCCAGCATCACTACTATTGTGCTTTGGAGCCATTATTAAGTAAAATAAGGGTTAATTGAACACAAGCACTGTGATACTGTGACAGTCGATTTAATAACTGTGATGGCTACTGACTAACAGTCAGGAATAGTCTACAGCATGGATACTTGACCCATACTTAGGGCAGATTTTGATACTCCTATAGGTCCCTGAATGTCCCTTTCTTCTTTCTTTCTTTTTCTTTTTGGTCTGTTTACCTCAAGGATCAATTTCTAACTTTTTGTCTAGGCTCTCTGCTCAACAATCCCTATCAATATTCTATCTGGTATCTAACTTCACTTCATTTACCGGCTCCCCTGACTAGAGACCATCCCTGAGATCTTGGAATGAAACTTTTTATTATATTATATTAAGTTTCCTGCTACACAGAATCCTAGTAGAGTCATACTATAAGAAGTGTACTTCTAGAAAGACCCATGCAAAAAGTCCAATCAGAGGCCTAGAAACAGCATAACTATGTGTTAAAGGTGGGGGAGGGGCAGAGGGAGCTGGTGGAAGGGAATGGGCTGTTGGTTGATGAGGAAGTGAGCAAATGCATAAAAAAGGGTCACTCTTATGTTTCTCAGTCCTGCCTTCACGTTTTTTTCTTCATCTTTTACTATGTTATATACTTAACTCTAACATCAACATACTGCCTTGCAAAAGAGGAGTAGTACTTTTTTCGGAGATTATGCTAGTGGAGGAACAACTCCCCTCTACTTCAAACCCTTATATGCCACTTTCCCTCTGCACCATCTACTAGTCTGCTAGTGCAGTGGAGCCAAAGCAGCTACAAGACGGAAAAAAACAAGTAGGCAAGGCGTCTGCTTCTCCTTTCATGAACTCTAGAATGGGTCCCATTTCATCTGTCCTGAGCAAATCTTTAGACCAGCACTGCCCAATACATGTTAGCCATGCAGTTTTCAATTTTCCAGTAGCTACACTAAAAAAAAAAAAAAAATCAAAATAAACAGTTGAAATTAATTTTAATATTATTTTAACATGTAACCAACAATTGACAAATTATTAATAAGATATTCTTTTTTTCAGTACATGTTTTCAAAATAAGTGTGTATTTTACACTTACAGCACATCTCAATTTGTACTAGCCACATTTCAAGTGTTTATTAGCTACATGTGGGTAGTGGCTATCATAGTGGCACAGCTTTAAAATGTCATAGTAAGTCCCTCCTCAGAACACATGCTATTGTGACAACTCTATTCCCCAAATTCTACTCTATTAACCTCTAGCAAGTGTTTGAAAGCATAAAACAAAGGTAATTCTCTTTTCCCTAATTAACTTTATATATTAACTATTCCTGTTCTACTCATGATCTTATTACTGATTCCATATTCACCTGAGGTTTGTTTTTTCCACTCCCTCCTTTAATAATTTTTCCCCCTCTCTGTGCTTACTCTCCTTGTCTGTTCCTTAGGCCTTCTTGTATGATTCTCAGCAATATTGGAATACTATAGAATATACTAATATCCCTAATTATGGCATTAATGCTACAATTTTCATCCCACAGTTCCAAAACAAATTAGCTCATATTATCGATAACCTCTTGTGTACGAGCTATAATAAGAATACTGCACAAAATAAGTATATGACCATCATTAGTGTATGACACCATGATTAACAAGTGTTTGTCAAGCATCTCCTATGCTGTCAGCAGAGCTAATAAATTTCTTTCTTTTTTTTTTTTTTAAAAAAAAGATGACCGGTAAGGGGATCTTAACCATTGGCTTGGTATTTTCAGTACCACACTGAGCCAGTGAGCAAACCGGCCACCCCTATATAGGATCCAAACTCATGACCTTGGTGTTATCAGCACTGCACTCTCCCTAGTGAGCCACGGGCCGGCCCTAGAACTAATACATTTCTGAACGGAGTTTTATTCATATACTCACTAAAATGTTCCTTATATTAGTTTGCCTGACCAGTCTTTTTATATCAGTTTTCGAACTTGAATCAAAATACATTTTAGAAAAAGGAGGTTGTTTGCTACCAAATAGAATTTTTTTTCTCATTATCTCATTCACTTGAAAGTTTGGATCTAAAATTTTAATGTAACTATTCAGTGTCTTTTAAGTCAAACACACCATCTCCTGGTAGCAGGAAGCACCACCCAAAAGAGCCAATTTCAGGTCTCTTGTTTCAGAGTTGTTTGGATCCTAAGTAGGTATATTAACAGCAGTGATTATTTGGAATGATATCATTCCTGCTGGGTAACCATTCCTGCTGGGTGACTGTGTGGTTTTAGCAAGAAGGGCTCAAAGTTTGCTTATAGTCAATATGAAACACATATTGTTCTAATATAGGTCAAAGGTATGGTATGTTTATGTTAACATTACTCCTCTCCAGGTTTGTGTTTCAAACAAATGGTAGTCTGGATTGCTTTTTTAAATTGCTGTCTTTTGGACTGAAGTGTTTACATAGAAATCAGAGCCTCTTTGCAGTTAAGAGTAACTCCAAATGCAAGCACACACTGGTAATGCCTCCCAGAATAAATCAAGTAATGAACGACATGCTTGAACTGAATCTTAAACATTCTTGGATACAATTGCTGGCAATCAAAACTGTTTCTACTGTATTTTGTATACTTTGATTTTTTAATCCCTCCCATAATACTCGAGGAAAATGACTCCTCAAATGAATTGATAAAGTGACTCAGTTATAATAGGCCTGATTCTCACCTACGTGTCTTGATGAGGGTAGAAGAAAACTTCAAATTCTATAAAGGTCCAGGGCACAGAATTATCACTTAGGAAACAGGCACTTGCTTAAAGCTTAGCTGTGATCCTTAGGACCTTTCTTTAGGAAAAAATTCTTCAAGGACACCAAGTAGTACAATGTTAGGAGCTTGCATTTTAAAGTTAAACAGGCTGAAGTTTAAATTCTAGCGCTATTGTTACAAGCCAAATATGAAGCACCCAACCCTCTGAGCTTCACTAGTCATCTATAAAATGTAAATAATGACAAACACCTGGCAGGTTTCTTCTGAACTCTAAATGAGAGGACATTATTGTTGGGCCGGCGGGACTGGAAAGCAGCAACAATGTAGCGATGGAGCCTCCATCTTGTGAACTCCAGCCCTCCCCTCCATCTTGTTAACTGCACCCCCTTTCCTCTCCCCCTCCCTCCCCTGAAGGCGGGAACGGAAACTGAACCCTGCTCAATTCCATACCATATATGGGCAAAAAACTCACCAACAGCCCTCCCCTATAAATACCCACTTGTATCCAAGCTGGGCACAACTTCCCGGGCCTCACTCCTTTGGGGGCTGTGGAACCTTGCCTGAGGGTGCTTCCCTTAAAGCTTGCCTCGAACCCTTTGCCTGGCTCCTCTTGTCACTTACCACCAGACATCTGGTGCCAAAACCCGGGAGGAGGTTGAGGCTCCGCTCTGGTCCGAGGCCTCCCTCCTCTCCTTACCATGACCTCATCTGAGCCCCATGACTCAAGACACCGGGTAAGTTCCCCTGATTCCGCGTCCCATCCAGGTGGTCCTGCCTGAAAACGCACGGCCGGGTCAGGACTACTCTATTGAGTCACCAGGTGACTCTGGCTTGGCACCTGAGGATCAGGAGATGTCCCCCTCCTCAGGACAGCCACCTTCCCTCCATCTGCAGTCCAGGATTCTAAACGGGGACACCTGTTTTAATCCCTGGCCTGCCCGGCAGGAATCACGGGAACTTCCCAGTCCAAATTTGACCCAAAGACCCGTTTGGGTTGCCTGCTGGCCAATCTCGAAACTCTGGGCCTCTCACAAGACTTGAGAAGGCGCCGCCTTATTCATTACTGTTCGGTGGCCTGGCCCCAATACCAACTGGACAGTCAGTCTCGATGGCCCCCCAAGGGCACCTGTGACTATCAGGTCCTCACAGATTTGGACAACTTTCGCAGGCACCAAGGCAAATGGTCCGAAGTCCCTTACGTACAGGCTTTTTGGGACCTACACTCTCGTCCCTCCCTCTGCACCTGATTCTCCATTTCCCAAGTCCTCCTCGCTCTGACCACACCGGCTCTGTCTGCTCCCAAAACCCCCGAATCCTTCTGCCCTTCCCCTCTGTCTGAACCCCCTGAAAACCTGGCCAGCCCGCCGGCTCGGGGGCCAGCAACTCTTTCTCCTCCTCCCCATCCAGAGCCTCCTTCTCCCCCTTACTCCTTTGGCACCTGCCCCATTGCCTCATACCGACCCAGTACTTTCACCCCCAGTACCTTCACCCCCTGGCTCGCCTCCCATTTCCGCCTAGACAGAAGGTGGGGTTCCGAGTAATCCCACCTACCCCCGATCTGGTCTGCCCCTTAAGGGAGGTTGCTGGCGCCAAGGGAGTGGTTCGAGTTCATGCACCCTTCTCAACTCCAAGACCTCTCCCAAATTGAAAAGCAGCTGGGTTCCTACTCTGCTAACCCGGGAAACTATACCAAAGAGTTCCAATATTTAGCCCAAGCATATGACCTAACATGGCATGACTTACATGTTGTCCGGACTACAACCCTCACAGCCGAGGAAAGGGAACGCATCCAGGCTGCTGCCCGAGAACATGCAGATCAGGTCCATTTTACTGATCCAACCATGCTGGTACGGGCTCAGGCAGTTCCCGCCACAGACCCTGGGTGGGACTATCAGAATGGCCAAGATGGCCGTTGATGCCACGACCGCATGGTTCAGTGCCTCATTACTGGAATGCGGGCAGCCGTTAATAAGGCCGTCAATTATGACAAACTGCGGGAAATCACCCAAAGCCCAGATGAAAATCCTGCTGTTTTTCTGAATAGACTCACTGAAGTCCTGCTTCAGTATACCTGCCTAGACCCCTTTACCCCTGCAGGAGCTACTGTCCAGGCCACCCATTTTATCTCTCAGTCAGCACCTGATATTCACAAGAAATTAAAAAAGGCTGAGCAGGGCCCTCAATCTCCCATTCCTGACCTGGTGAGAATGGCATTTAAAGTTTTTAATGCCCGGGAGGAAATGTCTGAACTTAAAAGACAAACCTGGGCCCAGCAGAAGGTCCAACTCCAAACCCAAGCCTTGGTAGCAGCCCTGTGGCCACCTGGCTCCGGGAGCTAACTGAAAGGGGTAACCCAGAGCACTCCCCCCTGGGGGCCTGCTTCAAGTGTGGTGCTGATGGACACTGGGCCTGCCAATGTCCACATCCCAGGGTACCAACATGCCCTTGTCCTCAATGCCAGAGGATGGGTCACTGGGAATCTGACTGCTCTGGCATCGGAGGGTCCCTGGTACCTCCACGCAGAGGAAACTCCGAGCTGGTAAGTCCCGCCTTCTAGCTCCTTGGCCTGGATGATGACTGACGGGGCCCAGACTTGGAAGCCCCTCTCACCCACGCTGAGCCCAGGGTCATGCTCCAGGTAGTGGGTAAGTCCATTTCCTTCCTGTTGGACACAGGGGCTCCCTACTCTGTTCTGCCTTCCTACTCGGGCACCAACTTCCCCTCCCCAGTGGCAGTCATGGGAATTGACGGCACCTCTTCTAATCCACGGACCACCCCGCCCCTTTCCTGTAGGCTGGATGGATTCCCCTTGTCTCATTCTTTCTTTATAATCCCCACTTGCCCTGTCCCCATCCTCGGGCGGGGTATCCTTCACAAGCTTCAGGCCACCATTCATCTTTCCCCCTCACCCACTGTTTCCACCTACCTTATTTTGGCCCTAGTTTCTCCTGACCTTTCTCAACCGCCCCACTTCACATTGTTGGTGGACCCCCAGGTTTGGGATACCTCTAAGCCAATAGCAGCTTCTCACCATTCCCCAGTAAAAATACAATTAAAAGATCAGACCACCTTTCCTTCCCATCCTCAATTCCCCATTTCAGAAACCCACCAAAGAGGACTCAAACCCATCATAGATCGGCTCCACCAGAAGGGACTCCTTATACCCATAAACCCCCCTTGCAACACCCCCATCCTCCCCTTAAAAAAGCCCACTGAAGCCTACCGCCTAGTGCAGGATTTAAGACTCATTAGTGATGCCGTGGTCCCACTTCATCTGGTCATCTCCAAACCATATACCCTGCTCTCCAACATTCCCCCTACCACTTCCCACTTTTCCGTTTTAGATCTCAAAGATGCTTTCTTCTCTGTCCCCCTTCATCCAGACTCTTATTTCCTTTTTGCCTTCACTTGGGAGGACCCTGAAACACATACTTGGCAACAACTTACTTGGACTGTTTTGCCACAAGGCTTTAGAGATAGTCCCCATCTTTTCGGCCAGGCTTTAGCCAAAGATCTTAATCTTTGCACTCTAAAGTACAGCACCCTCCTCCAATATGTGGATGACCTCTTTCTTTGCAACCCCTCATTATCCTCTTCCCAAAAGGATACTGCCACCCTTCTCAATTTCCTTGGGTCTAGGGGTTATTGGGTTACTCTGTCCAAGGGTCAACTTTGCACCCCCACAGTTACTTACCTAGGCATATCCTTAACCCCCACTTCCAAGTCCCTTACAGGGACCGTATCTGCCTCTTCTGGGATCTCCAACCTCCCCAGAGTGCCGATGACATCCTCTCCTTTCTGGGCCTTGTGGGTTTCTTCTGATAGTGGATCCCCAACTTTGCCCTCCTAGTACAATCCTTATACAAGGCAGCTAAGGACATCCCGCAGGGACCATTAACTGATCCCACCACTGTTAAACACCTTTTCTCTAGGCTACAGGATTGTCTCACTGCAGGGCCCACTCTGGCTCTCCCAGATCCTTCAAAACCCTTTCATCTATGGATGAGCGTTCTGGCTTGGCTACTGGCCTCTTGGCCCAGCCTACAGGACTGGTCTATCGGGCAGTGGTATACCTATCAAAACAGCTAGATGTCATGGTCCAGGGATGGCAGCCATGTCTCAGGGCATTAGCAGCTGTTGCCTCCCTGACCAAAAATCTCTCAAGCTTACTTTGGGCCAACGCCTCACTGTCTTTTCCTCCCATCGCTTGGAGGACCTGCTCAGCCACAAATTCCTCATCCACTTCACTTCTCCCAGAATTCAACTGTACCACCTCCTTTTCATCGAAAATCCCCAGATTTCTTTATCCACCTCCCCCCGCTTAAACCCTGTGACCCTTCAGCCTACTCCCTCTGCTACTCCTGACTCTTTACATTCCTGTCCCCAACTTTTAGAAGACTTTATTCTCTCACTCCTGGGGCTCTCTGACCGGCCCCTATCTAATCTGACCGTATGCTTTTCATAGATGGTAGTTCTTTCATTGCCCCGAACAACCAAAGGCATGCAGCCTATGCTGTCGTTACTCTAGATGCCACCTTAGAGGCTGTACCCCTTCCCCTTGGAACAACCTCTCAAAAGGCAGAGCTGATAGCCCTCACTCGGGTACTCCACCTGTCCAAGGGACAACAGGTCACTATATACACAGATTCCAGATATGCTTTCCTCATCACCCATACTCATTCTGTCCTCTGGCAAGAATGAAGATTCCTCTCTACTAAAGGGACCCCAATCATCAATGGGCCCCTCATCTCAAAGCTACTCGAGGCCCTTAGCCTCCCAACTGAGGTGGTTATCATTCACTGCCATGGCCACCAGTCCTCTAAAGATCCTATATCTAAGGGCAACAACAAAGCTGATTCCACAGCCTGAGCTATGGCTCTAAGCTCTGCCCCAGCTCCTCTCCTTTTCCTCAACACACCCCATTCCCCTTTGTATACTGAAGAAGAGACCCAGACCCTCAAGCAGTTGAGGGGAATTATTGGGGACAAGGGTTGGATTTTTATCCAAGATAAGATTGCCCTCCCAGGCCACCTAGCCCGCAGCATCATTACAGATGTCCACCAATCCCTCCACATTGGCCCCAAAGCTTTATATTGGTTCCTCGAACCCCTTTTCCATAACCCACACCTCCAAAAGCTCATCGAGGAGGTTCATCAGTCTTGCAATACCTGTTCTTCTCAAGGGGGAATTCGCAGGGTAGGACCTAACCATCAACTCCGAGGCCATCAACCGGGTGGACTGGCAGGTTGATTTCACTCACATGCCACGTCGCAAAACCTATCGTTACTTACTAACTTTGGTGGACACCTTTACAGGATGGATTGAGGCTTACCCCACAGCTCGAGAAACAGTGGACGTGGTAGCCACTGTACTCATTGAACATATCATCCCAAGGTTTGGCTTCCCATGGACCCTACAATCTGACAACGGTCCAGCCTTCACCTCCAGCGTCATCCAGCAGGTCTCCGAAAGTCTGAACATCACCTGGAAATTCCACATCCTTTACCCTCCCCAATCCTTGGGTAAGGTTGAGTGAGCCAATGGCCTCCTCAAGGAACATCTTACTAAACTTTCCTTTGAGACCTGCTTATCTTGGCCAACCCTCCTCCCATTGGCACTTACAAGGCTTAGGGCCACCTCTAGGGGACCATCCGACCTCAGCCCTTTTGAACCCCTCTACGGACTGCCATTCCTGTTGACCCACAATTTTCCAGCCTCACCCCCTCCCTTTTTATCCTACTTATCCTACCTAATCCTTTTAAGGGCCCTTTTGCGAGCCCACACTAACTCAGTTACTGCCACCCCCGGGGACACCAGCGCGGATACTCCCCAGGCTTTAACCCCAGGGGATAGCATCTTACTGAAAGAACCACATCCAAAAACCCTACAGCCCAGGTAGACTGGTCCACACACGTTGGTTCTAACCACCCCCACAGCCACAAAACTCCTGGGATGCTGTCCCTGGGTAAACCTTTCCAAACTTAAGTGTGCCCCCCCTGAGGCCCCCTCCCAAGATGTATGGGCAGCACAGCCCTTGGGGCCTACCCGGGTTCCGCTATCACATCACTATTCTCCTCCTGACTCTGTCTCAGTCCCACCGCTACCGATTCAGGATACAGATGGAGATTTTAGTTAACAGAAACCTGGACAAAGTGTGTCTATCTGTGCAGAGTTCTGCAAGTGTTAAAGTAGAAGCTTACTGAAAAAAAAGGGGTAAAAAGGCTTTTTGAAAATCAGACTGTTATGAGAAATGTTATCAGAACTATCAGCATACATTTTTCCTCTGGGTTTTCTGGTCAAACAGGGTTGCATTTATCTCTGCTAGAAGGTTTTAAGGCCAAAATTGTGAGTGCAGCCAAAAACAGATCATTCTGTATGAAATTCTTAGGCAAATGAGGCTAATTTGGTATTGTTGCTAAAAAGGAAACAAGATTGTAGAAAAAGAGCAGATATGGGAAAGCTATGAAGATGTCATTATGGTTAGGAAGGTTAAAAAGAAAAAAATACTTTTGAGTGGGAAAGCATCTTGTGTAGTGAATTTTGTCCTAGAATAGAATGGCTGGATTGCTCCAGAATGGAAAGAAGTATGGGGACAAAGAAAAAAAGGTTTAAGGCCATCACAGAAGGTCTGAGTAAGTCGTAATAGTGGTTTGTGAAGGGTGAATTTACAAAAGAATTTTGCAACTGCCAGGCCTCAGTTAATTTCTCTATCCCTGCTTTTCGCCTTGGACCTCCTCACTGCAGATAGAGGCAGCACCTGCATGTTCCTCAGTGAAGAATGCTGCTACTACATCAATGAAACAGGTGTAGTTGAAACCAATCTCCACACTCTCGCCAAAGTTCGTGAGTCCCTTCAGACCCGGTACTGCCCGGAGACCCTACTCACATCAGTGGTGGCAAATCCCATTAACCACATGGCTCCTCCCCCTACCAAGCCCACTCCTTATTTTTGGGATATTGTTAACTGCAGCCCCTTGTCACCTTTGCTTCATACAGGAATGAATTTGAGAGGTGTCTAGGGTATCCATCAACCAGCTTCTGTTCCACTCCTACTCCCGTGTGCCCACTTCTGACAGCCCCTACGATGCCCCTTACTCAGCAGAAAGTAGCCAGATCTGAGTCATAGCCCTGTAACAACAGAAAAAGGTCAGAATGTTGGGCCGGTGGGATCGGGAGGACCGGAAAGTGGCAACAAAGTAGGGATGGAGCTTCGATCTTTTTAAACTCCATCCCCATTCCGTCTCCCCCTTCCCTCCCCAGAAGGCAGGAACTGGAAACTGAACCCTGCTCAATTCCATACCATATATGGGCAAAAAACTCACCAACAGCCTTCCCCTATAAATACCAGCTTGTATCCAACCTGGGCGTGACTTTGAGGCCTCACTCCCTTGTGGGCCAAGGAACCTTGCCCAAGAGCACTTCCATTAAAGCTTGCCTCAAACCCCTTGCCTGGTTCCTCTTGTTACTTACCACTACCAATTCGAATTGGACAATTATAATGGTAATTATGGTTAGGGAAATGGACAAAACATAGTTAACATCCTCTTCCTTCTCCTTTCCATGGCATGTGGCATTCCATGCCCAGTATCCTTAGGATGGTGGTCCACTGAGAGTCACATGGGGACTCTCCTCCCAGGTGGATCATAGGAGCATCATGCTCCTTTTCTCTTCCCTTCAGAACATATGATAAATTCCTCAGTGACCTACTCTCTGCTTTTCACCCATGTTAACATAAAGAGCTAATAAATTAGTTCTGAATTAGTAGCTATTCTATATCTGTAGCTGAAATGGATAGTGAAAATTTGGGGATAGTGATATGTGATGTTTGCTATCTAATCCTCCTTCACCTTTTTTTAATGGTTTGGGTTTGCAAGTCTAGTATTTCAGAGGTGACTCACTTCTTTGCCATTCGTAGACTAATAGATATTAAACTTCAGTATTTGGCAAGTGATCATAATGGGGCAATCAGGTTTCCTGTAGATGAAGTTAACTAATGAAATGCACTTGATTTGATTTAATATTTATTCAATATACCCTACATTCCAAACACTGAGTTAAAACTATTTGAAAAGTTGAATTACTAAATCCTAACAAATAAAATAGGTGATGGTACTTGGGCTTAATGCTATTAAATAATTTCCCCAAGGCCAGAATAGGCAGAACTGGTAATTTAACTTTAGCTTGTTTGTATGATATGGACAAGCCCAGAAAAACTGAAATCTGTACCTGTACTTCTGCTTTTTGTTTTGCACTTGTATTGTTGCTTTTTGTTTTGCTTTTGTAACAGTGACCACCTTTTGTATCAGTGTTACTTTGCCTCCCATGGATTTGTCACCCCTTTTCCCCTGGGTGATGGAGCTGCAAAAGATTACTCAAAGCCCATCTCTTCTGAGCAGTGAGAAGCCCCGAAGGGGTAAATCTCCCCAAACCCTCAAGAGAGAGGCATTCCTTCCATTTGGGAAATTAACCCCAAATTGGGGTTCTCTTCCTGCATTTATTCTCCAGACCAGGAAGTTACAGGAAGAGAACATAGGTGGGGTTTTTCCTAAGTATAGTTTAACAAGTTTAGCAATAGAAGCTGGTAACATTCAGTAAAACAAGCAAGGTGACATTCCATAATGAGATTTGCAAGAAGTTAAGGCGATCCACCAACAAAAGCTTGATTTTTAGCAAACATTTTCTCTCCTTACAGCAATTTCCCAGTATCTTTACATATCAATCAGTAACCTGTCTGTGTTTGAACCAGCAACCTTGCTGTGTTACAATTCTTTATCTTACAACAGAGACTACAGCCTGGGGAAAATTCCTGTCTTTTGCAAGGTTAACATTTGAAACTGCAAGGCTTTGGAAAACCAGGCCCTGTGAAATACATTTGCTTTATGTATACTCCACATATCAACTTAGCCCCCACCAGGTGGATTCTGAGAAAACAAAACCTACAACCCCAGAAGAATGTAACCTATATAACCCTTTGCAAACCTGGAGTTGGGGCTCAGACTTTGGAATGTGAACTCCTCTGGGCCCACAGGTGTAATAAATTTTTGAGTTCTCCAACCCTCTGAGTGACACTTGGTTTCTCAGCAGTCTGTCCTGTAACATGGATATTAAGGCTATCTTATCCCCCCATTACAATACTATATATCAATTCACACACTCCTGTGAGGGAGATGAGCAGCTATAAGAAACCTAATGTTAATCTAAAACAATCAGCTAATGGTACAGTTTGGTTTTTGTGGAAAATCTGTTTACTTATCCGTATCCTTTTTTTTTTTTTTTTTGTCTTTTTCGTGACCGGCACTCAGCCCGTGAGTGCACCGGCCAGTCCTATATAGGATCCGAACCCACGGCGGGAGTGTCGCCGCGCTCCCAGTGCCAGTGCGCCACGGGCTCGGTCCTGTTTACTTATCTGTAGAATTGAAGGATGTTAATTTGGTAAAGGACCTTTGATATTATCTGTTTTTAAGTAGATGCTTTATTAATATTAGTACACATAAGATTTCAGTACTAGACAGGAGGTTAGATTAGCAATTCTCAAAATGTGGAACATGAGGTCAAATGATTTTCATAATAATACCAAGACTATTTGCTTTTTTTCATTGGTATTCCTTCCCAAGTGTACAACAGTTTTCCGGAGGCTATGTGAGGTGTGATATTGCAACAGACTGAATGCAGAGACTGATATGAAAATCCAGTTGTTCTCTGTGAAATCATACATTAAGGAGATTTGCATAAATGTAAAACAATGCTACTCTTCTCACTAAACCATGTTTGTTTTGGAAAATAAAAAGCTATTTTAATATGTAGTGGGTTCATTATTTTTATTTTTAAACAAATTAAATATATACTTAAAATTTTTCTCAGTTTTAACTTTTAATATGGTAAATAGCAATAGATGGTAAGCCACTCAAACAAAAACTTCTGGTGTCCCCAGTTTTTAAGAGCATAAAGAAGTCAAAAAAGTTTGAGAGCTACAGAATTAGATAATCTCTAAAGAGTAGTTTCTAGGTTTTTGATTTTTAAGGGCCAGTAAGCACAAGCATGGCCAGTAAGCACTAGCAAATAACAAAACAAAATGAAAACAAAGCAGAAAGTCTTCCCCAAATTTTGGGGACTAACACTCTCTTTTGCCAAGTGTGTCAGTTTGCTAGGGCTGCAGTACCACAGTACTACGAACTGGGTGGCTTAAACAACAGAAATGTATTGTCTCATAGTTCTGGAGGCTAGAAGTCCAAGATAAAGGTGTTGGCAGGGTTGGTTCCTTCTGAGGGTTATGAGGACGTACTTGTTCTATGACTCTCTTCTAGCTTCTTGTGCTTTGCTACCAATCTTCAGCATTCCTTGGCTTGTGGAAGCATTACCCTGCCTTTATCTTTAAATGGCATTTTCCCTGTATGTATGTCTCTGTGCAAAATTCCCCTTTTTATAAGGATACATGTCATATACCTGACCACCCTGATGACCTCATTTTAATTGATTATCTCTGTAAAGACCTTAATTCCAAATAAGGTCACATTCTGAGGTACTGGGGGTTAGAACTCCCAACATATCTTTTCTGGGGGGGGAACACAGTTCAACACATAACACCAAGTAAGAACACAAAAAAGAAAACAAGCTTTTTCTGTCATTATCATGAGCACCATTTCACATTTCAAGACAGAACATTTTACCACCAAAAACGTTGGAAGGAACTAATTAAGAAGACCATATTTTAATATGCTTATCTTTTAGGAAAAATCCAATATGGTCAAATCGTACCTTCCAAAGGAATTAAGTTCTAAATTCAGTACAGAAGATTAAGCATAGTAAACATTATTCTCAAAAATTTTCATTAATTTGCATGTATAGCAATATGAGTATATAAATGAATGACATGTACTGTAATATAGAGTGTAATTCCATAATGGGGTCATATTAAAAAATTAAATAATTCAGAAGTTTCCATGTTGAAACACATCAAATTCATGAAGATTCCAACTTACTGGCTTTTTCTTCATTCTTTTCATCACCTATAGACAATTTTATCAGTTCCTTTTACACTTTCAGTTTTTATTCTTTCATTTAATAAATATTTACTAAGTTCCCCATAGTGCCAGTTTGGTTCTAGGCACTGGAAATTCATTGATGAACAAGGTATGGCCTCTGATCTCACAGAGCATACATAATAGTGGAAAAGAAAGACTAAGAAAACAAACTACTGAAAAGCTCCTCCAAATACTGCAAACAACCTGTTGAAGAGAAAAATTGTGTTTATTCTTATCATGGTAAGAGAGAGCATAACTGTGACTGAGTCTTTATACCAACTCTAAAGGGAGAGAGCAAGAGGTTTTAGAATTTGAATTAAGGTAGCTCTTTCAATGATAGTGAGGAGACTTGGCTAGGATTTGGTAAGGATCATAATCTAATAGTTTAAGATTGGTGGACACAGCAAGGTGAAAATTTTGGAGCAAGGGTTTCAAAAAGATTAGGGGAGTTAACAGTTATTTAATGCTGTCTTAAAAGTTTGAAGAGTTTGATTTCATTTAAATGGGTTTTCCCAGGAAGTTCTTAAAACGAAAATAAAGTCATTTGCAATGCTTATCTTCCTGGGTAAGAGATTCCTGAAATTGTAAAATCAAGTTGAAGAAGACAGTGGAAAAATTATTTTGGTGAAGATAGCAGAATAGTAAAGTCATATGAATGTAGTCAGTAGGCTGGGTGCATGTAGATGGTTTCTGTTCTTAATATCCCCCCTTGTGCTCATTGTTAGCCTAAGCTGAAGGATAGACCATTTAATCTGGGGACATGCCAGTCCATATCCACTGCTCTATTTGAGGTGTCATGATGGTGAATCAGGTTTCTGCATGTCTTTCTGATTTTTCAATCTCAATGAATATTAGGGTTTTGTGGTGTTTTGTTGTTGTCATTGATGTCTTTGTTTTGTTTTAGTAAGATCATTTGTTGAATCATTTGATGGCGCTACGGCTGTGCAGCAGCATTTAACACACTGGAGACAACACATCTGAACATTATCTCACAGATAAACGCTGGGAGAGGGATCACAACCAGAGATTGAAGTTCCTTCTAATCAGGAATCAAGAGTGCCAAAATTAAACTAAAAGAATAGATACCATCCCCAAAATAGAGACACCACAGATTTGTTTGTTTCCTCAATCATTTTAGTAATAGTAAAGATCCTAGAGATGTCTGTAAGCACAACATTCTTTCCTTGAAACAACATATGTTCACCTTTGAGAGGCAAATATTACATCTGTGTGGCTCTATTCTGAAACACTGCCTGTCCAGTTTTATAAATCTCCTAAGTGAGGAGTTCAATAGCCCAGATGGTGTTGTCTAACACTTCTGCTATTCTCTGAACCGTAACACTTAAAATCCTCCCAACTTTCTGGGCCTTTTGTAAAGCACGTATTACAGAGACTTGAGGAGAAAAGCAAGCAGTCTAGAATTCCCCTTAAGTAGATAGGGTTTAGATCTCAAATCAAGCTCCAGTTTTCCTGCTCACTTAATTAAGCTATCTAAAGATTTTTTTTTCAAAAGTGAAAACTGATGTTCTAAAGTGAACCCCAAGTGATGTCTGTCATTTTGCCAATGTAACAAGTCTGCTCCACTTGCAGATAGTAGCCAGTAGGTTTCTGTACCACAAATACAATATCAGCCACTGAGAGCCTCCCAGTTATCTGTTTTCTGCTAAAATGTCCCTCAGAAGTTGTCAAATAGTGTGGTAAATTTTGGTCTCACTCATGTTCTGGCATCAGACAATGTCAGTGGTAGTACTGAGATGCTTAGGTAGATCTAAAGCAAAAGAGAAGTAGTGTTTCTTATTTGTAAGATCCGTGGCAGTGAGACAACCTCCAAATACATACCATGTGGTCCCTAGAGCTCTTTGAAGATCAATTTCTTTAAATATTTGGTTATAAGAGGTAGCTGTTATGAAAGGGCCCAAGATATTGTTTTAGCAAAGATAGAAAACTCCATTTCTATCATAGGGATGACATGATAGCAGATTTTAGATTTATAGATATCAGGCCTGTTATGGCGTTTACCATATATTCACCTAATGATTGGGTCTATTTACCCAGGAAACCAATTGATTCATTATAAGAAACTGGTGCCAAGGAAAGGTGAGTGTCTCTCCAAGGAAAATGTGTACGGACCCAAGAGTTAGGCTATATATTTCAGCCAGGAGTTGGATTCATACCAACAAATGGGTAAAAGTGCAAAAATCAATATTAAGAACAAGTGCTTTGAAGATAAATAAAAGGCATTTAGACAAGAGAGGAAGTAAAACACTATTTGCAAATGACATGATTGCCTTTGTTGACATTCTGAGAGAATCTACAAACAAGAAACTAAAACTAACACATGAGTTTAACAAGGTTTCTAGACAGAAGATCAACACACAAAAATAAATTGGATTCCTATGTACTGGTGATGAACAATTAGAAATTGCAGTTTATAAAATACTATTTATATCAGCAACAAAGATATGAAATACTTAGGGATAAGTGTGACAAAAGTGCACAAGAACTGTAAATTGAAAACTATAAAAATGTTGCTAAGAGAAATTAAAGAAGAGACAAATAAATAGAAAAACATACTATGTTTGTGGTTAGAAGTCTCAATAATGTTAAGATGTCAATTCTTCCTACATTGCTCTATAGATTCAACAAAATCCCAACTAAAATCCCAGCAAGTTTTTTGTAAAAATCGACAAGGTGATTCTAAAATCCACATAGATATGCAAAGGACCTAGAATAGCTAAAATTGAGGTATGAGGTGCTTAATCTCTCTGGGGTTGGGTTTCAGGCCACTCCCATGGGTCTCACACTACTCCTCTAGAACTCAAGCCCAGCCTCTGAGTCCTAAGCTATGGTGACCAGTAGCACCCATTTTCAGCACAAGCACACAGAAATTGAGACCACAGGAGGCAGACTTATGTAACCTTGGTAGCCGAGCATGGTCAGTAAAAAGGAGCTTATCCCTTGAATGACCTTCCACCAGAGGTGCTAGAGAGCACTGAATATTTTTGAATATATTCAGTGCATGTGGTGAAATGTGACCAATGAGCATGCTCTAAAAGAGACCACCTGAGCATGTGCAAGCCTAGGTTATATAACTGGGAACCACCCCCTCAGTTGGATATTCATTGGATAGCATGAAGATGGATTAGATAGCAAAACTATAAAGTTGAATCCTGGCAGAAGGCAGGGTTGTTGCCATTTCTCTTAGGCCCAATCCACTCTTTGCTGGCAAGGTGTGTATGCTTTTTTTGTGTGTTAAACTTACTTCTAATGAGCAGCTGCTCACTCTCTTGAGCCAGCCTACAATTTGTACTCAACTCTGTGTTTTTCTTACTTTTGTATTAAACTTGATGTGGGTCCTGCTCAGTCTCTGGAGCTAGGCCACACTTTCTCTGTGAAGTCTGTGTTCCTTACTTTGCTACATTAAACCTGCTTTCACTCTATGCTGTGACTCTGCTCTTGAATTCTTTCCTGTGGCAGAGTCAAGAACCTGCTACAGGACAGGGTGGGTTGAAGCCAGCTATTGGGCCTCCCCAGACCTTCTCCTCTGGGATCAAAACAATTGTAAAAAAAGAAATACAAAGTCAGAAGACTAAGACTACATGATTGAAGATTTATTATAAAGCTGCAGTAATCAAAAATGTGATACTGGCAGTAAGATAGACAGGTAGATCAATGGAACAGAATATAAAGTCTGGAATTAGACCCACCTATGTATGTGCAACTGATTTCTGACAAAGGTGGAAAACAATTCAGTAAAGAAAGAATAGTATTTTCAGCAAACAGCACTGGAACATTTAAATAACTATATGTAAGAAAAGGAACTTCAATTCATACCTAGCACTGTAAACAAAATTTACTCCAAATGAATCAGACCTAAACCAAAACACAAAGCAACAAAACTTCCAGAAAAAAACATAAGAGAAAAAGCTCTGTAACCTGGGGGCAGTTAAAGATTTCTTAGACACAATACCAGATGGACAAGCCATGATAGAAACATTTAATGAATTAGACTTCATAAAAATTAAAAACATCTGCTCTTTAAAAGACACTGTTAAGAGAATGAAAAGGCAAGCCCTATACTCAGAAAAATATTTGCAAAGACCTGTGTCTAGAATTTATAAAGAACACCCAAAAATCAATAATAAGAAAGCCAAATTAATGAATGAACAAACAATTTGAGCAAACACTGTGCCATAGAAGAGATAAATGGCAAATAAGCACATGAAAAGATCACCAGCATTAGGGAAATGCAAATTAAAACCACTGTGAGGTACTACTTACCTATTAGAATAACTAAAACTAAGGAGAAGGATTCTGGGAAAATGGTAGAGTAGGAAACACAGGATATCTATCTCTCCACCCAGACAACAATTGCACTGGCAGATCTGTCTGATGTAACTATTTCAGAACTCTGGTGTGAAGTATGTGTAAAACAAATGTACTTCACAGGGCCTGGTTTTCTAAAGCCTTGCAGTTTCAAATATTGACCTTGCAAAGGACAGGAAAATTTCCCCAGGCTGTATAGTATAGTCTCTGTTGTGAGATAAAAAATTGTAACACAGCAAGGTTGCTGGCTCAAAGACAGACAGGTTACTGATTGATATGTAAAGATACTGGGAAATTGCTGTAAGAAGAGAATGTTTGCTAAAATGAAGCTTTTGTTAGTGGATTGACTTAATTGCATTATAGAATGCTTGTCTTACTGAAGGTTGCCAGCTTCTATTGTTAAACTTTTAAAACTGTACTTAGAAAAAACCCCACCTATGTTCTCTTCCTGTAACTTACTGGTCTGGAAAATAAATGTGGGAAGAGAACCCCAGTTCGTGGTTAATTTCCCAAATGGAAGGAATGCCTTACTCTTGAGGGTTCTGGGAGATTAACCCCTATTCAGAGCTTCTCACTGCTCAGAAGAGATGGGCTTTGAGTAATCTTTGGTGGCTCCATCACCCAGGAGAAACGGGGTGACAAATTCATGGGAGGCAAAGCAACACTCTGGAGTCTATTGACAGCTTGAAACTTCTAGGGGAAGGCTTAGATGGTCAATTGCAGTTAATTGTAGTCAATTTCAGCTCTCAGTACAGTAGCAACTACCCATCTCCTACCCTTCAGCCCACTGGTGGGCAGCTGTACATGTGTTCATAGAACAGCTTGCACTCAGTTTGTGGGAACCAGGGTGGGCAAAATGGACCCTTGGTGAAGTTATGCTGTATAGATAAATTAGTACACAAATTTGAGTTATAGCATAAATACATGCAAAAACCAGTAGCAAACTTGGAGTTGTTACAGATATAGGTTTACACTGAGACAAATTCATAAGAATCTGGAACAGTCAGTAGAAAATATTGCTGTGTACCATGTGAATCAGGTCCCCCAGCCTAATGCCTGTGTCATGTCTAACTGCAAATCTCACTCATTTGCAGCTTCTGAAAGATAAAAAGCTTTGATAAGAGGTCTCTCCCCAAACCAGAAACCCACAGACTGAGGATAGTTTACATAAAGTTTTAAGTGACATAGGAGTTTGTCTAAAGCATGCCACTCTGTAAAGAAACCTAAACTTTTAAGTCCCCAGGACCAGCTTGCAAAACAGACTTATTGTGGTCTACACTTATTCCTTTACCTAGGAACATTCCCCTTAAGAACATATTACAGAGAACCCTAAGGACAGAAAAAGATAAGTAGTGTTATTAGTACAAAGGTAGATTTCCACCAAAAATAAGTTTTTCAAATATGAGGTAATGAAAGGATTCCTAAAACTAGTTTCTAACTACTAGGAGACAAAACATATTTGACATTTGGGAGCTCAATGAAAAGTGTTCAGAGCTCAACCCAATGTGATATTTACCTTGCTGACCTCACTGTTATGGTCAGAGATACCCTTTCCCCAACAGACTTTTGGGAGGCTCGGCTCAACAGACCTCTGAGGAGTGTGCTATCCAGAGTCTTGGGGCCATGTTGATGAGGAGGCCTTCACTGGTTCTCAGTGAAACCTGAAAAATCATCTAATTCTGCCTCCCTAAAAACTTCTCCTAAACAAACCGTGGAGCCAAGGGTGATGTCTGGAATCCTGTCAACATTGCCAATTGCGGGGCTACATGCTAATGTCGGGAATCCTGCCAACGTCACCCATTGTCGGGCTACACGACTACCCCAGTTGTTGGGCTCTTTTACCTGCTGGTAGTCCTGCTGACTGGGCCAATTATTGAGCTAGGGCTGGGTCAGGAGCTCCCAGACCCCTCAAGCCCATTCGCAGACTGGGTCACAGACCCTTCATACGCCAGGCTGGGTCACCAGACCCCACACACACCAGGCTGGGTCACCAGACACCTTCATGCAGGTCTATAAGCTAGGTAGCTGGCCAAAAGATCCTCGGAGCCATAGGTTGGAAAGCATGGCTGTGCCAGGTGGATGCCCAAGACAGACTCCTGCCTGCCTGCTTCACTTAAACTCCTCTCTACCTCTCTCTCTCTCTGTCTCTTTCTCCCTCTCTCTCTCTCTGTAGAACACACGAATAGCAACAAAACTAAAAAGATACATTGGTGCGCATGTGCACTAACTACACACACACACACACACACACACACACACACAATTTGCTTACAAAGGATGTGTTAAAACGACACCCAACTGGACCCGAGGCAAGGGCCCTGACCAAACTATTCTATTTTCCCAACACAAACTGTTGATAAGACAAGGCTGAGTTTATTCTTACTGTAGTAAGGGAGAGCACTACCTTGACAGATTTTTTTAGTAGTATCTAAAAGTGGGTAGGACAAAGTCAGGATATGTATGAAGTTTTGGAGGATAGTTTAAGTTAAACTTTCAGTATGAAAGCTTTAGTAGAATTGGGTAAAGATGATAATACAATAGTTTAGGATTTGTGGATCCAGCAGGCAAGAATTTTGAAGCAAGAATTTTGAAGCAAGTCTTCAGGAGTAAATAGTCATTTGGTGCTATTCATTGGAAAGGTAAAGAGTTTCTCAGTCAATTAAATGTGTTTTTCATGGAATTCTTGAAGTGAACAAAGAAGTGTTTTGCTTTGTTTTTGTGGTATAAGGATAAACACATAGATTAATGGAATCAAAAGTCCAGAAATGACCTTACGCTTATGAGCAATTGATTTAAAAAATTTTTATTGAGGTAAAACTTACTGCAAGGACAGTAGAAAAATTTAGTCAGGATCTCTCGCCTCACACCTGTTACAAATGGGCAAGATTCAGTACATTTGCTAGAAACAAGTTATAAAAGTAGTGTAACTGCACATGTTTGCCCATTTACTGATTCAGCATGATTGTTGTAATTATGTAATGCTTGGATTGTGGCTGCTATTATGTACTAAGAGCATAAAGGTTAACTGCTCTGAACCCCTGGTCAGCAGAGCATGGAGGGTTGGCAGAGCATGGAAGGGGGCAGAGCATGGAGGGACAGTGGAGTAGAGCCTGAGGTTGTCATGGAGGAATAAAGCATGTCTGTGAAGCTCACATCTGAAGAATAAAGTTTGTCTACCTTGCATAAAGCTGCCAGGGTCTTCTTTCAATTACCTGACTCATGACCTGCACAGGAAGGGGGAGAAGGATCTGAGATTCCTGCTTGACATTTACATAGCACAAAAACTAACCACTTTAAAGTGTACAGTTCAGTGGCATTTCGTACATTCATAAGGTTGTGCAACTATTAACTTTATCTAGTTCCAAGATATTTTCATCACTCCCCCATCCTAAAATCCCATTCATTCGTCTCTCTATTCTCTGGAAACCAGTAGTCAGCTTTTTGTCTTTATAGATTTATCTGTTTTGGATGTTTCATATAATTGGAATCATACAGTATGTGACCTTTTGTCTGATCTCTTTCACTTGGCATAATGTTTTTGAGATTCATTCTCACTGTAACATGTGTCAATACTTCATTTCTTTTTATTGCTGAATAATGTTCTGTTATATGGATATATTGCATTGTGTGTATCCATTCTTAGTTGATGGACACGGGTTGTTTCTACATTTTGGCGATTGTGAGTATTGTCAGTAACAAAAACTCATGACAAACATTCATGAGCAACTTTTTGTTTGAATAACTATTTTCAATTCTTTCGGATATATACCTAGAAGTAAAATTTCTTAGTCATATGGTGACAATATGTTTAACTTACTGAGGAACGACCAAACTCTTTTCCACGTGGCTACTCCATTTTACATTCCCACTAGCAATGTATGAAGGTTCTGATTTTCTCCACATCCTAACACTTGTTTTCATTTTTCTTTTCATTTTTTTCTTTTAAAAATCATAACTATCCCAGTGGGTATGAAGTGGTATCTCATTATGGCTTTGATTTGCATTTCCCTAATGACTAATCATGTTGAGCATATTTTCATCTGTTTATTGATCAGTTGTATATCTTTAGAGAAATGTCTATTTAAGTCCTTTGCTCTTTTTTTTTTTTTTTTTTTTAAAGATGACTGGTAAGGGGACCATAACCCTTGACTTGGTGTTGTCAGCACCACACTCTGCCAAGTGAGCCACGGGCTGGCCCTTTTGCTCATTTTTTAATTGTGTGGGGTATTTTGTATTTTGCTTTTGATGTATATGAATTCTTTATATATTGTGGATACTAGACCCTTATCAGATACATGACTTGCAAATATTTTCTTCCATTTACTGTTTTTTCCCCCATTTTGTATATTTTGATGCACAAAAATTTAAAATTTTGAAGTCCAATTTATTTTTGTTTTTGTTATTTGTGTGCTTTTGGGGTTATTTGTAAGAATCCATTGCCAAATCCAAGGTCGTGATGATTTACCACATTTTTTTAAATAACAGGTGTATAGTTTTAGTTAGCTCTTACATTTAAATCTTGAGTTTATTCATTTGAGTAAGTTTTGTAGATGGTGTGAGGTAGGGGTCTAGCTTCATTTATTTGCATGTTGCTATTCATTTGTTCCAGTACCATTTGTTGGGGAGATGGTTCTTTCCCTGTTGAATGGTTTTGGCATCCCCATCAAAAATCAATTAAGTGTATATGTATGGGTTTATTTTTGAATTGACTATTCTGTTGATTTATATGCCCATTTGTATACCAGTAGCATATTGTTTATTTATTTATTTATTTATTTAATTTTTTAAACTTTTTAAAGAATATGTATGTTATTTTATTTTATTTATTTTTATTTTTTAAAAATTTTTATTTTGTCGATATACATTGTGGCTGATTATTGATCCCCATCACCAAAACCTCCCTCCCTTCTCCCTTCCCCCCTCCCCACCAACAATGTCCTTTCTGTTTGCTTGTCGTATCAACTTCAAGTAATTGTGGTTGTTATATCTTCTTCCCCCCCCCGTTTTTTGTTTTTTTGTGTGTGTGTATGTGTGAATTTATATATTAATTTTTAGCTCCCACCAATAAGTGAGAACATGTGGTATTTCTCTTTCTGTGCCTGACTTGTTTCACTTAATATAATTCTCTCAAGGTCCATCCATGTTGTTGCAAATGGCAGTATTTCATTCGTTTTTATAGCTGAGTAGCATTCCATTGTGTAGATGTACATTTTCTGTATCCACTCATCTGATGATGGACATTTGGGGTGGTTCCAACTCTTGGTTATTGTAAAGAGTGCTGCGATGAACATTGGGAAACAGGTATACCTTCGACTTGATTTCCATTCCTCTGGGTATATTCCCAACAGTGGGATAGCTGGGTCGTATGGTAGATCTATCTGCAATTGTTTGAGGAACCTCCTTACCATTTTCCATAGAGGCTGCACCATTTTGCAGTCCCACCAACAATGTATGAGAGTTCCTTTTTCTTTTTCTTTTTTTTTTTTTTTTGTCTTTTTCGTGACCGGCACTCAGCCAGTGAGTGCACCGGCCAGTCCTATACAGGATCCGAACCCGCGGCGGGAGCGTCGCCGCGCTTCCCAGCACCGCACTCTCCCGAGTGCGCCACGGGCTCGGCCCGAGAGTTCCTTTTTCTCTGCAACCTCACCAGCATTTATCGTTCAGAGTCTTTTGGATTTTAGCCATCCTAACTGGGGTGAGATGGTATCTCAATGTGGTTTTGTTTTGCATTTCCCGGATGCTGAGTGATGTTGAGCATTTCTTCATATGTCTGTTGGCCATTTGTATATCTTCCTTAGAGAAATGCCTACTTAGCTCTTTTGCCCATTTTTTAATTGGGTTGCTTGTTTTTTTCTTGTAAAGTTGTTTGAGTTCCTTATATATTCTGGATATTAATCCTTTGTCAGATGTATATTTTGCAAATATTTTCTCCCACTCTGTTGGTTGTCTTTTAACTCTGTTAATTGTTTCTTTTGCTGTGCAGAAGCTTTTTAGTTTGATATAATCCCATTTGTTTATTTTTCCTTTGGTGGCCCGTGCTTTTGGGGTCATATTCATGAAGTCTGTGTCTAGTCCTATTTCCTGAAGTGTTTCTCCTATGTTTTCTTTAAGAAGTTTTATTGTTTGAGGGTGTATATTTAAATCCTTAATCCATTTTGAGTTGATTTTAGTATATGGTGAGAGGTATGGGTCTAGTTTCATTCTCCTGCATATGGATATCCAGTTATCCCAGCACCATTTGCTGAAGAGGCAGTCCCTTCCCCAGTGAATAGGCTTGGTGCCTTTGTCAAAGATCAGATGGCAGTAAGTGTGTAGGTTGATTTCTGGATTCTCTATTCTATTCCATTGGTCAGTGTGTCTGTTTTTATGCCAGTACCATACTGTTTTGGTTATTATAGCTTTGTAGTATAGCTTAAAGTCAGGTAGTGTTATGCCTCCAGCTTTATTTTTTTTGCTCAGCATTGCTTTGGCTATGCGTGGTCTTTTATTGTTCCATATAAATGTCTGGATAGTTTTTTCCATTTCTGAGAAAAATGTCATTGGAATTTTGATGGGGATTGCATTGAATTTGTATATCACTTTGGGTAGTATGGACATTTTCAATATGTTGATTCTTCCAATCCAAGAGCATGGGATATCTTTCCATCTTCTTGTATCCTCTCTGATTTCTCTCAGCAGTGGTTTGTAGTTCTCATTATAGAGATTTTTCACCTCCTTGGTTAACTCAATTCCTAAGTATTTTATTTTTTTGGTGGCTATTGTAAATGGGCAGGCTCTCTTGATTTCTCGTTCTGCATGTTCACTATTGGAGAAAAGAAATGCTACTGATTTTTGTGTGTTGATTTTGTATCCTGCTACTGTGCTGAAATCATTTATCAATTGCAACAGTTTTTTTGTAGAGGTTTTAGGCTGTTCGATATATAGGATCATGTCGTCTGCAAACAGGGACAGTTTGTCTTCATCTTTTCCAATCTGGATGCCCTTTATTTCCTTCTCATCTCTGAATGCTCTGGCTAGTACTTCCAACGCTATGTTGAATAGGAGTGATGAGACTGGGCATCCTTGTCTAGTTCCTGTTCTTAAAGGAAAAGCTTTCAGCTTTTTCCCATTCAGGATGATTTTGGCAGTGGGTTTGTCATATATGGCTTTAATTATGTTGAGATACTTTCCCTCTATACCTAACTTATAGAGGGTCTTTGTCATGAATGAGTGCTGAACTTTATCAAATGCTTTTTCAGCATCTATAGAGATGATCATATGGTCCTTGTGTTTGAGTTTATTGATATGATGTATCACATTTATTGATTTGCGTATGTTGAACCAACCTTGCATCCCTGGGATGAATCCCACTTGATCGCGGTGAATAATTTAAGGTATGTGTTGCTGTATTCTGTTTGGTAGTATTTTAGTGAGGATTTTTGCATCTATATTCATCAAGGATATCGGCCTGTAGTTTTCTTTTTTGGTTATATCTTTACCTGGTTTTGGTATCAGGATGATGTTTGCTTCATAGAATGAGTTTGGGAGATTTGCGTCCGTTTCAATCTTTTGGAATAGTTTGTAAAGAATCGGTGTCAATTCCTGTTTGAATGTTTGGTAAAATTCTGCTGTGAATCCATCTGGTCCTGGGCTATTCTTTGTTGGGAGCCTTCTGATAACAGCTTCAATCTCCTTTATTGTTATTGGTCTGTTCAAATTTTCTACGTCTTCATGGTTCAGTTTTGGGAGCTTGTGTGTATCCAGAAATTTATCCGTTTCCTCCAGATTTTCAAATTTGTTGGCATATAGTTGTTTATAGTAGTCTCGAATGATTCCTTGTATTTCAGATGAATCAGTTGTAATATCGCCTTTTTCATTTCTAATTTTTGTTATTTGAGTCTTCTCTCTTCTTTTTTTTGTTAGCCATGCTAATGGTTTGTCAATTTTATTTATCTTTTCAAAAACCAGCTTTTTGATTCTTTGATCTTTTGAATTGTTTTTTTGGGTTTCAATTTTATTCAGTTCTGCTCTGATCTTAATGATTTCTTTCCATCTGCTAACTTTAGGTTTGGATTGTTCCTGTTTTTCTAGTTCCTTAAGGTGAAGTGTTATGTTGTTCACTTGCCATCTTTCCATTCTTCTGAGGTGAGCATTTAATGCAATAAATTTCCCCCTTAATACTGCTTTTGCAGTATCCCACAGGTTTTGGTATGATGTATCATTGTTTTCATTAGTTTCAATAAATTTTTTGATTTCCTGCTTGATTTCTTCTTGGACTCATATGTCATTAAGTAGAATGCTGTTTAATTTCCGTGTGTTTGTATAGTTTCCAGAGTTTCGTTTGTTATTGATTTCTAGTTTTAATCCATTGTGGTCTGAGATAATACATGGGATAATTCCAATTTTTTTGAATTTATTGAGACTGGATTTGTGACCTAATATGTTATCTATCCTGGAGAATGATCCATGTGCTGATGAGAAGAATGA